>NC_143399.1:122858050-123491638 GCF_052110815.1 Crocodylus siamensis | reverse complement strand
TTCCTCCCATGAAAGGAGTACACAGACCCCAGGGTATTATAAGCCAGCGGTTAGAAGACGAGACTATTATTTGAACCCACTCTCCGTATGACAATCCAGTGTGGCCAGTGCGCAAGCTGAATGGAGGGTGGTGACTGAATATTGACTTTCGAGCTTTGAATGCTAATACTGACCCCCCTTGACAGTTGCCGTCCCATCACTACCAGCCTTAACAGAAAGCATCTGGTGTTATGGGCATGCGTGGATGGGATCCGTTGACATCAAGAACATGTTTTTTTGCTATTCCCATCCATGAGAGTCACTGGCCAGTATTTGTTTTCATGTGGATAGGGCAGCAGTATACCTACACTGTGTTGTCCCAGGAGTGGATACAATCCCACCCTGGCTCACGGGGTTTTAGCTACAATAGTTCATGAGGTCCAAGAAAAGTACCCCAACGTACACATGTGGCAGTATATAGATAACGTCATGGTGGATAGTCAAGATAGAGAGGCTGCCACCAAGGCCTTTGAATCATTAAAAGAGAAAGTACGTACCTTCAGATTCATGCTGTCTAAACAGAAAAATTAGATGAGAACTAAATAAGAATGGGGTCCTAAGCATAAATATGCCTTATGAGCCCTTAAAGAAGCAGTAACTGTTCATGCCTCCCCAGCAACACGAAGTCCCAAAGGAGAGCTTTGGCTCCATGTAGGTGTGCCACACAAGAGCCTGCGGCAGAAGGAGTCCTCAGAAGCAGAAGGAAAACCCCTTAGATTCTGGAGCCAAGGCTGGAGAGGGGCAGAAGCAAGGTATATTCTCTTAGAACAGATGTTGTGTGCAGCAACAGAGGCCCTGGAAACCACAGAAGCACTGAGAGGAGAATTACCCACAGTTATCACTACTCCAATACCTGTTCTCAGAATGGCTCTGTCAAACCGCCAGCTACCACCTGTGGGGAGAGCCCAAGACACCAAATCCAAAGGTGGATTTATTACATCTTAAGCCATGTCCAACAAGTAACTCCAAAGGGACACCCTGCATTAGTTGAGTCACAGAAAATACAATTAATGTTTATCCTGATCAAACAAGCTACAGTAAACCTTCACCCATCAAAGAAGCACCTCCTTTATCACCTGAAATGGAGACCTCTGCCAATGTTGAAGTCTGGTTTACAGATGGGTCTGCTCAAGGTCGTGCCTGGAGAGCAGCTGCCTTGAGGATTCGAGATGGCAAGCAAGTAGTATTACAAGGCCTCGGAAAAAGCGCGCAGTATGCCAAGCTCAAAGCAATGCTTGGCGTGGCTGTGTGGGAGTTAGCTGAAGGTCCACATCCTGTAAATTTATATTTATAGTGACTCCTGGATGGTGGTAGAAGGATGGACTAAATGGCTACCCCTATGGAACAAAGAAAACTTTAAAAAATGAGGACAAGACATTTAAAGCCATAAAAAATGGGAGACCTTATGGAAGTTAGCCCAAGATAAGCTTCCTCTACACATCCGACATGTGAATGCAGCACATGGGAATAAGGCAGGAGAAGGCCCAGAGGCAAAGTGGACTAGGCGAGTTGATCAGCTAACAAGAGGGTGCTGAAACCTTGTATGTTGAAGAAGAAAATAAAGCAGCTAGTCCATCATTCCCCAATTCCTCCTCCCACTGTCCATTTGGAGAATGAGCCGCAGAATGGCTACATCAACAACACTGGTTCCCCAGGCAAGATGGAACCGCCCGCTTAGCTGTGTCTTGGGGCATTCATGTAACTAAAAAAGAAGCACAAGGAATAGCTGATGCATGCATCACCTGCCATGAGGTCAAAATACAACTAAAACCTTGCCTGACTGTCCCACTGTCATTACATGAGGGGAAGGTAGCATGGCAGGTATGGCAATGTGATTTCATAGGCCCCCTCCCTCGGACTTCCTGGAAGTGACAGTATGTGTTTGTAGCTGTAGAAGTTGCCACAGGAATAACGTTTGCCTGCACCTCAGCGAGAGCTACAGCCCAAAACACTTGTGCAGCACTGGAAACTCTGCTAGCTGTGCATCCACCACCTACAGAACTACAGAGCGACAATGGCCCTCACTTCCGCAATCATCTTGTGTATGACTGGACCACAAAATGTAGCATGTTATGGACATATCACATCCCATACCATCCGCAGTCTAATGGATTGGTAGAATGAGCCAATGGCATCCTCAAATGTAATTTGCAGTTGGCTGCTGGCCCGGCTCTTAAGGGCTGGGACTTTCACCTGAATCAAGCTATCAATTGGGCCAACAACTGACCACATCTGGGAGGTAGCCCTATGCAACAGGCTTTAGATTAGGTGGTCCCCATGAGACAGCAGTGAAGCGACCTATGGGTGGTGACCTGGGAAAGCTCCAGGCAGGCGATTGGGTGGTAGTAAAGCATCCTTAAGGAGATAAATGGGAGGGGACATTATTAGCAAAAGGTATGAGTAATACATGGGGGGTATTTAAGTCAGATTCATCTAATGGGAGCCAACCTCCTTGTTGTCTTGTTCCTACAGATTGGATCTGTCCACAAATGCAGCCATAACCATTCCTAATTGAGCCTGCCACTGAAGACAAGTCCTGCTCTGTCACTGGTCTGAATTGATAAAGTGGTGGACTGTTACAACTTCACAGATTACACAGGTATTAGGGCTGGAAGGGACCTCAGAAGATCTTTGAGTCCAGCTGCCCACCCAAAGGACAGGAAGTCAGCTGGGGTCATAGAATCTCAGCAATTCACTCTTGAAGGTGTTCAATGTAGGTGCTTGAACCACCTCCAATGGCAGGTTGTTCCAGACTTTGGGGGCTTGGACAGTAAAGAAACACTTCCTTATGTCCAGCCTGAAATGGTCTCGCAGTAGTTTATAACCATTCGACCTCGTCATCTCTTGGGGCGCTCTGGTGAACAAATGTTCCCCCAGATACTGGTGGTCACCCGTGATAAGCTTATAGGCGGCCATCAGATCACCCCTCAGCCTGCGCTTTTCCAGGCTAGAGCCCCATGGCTCTCAGCCTGTTGTCATAAGGTCTGTTTTCTTGACCTCTGATCATGCACATGGCTCTTCTCTGGACTCTCTCAAGCTTTTCCACATCCTTTTTGAATTGTAGGGCCCAAAACTGGCCGCAGTACTCCAGCTGCAGCCTCACCAAGGCTGAGTACAAGGGAAGAATGACGTCCTGGGATTTGCTTGAGAAGCATCTATAGATGCAAGCCAGCGTTTTGGTTGCTTTACTAGCCGCAGCATCACATTGATGACTCATGTTCATCTTGTGGTCAATGATGACCCCCAAGTCTCTTTCTTCCGTAGTGCTAGACAGCATAGCACTGCTATAAGAATGCTGCAGGTTCTTCCTCCCAAGGTGGAGAACCTTGCATTTTTCAGTATTAAACACCATCAGGTTCTTATTCGCGCATTTGCTGAGCCTGTCCAGGTCAGCCTGGATCACCCGCCTGTCTTCTGGTGTGGATGCTTTGCCCCAAAGTTTGGTGTCATTGGTGAACTTGGCCAGTCCGCTTCTGACTCCAATGTGCACATCATTAATGAAGATGTTGAACAATATGGGTCCAAGGACAGAGCCTTGGGGGACCCCACTGGTCACAGGGCACCATGACTATTGACGTCTGTCAATTAGCACCCTCTGGGTTCAACCACGGAGCCAATTACCCAGCCAGCAGATCGTGGTGGACACAAGGCCACAATTGGCCAGTTTCGCCAAGAGGTGATCATGGGATACTAGATTGAAGGCTTTTATGAAGTCAAGATATATGACATCAATCTCTTCTCCCTTGTCCAGGCTTGTAAAAGGAAATGAGATTGGTCAAGCAAGACCTACCCGCAACAAACCCATGCTGGCTATCCCTCAGGATGTCGGTGTTGGCCAGTCCATTAAGGATGGCCTCTTTAATAAACTTTTCTAAGATCTTCCCCAGGATAGAAGTCAGGCTGATGGGACTGTAGTTTGCCGGATCCACTTTCCTCCCTTTCTTGAAGATAGGCACCACATTGGTCTTCTTTCAGTCAGCACCAGGAGTTCTCAAAGATCCATGCCAGAGGCAGAGTTATGATGCTCGCCAGCTCCTTGAGTACCCTGGGGTGTAGCTTGTCAGGGCTGTCTGACTTAGAGGTATCCAGCTTCTCAAGGTGTTCCTTCATGAGGTCAGCATTAATGGAAGGCAGGGGATCTCCCTTACCTGGACCTCCCTGTCCTGTAGCGGGCATGGGCGTCCCATGGGACTGATGAAAGACTGACGCAAAGTACCCATTTAATAGGTTGGCTTTTTCCTGGGTGTCAGTTGTCAGTTGACCCATCTGGTTCAGCAGGGTCCAATGTTGCCCTTGCTTTTCCTCTGGCTCCCCACATATCTGAAAAAGGACTTTTTATTGTCCTTGATGCTCAAAGCTAGTTGAAGTTCAGTTGCAGCCTTGGCTGTCCTGGCTTGCTCCCTGCAGGACCGGACCAGTGCAGAATAGTCCTCTTTGGAGGTGAATCTCATCCTCCATCCTTTGTAGGCCTTTCTTTTTAGCCTCAGGAGGTCTGCTAGATCCCTGGAGAGCCAGGTGGGCTGCTGTGCTCTCTTGCTGCCTTTCCTCCAAGATGGAATAGAATTAGCTTGTGCTTTGAGGATCGCTGCCTTGAGGAGCAACCACTCTTCCTGGACTCCCCTCCCCCTGGGGCCATGGTCCTTTAGGGTACCAGTGATAAGCCTCCTGAGCTTGTCAAAGTTGGCTTTCCTGAAGTCAAGGACTTCAGTGTTGCTGACTGACTTGCCAGCTTTACGGTGGATGGTGAAGGTGATCAGCTCATGGTCACTGTCACCCAGCTTCCCATCCATCACTAGGTCGTCGATTAGGTCATCCCCAGTAGCCAGTACCAGGTTGAGCAGCACTTTACCTCTTGTTGGCCTGTAGACTTCTTGAGTCAGGTAGAGGTCATCCACACACAATAAGAAGCCTTATGACCGCTCGGATTTTGCTGAGTAATCCTCCCACGAGATGTCCGGGTAATTGAAGTCACCCATGACAACCATGGCCCTGGAGCATGCGACCTCAGCCAGTTCCCGGGCAAACTCCTGGTCAAGCTTTTGACTTTGGCTGGGAGGTCTGCAGTAGACTCCCACCATTGTGTCCCCTGTGCCATGTACCCCACGGATTTTAACCCAGATGGTCTCGTTTTCCACCCTGGTCATCAACATCAGTTTGTAGGGATGCATAGCTTTCCTTAACATATAGAGTTAGTTACACCCCCACCCCTTTTATCTACTCGATCTCTCGTGTACAAGGTATAGCCATCTATACCTGTGGTCCAGTTATGGGTGGAGTTCCACCAGGTCTCCATTGTCCCTACGACGTTGTAATTATTTGTGTTAAGCAGGAGGACAAGTTCCTCCTGCTTATTTCCCAAGCTCCTGGCATTTGTGTACAGGCAGGCAAGTATCCCCTTGGGGCGTCTTGCCTCGCCCACAGATTGTACCCGGGGTGGGCTCCCTTAAGTGCCTTGGCCTGCTTGCTTTGCAAGGGTTGCTCAGCAGGCCAGCAGCAGTGGTAGTCCCCCTGTCCCCCAGCAGGCTTAAAGCCCAGTGGAGCAGGTCAGTCAGTCTGGCTGAGAAGAGCCTCCTCCCCGGGGGAGAGAAGTGGAGGCCATCTCTTCCTAGCAGCTCGCTGCCTCTCTCACCAAAGAGCGGGCTGTGGTCATAGAAGCCAAAGCCTTCCTGATGATTCCTACTGCCAGGCACTGGTGTCAATCTCCTGTTTACAGTCCCTGATGGCATGCAGTCTCTGGACAGCGGCCTGGTGCTTCTCCAGCTGGCATGCCAGAGAACCCAGTAGGGAGCAGACCCCACAAGGGGAGGTGGCCATGCTCCCAGACTCCAGAGCCTGAAAAAGGGACAGGCAGCTCCTGCAGCCAAGAGCCAGGGGCTCTGTCTGCATGGGTCCTGGAACCATGGGCTCCATCTGGATGGCCGTCTCTGAGGTGCCAGAGGGGGGGCCCACAGATCCTGAGGGGACCCAAGGTGTGTGGCACATGCCCATCCACTGCATGCCACTGGTATGCAGGCTAGGCCTGAGTCTGTTTACCCTAGGGGGCTTGCAGGCAGGGCCTCGGACCCTCCCATGCACCCTCCGGCGTGAACTCCACACTAACTCATGCACCAGCAGACAAGCACGCCCGTTTGCGCAGCCTGTTTACGTGGCTCCCTGGGGGGCTGGGCAAAGTAGGGGCCTAGACAGGGTGAGACCCGGCCTGCCTCCGACTCAGCTGCCTCCTCCCGCTCTCTAAGGGTTAACCCCCTCCCACCATGGGCCCCTGCTTACCTTCAGCTGTGCTGGGGGTCTGTGGAGGTTTCCGCAGCTGCTGGGGGTCTCTGGGGAGCTTTGGGGGAGCAGAAGCGCAGTGGGCTTTCACCCGCGTATCTCTCGCCGCTCCCAGGGCCTAACTGTACTCTTTTTATTAATGCCTTATTGTGTTTCCTAGGCAGAGCATGTCTACTATCCTTCTTATTAGCCAGATATTAATGAACTTGTTCCTGAAGACCTCAAGGAGTGGCTTGGCCCTGAAAAGCATCCCCTGGAAACATGCTCAGATGACCTTCACATGGTCCAGCCACAGTAGCCATACTGGAAGAAACTCGCCACCCTGGAGCAAGTGAAGTCCTAGTCTCCGAGTAGAAGAAACAAGATAGTGGACTGGCAAGGTGGTAACTGTCAGTGCACCTGTGGCACCAGTTATTATCTTGGGTACATTCCCTACCTAAAGGCTGGAATGGCTAACTGTGGGAGGGGAGGTAGTTGTTGTACCTCTGCTAGTTTGGGGGTTTGTTGTTACTTCCTAAGGGAAACCCCATTGAGCTCAACACCCCTGAGTCTGTGCCTTTGATTGTGCATTCTGCATCTGTTCAGCCTCTTGAGCCACTGCGTTTATGAGAGAATCTGTCTCCCGATCATTCTTATGGCTGACAACACTCTCCAGCAATGGTGTGAAGCCCACCAGGTGGGAGACCACATCACAGGTTAGAACAAAGTTATTACATGGTTTGTAAATCATACCTATACAGAGGTGTGGTGGAATGGTAGCCACTTTAAAGCAACTAGAAGGAGACTGTATCTGCAAGTCTCCATCACTTATCCCTATCCTTTTATACTAGTGGAGTTAAGTAGGAATGGCCAATCATTTTCTGTTCCATGAATACAGTTAAGTCCTGCAGATGAAGAAATGCTCCAGGTTATCTTTAGGACAGACTTAACTCAGCTATGAATGTATGGAACTTAGATAAATCCCAGAAAAACACTGAAGGAGTAGCCAACCTCTGACAAGCAGTAGGGCTGCTCACTAGGGGAGGCATGCTTGAAGAAAAAACTTTAAAACACACTGACAAATTGCTAACTGATGTAGGATTAAAAACAGCCTGTCTTGCCCAGGCCATGATGGATACTGCTTTTAAAGCAGACAAAAATCAAATTTGGAGTACTGCTTGTGCGCAAGTTCAGTTATCATTAAATATGCATTTTTCCCAGGTAATAACATTAAAAATAGAGAATGGCCCCCTGGCTTAGAACATCATAAATGCCTGCAACATCTAAAAAAAGATAATCCAGGTACTTTGATAGGGGTACCACTTGGGAAGGCTGTGATAAAGAAAAGTATTCATTCCTGGTGCAAGGGGTAAAAGATGGAAACTAGACCACTGCTTATTTGCTAAGCACGGGGCTAGGAGGAAGATGCCTTTGGGGCTGGAATCTGCATCTCCCCAAATGGAAAATAGTTACCCCCGATGGCCCTTGATCTGTGGCACAGTTCCCCTTGGTTCAAATTAGTAGCACCTTGATTGGATTAGGGACCCTACAGAGAGGCTGGCCTCTCAGCCCACCTAACATGACCTGCGTATACGAGTTACCTAATGTGCCATATGTAACAATAGGGCAATGTGTTTCTTGGGAAGGACCAGGTTGTTTGCTGTATGAAAACAGTACCACCTGGACTTTGTGCAATTCGTGTTGCTTAGGAGCTAAGAGTGGAGCTGTTGCTCTGCTGCAATTAAGTAACCATACTATTGCCATAAAATGGCCAGAAATTTCCTCTGAGACTGTACCTTTCAACTTTACAATACTCACTTCATGGGTATCAGATGTAGATGTGCCACAATTAAAAAATTGGAATAAGATAAAAAAAATAAGCCGCAAAGCCTTAAGCCAAAAGCTCTGCAAGGCACTCAGTTGGCTCTCCTGGCTCGAGAGGGTGGTCATCAGTTTGCCTGTCAACATGCCCAAGCCATGTAAATGGTACAATGTGATTTATACTGTTCACTTGTCACCAGGTATTACTTCAACTATGTGGCTAACCATCTTTAGCATCATAGTGTTCTGCATTGCCCTAGTGGCAACAGCTAAACAGTGTTTTAATTGTTGTTGTTGTAAATCTGTTCATGCTATGCAAGTTAAATTTAAAGATCCCTCCCCATTCCCTGATGTAGCACATGCAGCTTTGGCATCTTAACTGTAGCCATCATAGTGCTTCAGAAAGCAAGGGGTGGAGTGTGACAGCTGAAAATTATGTCTGTGATAAAGGTGCTTGCTAAAGGCTCTATGAAGATGAGACCCTGAGAGCCCACCAATCCAGTTTTCTACCCACCTTACAGTCCATTCATCCAACCCATACTTACTTTAGCTTGCTTTCAAGAATGTTGTAAGAGACCTTATCAAAAGCCTTGCTAAAGTCAAGGTATAACCTGTCCACAGCTCTTCCTACATCCACAGAACCAGTTATCTCATCATAGAAGGCAATCAGGTTGGTCAGGCGTGGCTTGCTTTTGGTGAATCCATGTCAACTGTTCCTAATCACCACCACTTCCCTCCAAGTCCTTAGAAATGGAGTCCTTGAATACCATAGAAATGGAGTCCTTGAAAACCATAGAATATACAAATTCTACCATTCATGGATAAAATACAGCCACCAGCATAGGAAAAAGATAAAATATTGTTAGTCATTTTCCACTAGCAACATTGCAGAACAGTTTGTTTGGAGGGAGAATTTACTTGGATGAATTAAGATAAACATTTACTGCATCAAATCAAATAAAAAGGAACATTTATGTGCTCTCAAGAATCATACATGATGTAGCTCTTTCCCAGCCATGCCAAAGTATAACAACATAACTCCCCCGCAGTACACCAGTCTTACATTACAAAGGAGAAAGAGAAAGCGAGAAGCAAGAGCAGTGTCCAATTCAGTACTTCAGCAAACTAATTACCAAAGATTTTTGTATGTGGGAATTTGTTTGTGAAATCTGCTGGAAGGACAGCAGCTTAGAATGAAGAGCTCATAGTATAATGAAGGGGGATGTAAAAAAAAAAAAAAAAAGCAGCAACCACGCTGCCAGATTGGTTACTGCCATGTAACTGGCAGTGCTGTTAGTGATGCTGCTGTGCAGGGTGCAGTTTTCACATGATACCTCTGGCTCAGTCTCCAAGATAGGTACAGCAGTGGTGGAAGCAATGCAAGCTTCACCACCGTACATTAGAAAGATGCTTCAATTTTGACTTGGATGACCATTTCTAGAAGTGAGAGAGAAGCTCTGTTTCATGACATTAAAAACACTAATATCTTTGCTAAGACAGCCAGCAAGGGTTTGAATTGTGATTTTTATTGATGTGATATGGAAATCTGCTCCCTGGAAACTAGAATGAGAGCACCAAAGATTTCATGTGAATAAAACATCTTCTCTTGGTAGGCAAGAAAAGGGCTGTTCAATACAAGTTGAAGGCAACATGTTGTAAGCAGAAAAATATTTTATTCACTACAGTTACCCTGAGGAATTGTCATGACAAGATACCAAGAGCTGAGAAGGATTTAAATAAAAGATTATATACTTACGTAGGTGGGGCTACCCACAATGATATTATAGAAGATGATATTAAAGAATATAAGCCTTCATGCACTTGGACACAACCCACTCCATAACTGAAGGGCATTAAGGAGAAACTTTCTGTATGTGCAAGTTATTCCATAATTAGGAAAGTACAGCTGAAAGACTTCGCAAGGTCATCTAGTCCAGCCCCCTGCTCAAGGTAAGATCACGCTCAACTAAACCATCCCAGCCAACTGAAAATTTCTGAGGATGGTGATTCCACAATTTCTCTAGGTAGCCTGTTTCAATACTTGATCATCCTTAGTCAGAAAGTTCATAGTCAGAAGTTGCCTACAAGACTTTTTGGACCATCTTCTGAAATATCTGAAACTGATCTTTCTTCAACTGAATACTGGAGTTAATGAACTGATTAGTTCTAGTATGGTCAATTCATGTGTTACTATGATGACTACAGTGTTTTTACTCACTACTATCCAAATTCAAACTCTTGATTTAGAAGGGAAAAATCTGTGTCAATCCCAACCTCTGTTACTAAGCACATTTATTATAGAGGGTAAGGCCTCTGCCATGATTTCAAACATAAGAGCCCTAAGGTTTAGTAGAAACAGTCAGAGAATGAAACTAATTGAACAACACAAAACTGAAGTGGCTGGGACAAACTTGTTTGACTGTGTAATGGAGTGGATATTAACATGACATTTTACTAAAGGCATGCAGAGCCCAAACCAGACTTTTAGCTAGCCTGGCAAAAAGAGTCACATGTATACACTGTTCATATTGTGAAATTCAAAAGAGTGCTATCCTACCCAGCTAGAATCTAGATCGATGATGCTCAACCAGGGTGATGCAAAATCCTTTGAAGGGTGTCTCCAGGTATGAGATATGCAAGGTCTGGGGAGATAAGCAGGTAAGTGCAGGTCTCAGGCTAGTTCCTGCTTGACTAATCCCCCACTCCCACGGTCCATCATCCCTCTGCTACAAGTTACACAATGTAATATATATATATTTTTTTTTTTAATGGTGCCACTCAATTTACAGAAGGTATGGAGGGGTGCTGAGTCCGAAAAAGTTGAGAACTACTGACCGAGACATACATTCTCTAAATGTTTTCTCTTGATGTGGCTTGGGTGCAGTTCTACCACCATCTAGTGGGAAATGAGAGAGATGCTTCCCTCATTCATTTCTACCAGATACAAGTTCACGTTTACATCTTAAAAACATATGAACGAAAGTCATATTTAAGACCTCATTTCTGTGACTGCATTTTGGCATATTTTAGACACACCCAACTCATCTCTATTTAGTTTAAGGCCATTAATGTAGCTGCACAAGTACAAACCCCTTAATGTACACATACTTTCTAATTACATGCTTTAAGCCTACTCAAAACTGAGCTAAATTGCTTAAGTATATATCAAATTGAAATGATATATATATCTAACTTTTAAAAGGTTGCACAGGGAACCCAGCATAGACAAGGTCTGAGTTTATTTGAACAAGTCTAAGCAAATTCTAGGACTACTATTTGTCTCATTCTACTCTTCCACTACCTTCTAACAGTTTGTAGGTAAACCTTACCCATACTGGAAAAAGAAGATAATAACTCTGCTATTACACATTCAGCATACTCCTGACCAAAGCTTAAGATGAAAACCCAAGATAAGGGACAAGCCAAATTTGAAAGAACCTCTGTAGGCTGTAGCTTCACAATACTGCACAATAAAGACATTTTCTTGTAAAAGCACAGAAGCAGCAGGGTCAGATCTTGGTTGATCACTGCTCTGTTCAGCTTTTACAAAGTGTGCAAAATGATGCTCATTAATTGTATTATGGTACCTCCTGGTGATGTTTCAAAGTAGAAATGGCAAAAGTTAAAAATAAGCAAAAGGTTTCTATTTGTATTCTTAAGTCATTCTTCTCTGGACACTATATTTGATCCTCAGATTTCATCCACATTTCCAGAGCTGGTAAACCTGCCTCAGCCTTGGAGACTGTCCTTAGTCATGCCTGAAGCACATCAGGAATGAGTGGTAGAAGCTCACTTATGATATTCTGTTCTGTGGATAAAAATGTCAGTTGGAAAGGTGTGGCAGACAGCTGGAAGCTACCCACATAAAACTGCTGGACCAAGAGATTAGCACAGCAGTTTAGAACCAGAGGTGCTCAAACACCAGCCTGCAGTGCTGTATCTGACCTGTGGGGATTGTCTTGGGTCTGAAAATTTGGCAACAGGAGCGGTAGCATCATTCCCCGGCTGCTAAATCTCTGGATCTATGAAGAGCCCCAGGCCCTGCATACTGGATCTTGCACCCAACCCTCATGCACAGGGACAGGCAGGGGTGGTGCTGGGCCCCAACACTATCTGTTTTGGCGGGGAAGGGGGCTGGGAGGGGCAGTGCCAGACACCCGGGACCCAACCCCAGTATGGGGGGGGGGGGGGGGAAGGGACATTGCCAGACCCCTGGGACCCAATCCCAGCACGAGGAGGGTGGGAAGGAGTGGTGCCAGCCCAAAGGGACCCAAGCCTGGTGCAAGGGGTGCAGGAGGAGGTAGTGTCGGAGCCCCAGAGCCCAATGCTGGCACACAGGGTAGGCTTGTACCCCTTTTCCTGGACTTCCCCGCTCCCAGCACCCCCTACCTGCTGCATGAGTCACCTGTTCCAAGGCTCAACACAGCTGTGTATTTGGTCTGTAATCAAATTTAAGACAAAAGATTTCCCCCGCCTCCCATGCTGAAGGTGTTCGCTTGAAAAAGGGGAGGGAGGGAGGGGGGAAAAAATCTCATTTTAAATTCGTGTAAATACAGTATTTTGCTTGCTGATGCTTCAAGTGGAGTAAGAAAGGGTGAATGTCCATGTTTCACATTCATACCACAATGGCCTTTTAAGCCAACTGGTATCTCCTTGTAGTAGACCATCTAAGAAATGTTTATACAGATTATACACAAGGAAAGTAACCACGAACTGCTTTCAGAGTTGCTATTTTAACAAAACAATGCATTCAAGTAGCAGGCAACTGTGCTGCTCTCACCTGTATGATGTGCTGGCATATCAGTTACAGTGACCATTTTTGTTAATGTCCTCATTAAACTCAAGGAATTGGAGCTCTTGGTAGTCGTGATATCTTTTATTAAACCACCTAGATATTTGAAAAAAAAAAAAATCTTTATTTTCAAGCTTTCAAGTGCACATACCTTTCTTCAGGCATAGGAGTGCAAAAATTGTAAAAACATCTCTTAGGTGGAAATGAAAAATTATATTTCACAGGAGAGCTGAAAGGTGTTATAAGATCTAGTTGGAAAAGTTCATTTTTGTGCAAATTAGGCTCAGATAAAAGTTAGACGAGTCTATTAACCTCAAAGTTGTCTAATGGCAAGCAGGATGTTTCTGGTTATGTTCCATATTTCACAGAAGGATGGGTCCTTGCTCTACTGGGCAACGAATTTCTCTCGTCAAGGCAGCTCTCTTGTGCTGAGGCAGCTTGCCATCAGATAACTTTGAGGTACATAGACTCTTCTCTTATCTGATCCCAATTTGCACAAAATGAACTTTTCCAACTAGGAGATCTTACAACACCTTTCAGCTCTCCTGTAAAATATGATTTTTCATTTCCACCCAGGAGAAATTTTTACAATTTTTGCACTCTCCTATGCCTAAAGAAAGGTGCGTGCACTCGAAAGCTTGAAAATAAAAACTTTTTTTTTAAATATCTAGTTGGTTTAGTAAAAGATATCACCTCTACCAAGAGCTCCAATTCCTTTTTCATGTAGACCAACACAGCTACAACCTGTATCCCTCATTAAGTTCAGGAAGCAGTTGTGTGCAAGAGTCTCAAAATTTTAACCACACAATATCTTCCCTACTTGTAATATAAGCTGTTGACAGGGTTGGTGTGATGTCATTGTTAAGGTCTTTCAACTGTCAGCTGTTCTTCTCTCTCACTGCTTCTTTTTTTGTATTCCTTATTTACATTTCCACACATTCCTATTTTATGTCCCCTCTTCATCTGCAACTCACCCTACCCCCTTCCCAAAAAGAAACTGATTTTTCACTGACCACAATCATAATCATTATCATCTGTGCACAGGTCTTGAATATTCTTCCCTATGTCACTTCTCTGCCTCTATTTCTTCTACCATTTGCCTTCCATCTTTTATTTTGCCAACTCCTCTGTAGTTCTTTGCTCTTTTCCTACCAATTTCCAAATCTCTTCCAAATGTCATTCTCACATATATTTCTTCTCCTTCTCCTGGTGACTCTCCAAATCCTGCCCTGCTCTTCCCCTGAACTCAGTAAAGGCAGGAGCTTCAAGGCCCACTGATTACTGCTGGAATGCCACCATACTGTAAGCACTGCAGATGTCACAGGCTCACATCTTATAGACTGGCAGGAAAAAAACTATTCGGGGAGCACATAGTGAAGGCTCATACGCCAGGGATTTTGAAGATCTGCAGTGCAGTTCAGTGAGCTATTATATTTCAAGTCCTACAACATCTAAGGCTGTTAAATGTGAGCCATAAGTCCTAAGCACTTGTGATGACTAATTTTACAGGCAAGTGTCAGGTACCTGCCAAGTTCCAGTGCAGCTATCAGTCAAAGACTGGATCCCTCAGTGCCTATGTGTAACAAGTAAACTGAAGGGACTTACTTAACCTTCTGCCCCTTCATGCAAAAACAAAGTCCTGTTCCTCCCCACATTTAAAACATGACTTAGTATTCCCAGAATGGCTAGGAAGGAAAGAGCCTGAAGCCTTTAAGTGGACTGTACAGATGCAGAGCATTAACAATACATGAGCGTTTGTGCACAGAAGGGTTGATATTTGACTGTGGGATTAGTTCTTAATGACTATTTTCTGGTTCATGGCAGGTGTTCCATTTATTCTAGTGTGTGTTCAGGTATGGTTTAACATCTTGAGAGTCTAAAAACCTGTATGGGTGGCTTTATGCCAAACAACAGCATACTTTATTGTTGAAAGCTCTACAGCAGTGGTTTTCAACCTGTGATCCGTGGATCCCTGGGGGTCTGCAGACTATGTCTAAGGGGTCTGCGAAAGGTTACTAAAATTAATCAAAAGTACGTGAATACCCACACAATTCAAAGGGGTCTGCACCTCCATTCAAAATTGTTTAGGGGTCTGCAAATCACAAAAAGGCTAAAAACCACTACTTCACAACAAGGAAGTATTGCCAGGCATAAAATTCTTATAAGAGCAGGCTGTTCTAAATCCTCATTTTTCACTTGTGCAAGCATCTCTAAATTTGTTCTTTGAGTTAAAACTTCAGGTTTGGACCCAGCCAAGAGGTGATTTTTTTAAAATTTATTCAAGGTTTTTTCTTTCAAGACAAAGTGAAAGGTGTTTGTTGTGGGAGACTCCATCCTGCAGGGCACTGAGGGGGCAATCTGCCGCCCCGACCCCTTAGCCTGGGAAGTCTGCTGCTTCTCGGGGGCCCGCATCCGAGACATTGCGGAGAGGATCCCACAGCTTCTCCAGCCCACAGACCACTACCCCATGCTCCTTATTCACGTGGGCACCAATGACATGGCTCGGAGCACCTCCAGCCAGGTCATGAGGCGCTACAGGGATATGGGAGCGGGGCTTAGGGGTCTGGGAGCTCAGGTGGTGTTTTCGTCGATCCTCCCAGTCTCGGGCTATGGGCTGAGGAGGGAGAGGAGGATCCACACAGTGAACCAAAGACTGCGGAGCTGGTGTCATCGGGAAGGCTTTGGCTTCCATGACCACAGCCCGCTCTTTGGCGAGAGAGGCAGCGAGCTGCTGGGAAGAGATGGCCGCCACCTCTCTCCCCTGGGGAGGAGGCTCTTCTCAGCCAGGCTGGCTGACCTGCTCCACCGGGCTTTAAACTAAGCCCGCTGGGGGATGGGGGGACTACTGCCACTGCTGGCCCACTGAGCGACCCTTGCAAAGCCAGCAGACCAAGGCACTTAAGGGAGCCCACCCCTGCCCCAGCCCTGGCACAATCTGTGGGCAAGGCAAGAGCCCCCAAGGGGACACTTGCCTGCCTGTACACTAATGCCAGGAGCCTGGGCAACAAGCAGGAGGAGCTCGTCCTCCGGCTCAGTGCAAAGAATTATGACGTCATTGGGATAATGGAGACCTGGTGGGACTCCACCCATGACTGGACCACGGGTATAGAGGGCTTTACCCTGTACAGGAGGGATCGTGTTGACAAAAAGGGCAGGGGTGTAGCTCTCTATGTGAAGGAAAGCTACATGTCCCTGCAAGCTGATGTTGGCGACCAGCATGAACAGCTAGAGACCCTCTGGGTAAAAATTTGTGGGGAATGCGGCACAGGGGACACAACGGTGGGAGTCTACTATAGACCTCCCACTCAAAGTCCTGAGCTTGACCAGGAGTTTGCCCAGGAACTGACTGAAGCCACTTGCTCCAGGACCTTGGTTGTCATGGGTGACTTCAAGAACCCGGACATCTCGTGGGAAGATCACTCAGCAAAATCCGAGCGGTCGCAAAGCTTTCTCTCGTGCGTGGATGACCTCTACCTGACTCAAGAAGTCTATAAGCCAACGAGAGGCAAAGCGCTGCTTAACCTGGTACTGGCTACGGGGGACAACCTAATCGGCGACCTAGTGATGGATGGGAAGCTGGGTGACAGCGACCACGAGCTGATCACCTTCACCATCCGCCGTAAAGCTGGCAAGTCAGTCAGCAACACAGAAGTCCTTGACTTCAAAAAGCTGACTTTGACAAGCTCAAGAGGCTTGTCGGTCAGGCCCTCGGGGACCATGACCCCAGGGTGATGGGAGTTCAAGAAGAGTGGTTGCTTCTCAAGGAAGCGATCCTCAATGCACAAGCTAAATCTATTCCAACACGGAGGAAAGGCAGCAAGAAGGCACAGCAACCCTCCTGGCCCTCCAGGGACCTAGCGGACCTCCTGCGGCTAAAAAGGAAAGCCTACAAAGGATGGAAGACGGGATTCACCTCCAAGGAGGATTATTCTGCACTGGTCCAGTCCTGCAGGGAGCAAACCAGGAAAGCCAAGGCTGCAACTGAACTTCAACTAGCTTCAAGCATGAAGGACAACAAAAAGTCCTTTTTCAGATATGTGGGGAGCCAGAAGAAAAGCAAGGGCAATGTTGGACCCCTGCTAAACCAGATGGGGCAACTGACGTCCAGGAAAAAGCCAACCTATTAAATAGGTACTTTGCGTCAGTCTTTCATCAGTCCCATTGGACGCCCATGCCTGCTATGGGACAGGGAGATCCGGGTGATGGGGATCCCCTACCCTCCATAAATGCTGACCTCGTGAAGGAACACCTTGAGAAGCTGGATACCTTCAAGTCAGCCGGCCCTGACAATCTGCACCCCAGCGTACTCAAGGAGCTGGCGAGCGTCATAGCCCAGCCCCTGGCACGGATCTATGAAAACTCCTGGCACTCTGGTGTAGTGCCCGAAGACTGGACGAAGGCCAATGTGGTGCCAACCTTCAAGAAAGGGAGGAGAATGGATCTGGCTAACTACAGGCCCATTAGCCTGACTTCTATCCTGGGGAAGATCTTAGAAAAGTTTATTAAGGAGGCCATCCTTGAGGGACTGGCCCAGGCTAACGTTCTAAGGGATAGCCAGCACGGGTTTGTTGCGGGTAGGTCTTGTTTGACCAATCTCATTTCCTTCTATGACCAGGTGACCTATCACCTGGACAAGGGAGAAGAGATTGATGTCATATATCTTAACTTCAAAAAAGCTTTTGATCTGGTATCCCACGATCACCTCTTGGCCAAACTGCCCAGTTGTGGCCTTGGCTCCATCACGATCCGCTGGCTGGGAAACTGGCTCTGTGGTCGGACCCAGAGGGTTGTAATTGATGGCAGTCGCTCATCGTGATGCCCTGTGACCAGTGGGGTCCCTCAAGGCTCTGTCCTTGGACCCATATTATTCAACATCTTCATTAATGATGTGGACATTGGAGTCAGGAGTGGACTGGCCAAGTTCGCCGATGACACCAAACTTTGGGGCAAAGCATCCACGCCAGAAGATAGGCGGGTGATCCAGGCTGACCTGGACAAGCTCCGCAAATGGGCAGATGAGAACCTGATGGTGTTTAACACTGAAAAATGCAAGGTTCTCCACCTTGGGAGAAAAAACCTGCAGCTTCCTTATAAGCTCAGCAGTGCTACGTTGGATAGCACTACAGAAGAAAGAGACTTGGGGGTCATCATTGACCACAAGATGAACATGAGCCTGCAATGCGATACTGCGGCTAGTAAAGCAACCAAAACGCTGGCTTGCATCTATAGATGCTTCTCGAGCAAATCCCGGGACGTCATTCTCCCCTTGTACTCGGCTTTGGTGAGGCCGCAGCTGGAGTACTGCATCCAGTTTTGGGCTCAATTCAAAAAGGATGTGGAGAAGCTTGAGAGAGTCCAGAGGAGAGCCACGCGCATGATCAGAGGTCAGGAAAACAGATCTTACGATGATAGGCTGAGAGACATGGGACTCTTTAGCCTGGAAAAGCGTAGGCTCAGGGGTGATCTGATGGCCACCTATAAGTTTATCAGGGGTGACCACCAGGATCTGGGGGAACGTTTGTTCACCAGAGCGCCCCAAGGGATGACGAGGTCGAACGGTCACAAACTCCTGCAAGACCATTTCAGGCTAGACATAAGGAAAAATTTCTTTACTGTCCGAGCACCCAAGGTCTGGAACAGTCTGCCAGCGGAGGTGGTTCGAACACCTACATCAAACACCTTCAAGAGTAAATTGGATGCTTATCCTGCTGGGATCCTATGACCCCAGCTGACTTCCTGCCCTTTGGGCAGGGGGCTGGACTCAATGATCTCCTAAGGTCCCTTCCAGCCCTAATGTCTATGAAATCTATGAAATTTTACGCAAGCCATTTTAAATAAGCTAAAGCATGATTCTTGAGAAGCCAAAAATACAAGACGCTTTTTAATGCAACTGCACAATTCTACTATTAAACTGGCAAGGAAAGAACTACTGATTTTACTTTAGCCAGCAAAGAATTGCATCTCAGATGTGCAGTGTGTTAGTCCTGTCATTAAAGTGTAAACTCCTATTCTTATTTATTGCAAAAAGGCAGCAAAAAAGTGTTTCTACAAATCTGAAGAGATTAAAAATAAATAGGTAATATCAAATCAAGATTGTATCTGCAATATTATTCCTACCATTATAGATATATTATAGAGCAGGTGCAATATTGCTTTTAATCTCACACACTGTGTTTCCTTACCCTTAATGATGCATTAGTGAGGGTTACATTTGCACTTACGACTAAGCAATGTGTTTATAAAAATAAACCACATAAAAAGTATCGTAACTGCTTTTATTATAAAAACTAATTTACAGGTCTGTTTTCCAGTACATTTTTTTAAAAAAGTACTGCATGTATCAAACATTTATGATGGATTTCATCACTGTTAATTCTCTTTTAAAGAGCTGTCAAATATATCCCAAAATTCTCTGGAGAAGAGCCTCAAGATATTTAAGCTTTTTGGCTTTCTACAGAGGAAAGGAGAGGCTTAAGTAATTTATGGCATGAGGAAAACATACCATTAAAAACTTAATACTTTGTCTGAAGAGCATTGTTTTGGAAATGCCATAAATATAAAACTTAGAAGAGGATTTACATCTTTGCTTTAGAACTATCAAGAGCTTCAAAGTTAAGTTAGATTTACTAGGGCAGATAAATCTCATTTTGGAAGGTTTGACAACATTTATACTTTAACAGCTCTTTAAAAGGAATAATGGTGCACACAAGCTACAAGCTCCATGTCTCAGTGTATTACACAAAAATTAAAATAAACATGGAAGACCAATATCTTTACATTTTATTCTTCTTTACAAAAAGAAGAATCTTAAAAAAAAGCATGTAGTAGTCCACTTGTGCTTAAAATATTCAAATGCATGAGAAAGCTAAAAGGGAAAAATACACGTTTTTGTACACCATGATCAAAGAGTTATGTTATAAATCTTTTGAAATTGCACTGTATTTAAAATACCCCTGCAGTCAGCTCCATTCCTAAGTACAGCTGTTAATGCTGCCTGTCAGTTCCTATTCAGCCTAATTGCCAACCTGTGGAGGCCCTTCGGGGATGAGTGATGTGAAAAAGGTGGTGATAAAGGACCAAGCTGAAGCCATAAATCCAGGCTGCTGCTCTGTATTTGCATCTTCGCCTGTATCTTCTCCACTGTCTTCTTCAATCCCATCATCCATAAGTCGCTCCTTTAAAGAGAAAAAATTGTTTAAGTGGTTTAAGTGCCTTGATACGAAAAAAAAGTGGATTTGAGGGGGAGAAGCTTTCCACAAAGTACCAATTTCATCAAGGCAACCCTTTCCCATAAGGACTACTAGCATAAGCAGAATATGCACGGAGGTGGAAGAAATCTAATTATCAATTCTTTAAGCTCTGTACCAAGCAGTTGAGAATTTATTTCAGACAGAAAAAGGTGGGGATGGCACTGAACTGGTTTTACACAAATTCCTTAATGGCTACCACTTAAAAACAATGTTTTTCTTCACTTCCAGAAATATCTTATACAGAGGTTAACTTTATTGCAAGAAAAAAGGGAAAATGCATTTTCTATCTTTATGCCGTCCAAATTCAAGCTTCAATTTTGTAGTATTATTCATTTAACAGAAATGTGGAAGGGAATACACATAAGGAAATATGAAACATCCAAGCTTGTTTTCACCTACCATCTCTTCAAGGTCAGGGTTATTTACATTTTGCCCATCATGGTTTACTTCTGCATTATTCGCTGCCTGTTGCTGGCCTCCCTCTTGCCTAAAGGGGAACCATCCAGCTTGGTGTCTATTCAATAAAATGAAGAATTGAGTACAGTATGTCTCTAAATCGTAAACCTGCAAAATTGCTTCTACAAGTGGAAAAGATAATTTCTACTTATGGAATGATCTCTCATTCAACTTATTTGCAGAGCATTCTTCTTCTGATTAGATTTTTCAGAGATAATGGAACCCGATTATTTCTAGGTAGAAGTAATTTAACAGATTCCTATTAACCCGAATAGCAAAAATTAACTGTCTCTTGAGGCAGCTCTTTTATTTTAGGTTAACCTTGTAAAACAGCATCTTTCCCCCTCTTTCCTACCCCCTCCCCCCCAAAAATAACCCCAAAACCAAGGTCCTTCAGGTTAGGGGAAAATCTATTTCAGAACCATGTATAACTATGGCAAAAGGCAGTGTTCTGTAAGTTTTAATAAGTTCCACAAGGCAGTCTGTTAGAATTTTTTTCAAAACTAGCCTGACTGAAAATTTAGTCAATGGCTGATAGCACAAGTTATGTAGCTCTTTCAACCCATGCTATATTTTAGAATCTGTGCACTGTAAATCAGTTGTCCACCATGTAAAAATCACTACCTTTAGAGGAGCTCATCTTTTAAACCTGCATTCACTGAAATGTACATCTTCTAAATCACCTGCAGTGCAATGCAAGTGTATTATATGACACGTCCTACTTCCTCTCATATCCCAATACAGCCCTTAATGGGAGAAGATTTTTTTAAAAATCATTAATGACCTCTGAAATTCTGTAGAAGATAGTAATTTCTTTTAAAAAAAATTAAGTGTGTAGTAAAAGCTTTCCTCTTCTGATAACTCTAAATGATGGAATCCTTGGCATCTCTGATGGAGTGCACACAACAAATTACATATGTGCTTAATTCAAAGCAGAGTTGAAGTTTGCAGTTCACCTTTAAGATCCTATACCATTAAATACGTGATGTAATTTAAGCTCATGCAAACATGCCTTTCAATTGCATGAACGTTAGTTCCTCTTTTACTTACCTCCTAAAGAAACAAATTGGCAAAACCATCCCCCATGTAATTTCAGTAGACCAATGTAAATTACATCAAGATCAGGGGAATCAGACCTCTGACTATCCCAGGGTAGCTGCCTAGTGCATGCACTTATTACTAGGGGGCACCAATAAAGATTTTTTTGGCTGATGTCAATAGCTGACCCCTCACCAGGCGTATCAGCTGATACTTATCCGATAACAAATTTACAGGAATGCAGCTGGGCAGCACAGAGAGCCGTGCCCTGTAAGTAAGTCTGTGGAGGGGAAGGGGCATGGGGACGGGCAGATCAAGGCCCTCACAGTGAGAGGGCGAGTGGGGCAGGGGTGCCGGGCAGTGAATGGGACCCCAAGGGAGTGGGACAGAGCTGCAGGTGGCTCGTCCAGGGGATCAGCATCCTAGCACTTAAAAATGGCAGTGGGGGTGCTTAAAGCTCACTGAATGAGCTTTAGTACAAGCTCCACCACTACCACTTTTAAGCATCAAGATGCTTTTAACCGGTGCGAGGACAGATGCAAATTGCCGGTTGTGGGCTTGGCACTCTTTGCCCTGCTGCCTTTGCACTGGGAACTGCACACTGGCTGCATCGTTCCTACTACCCAGCCAGCAGCTGGGGGCACAGCTTGCAGCTACAGCCGGACAAGCAGGGGGCACATGGCCAGTGTGCAGCTCCTGGAGCAAAGGCAGCAGGGCGAAGAGCTGCCAAAGTGGGCAGACAGTCTCTGCCCCTGTCCCCGCTTAGAAGCATCTCAGCACTTAAAAATGATGGTGGCAGTGCTTGAACTGAAGCTCATTTGATGAGCTTTAATTCAAGCACCTCCACCACCATTTTTAAGTGCCAGGATGCTTATCCTTTAGATAAGCCGCCCGCAGCTCCATCCCACTCATCCAGGGGTCCCATTCACCACCCTGCCCTTGCCCCAGCTCCTCCCTCACCATGGGGACCTCGATCTGGCCCTGCCTCCCCCTCCGCCAAGCCTCTCATGACTCCACGCTGCCCAGCTCCATTCCTGGTCAGTGCATATGTGCAGCTGTGTTCATGTATGCGGCATCTGGGGGCCCTGGCCAGAAGGCATATTATATTTATCGGTACACTACTGACTATACCACACAAAAAAAGCTGATAGCCAAAAATGTTAATTTTCCTTCTAATCAGTGCCAATGTATTGGTGCACCTCTACTTATTACTGTACCTCATCACTAAAGTGGAAAGGAGTAAATGTTAGCAAAGACTACCCACAGGATCAGTGGGACCTGACAAAGCTTGAACTAGTATACCCTTACACAGTTGGAGATTAATCCCTGCTTCTTTCAGGCAAAGTTAACTTTGTCACCTATGTTTTTTTAATTTTCACCAGGGTAAACATGATGTTTCTCCATGCCCCAAGTCCTGCTAACAGTTGCAGGTGTTCCTTGCAACAGTTATTCTGTTGCTATACTCAACATACAAATGCAGTGTTTTTGTGATAAGGGTTTTTGTCTTCCATTTTTAGTGGGGGGACAGACAGAGGAATACAGAATCAAGAACTATCATAAAAATATTTTGAGAATACATCTGAAAACTTTGTTCTGTTTATTTGAAGTTCCTGCTCAGGTGTTTTCCTTATTAATAAGGATGGTTAATTTCTCCATTATCAAGTGTTTGTTTTTCAAACTTTAAGTCCAAATAAAGTGATCCAAAAAATACTGTATTAAAAAATATAGTATTTTCTTACATTGATAAATACACACAGACCGACAATCTACATGTCTAAGCAAGAGCCATATTTAACCAAAATTTTTTTACTCACAAATAAACAAGTAGCATGGCTCCCATTACCATGACAAAACGACTGAAGGAGGAATAGAAGTACACAATGCTGAGAAGAATGGCTGCTCTGGAGAACGTGTACATCCAGTCCAACCAGTCTCGATTGAAGTCCTCCTCATTCACGACAGGACCTCCTTGTGCATTCATCTGAACATTCTGGTTTACAGGCCTGTTCTCTGGTGCTGCTACGTTTGGTGCTGCTGCGGGCTCATTTGCAGGAACATGCTCTGAATTTACAGGCTGTGCAGCTGCCGATCTGGCTGGCTCAGTGCTGGATGTCACTTGGGCTGAAACAGCAGCTTGGCTAAAAATTTAAATATGCGTTTTCTGAAAAGCCAGTTTTGTATGGAAAACATTTGAACCCAAACTTCCTTCTGGCTCCTCTTATAGACAATCACCATAGAAACACAAAAAAGTTGCAGTGAACTTCCAGATTAGGAAGTGACTTCATGGGAAATACTTCTCCAGCTGACTATACTACTATTTGTCCACATCTACACCCATTATAATCATGCCTTTTCTCAGCCCAAGTCTTTTCTGGTGGATAGATTTCCCTCAGAAGTTGTATGTTACTTCCACACTGCATTCTCAACTCCTATGTTAACTAACAAAAAGGAATCAACATCAGAGACTAAATCTCCAAATGAGCAAAAGACACTGACACAAAAGAAGCCCATTTCCCTGGGTATTCTGGTTTAAAAACAAGATAATCCATTTCAGTCAGTAGAGGAATTTTCTTGGCCATAAGAAGCTGAATTATAAAAGTTTTATATGAACATTCCAACTACAAATATTTTAATAAAATGTTTCCTGGAACATAAAACTAACCTGCATTAAAAGAAAACTTTAATTCCCTCAGCAAAAGTATGTTCAGCGTAAAAAGAATAAACTTCAAAACCCCCCAGAAACTGAAATTATAGATCTCATACAGCAGCTATCTAAGCTTTTTATATCTTGTTTTCATCAGGTATCCAAGCACTAAGAATATGCAAGTTAACTTACTATTGCATGTAGTACTGACGTGCATACATTTGTTGCCACCATATCATCTGTAAGGGGCTAAATGCAGGGTACATAGAAAATCCAGTAGGAACACCTTGCCCTGGAAACTGGTTACCTACGTTACTGTAGAAAATTAAAAGAAAAAACAATTTCATGACATGGCTATTAATAGAGTAAAAATGCATCATTTTAAAATAGATGACAAAGTACTCCCACCGCCCCCCCCCCGACACACACACTTCTATTTGCTCCATGTGAGACAACACAACATCTATAAGACCTAACTGACATCCACTGGATAATGCCCAATCCATTACATCAACTGCATTACTATAAAAAATGAAAAGCACTTCATTGGATATAAAATGTAACCACAATAATTAGATGATCAATGCACCATTTTAAAGGTACAAGAACTAGGTAAAATTATTTCCATTCTAAAAGTGTTTTTGTTGTAGCTGGAGATGATCATTAGCCACATCTTCAACTGATGGGTTTGTAGTCAAAACACTGAAGGTTAATGCCTTATTATGATAAAAAAATTAAGTTTGCTTCTTAAATAAAAGCCCCTGAAAAATATTGTATGTTCACATAGACACATCCCCGATTTAGACTCCATATATACAGATGCCAGCACTAAAGACTTTTCAAGAGATTGTCTTATTTCTTATAAGGAGGAAGCGCCAATGAATACACAGCTTATACAATCAGAAACACCAAGGACTGAATAAGCATAACAAGAAAACTAATCTTTCATCTCCAGAGGTGGCTTCTGCAGAACATGGTTGTATGACACTGCGAGGACACTGTAGGAAGTTTGCTACTCTGTACTCATCATACATCTATTTTGTAGATACAGCATTTTGCTCCCTAGGGAATCTTTCACATACAGAAGTTTTTAAAGCTCTTACAGGGAGGCTGAAAGTAGTAAACACTTCATAACTCCCGGGGTATACAGGATCTTGTATATTTTTAGAAGATTCCCAGTTCTCTCCCAAACATCTTGATGTGAGTCTATCACAGCCACTAGAACATGACACTTGTTTCTTCTGATTGCAGGTAGCAATATTTCAAACTGTGTAATCCTACTGAAGACTACATCCCTACCCTGGGTGACAAACTCTTTGGAAAGATGGCACTAAAGCCACTGAAAAGCACTACATTTGTAGGGCTAAATACACCACTGTAGTTATTAAACAAAAACCACAAAAAATAAAATCAAGCATACACCCATTCAAGCTGTTTGTAGCATTACAGAGATGCATAAAGTGCTATGAAATGGTAGCATTTTCAAAGACTATCTTCTTGGTTTTGCAGCAATGTCCATATAGTTATAAGTTACAGGGGATGCTTCTGGCAGGGGAGAGGGCAAGCAGACAATGATCTAGCATCCCTGAGTGGAAACAACACAAGAAGCAGCCCCCTTTGAATCTGCAGCTCTCTAGCCAGGGTAGCTGAACACCTACACCCCCCCAAAGCACTACATTTTTGTAATGCTGTGAAGTGCCAACTAATTCTGTAGTACAGAATTACAAATAAATGCTTGTCCATACCTTAAAACAAGGGAATAGCACAGCACAGGGGACTGGCACAAAGCATGCACTGCATGCAGTGCTCCACTAGACTGACCCTGCGTGCCAGTTCCAGCACAATGACAGCCTAAGCACCCAATCCAGACAGGCCCTAGAGCCAGGACACAGGGCCCATCTGGCACAGGCACCACATACAGCGTGTACCTCAGACTCTGTGCTGCATGCAGCACCCAGTGCCAGTTCCAAACCACATACCACGTGTGACACAGACCTGGGTAGGGGAAGGTGGGGGACAGTGCATGCTGCATGCGAGGCACTGGGCTGGACTGCCTGCACACAGCACAGGGAACCAGTATGGGGCACATGCTGCATGCAGCACTATGTCAGACTGGCCCTGTGCACTGGGCCCAATGTGTGGCCTCAATCAGGCCCACAGATCAGCCCAGCAACCCCGCTAGATGAGTTTGACACCCCTACCTTAAAAGGCCCCACTTGCCTACCAGCCATTCAGATGCACTAGGAGAGGCCAAAGAGAAGAAGGGACAGAAGACAGAAAAAAGAGACTGTTCAGAACCTGTGTCTAATCTCACCATGCACTCTCTCTATCAGATTTGCTGCTCAAATCTGAGCACAAGTCATCAGCCAAATCCTTCACTTTAATACGTCCAACACTGAGACAAGGAATATCCTGCTACTTTTCAAAGAATCATTTTGCATTTACTTATTACCTACTTTGGTACAAGGCAAAAGTTATTAACCAAATTACAGGGAACAGTCCTACAAAGATACTGGAAACCAACTCTGATTTTTAAAAAGCTAAAGTTAACTATCAGGCTCTACAATGCCTCAGGCTCATTCTGAGAAATCAGCAAGATTGATTTAGGTCTGGTGACAGTGGCTGGACAAGTCTGTACTTTCAGACTGCCAAGAGCTGATGGGGCTGCCTGCAAGCCACCCCCTCCTCCCCTTTGCCCAAGGTTGCTGCTGTGGTTGCCAAAAGATGGGCTCTTGTTGAATCAGTGTTCTGGCACCTGCAGCAAAACTGCAGGGCCAGGCAGGAGCTACACCCATGACAAAACACTGGCTGCTGTCCCATGGCTGGATACCACAGGTCTTCAGACAATGGCTGTCAAAGCACAGCCAAGAAGGGCTGCTCAAGCAGTTGTGGGGACACTGCAGCCCCTGAAGCCAGAACACCAGACAGGGCGCACAGCCACATGACAGCAGCCCTCCAATTCCACTGGCTGCTGCAGTAGCAGCAGCAAGATCCCCTGACTGCTTGGGGCTGGGCAGGCTATCAGGAAGCCAGCCACTCTCCTTCCCTCTCTCCCCCTTAGGGGATGAGAGAAGGGAAAGCAGAATATGGGATGTTAATAGCTCTAGAAACCCCTGTCACACCGTGTACAGGCATTAATATTAGCACTAGAAAATCCAGAAGTTCCTTTTTGAAAGTACTACTATTTTGTAGCACTTTGTAGCACTACCAAGACACTAAAATAGCTTAAATGGCTGCACACAGCAGTATAATAAGTGAATAACGGCATACTTAGTGCTACAAATTTAATGCCTGTCCATGGCCTAGGAGACTTCAATCATAGAATGTCCTAAAGCTCCTTTTACCTCTTACACACACAAGCAATTTTCATGCCTTATTACCAAGCTTACTAGATACTTCCTTTTGTGAAAGGCAAGCTACACCTTTATACCTTACACTGTCAAGCCTTGAGGACCATTCAATAGTTTCTCAATGCTGCTGCAACTTGCAATGCTAACTTGTGAGAAAACATATTTGGAAAAATATGACAGCCATTAGCACAGTAATTATGTAGCTACTAATATCTTACTAGTAACCCAGCAGTTTTCAAGCTGTGGGACGCCTTGCCAAGGGAGTGTGAAGGAAAATGGGGGGAGGGGCACCATGCACAACGCATATTTTACTTTTATTATTATACAAAATAAAAGTTATATTTGACAACATCACACATTGAAAGCGCACAAGTGAACCTTCTGCAACTGATTTCACAGGTGTTACAATGTACTTAATTAAGCCAGCATAACAACCATAGCAACAACAACATTTCCCGCATTCTGGTTTAATATACCTATCATACCTACTCTTACAACACACAGAAAATATTACAACAAGCTTTTGTGCAGCGCAACTTATTCTGCCAGTGAGTTCACTATTTTTCATACTAGTATGAGGCGAAAAATGGATCAGTACTTATTGCTAAAAGTTATTGTTTGGAAACGAAAGGCAGAAGCTGAAACAGCTAAAGTCATTAAGTACAGTACCTGTGACTTTGAAACTTACAAGTGTAGGTAATTTAATTAGGTCATTTAAATTGTTTTAATCTCTATTAAGTTTATGAAAGTATATTTTACATGTCCATTCTGTCTGGGTTGGGGTGGGGTCGGGTGAAGTGAACAAAATTGTAACTCAAAGCAGGGCTCAGCTGAAAAAGTTTGAAAACCACTGTAGTAACCTAATAAAGGAGGCATGAAATTTAGGAACTGACCAAAAATAAACCACAGTTAAGAGAACCTTTCAAGGTAACAACACTGTCCAAGAGCTGGCTTGCTATCTAGAGGGGATATGCACTCCTTCTAGTGTACTCCAGAAAAGACAAAGGAGGGGCAAGGAGCAGACCAGCTCAGAAGTCTGGCAGCACTGCAGGATAAGGGCTGCAGAGCAGAACAGGCTGAAACTACTACTACTCCACAGAAAACCATCTACAGAAGATTAGACCAGGAAAGGCCAAGGCCCATCTGCACATTCAGTAACAACTGCAGCCTCAGAACAGTCCTGTTAGGAAAGTGTACCTTCCACCCCTAAGTGGCTGACAGAATTCAGATTAATTAATTTGGCAACAGTCAACATTTAATGGGAGGAGGGGGAGAGTGTAAGGAAAAGGTCACAGTAAGAGAATAAGGTTTGAGAAAGAATTATATCTTGCTGGGGTAAATAGGATTAATGGTGTACAGGAGCAATACTAATAATTGGTGTGGGAGTGGTGACGTGTTAAGCATCAGTGGAACAAGAAAGCACGGGTAGTTCTCACACTAGCTAACAGTCAGAGATATTTTTCAACCCCTCATTTGTTTAGAGCATGTTGTTAAGAATGTTTGGGAACCAATTATAGCTTGCAAACAAAGTATATGGCAAAGGCAGTGATGTTTGAAGCAACTGGCAACCAGCAACACCTGTCCCAGATATTTGTAGTTCTACTGTAGAATTGGTAAGTATTCTATGGAGACAGCTGAATTACATTTTTATTGTCCTGGGGTTAAAGCTATACACTAGCTTCAATTCATGAATCCCAAAAGCAACAATAATAGGAGAGTTGTATAAAGAATGTGAGCAACACTTAGGCTAGGGAATGACATTACACATAAACCAGTTTAAGTGATCGTAGTACCATCCATGTGGGCACTAATGACGCGACCAGGAGTAGTTTGGAGCACATCATGAGAGACTACAAGGCTCTGGGGGACAAGCTTAGGAAGACAGGAGCACAAGTAGTTCTCTCATCTGTTCTTCCGGTGAGCAGATGCAGACAGCACCACAAGGCCTGCATCGGAGAGGTCAACCAGCGGTTTCGGAGCTGGTACTACCAGGCGGGCTTTGGATTCTTCAACCATGACCCACACTTCCGCACAGAAGACATGCTAAGGCAGGATGGGCTACATCTCTCCCCAAAAGGTAAGCGTATTTTCTCTTCCAGGTTGGCTGATCTCGTACAGTGAGCTTTAAACTAGGTTCATCAGGGGATGAGGATGCAGAAGTGCAGGAGGACACTCTGATGTCAAGCCAGGTGATGCAAGCAGGAACAACACAGGTAAGTGACAAGGGCTCAGGCAAGCCTGAGAACAAGAGGGCAGCATGAACATCCACAGGAGATCTCAACTGCCTCTACACAAATGCTAGAAGCATGGGGAATAAGCAGGAGGAACTCGTCCTCCTGCTAGCTAGCAAAAACCCAGACCTGGTTGGGCTTACAGAAGCCTGGTGGGATTCTACCCACAACTGAGTAGTAGACATCGAGGGCTACAGGTTGTATAGATGGGACAGAGTAAGGAAAAAAGGGGGATGGGGGTAGTGCTCTCTGTTAAAGAGCAGTACACATCCTCAATTATCAGCATGGGTTCAGAAGAGGGGCAAACTGATGCGCTCTGGGTTAGAATGCAAAGGGATCATGGGGAAAGGGACTTGATAGTGGGTGTCTACTACAGGCTGCCTCACCAGGGGGATGAACTGGACCTGGAATTTTCAGGTCAGTTCACGGAGGCTGTAAGGACAAGGGATGTGGTTGTCATGGATGACCTAAACTACCCAGACATCTGCTGGGAGGATCAGTCAGCCAGGTCTGAATGCTCACGTAGGTTTTTATCCTGCATAGAGAACCTCCACCTAATCCAGGAGGTACACAATCCCACCACAAGAAATGCCTTGCTGGACTTGGTCCTTGCCACAGGATGACCTGGCCAGGGATCTGCAGGTGCTCAGATACCTAGGCGTTAGCAACCATTATCTGCTGGAATTTACTATCTGGCACAGGATGGTGAAAGCAAGCACTTAGGCAAAAGTCCTTGACTTCAGGAGGACCAACTTCAATGAGCTACAGAGATTAGTAAGAGAGACACTGGGGACTCAGAGCCTCAATGAGATGGGAGTCCAGGACGGGTGGTTGTTTCTAAAAAAGACGATCCTCCGTGCTCAGAGGGAGTCAGTCCCAACGTGAACCAAAGGGGGCAAGAAAGTTAAAAAGCCCCCTTGGCTCAGTAAAGGCACCCAAGAGGGCCTGAAGGCAAAAAAGGTGGCATACAATCAGTGAAAGCAAGGAGCTATCACCAAGGAGGATTACACCTCTGTCGCTCCTGACTGCAGGGAGGCTGTTAGGAAGGCCAAGGCAGAGATGGAACTAGGGCTGGCAACCAAAATTAAGGATAACAAAAAGTCCTTTTTCTTACTCCCTATGTATTTGACAAAGGCACCAAGTAATGTGAGGCCCCTATAGGACAGGCTTGGCAATCTGGTGATTGCAGCAAAGAAAAAAGCTGATCTCTTCAATGAGTTCTTTGCCTCCATATTTCTGAGCAGGGACCGAGACAACTCCCTCACTAGGATTACAGACAGGCTCAGGGGACACAACGCCATGACTAGGATCAGGGACGATATAGTTAGGGAACTTTTGGAAGGGCTGGACATGTTTAAATCAGCAGGTCTAGATGCTCTTCACCCAAGTCCACTGAGGGAATTGGTGGAGGTCATAGCAGGGCCCCTGGCATGGCTGTATGAGTGCACATGGTGCTCTGGCCAGAGGACTGGAAAAGGGCTAATGTGGTCCACATTTACAAGAAAGGAAGAAAAGAGGATCCGGGTAACTATAGGCCAGTTGGTCCTTGGGAAGACTTTTGCGAAAATTATCAAAGAGCACATCTGCAGGGGCTCAGCAAGAGAGGTAATGCTCAGGGGCAACAAACACAGGTTCACTGCAAGCAGATCCTGCCTGACTAATCTTGTTTCCTTTTACGACCAAGTCACAAAGTCCTTGGATGTGGGCACCAAGGTAGATGTTATCTACCTGGACTTCAAGAAGGCCTTTGACACTGTTCTCACCCCATTCTCATAAAAAAACAGGTAATTGCGGCATGGATGCCTACACATGCAGATGGGTGGCAAATTGGCTAGATGGTCATACCCAGAGAGTAGTGGTGGATGGGTCATTTTCAACTTGGAGGGATGTGGGTAGCAGAGTTCCCCAGGGTTTGGTCCTTGGGCCTGTGCTATTCAACATCTTTATCAGTGACTCGGAGGTGGGTGTGGAGAGCACGCTGTCCAAATTCGCTGATGACACAAGGATGTGGAGAGAAGTGGGCACACTGGAGGGGAGGGACAGAATCCAGCTAAATCTAGACAGGTTACAGAGGCGGGTGGATGAGACTAGAATGGAAATCAACGCAGACAAGTACACGGTGCTGCATCTAGGAAGATGGAATCTGCAACATATTTACAGGCCGGGGAACACCCTCCTCAACAACAGAGTGGCTGAAAGAGATCTTGGAGTCATTGTTGACTCCAGGATGGACATGAGCCGCCAACATGAGGAAGCAGTCAGTAAGGCTAACCGCACCTTGTCGGGCATCTACAGGTGCATCACAAGCAGGTCCAGGGAGGTGATCCTTCCCCTCTATGCGGCCCTGGTCAGGCCGCAGTTGGAGTACTGCATCCAGTTCTGGATGCTGCACTTCAAGAGGCATGTGGCTAACTCTGAGAGGGTCCAGAGGAGGGCCACTCACATTGTCAGAGGGCAGCAGGCCAGGCCCTACAAAGATAGACTAAAGGGTTTGAATCTATTCAGCCTTCACAAGAGAAGACTGAGAGGGGATCTGGTGGCCAACTATAAACCCACCAGGGGGCCGAGCAGAAAATAGGTGAGGCTCTGTTCCCCTGGGCACCACCTGGGATAACAAGAAACAATGGCCACAAATTGATTGAGAGTAGGGTTTGGGCTTGATATCAGGAGGCATTACTTTACAGTTAGTGCCATCAGGCTCTGGAATGGGCTCCCAAGCGAGGTGGTGCTCTCCCCTACCTTGGGAGTCTTCAAGAGGAAGTTGGATAGATATCTGGCTGGGGTATTATGATCCCAGTGCTCGTTCCTACCCAGGGCAGAGGGCTGGACTTGATGATCTGTTCAGGTCCCTTCCAACCCTAAAAAACTATGAAACTGGTTTAAACCTGTAACAGAACAGATGTTCAGTGCACATAAACCACTTTGAAAATGGCAGAAACTGGTTTGAAATAAACCTAGTTGAATGTAGTATCAGACTTAGCTGATTTGGCTCAAACTGACTTATGCAATATCTGCCCCTTGCTGGTTTAAGCTGAATCAGATTTACATTTGATCTAGCAGTATAGGTCATCTTTCCCAAGCTGTGATAAAAATCTCACTGCTTCTTTCCACTTAAGTTCATACAAACTTAGAAAAATTATGGTTGAAAGGGACCTCAGGAGGTCATCTAGTCCAACCCTCTGCTCAAAGCAGGACCATCCCCAACTAGGCCCTCTCTGGATAGCCTATTCCAGTGCTTAACTACCCTTCTGGCGAGTAAGCTTTTTCTAATATCTAACCTAAACTTCCTTTGCTGCTACTTGAGACCATTGGTCCTCGTTCTGCCATCACTAAGAACAGTCTACTCCAGCCCCTTCAGAACCACTTTTCAGGTAGTTGAAGGCTGCTATTAAGTCCCACCTCAGTTTTCTCTGCCAGACTAAATAAGTTCAGTTCCCTCAGCTTCTCCTCGGAAGTCATGTGCCCCAGCATCCTATCCATTTGTGTTGCCCTTCATTGGACTCTCTCCCAGGTGTCTACATCCTTTCTGTAGTGGGGGGCCCAAAACTGTTCACAGTACTCCAGATGTAGCCTCACCAGTAGGAAAGCAGGGGGAAAGAATCAGTGCTGGCAACATTCCTGCTAATGCAGCCCAGTATGCCTCTTATAGCTCTTTACAACACGGGTACACTGTTTGCTCATATTCAGCTTACTGTCCACTGTAACCCCCAGGTCCTTTTCTGCAGAGCTGCTGCTTAGCCAGTCGGTCCCCAGCCTGTACCAGTGCATGGGACTGTTCCACCCTAAACGCAGGACTTTTTATTTCTCCTTATTGAACCTCATGAGATGTCCTTTGGTTTAATTTTCCAGTTTGTCTAGGTCTCTCTGGTGTATACTTGCACTGCCCTTTTCTCATTTTTCCAACATATACTTTATATACTCCACTGTGCAACACAGGAACACCCTATAAATAGGCCAGCTCAATGTCCGACTTCAAATTTCTCCTTAACTCATTTCTATTACCAAGCCTACAAACAATGGTTACTGTCTGGTATGTTGTCCCCATGCTGATAAGTACTGTCATTGCCATATACATCCCTCATCTGTGTAGTGGTCTGTATGTTCTCTCATCTTGGATGGCAAGCTCTTGAGGCAGGAGGTATTTGTCTGTGGGTTTGTCAGCGGTGTACCAATAAAGATTTTCTTGGCTGATGCTGACAGCCAATGATTAAATCAACCATCTTGGCCAATGCCAATCCGATAACTGACAAACCTTTTTTTTTTATTTTGCATTTATAAAAAATAATGAAAGTGTTCACTGAGGACCTATATAATCATAAACACAATTATTTTTCTCTTCGGACAGAAAGGAAAAGAAAAAATGAATAAGATGCATGTGTAAGAGGCAAAGTTAAAAGCTATGCAGACTATACATTTTACTAGTACGTTAAAAGCATTCTGACCTGTTGTGGTCTGAGTTCTTTGCAAGACAAGAATTGCTCTATTATCTTTCCATAGCCAAAAATAGTGTGAAAACTCAGGGAAAAATGAAAACTAAGAGTTGCTTGAAGCCTAAAAATTCAAGAATGATTGTTCTAGGATCTGAAGGAAGTCTGTTAAGGTCTGCTGTACATTTCTAAAACACATACCGTAAATAAGAGCTATAAGAGGCTATTTGAGAATTACTTATGCAATCTGATCAAATCTGGACAAGAACAGAGCCATCAAATGGTTTCTATGTATATGCACAGGCCATAAAAAAAAATAAAAGTTCAATACCATTCTTTTAATAATTTAACCCTGATGGTTAACTGATTAGGAAGAGAAAAAGTCATCTGATGCCTGGGGACACATCTTCTGGCTGAAATATGATATTACAGCTATACCATACAACAATAGAACAGAACAGCAGCAATGGTAAGGGAAAAAGAAAGAAAATATGAAATGAAATGTTGATACTGCTTACTCAGTAACCAAATATCAGCAAAACTAGCAAATAAGACATAAAATATTTCTAAGTGCTATTGTTGCTTCCTGATGAATTCTGAAAAACATATTAAGTACAAACCACTGCCTAGACCAGTGATTCTCAAATCAGGGTGGTAGGCATCTCTGGGGTACCACTAGATCTTTTGAAGGTGCCTTAAGGTATGAGGAGGTAAGTGCAGACTCGGGCTCATTTCTGCCTAGCTACTACCTGCCCCCACTACTTGGCTTCTCTATAGAGAGGTAAGCACTGTAATAACTTAGGTCTTGAAATGGGGTGCTGCTCAATCCACAAAAGTTACAGAGAAGTGCCTCAAGTCAAAGAAGGTTGAGAACTACTGTGCTAGACCAAGGAGTGGCCGAATATTCAACTGAAAATCTAAAACTGAAAACGGTACTTAAACATAGCAAGATATTAATTACTACGCCCATTTCACTTACCCTTGCCTTAAATATGGAAACTGGTGGCTTTGCACAGGATGGCTTTGTGCTTGTAGAAGACTGCGATGCCTCACCCCATCAGAACTAGTATTCAGAGACACAGATGATGTTTCTTGACTTGTGGGTGATGGAGTAGTTGATCCTGAATGTTCAGAGTTCTTAAAATACAAGCACAACTTCCTTTAATCTTTTTCATCACACTTACAAGATTCAGAACTTTAAGCACTATAGGTATGTTATTACTCAAATGAGTATTTTCTTTCACTGCAAAAATATTTAGCAGACATGACAAAAAGAAACACTTACAGACTTGGTCTCACTGCTGTACAGAAGAATTAAAAATCACCCAGGAATTTATAAGGCAGGTGGAAAAATGTTCCACAATAGCCAGCCACCAGGAGAATTCGTAATAAATGTATGATAGTTATCTTTGATAAATACCAAACTGTAACAGTAGGCATTAAAAAACAGCATCTATATAGCAAAAATCCCCTTCAACAATAACTCCAGAGTGCAGAAGTTACTGACTTAGCAGCACATTCTTTACATAGCTGTAAGTGAACATAAACATGCTTATCACATATGTCTGAAAGAGGAAAAGAGTTTTATGTACTAAAGGAAATAATGGAAGAATGGAGGGGGGAGGGGGGACAGGTATTTAAAAAAAGAATGGATTTTTACATGTCCTCTCCCTCTCCTTCCCCCCACAAGCAGATTAGGAATTTACTACTGTATATTAACTTGATCCAAAAAAAATGCATTTGAGTCACATGCACTGTTTATAATTCTAGGTTTCCTCTGCAATAGTTTTATGGTATTTCAAATATAAGTAGTAACAAATGTAGAACCTCTAATGAGAAAAGTTTACAACAGCATTCAAGCACTGATCAAGCTATCTAGAGCTACATGACAATCTGGTTGAGGTTATAACACATGGGTTAAATGCAGATACGTCAAAGACAAAAACCTGGCCTCAGAGAGGAGGGGAGAATAAAGAAAATAGCTGATCACTATAGAAGTGCATTGTCTTGCTTACTCAGATTTGTTTGATAATATCCTTTATTAGGAGCAACCACAGTTGAGAGATTAGACAAGCTGCAAGGAAGGTCATTTTGGTCCCAAAAGTTTGTCTAATCTCTCTCCCAACTTTATAGCTGGTTTAATAAAAAAAGGTATTACCAAACAAATCCTGGTTCCTGCATATTCCATATCCCTTGAACCACCACAGCTATAACACTCCTGCTATTTTCTTACTGGCAGTTAAGGGAACAAGTGACACACACTAGGCGCGTCCACACATGCAAGCACGTGCGCTTGTAGCAGCTCAAATAGAAGCAGTGCAAATTGGAGCCAGGGCTTTTTGCCTCAGCACGTGCCTGAATATACACTTTGGTGTGGGGTAAATTGTGCCACTTGGGGCAAAATAACCTTGCCTGGCTCCTCCTGGATCTGCAGCCAGGGGGAGCTAGAGCCTGGGGCCAGTACCTGTGTTGTCCCCAGCTGTATAAAAAAACCACCCTGTCCTGGCCCCATCAGTATAAAAAGCTGCCCTGGCAAGTAGCTCAGGGCTACTCACTCTCAGGAACTTCTGGGGCCCAGCCAATTGGTACCTGGGGACACTACCCTTTGTACCAGACGGACTGCTGAAGCAGCCCTGAGAGTTCCCTGCACCCTTACCCACTGCAGCAGTCTGGCAGTGGGGGCTGTTGCCTGGCTGTGACCTGCTGCTCACCCGCCAGACCTGGATGGGGACTGCATGGCCAGTAGAGGCATCTGCCCCTCTGAGCCAACTGCCAGTGGGCTGTGGCTGCAGTGCTGGCCTTTGTGCAGCACTACTGCCATATATGTCCCTGCCTGGCCATCTGGACAGCTATTGCCCAGATGTTCCCAGTGTGCTGGCCTGCTTCAAACTGTCATAGCATGTCCTCCTGGCACCAGCTGGCCAGGAGGTCAGCCACAGCCAACTGGGTCCAAGGTGCCAGCTCTGAGCAGGTAGAGTCCTGCCAATGGCCTCCCCAGTGTTCCCTATTGGAAAACTGAAAAATCCCCGATAAAGAAATCCCAAAGTCACTCTGTAAAATACCCTGAAATCCATGTTCCTTCACAATTAAAACAAAAAGACCACTATATATACACAGAGAGAGGGAGATCAGTTGGGCAATGTTTTATTGCTATATTTACAGTGTTAAGTGATTTGGAAGCATGACAGTGTCTGTATCATCATAATAAAATTAATTCTAAATACCTATATGTTTTCAGACCCCCCCACTGGGGGCTACAGCCCCACTACTGGGGGCCAAAGCTCCCCACCAGGAGCCAAACAGCCCCTTCAGGGGGTACCACCCATCCCCTGCAGGGCCCACATGCCCCACCCCCCACTTACTCCCCCAGCTTCCCAGATTGCTGTCCTGCCTGGTCCCAACCCCTGCTGGCTCCTACAGCACCCTCCTCCCCACCCGAAGGCTGCCCCACCCAACCCCATCCCCCGCTCCCCCAGACCCCAATGGCTGCTCTGCCTGGCCTCACCCCCTGCTTGCACCCCAAGCCCCAATCTCCAGCAGGTAAAAAAACCCCAAAAGCCTCTACTCACCACAGAAGCAGGGGCTGGGGGGGGCCTCTGGGGCCTCCTGGCAGAGCCTCCCCCCAGGGCAGTGGGACCCAAGCTAGGGCCGCTGGGGCTGTCACCCCCCGCTGGGGCAGGCAGCGTGTTTCAGCACCAGGGCGAGGGCCAACCACAGAGACACTCTGGCTGTTAGTAGAGCATCTCTGTGGAGGACCCAGCCTCCAGTTGCCTCAGGACAAGGTCCGGGACCATGCCCTGCCCTGCTTTTTTTTGCTCCATTTTTTTTTGATCCCTGGGTCTAATTTTCCTCTCATGCTGCAAACTTGCAGTGGGGGGAACCTTTTCCCGTTCCCATGCATGCCTCTTGCAGCGTTTCAAAGGGGTTTTGGACGCTGCAAGAGGCACGTGAGACCTCATCTTGACACGCCCGCTGAAGGTATATTTGTTTACATTCTTTCCCCGCTAACCTTAAAGGTCTCCTGAAAAAAAGGGATGCTCCCACCTATTGGGAAGAGCCAGACTGAAGCAGACTATTATGAGAACTGTCTTTCTGTTGAAGCCAAATAAAGAAACTCCCAATTTCATATTCCAAGGGGAAAAAGATTTCCATTATACATAAAAACAAACATCTTCAAAATCAAATTCCATCATTTAACCAAAACAGAGCTACTTTGTTTTTTAGTTCTTGAAATATCCTTAAAACCCAATTAATTGTACAAAGCAGTTAACAGACTGTTTCCAAACCACATTCTGTGTTTTAAATGTACTGCTTTGCAGTGAGATTAAGAGTTAAAGGAAACCTGATAAACTTCATAAATCGCAACACTGTGTCTTATACAAAGAAAGAAAAACTTACTGAGTTGCTGCTGCTGGATGTTGGTGCTCCATGACTCTCTCTACTGGTGCTGGGCTTTGGAGAACTGGGGGGCGTCCGTGAAGTACATACTAGATGAACCATATGATATTCATCTTGCTATGGATAAAGACATTGAAGAGTTGAAGCAACAGCATTTCAAAATTTTTCATGTAAACAAACTCAGTTTCAAAGTAAACTCACAATTAATAAGGTAGTATAGCTCTCAATTAGCAACTGTACAAATCTAATCAGCTGATCATTTTGACACACATTGCATTCCCCCAGCAAATCATGATGCCAATAAGCAGTGTCGTGTTTAAAGTTTCAACAATTTTTTTCTTATTCCCTCCTTTAGAACTGCGGCTTTGTCAGACCAATGGGAATCTACACTGGAAAAGAAGAGACTAAACTTTATTTCAGAACAACATCTACAGAAAACTTACTCTCAACTCCTTAATTTCTAATAAAAGATACCACATCTACCCGAAGAACTAAGTTGGTTTAATAAAGAAAGATATCACATCTACCCAAAGTACCTTGCCTGCCTATGACAGAGAGAAGCATTCAAATAAAACTTCACCCAGTGCTCATCTGATTACAGGAACAGATGGCCAGTTAGGCAGAGAGAATATGAAAGATCACCAAGGCTTCTTGGATGTCTTTTTTTTTTAAACTAAAGCAACTGAGAATCCACAGATTTTGGGAGGGGAAGGCAGTGAATAATAAAATTTCCCTTCCTTTCATACAGATTTTATTTTTTTTCAGTTAGACTGATAAAGACATCTTCAAACTGTGGTCACCCAGGAATGAAAATTCCTTTAAGTAAAACGAACAGATGTATAACAGCTATAGTTGCTAAAATGCACGTACATTCAGACAAATAAACAAAGAATGGGGAAGAGTCAGTTTATATTTATTATTTTTCTTCAAGACAAGAATAGGACTGGAATTTGTTTAAGCAGCCCAATATATACTGAGTAAGAGCCTATCATATATAACCGTATGCCATCAGGCTACTGTAGCATTTCATGACTCAAAAGCAGTGATTCTGACCTTCAGCTATTACCAGTCAGCAACCACAGAAATAAAGTTTCAGCACAAAAAGCAGATGAACACTTTTTTCTTGGTTACTGCTTGAAAAAAAACTATATCTCTATACACTTCCCAGCATTGTGTCTCCTCATAGTCATTTATGTTTCATCTTAACTGCAAGCAGTTACTAAAACATGCTGATTTCAAGATTTCAAAAAATTCCAACAACAGAAGTTAGTTCACATGCACTATGGCTCAGGTACTACATAGCAAATAGTTCGCAAATCACTATACAACATTGTAGTTTTTTGTTCAAGATTATCAAGAATGTTTTAAACACTTTTCCTTCTTGTGCAAACTGATGTCAGAAATTAACCTCAGGATTCCAAGTACAAAATGATCTCTCTGATGTATATTACCACTCCACTGTTCTGATTTGACTAAGTTCCTGCTGGTCAGAAGTACTTAGCCAAGCCATTCCCTCTAAACCAAGAACTTTGAATTTTGACTCCTGATGCTAGGATACACTCAGGTTTGCCCTTCAACATCTGGTTTCTTAATAACTTAATCACATAAATCTTTCACTTTTAGTAAAAGTGAACCATTGGCATGCTGGGGGGGGGGGAAGGGGAGCGAGACACCACGACACAAGGAGAGAACAGGAGACACTTGTATCGATCTAATCAAAACTATTATTAAACCCTTACTAGCAAGACAGCCAGCAAGAGTTAAACATGTCCAGGAGTTAAAACCACAACAGCAGTGAGCTAATACCACAAGTTCTCAACTAGATATGGCCCAAAGAGCCATGCAATCTGGCCCACAGGGGTCCCTATAGTTCTGAAAAATTAGCAGCTGGGGAGCAGTAGCAGTAATTGCCATTCCATTGCTGCCAAATTTCTATATTCACGGGGAGCCCGTGGGCCAGATAGCATACTAGATCATCAGTGGAAACGGCCCTGGCCTGATCCAGGCATACAGGTGTTAGCTGGGAGGCAGCAGAGAGCTCTGATCTGACAGCATGAGGCCCAGAACCAGCTGGCAGCACACGGCTAAGACAGGCAGCATGGGGCCCTGATCCAGCCCATGGACCAGCCCTGCACCACCAAAAGACTGGCTTGTACCATGCATAAATACTTGTTAAAAATACAGCTCTGGATTTGTACATGTAAATGACCATACACTGCCCAACTGGATGCAGAACTCCCACTACTTGGTCAAGAGTTCTGCTGTGGATTAAAGTATATAATTCCAGAAACATTTTTTTCCTCAGATGAAAACAACACTCTGCATTATACTAAATGTGCATAAAGCTTCAGCTTCATATGCTGAAAAAATTGCTAACCACCACCAAACAATGGAGGTAGAACTGGAGCCCTTTTTTTTTTTTTTTTTTTTTTGGAAAGTCAGCGATTCTACCAGACATCACATCAGTTACTAATTTACCCAAAATATTTACCCTTCCTCCACTAGTGGCAGTCCCTCAACACCATATCCCCTGAAGACACAAACATTGTAACTTCCAAATCAGTGTTCCTAAATATATTTATACTACATGTAGATAAAACAATGAGAGACTAGAAGCTAATACAAAGAGATCTATTTCCCCGTGCGGTGGTTTGAGGTAAAGCTTACTTTTCTGAGAACATCTTTCAGCTGCAGATGATCAGGAAGCAGTCTGCCAGAATACACCAGTCTCTGATCCTTTGTAGACTAGGAGATGAGACAAAGAGAGGAATTTAGCTTCTTCCAGCTGTCCAGTGTTACAGCTGGAAAATATTTGTAGATGCAAATATGTTTTACAAATTCCTACTACCTACTGATAGCCTGTAAGCATTTCAGTGGCTTTGTAATTTCAAGTCTCTCATAAAATTTCTGATAGCACATAACAAACGATGTGCCACCTTTCACAAAGACACGTTACTAATAAGCCATTTACTGTATCCTCCTCATTAAAACCCAACAGTATAAATCGATGTGAAAACTGTTTTCTTTTCAAAGACATTTGGATCCAGTACTCTTTATCCTTTTCCCATCCCTAAAAAGCAATCAAAAGAGCTATCCAAACCACAAAAAGGGGTGGAAAGTCCCTGAGACAGGTCAAGAGAGGTTTCATAAACTGGAACCAGGAGTTCTTCTTTCCAAAGGTTCTAAAAAGGGATGGTGCATTTTTTAAAATTAAAATTAAAACAGAGTCCTATTTTGTGATGCTTCATTATTTTTAGTTAACATAAAAAGCTGTACAAAAGCAATATTTGCAATAAGGGAAGAATATAAGGTCTCCCCATCCTGCTGCTTTTGAGATTATCTGAAAAGCAGACAATTTGTCTTTTGCATTGTATTGGGCATGTCTAAACATGCAATTAGGGGACATGAATAAACTCTGGGGCTTACTGCTCCCAGGCACACTGTTTGCATGCATGCCCGGGACTGCAGCACATTGTGCTGGACTGGAATAGCCCCAGCTGGCATGGGGCCCCAGAGGTGGGAGTTGGGGAGGGGGAGGCGGTCAGCCTGCCAACCCAGGGCTGCTCCCTACCCAGCTCAACATGCTGTGGAGGTGCTGACTGGGGCAGTGCTGACACATGCACTACTGCGGAATTTTGTAGTTTACTCCAGCCTAACAGGGGTGTGCACATACAGATGTACATTTACTACCCAGTAGAAACTGATACATCAGTCCAGCATCAGATCAGCACAGATATATAGTCAATTTTCTTTATCGGAAATTGGCCTGATGTGGCCGATAATTTGGCTGATAAATGCCCATGCATGCACACAGCCATAGCACATCACGCAGCCCGACAGCATGGAGAACTGCATGCAGCTGGTAAGTCTGTTGTGGTGGAAGGGGAGAGAAGGGGCATGGGGGGAGGGGCAGATCAACACCCCTGCAATGAGGGAGGGAGTGGGGCTGGGGTGAGGGACAGAGACGCGTTACATCCAGGGAGCGTGGGGGGCAGGCGTGGCTCCAGTTGCTGCGCACTACTCATCCAGTGGCTTGCCCTCCTAGGTGAGAGGTGGGAGCCACTGGACATGTGCCTGTGGATCTGCACTAGGCAGGCTGCAGCTGCAGGCTGAGGTCGGAGGCTGTGCAGCGCTGTGGTGTGGCAGTACTGGGAAGGGGCTATGGCGAAACATGGGGTGGCTGCAGCCCCCACATAGCCCTCCTTCCAGCACTGCCGCTGCCCACCCAGCAGAGACTGGGGGCAGAGGCCCCCCCACCCCTCCCAGATGAGCAGCAGGAGCAGCGGCAGGAGCTGCCTCCCCCCACCCCTTGGACGAGCCATGGCTCCGTCCCACATCCCCCGCGGTCGGACAGCACCTACCCCAGGCCCAGCCCCACTCCCTCCCTCCCTCACTGTGGGGGGCGTTGATCTGCCCCCCACCCATGCCCCTTCCCTCCCCTCTCTCCTTTCACCATAACAGACTTACCAGCTGCATGCAGCTATAATCAGAAATCGGATCAGTATTGGCTGATATGCCTCCTTAAAAATTGGCTATCAGTATGGGTCCCCAAAAATTTTATCGGTGCACCACTACTACCCAGCTAATTAGCCTACTGTGTAGTAAACATCTTGTGTAGAAGCGCCCACTGATACTTTGGTGATAAAGACAGAAAAGCTTGCTACATTTTTACATTCTCTCTTCTCACACTTTACCATTTTTGATACTGAACGCCATATTTCTCTCTTTACTTTACTGAATAATCCCCAAAACATTTTGGGTGGTTTTGAACAGTAATCTTCTGCCTGCAACCCCTGCAGCTGCACATACAGTCACATTCAAATCACTATTCAGATTTTCAAACATTGCTAACTCCAAATTTCTACAGGCAACAGAGTCTTTGAAGGTTTTTACTTGTCTCAGCGCACAATGGGGAAGGGAGGGGGAGGGGGGAAAAGACACACCCACCCACCAGACCTCACATTTTTCTTTTCTTGAAGTCCCCAGTAAATTGATTTGTACCACAGCCAATGCTGATATAAGGTTTTTCTTCTTCAATATACCAGCTATCACTAGAAACATTTTAAATGATTAGGCAAAAAATTGGATTATGTACCACAGAAACAATGTTCTGACTGTGTTACCTAACAAGCTTTACTTTTTCATTCCTGTTCCTATGATTTACCATATTCAAACACAGTGGCACTGAATGGTCCAAGCTATAAATCCACTCCGCCACCAAATCAACGATAACAAAGGGATGGGCCATATATGCACAAACCAAGCTTTGTTCCAGCAAACACTGGAGACATTTTCCCTATTAATCTCTGTTCTATTAGCACCTTAACTTCTGTGTTTGCTTTTATCAGTGATATAATAAACATTAATTCCATTGGTTACCCCCACTCCTAAAAGTGGACAGGTTAGCTGGAGTAGTGTCCTCTCCACATACCATAGATTGCCATTTTTATTGGTTTATTTATTATAGTTTACCTTTAGATATTGTAACGACTTACAGTTTAATTAAAATACTTATTCAGGGTTCCTTCTGAAGTGAGGTTAAATTATTTTGCACTGCTTCTCTATATAATGATTGCTCTCTTCGAGAAGAACACAATGCCACAGTTTGCTGCAACTGCTGGCTTCCTTCTCAAACATATGGGAATTGCAAAGTGCCCCAAACATAACATATTCACACATTTACTATGATTAAGAGTCTACTTAAACTGCAGTAAGACTAAAACAACTTCTGCGGTTGGTCGCAGTACAAATACCAAATTCCACAGATATTTCCTGGACGTGCTCCAGCAGCCCCACCCCTCAGTGCTGACTGGCAGAAACATATACTATACTCAGCAGAAAGTAAATTATATGTAGCACTGTACAAAAAGTTTAGGAATACTAATTTATGTTTAATAAAAAACAATCCATTATAGATGTTAAACACTAGCATACAGCATCTACCAGCAGTTGCAGCTGACATCCTCTGCGATGCGAAGACTTGTCCATGCACTGAAATGGTACACTCAGAAAATGCACCTTATTTAAATCAAAAATACGAACAGCATTAAAAAAGTAGGCAGTGGGTTATTTAAATTGAAGTGGAAGTGACTGATCATACTTGTGGTACTGATTTAACTTTGCAGCTACTGCTTGGAACAGTTCTTGTTTGTGCTGGTTTTCAGCTGAACAGTCTGAAAGCTATTGTGATGTCGTATCTTCAGCCCAATTGATCAAATCCATCAGTTTGCTGCGTGCTTTGTGAATCAAAACCTGCTGACTCTCAAACCATGCTAGAAGCTCCACGAACTGGACTGCATTTTGTCAGCCACAAATTTAACTTGATTTTCAATGTTATCCTGTTTTAAGAGATCACGTAGTTTAAGCAAGCACTGTGTGCAGGGTGTGATTTCAAGCTCACTGCACGCAAACTGCTGGTAGTACTTAATATTCTTTGCATGGTAATGAACTGCATTAAACCACAAATTCCTTCTTGTAAGCACTAGTTCTGGTAGAAGTGAAACAGTTGCAGTTAGGTCTCTGTTTCAATTAGTCATGGACTCTCTTTCTGCTTGAACGATGTTTAAATGTTTTTTTAAAGAGAAAACCAGTGTATCCATATGGGGAAAACGTGCACCGGATATCACTTCCTAAAAAAAGAATCATGCGTTGCACGTAACATGAATTGTGCTGGACCATCATTCCATGAAGCACATCAGAGAAAATTTTCCACATTTACACTGCATTATTAGAGAGAAATGCTGAGACCTTGTTAAATTCTACGCCATCACTTAACAACAGCCTTCATTACAGCTTGTGCTGCAGTTAAAAAATTTACAGACATGAACTGAACCAGCTCTGTTTGAAAAGCAGACAGGTTGTGGTCTTTCTAGCTCCCAGGTACAAATAAAATGTGGAGAACATAATTATCCTGTGCATCTGTTGCTTCATATGCTATAACTGAAATGAAATATTATTCTGCCAGTGCTGATTTTGTAGACTGAACATGCAAAGCAATTACTTCTAGCAGATAACACTGGCAAAGTTGGTTTACATATGGAAAATTGACAGCATTTGGTACACGCTTGTTGAAGTACTCCCTTAGTTTTGGGTTACCAGTTTTTTCCAAAAGTATGCTGACAGCAATGAATGCCTCCATTAGCTCAAATGTAACTTCTCTTCCTGTTAAACTGCTCTCAGTGCTTCTTTTAAACATAGAGGACATTGTCATTTGCTTTTTGTTTTGACCTTTAGCCTCTACAGAAGCCTTTCACTTTATATGCAATTAAGACTCTAAATGGTGATCAATGGTGTTTCTCCCCCACCAGCACGTACAGTTATATTGCAAGAGGAACAAAACAATTTACCAGCACCTGAATGTGAAGTTCCTATAGGGAACTGTGCTACGCAATCCTGAGCTGAAATGTACTTAGCTTTTAAAATTTATTTTCAATCATCTTCAAACTACTGTATTTAACTTCTTAAAAGATGGCGCTAAATAAACATTTCACACTGTCTTCCTGACTGGAGCCTTCCTTTAGTCTATGTCACTACAAGCAGATAGTAACTCTCAATCATGTGATCTATGACTGTAGTGATATTGTTACATAATTTTAGATGCAAATCAGTTGTCTTGGTATTGCAGTAAGCACTGGCACGTTCTAAAACTGTTTTATATGAATAATATACATTCTATTTTTTTAGGTTGATTTTGCGAGATCTGTGGAACCACAATTTAAGCAGTAGACTAGTTATGATGTCCACCGGTTGGAGTTTTACAGAGTCCAAAGACAGGCTTTTATTCTAGCTCCTATTTATAGCTCTATCAGTCAGGCAGCTACAGTAGACTGTAGGTCCCTTAGCACTATATGAAAGAAAATCTCTAAATACCAGGAAAGAGCACTTCAAATGTAGAAAAGCAACTGCAAGTTGTTTGTCTATCCCACTAGCCTTCTGAATGATTAAACAGTATCCTTCTTCAGGAACTTTACACTACCAGGGTTCTTTATTACATCTCCCACCACCCAGAATACAAGCTATTATTTTGGGGTGGATATGGCCCATGGAGCCATCTCACTCAGCACACTGAGCTTCCCATGACTCCAAAAATTTGGTAGTTAGGGAGCAGTGGCTGCATTAACTGCTGCACTACTTGCCCTTCAATGGCATTTCCAAACCTCTGGGGAATTCTGCAGGCCAGATGGCACAGTTAAACTACTGTTTAAGCATGGGGAGACCTACATCCCAGTTGCTAATCACTGCATGTGTATTTTACATTAAATAGTGATTTGGTAAGATACAGACAGAACCCTTAGTGAAGGGATCAAAACCTAGGTCAATGCTCTAACGCAGGGGTGGGCAAAATATGGCATGCAGGCCAAATCTAGCTCGCCAACTGACTGGATCCGGAGCCCCGGTGGCGCTCCATATCAGGCTGATCCCCACCTGATCCTGCCAAGGCAGTCATGGTTCCACCTGCACCCACCAACCCAGCACTGGCCGCACGCCCCCTGCCCACCCCACAGCAGGAGGCTCCCAAGAGAAAGGCAGCAGAGCTGAGTGCCTCAAGTAGGGGCGGTGCTAGGGAAGAGTTGGGAGCGGGGGGGGGGGGGGGCCTACAGCCACCACAGAATCTGCCTTAGCACCTCCCCCCAGCCACACCTCAGTGCTGTGGCCCGCCTGCCCCACACACTCAGCCTGCCCTGTTCCTCCCCCCCTGCACACCCCTTGGCCAAGCTGCCTGTGGTTCTGTCCTGCTTCCGGGGTCCCATTCACCGTCCTGGCCCACTCCCTCCCTCACCATGGGCACTGCGATCTGCCCCCCATGTCCCTTCCCTCCTCAGAGACTTACTGGCTCTCCAAGCTGCCCAACTGTATTCCTATAAATCAGTTTTCAGACTGGTATCAATTGATATGGCTGGTTAATAATCAACTATCTGTATCGGCCAAGAAAATCTTTATTGGTGTACCCCTAACCCGGTACCTGAAGCTGTTCTAGTCACAAGCACAGAAAACATATTGGACATCTACGAAACTGCTAGCAAAAAATGGTGATGCCTACAGGGCAGTTTTGAGACTCTAAGCACCTAAGTGGAATTTACAGGCCTCTAGCAGATCCTCAGACGTGCCTCAATGTTATCTGACATTTTCTGGCTAGTGACACTCCAATAAAAACATGCAACAACACTTAATTAGCATACACCAGGACAAAAAATATTTGCATCGTGTCAAGGCAAATATGAACCACATTAAAAACATCTTATGCAGCAGTTCTTCCACTGGAGCTTAGTTTTCCAGTCTTAAGAAACATGAAGATATTTTTACTGAGTTCTGAAGAAAAAGCAGTATTTGAACTATTAGATTGGAATGCCGTTTTTCATCAGTATTGTCTGGCTTATTATCCCCAGCAAAACACTTTCTACAACATATGGTGCAAGCTATTTATAGCTAAAATTAGTGACAGTTTTAAGGATACCATCTTGCAGTAACTGGAGATCAACTAAACAAAATTTATCTTCTACTTTTTCCCAAGTAACAGAATTTGCCGTTCTTAAAATTTAAGCACAGCAGCCCCACCCTGTTCCAGGATGAGAAATAAAAGTCATTTCAGAGTGACTGTTTATGTAAATAAGTACATCATCTAATTCATGTTTTGTCCACATGTTCCCAAATTCTTCATTCATGCTCCAAAAAGCAAACTAAAATTGGAGGGGAAAAAACTGCATTAACATGAATTATGGCAGTTAGCAGCCATTTGTAAATAACGCTACATTACAAGAAATGAGAAATAACAAATCTGGGTTCCTTTATGAATTTCAGAACTCACCTTTTCCACTCATACCAATACTCATATAACAGGTAAGTAGTACACACACTGCTTCACAATATGAATCTAAAAACTGCCAACCCTTGAAAAACTGGGCTGGCTTTTCAAGAATTTTTTTCAAATAAACTTACCCCTTGGGAAAGTTGTTACTCAATTCTTCACCAATTTAAATAGATTTAAGAAATATTAGCCACTAATCCAGACAAATAAACCAACTTAATCTTCACCTAAATTTGTTTAGCTTACTCAGCTATTTACTAATGTAGAATTAATTAATTTTAGTCCTGACTGAACCAATGTAAGTACACTTACATTAGAAGCTTGCACTAATGATCTAATTAGACGTTTCTAGATAAACAGGCATAACTGTTTTAATATAGATAAGGCCTCAGAGTCCTGTTCTCATTTGTCTGTGCCATCCCTAGGGTAACTGCTTGGTTAGCTTTTCATCATTTAGCAACATGCAACAATACCCAAAATTAAATCATGGATTAAAATCAAGACACAGGCAAACTCATGAGTTTGATGCCCAAACTCGCATTTATTATTTTGATATTTTTCTAATTTTCTGAATGAATTTTCTTAATATATAGTACACCCAGAGAGAGCACACCGCTATACCTACCATTAATAAGTATACTGACTGCTTATGCAGTAGTGATCTACATCCCTAGTGGCCCAACCCAACCCTGCTGCTGGTCCCCCACCACCGAATCTCCAGACCCACAGAGCCCTGCAGGCCAAACGACAAGGTTCCACAGGATGTAGATTGAGCCCTACTGACCTATACAGATGCATAGAAAACTAATTTACAGGAGTTATCCAAGACATTTTGAAAAGATTAAATCAAATCAGTAGACTTCTTCCATCCATTACTAACTAAACTGTCGCACACATTCTTAGTATTTGTAAACTAATGCACTCCTTTTTGCTGCCATTTTAATAAAAAAATTCTAAATATTATATTTCTTCAGTGACCAGAGAAGTTCAAATGACAAAATGGTATCACAGGGTTATTTTAAAAACAGTTTTCCTACAAGTGCAATAAATCTGATAATCTTGAAAAAAAACCTAATGTCCAACTTTTAAGCTCACTACAAGACCTGGAAGTGTTTGATTGGAAACAAGTTTGCCAGTTTTACCCAACTTACAGAAGCCCCCTAATATAAGGCCCCCAGTACATCTTTCCTTCCCAGAGCAGGGGGGCTGGACCCAATCATCTCATGAGGTCCCTTCCAGCCCTAAACTTCTGTGAATCTATGCTTACACTCTTTAGAGCATGATAAACGAACTGCCATCTAAAAATCTTTAATTTATGTTCAACTACAATTAAAACTAAAATATGTAGTAAAGACGACTTCAGCTGACACTTCTATTTGTTACTGTGTGTGAAATACAAGCTTCTCTCATAAAAATAAAATGAAATTAAAATCAATAAATTAGCACTGCCTCCATCTTCTTCAAAACAGCAGTTTGTCTGCCAGATTTATGTCTCTTGGTAACCAGAGACCTACTGAAAAAGAATGTATTGCACAACAAGAGTGTTTACCAGGGAAGTTGAAATTAATTTCTCATCCCTTGAAAGCAACATGATGCAATATATGTTAAAGTTTTCTTGTACTGTTACACATCATAGCTCTTTCCTTAAACACTGATTTCAGTTCTCTGACCAAGTGAAATCAGAAGAGTCTTATATTGCTCCAACTGGGCAATATAAGTATAAATACTTTTAAAAAGTGTATTCTGGTAAAAAACCTGTAGTCAATTGAAGACATTTGTTCATTTTGTTTAAAGACGATACGCTCTTTCAATACAGTATTATCAAACATCTAAAAGCACATCTGGCCTCAAGCTGAATTTTCTATTCTAACATCTCAACTTTGTTTGATCAGTTAAAGCAAAGCAGCATGTATCTACACAAGTGATCTGCTCCTGTGATTAAAATGTACATAAAAGTTCCCCCCTTCAGTACTAATTTCTTCTTCAAAATGTAGGAGTGTTGTTTTTTTTTCAGAACAGAAAAATGCTATTTTACCACTAAGGAAAAGACTTCTTTTGGAAAAATCAGCCAAAGCTCACAGGTTATTATTAAACAGGTTGTGTGTCAGGCACCTGCAAGACAAAGCAGCAGGCAGAATTACAAGCAGGTCTCTCCCACTGTATTGGGTGCTATTCACAGATAAGATAAAGGTAGTCTCTGCCCCAGAGAACTTTCACCTTACCCACCATTTGCCAAAGAAAAATGGCAGTGGCTCTGCACGGCAAATGCATGCAATAAACCTGCTTGCTGAATGCTAAGAACAAACTATAACCTCTTTCGATCTTGTCTCCTTTCCCTTAGCTTCACCTGCACATTATGGTTCTTACAATGTGCAAACTTGGCCTTTAACTGAAAGCAGAGCAGATGTGCCCACCATTGTGACTAATCGAACTAGACCTCTGCAGACACAGGTGACAGACACAGCAGCACAAGTTTTTGTGGGCTGATGCTTGCTTCCTCTGAGGCATTTAACTGAACACTCCAAAGGGAAAGAACTCGGACCTCACGACTGAGCTTCTCCAAAGATGACAAACAGACAGGGGCCTGGGGGACAAGGCATTAGTATGACTAGCCGCCGCCCGCCTTACCTGACATGGTATTATTTGCAAGAACATAGAGCACCACAAGGGCCTTGGATGTTCCTGAACACACACATACACCCTCCACTGACACCACTGTCACTCAACCAACTGGGGCCTGACCCTCCAACAGGCAGGTCCTGCCAGCTCCTGCACCCAGTACCTGCCCTGGAATCTCCCACCTCCAACATCCCCAGCCACCCCCTGCCCCACCTTCCAGCCAAAACCAGCTACAACCCGGCTGTGGAGTCATCCAAGTCCCAAGTAGGTGGGCTGGTTTTAAAGCCGGGACAGTCGTTTTTAGCAGTGGCCCCCCGCTACCTTTATGGGGCCATTCGCCTGTCAACCACGCAATGTATATACCGTCTGCCGGGCGGTGCCCCCGGGCCCAGCACCCCCCCCCCCCCCGCGGCCGCTCACCGGCTGGCTGGGGTAGACGGCGGCGAGGTGGGACTTGAGCCGGGCCACAGTCCAGTGCAGGAAGCAGCGCACGGTCTGGTCCGTGTACTTCTGGTTGGGCGCCTTGATGACAAGGGTCACCGGCTGCTCCATGGCGCTCGGACCCTCAGCGGCCGCGACCAGGCTGCGCGGGGAGGCTGCGGGCACCCATCTCGGCCGTGCCGCGCCCTGCCGCGCGGGGGGACGGGGCTGCGGCGTCACACACCGACCCCCCCCCACGCAACAACCCCCCTCCCCGCCGCGAGGGCGCGCCCGCCCCGCCCGCAGCCCCCCCACCAGCAGCGTCCCCCCCCAGCTCCAGCAGCAGCTGCCCCGGTGTAAAATGGAGGCCGGAAGTGAATCGTCTCCGTCCGGGAGCGACTTCCCCTCCGCGGTGCCAGGGGGCGTTGGAGTGCCAGGCTGCAGCGCATACACACTCCGCTGCCTTCGTGGGGAAGGCATGCGCACTCCGTTGCTTTAAAGAACGCGCGAGCGACAGAACCTGGAACATACATAGTCCGCTGCCTTGGAGAGTAGGGAACCAGAATACGTCGCGCATGTGCACTTTTCTGCCGGGAGATGTAGAGGGAAGGAGCTAGTGGCAATGCTGCGCATGCGCAATCCGCTGCCTCAGCAAACGAACAAAATGCGAGGCATGTGCACCCCACTGCCTTAGCGAGAAGGAGGGAGCGAGAGAACGCAACGCGTACGCACTTCTCTGCCTGAGGGAGTAACAGAACGCAGAGCCTCGATGGTACAGGGAGGAAAAGAGCCAGACTGCTGTGCATGCGCACTTCGCTGCCTTGGGTGGGAGGAGTGCGCGAGCGAGCAAGAGAAAACGCCCCTCCTCTTCCCTCCTGCAGCACGAGTTGTGACCCCACCCCAGAGGGTGGTGTTGCGCGCGCGCACCGCGGAGTGGACGGGCAGCTGGGGCCTGAGGAAGAGTGGGAAGCCAGTCCCTTGATGGATAAGCCCAGAAACAGCAAATCTCGGGACTTGAAAATAAATGTCCCAATAATAGACTTCTGCGGGCTGTCCTATTTCTGCAGCGAGGGGCCACGAAACTAGGCAGCTGCTAGGGATGGCGGAGGCAGTATTATAATTTGCCACTCCATGGAGAAGCGCCCGCCCCTTGAAGATAAAACCAGTTAATCACTTAAGCAGTAACCTGGCTACACATGGCAGAACAAGCTACAAATGGTGTTATGCAAAAGGTGCGTAATATTACCCCAAATATGCATAATAACTTTGTGGCTGGTTCTCATTGCACCTTTAAATGAAACATGGCCAGGCCAATGGGCACTTCTGGCCTCTGGAGAGCATCAGGGTCAAGGATTGTGGTGCCCCCCACCCCCAAAAGGCACAGAGCTCTAATCTGCTGCTCCCAGCCTGAGGGGTACAGCAGAGCCCTGGACTCCAATGGCTTGCAGAGGCTGGGCGTGCTGATTAGCTGACTGGAGCCCAGGATCATGATCCTGGACTCCCTCTGCACTGGCAATATGGTAAGATTGCAGGGACAGGGATCAGATTTCAGTCTCACTGTAACAGGGCAAGGCCCTTGCCAGTTTTAAGAGGGGGAGAGCAGCTGTCTGTTGCTGCAGAGGAGGGTGGGCTGGCCATCAAGCCCAACTAGAAACCCCTGCGTGTGGTTGGTAGGGCTTTGGGGCACGTAAGGCCCATGCCTGAGCCCAAGGGGGACAGTCAGCTCCTATATACTGCAGAGAGGTTAGCTCATGGGACAAGGGTTGTTGGGGACTGACCAACTGACAGCCAGGCACCCACCCCACCCAAGGAGCTGGGATGAGAGGGCTCCAAGGGAGATATGGCTTGCAGGCAACACTAACCCTGAGTGAGGAAGACATTTACAAAACAGCTTCACAAATGCAAGCTGCTTCACAAACTAATATTTTGAGATTGATAGCAGAGGATTGGATTGCAGCTATGGGGGAAGTGTGGAGACCATGGAGGGATCCCTGGTGGGGTTCTCTGTGGCAGACAACTTGGCCTGGGGTTGGGAACTCCCAAGGACTGAGTCTGGTAGAGCAAGAGCAGCTCAGCCTAGGGTGAGGAGTGCAGCCAAAATAAAGGGACCAAGTTTGGGAAGGCTGTGACCTGGACAGAGGTTCAGGGCTTGAAGGCCAAAAGCTGCGTTGGGGCCATATCCAAATGGACATGGAATAACAACTGCAAAGCATGGGCATGGGCATGGTCACAGGGGTGGAAGAAAGCCATGAATATCCCATAAGGCAACTAGTATCCTGAGACACTGATATGGCCAGCAGGACCACAGTTCAGTGCCCATGGGGCAAGACTAGGGTCAGTTGGGTACAGGAGGTGCCAGCTGGCTAAAGTAGAATAGGGCTCACTCTGGCATTGTGGGGCAGCCTCCCTTGACACCATAATTTTGTCAAGGTATGGCAGGAAAAGAAAAGGGAGGGTACCCTGAGAAGCTAGAGTGGGGACAGGAGTCCAGTGTATAGTCCTACCACATGTACCTCTTGCTATGCATGTATAGCATAGCAGGAGGCATGGTTTGGGATTGTGAATCAGATCATATCATGCCTTTAATGAAACATATGCCAGGGTCCTAAATGATCATTGCCTTCAAATAGTTTCATTATGAAATTGTCATTACTGTCTGAAACAGCCTTCTGTATTATCACATAATAGCCATTGCTTCACAGATAGAAACCAGAGACAAAGCGTGATCCAAGGACGTGTGTCTGTGTCAGGTCAGGAATTTAAACTTCTGTTTTACAAGTCTCAAATTAGCATCATAACCCCTAGAGCATTTTTCCCCTTTTCAGTTCCTGAGAGGGAATCTTTTAATGGGGGGACCTGAATTTGAGGGTGGGGGGAATATTTTTTACTTAAAGAAATCTGGTCAAGTGGTTATCGCTACTAAGAATCTACAGTACGTGGCAGCCTGACTAACAAGAACAAAATTGTCTATATGCAAAAGTGCTGTCATAATCTTGCAACTGAAGAAGGTACAATAGTTTTAGACAAATCTGATTTTTTTTCAAGCTGACTTTGCAAAGGGATCAAACCTGCAATGAATGTCCAGAGTGTAAACAAGGTTATAGGTTGGAACCACCCATCCTAGCCTTCAAACAAGCACTGAACCTCACTAACCTCGTCACCAGAAGCAGGCTTGCTCAGGCTTAGAACAGATCGAATGGATCCAGATCATGGCATGACAAGAAATGCAAAACCTGCTAACACATCTCCACCCCCGCCCCACAATTACTACACCCCACAGCAGAGCTGTCAGGATCCCTACATCTTACAGCTGCACCTCCAGAAATGTAATATATCTCATCTAATGCACCAAATGGAAAATATGTAGGAGAGACCGAACAACAGCTGCATACCAGAATGAACCACACCAGAAATCTATCAAAGACAAGAATACCCAATTACCTGTGGTGGTACATTTTTCACAAGAAAAATCACTCTTTTTCCAATCTCTCAGTTCTGATTCTCAAAGGGAACTTACAAAACACTTCTCAGAGAGGAGCCTATGAACTTCACTTCATCAACTTCCTGGATACAGACAAATCATAGACTAAATATAGACATTGGATTTATGACACATTATAACCTGCCTGACATCTGACTCCCCAGGTACCTCTCCACTACTTAACTGCTACATTCATCCCCCTTTTCTGTCCCCTCTCACCCATTGACTCCTCAGTTTACATCTTCACTGACTGCCTATCTTGTATGCATACCCGACCAGCCTCTGGCTTCTTTACTATTTTTTCCATCCAGGAAGAGCGCACGACAACTGCAGAGACTCTCTCAGCCTGACTAAGAGTTTTTAAACCCAAAAGCTTGCTAAAAATGTTTTTCCAGCTATTCATGTTGGTCTAATGAAAGATACCAGATTCGCTCAAAGAACCTTGTCTGCAGGGTGTAAACAAGGAGTGAAAGAGACAACTGTTGGCTAACAAAAGGGGGAACCTGAGAATCTACAGTGCTTAGAAGAGATAAGGGAAAAGTTTCATGAACAGCAGAGAGTCAGTTCTCCCATTGCAACTAAAACCTGGATCAAAACCTCCACTGATTAGAGGTTTGCAAAAGCAAATACAAGCTTCAAATGTACTAACTTTTTGTCACCTGCCAGTATAGCTTTCATGTTTCTTAACAGTATTCGGTATAAAAGGTATGAACTATCTTATCTAGAACCCATTGCCCTTATCTTAGTTCAGTACTTCCCAAATGTTTTTGAAGTCATATGCACTTTTTGAAGTTTAATATACTGCTGTACTAAACAACAGCTACAACAGCTGGTGAGTTTTGTCTACTCGGAATCTCAGTGCAGATTCTGGCCTGGAAGATCAATCATACACATGATATTTTTCCTGCGCCAACTTCAAGAAAAGTGCAGAGAGCAAAACTGACCATTATACATTGCCTTCGTGGATTTAATCAAAGCATTTGACACCGTGAGCAGAGCAGTCCTATTTGCAGTCCTAGAAACGATAGGATGCCCACCAATCCTGTTAAGTCTTATATGTTCCTTCCACAACAACATGAAAACACGTTCAGTTTGATGAGTCCACTTTACTCTGCTTTTCATCTCAAAGCTGTCTGAAGCAAGGATTTGTTCTTGCCTCTACACTCTTTGGAATCTTTTCCTTGGTACTCCTGAACTTTGTGTTTAAAGATATGGATGGTGGAGTGTACCTTCACACAAGATCAGATGGGAAACTCTTCAACTTGTCATGACTCAAGGCAAAGGTGAAAGTTAGAAAGGTACTTATATCAGGGAGCTTCTATTTGCTGATGATGATGCATGCTGCCCTTACAGCCCACAATGAAGACCTACCACAAAAATTCATGGATCATCTTTCAAGAGCTAGTCAGGCATTTGCTCTCACTATTAACATAAAACAATTGTACTAGGACATTGAGTTCCACAAGATCCATCAGTCACCCTTAATGAAAACCAGCTAGAAGTAGTCTAAAAGTTCAGCTACCTAGGTTCTACAATGACCACCAGCATCTCACTGGATGGAAGAAAATGTTTGCATTGGAAAAGCTACCACCACCTTCAGCAGACTAACTAAAAGAGCATGAAACAACTAAAACCTTACCATCAAGACCAAAATGCTAGTGGACAAAGCTGGCATACTCAGCACTCTCACGTATGGTGGGGAAAAATGGACAAATTATGAATGTCAAGAGAAAAGGTTAAACAGTTTCTACGTGTGGTGTTTACGCCACATACTCAACATCAAATGGCAAGATAAAGTTACCAATGCAGAGGTTCTTCAAAGGGTAAATTTACCAAGTGTGACAGCCCTACTCAGAGACAACTGTGCTGGCTAGGTCATCTGAGCAGATTAGAAGATGGACATATACCCAAGGATATGCTATATGGAGAAATATCAGAGGGAACAAAAACAACAGGATGCCCCAAGCTTTGCTACAAAGACGCATGCAAGCGCGATACGAAGGTATTTGGAATTGATCCTGGCCAGCAGGGAATCTTAGCAAGCAATCCCCACCAGGGCATTAAAGTCCATAATAGGAATTGACTCCAACAGCTCGAAGACAAAAGAGTCCATAGGAAACAAGCAGCTCCCGAACCACCCAACCATGACACACACACTTGCAATCACTGCCACAGATCAAGCAAATCTCAGATAGGACAATTCAGTCACGAGACACTGCAAACCAACTACATCATAGGCCGCAATATCCAGTGTCTCGCATACAAAAGGATGCCAATCAACACTGCTGTGTGGCCTTGTTATGCCTTTTTATAGATAATGAATTAAGTAGCACTTTATGTCACTACAACTACTTTAACCTTGCCAGCAACCTTGCCTAACCTAAGTCACAGTGAGACAACGGGTTTTTTGCAGCCCACTTGCAGCGCACAAAGCCATTTTTGGGGTGTTTCCCAGTGGCCCCAGCCCTTGCCCCTGATTGGCAGAGGGTGCCTTCACACAGTCTAGCTCACTACCACACTTTTTGGGTTGTTTTCCCGGGAAATTGCAGCCAATGTGAGATTTCTTACTGATTGCAGACAATGCCATTTTTCACAATTTCCATGAAACCCATGAAACTGCGTTTGGGTAGGTCCCTAATTATAGAGCTGTTTTTCATGTTTCTTCTTCCTTTTTCTCTATTATTTATACTTCCTTTTTCTAGTGTGCTTTCCAAGTACTTGTTCTGATGTGTCCTATTTAGGAAATTAGCTACATAAAATCTTTATGACCAAATTAAAATAACAGTGCATCTTACACAAAAATGCAAAGTGGCAGCTGGGGCCATACAAAATAGAGCAACCCCATTTGGTTTTATTCTTATGTCAAATCAAGAAAATTGTTAACAGAGATTGTAAAATTGTTGCTCAGCACGTGTGTATCTAAGACAGCCAGTGAAGGCAAGGAAACAACCTGAATACCAGGAAACTACATAACTATTTCAATTGATATAGCAGCTAAACAAAAGACTAAATATGCAGCTCAAGAGAAACCTGTAAAGGTACAAGAAAGGATGCCCTGTATGTAACAGGATCACATTTCTCCAAACAAGCATCTAATGTCTAAGGTGTTACAAATGTCTCAACCATTCAATTTGTCTGGAGTTTGGTAAACAGACTATTACCCATACAAGCCACTGCGAATTTGCCCCCCATTAACATGCAAATGCCCCAAAACAGGTCTGGTAACACTTCTAAGCATCCTGTTTGACCACTGAGGCCCATTACCTGTAACTAACTGATAATTGCTGGGACTGCAGAGAAACACAGTTCTTCACCTCTAGACAAATCCCAAACAGGAGCCAGGAAATTTAACAGTTGTGATATGATGGTCACCCCTTTCCTCCCTGTTTGTTCAGACTCTAATTGGCCTACCATCAAGGAAGACTGCATTGAAGTTATACAATTAACCAGTATAAGAACTGAGTAGATTTGCCAACAAGATGTGCACTCCAGGAAAAGCAGAGAGAGATCACTGCTACGTTGCACCCAGCTTAACCAGCAACAGATCCTGCTTGGTGAAGACTGGACCAGCTTCCTTCGTCTGCATTGGTGAGAAAATACTATTGCTGCTAAATATGTACTAGGACTTGTGGAGTCGCTCATTTTATTTTGGGAAGGAGTCTTTTTCTGTCATTTAGTTTTAGAGCTTGCGTGTAATATTGTTATTAAAGCCTTTCTGCTAGTGATCAACCAGGTTCTTGGGACACTAGATTTAAAAACCCACTTTCTAAGTGCAACGCTGCGTACTCACAAAGCTCTGCAAAAGGCATTTTGAGGAGCACTGTTTTAGATGTAATGTAGGCTGAATCTTAACATGAATTGGTTGACATTCAACATTATTTTTAAAGTTGATATTTAACTCAAAATGTCAGAGCACACTCTTTCTACAAATGCAAATCAATCACACTTACTATTATAATACCTATTATCAGCAGTACATGAAAATTAAGTCATTTGCAAGTACCATTCAAGTAGTTACGCATATGGTATTCAAAGCTGCTTGCCTAGTAAGATATATGCCAAGATACATGCACAAAACTGGAAGCAAATTTTTAGCTCTTAAGTATTGTGTTTAAATATTGTGCACATAAACTACTTTGAAAATGGCTGAAACTGATTTGAGATAAACCTAGTTGAATGTGGTATCAGACTTAACTGATTTGGGTCAAAATAGTTTATGCAGTGTCTGTCCCAGACCCCTTGCTGGTTTAAGTTAAACCAGACACCTCCAGCATCCCAGCCTGCTCTCTGAGCTGGGCAGGGCTCTCTGCTCCACAGCAGGGCTGGCCCTGCCCCCCTGCTCCCTGGCTGCAACTCTGACAGAGACTTGCAGGCTGCTCCCTGCCTCCCTCCCCCTCACCACTTCCTGCTAAGCAGGAATTCCCCCCTCCCCTCTGCCTTGCAGAGAGGTATATGTGTATTAGCTAGCAGACCACATGCTGGGTACAATCAGTGCTGTAACAAAGGCAGAATCAACAGGTAGTCCCTTTGTTGTTTCCTTAATCGGGTGATAAACACTGTTATCAATTCCCTGCTGGGCTAATCAGAGCATCCTGCTGGGGCCTGGCCATGCCCTCCCTCAGCTCAGTACTGTCCAAGGGAAGGAAGGGCTGCTATAACACCCCCCCAACTTCTAGCCTGAGCCACTGCAGGCATGTGTCTGCATTTCTGGAATGAAAAGGAAATGTCTCTCCACCTCCAGATTGGTTCAAGCTTTGCAGGTTAGAGCAAAGATTGAATCAATTCAGGCTCAGGCTTTTTGAATGTCTGACCCCAGCCTAGGAGTCTAATAAAAATAACTATAGTCTGAAATTACATATCAGACAACATGGTACCAATATACCAGCTTAATATTATAAAGGTATCAAAAGGATACTATACATTTTACTATACCAAGAAGTGGTGCTGCTCTTCATATAGCTCTTTATTTGACAAAAGTAACATTATATAGATTTTGGGATAAATGCATGCCAGGTCTCTAGTGTCTTATGACCAGGAGCAGATTTTGGGGAGGAGGTGCATAGATGCACACCCCAGCTTTTTCAGTCAACCATACTATGGAAGCAGCACCCAGGAACTTTTTTTAAGTCTCAGAAGCAAGTAAGAATTCCTTCCCCACCCCCCTTCCTTTCCCTTCACCTATGGGATGGAGGGAAGCTCCAGAACTGCTGGTGCCTACTTTAGCAGCTAAACCAAGACGACAGTTCCTCTCGCCTGCCCAGTCCCCAAGAGTGTTCCCTGCCAGTTTAGGAGCAGGCACAAGGAAGGGAACCCACTCACTACCACTACTATTTCTATCTGAGCCTGACTCCATTTGCAGCCTGACTGGAGCAGAACAGGACCAGCTGTGGAGTCTCCTCTCACCCCTGTTCCCAGGGTCATCTGGGAACAGTGGTAGTGGCAGTGGTGGGCAAGGGAGGGTACATTCCACTGAGCACAGAGGGGAAGAAAGCAGGGAGGGAAATTTCTACATGCTTGAAGGACTTAAGTCACCCACTGCTGCTTCTGCAGTGTGATCTGCCTGACCTGGTGTGTTTGTGGGAGTGAGGTGCAGTCATCCAGGCAGCAGAGGTCTCTGCTCCTACACCCCCGTTTACAAAATCTTGGAACCACCCATCCTTCCATGCCTATGACATTACTGTAGTCCAAATGAAAATACATGTTTAAATCACATATAAAATCTGAAGAACATAATAGATGTATTTTTCTCTCAAAGTAATATTTTTCAGTGAAGAGAATTATTAAAAATATATGAACATTAAAAATATTAAAGGAGATGTCCATTTGATAAAGTTAGTGCAAGGTTAGGCTCTCTTACATTTCAAGTTTCTGTATTATAGGACTCACATTTCCAATACTTGTGAACCATATTGTGCCTCTGAAGATTACTTTTTGGAAAAAGCTTCAGATCATATGAAAGTTGACACAGATTCTTGGCACCTTCTTTATATCAAATGGTGGTATATAAATAACTGCTTGTTAGCCTTAAAAGTTTTTTGGGCTACTGTCTTCATTTCATGTCTGAGAGAATTGATTCTTCAAGCAGAATGCTCCAAGCAGCAGATCAAAGAGTTTACATTTTGGTTAGTAATTTGAAAAGACTTAAAAATGTGACCTCCCTAATCACAAAAGACATTTGGGTCCATTTTATACTTTATATATAAGAAGGTCTGAAAGCTTTATTCCTAAAAAAATTAAGTGGAAGATGATGTTTGGGCAGGGAGGGGAGGATGGTTGTATTTTAAGAACTCTGGTGCTGTCAGTACCCATCGTAGAGAATCTTACACATGCGCTCACATGCGTGCGCGCGCGCACACACACACACACACACACACCCCTACTATTTGGAATCCTACAGTAGAAATGGCTCTGTTCCCTGTGACTGAACATTTTTACTGCCACATTAGTAGGATTGATTAACAAGTTTCTCTATATCTGAGCCCCTAACATAAAAACACAAAACAAAAGATGACAAGCCTGTTATTTCTCTGGAATTCATTTTCCAAATGGTTAAATGAAAATGATTTAATCTGCAAATATTTTTGCTCTATTAGTATCTCAGAGACAGGAGAGGAACAACAGATATTCAACCCTCTTCCCTCTTACATTTGAGATACACCAGATGAGAAAATTAATTTCTTAGAGTCCTGTTATTTCCAAGGTGACTAATTAAACAGCTGTATCAGTAGAAAAAGATTTAAGTATGGCAATGAATACACTTAGTCTGCAAAGTTATATGATGAAACTTCCAGTGCTATGATTTACAGTTGCAAATAAGACTTCCAGTGTGAATGTTGGATCCTTCAGCCTTTGAACATACTTTACCTAGAGCATGGGGGTTTTGTCCAGCCCATAGTGGGTCCCTTGGCTCTGCCTGGCCCAGGTGCAGGGGGTAGCCCAGGCCATGGCATGTGTAGCTGGTCCTGCTGCCTCCAGGCACGCAGCAGGGCTGGGGTGGGGGGTGGGGCTGTGGCTGGCCTCACTTCTTGGCAGTCCCCCCCAGTGGTAGTCCCTCTTAGCTGCTGCTGCCAGTCTTCTCCACTGCCACTACCCCCAGTCCTGGCCCCAGTGGCTGGACATCTGCCCCACATCAAGCACAGGGGCCCCAAATTGAGTGGGTGGTGGGGTCTTCATTGCCCAGGACCAATGTGGACAGGGCACGTGGCTGGGTGGATGGAATGGGGCTGCAAGTGGGCAGGGAATGGCATCCAGAAGCAGGGCGAACGGGCAGGGCTAGGGCTAGGGCTAGGGCTAGGGCTAGGAGGGCTAGGATCAGAATTGGGATTGCGGGGGGAGGGGCAGGGGACAGTCTGCCCATTTGTGGCCCCATCCTATCTGCTTGGCCATGTGCTGTGCCTGTGCAGGTGCCAGCTGGTCTCCATGGAGACCCTGGGATCACTGGGCCAAGACAGCAGGGGCCAGGGCTTGTAGCAGAGAGGTGATCTACTCCCTGCCCACCCATGCCTGTTGCAGGGGTTGCAGGAAGCAGATAGCAGCTCTGCCCTAGCAAACCTAGCCCCAGCTGCTCATCCTGTTGCCGGTTGCTGCCCCCCACCCACCCACAGCCCTATCCCATCTGCCCACCAAGTGCAGGGCAGAGCCACTTAAGGAGTTTTGGTGAGCTGTTGTGGGCAGGGGAAGGTGCTGCCTACCCAGTTGTGCCAGCTAACCAAAACTCCTAAGTGGCCCTCAACTCTAAATAATTCCCCATCTCTGACCTAGAATGACTGTTTTTTTCTATGGATCAGTCTTCAGAACTCAAAAAGCAGGAAATTAATTTTGTGAAAATAACTATTTTTTTTTTCGAAGAGAAACACTGATTTTACTTATTTTTTTTCCAAATTTGTTTTATCAAGTGTTTTGGCAGTACACTTTATTGACAAAAAACTGTGTTGGGGGAAACAAATATTACAGCAATTAATTTGATGTAATTTTTCAAAGAAGGCATAAAAATGTAGTTAAATATAGTTGCTCAAAGGGTGGGGGGGGAACACAACTTTTGGGGGAGTAAAAGGCCATATGATTAAAAACTTGTCTGAAATTTCTACCAGTTCTAGTTGCCATCAAAATTAGGGAGTAAAGGAAAATACCATATACAAAACAATGAGTATAGAAGAATCTGTTAATATCATTTATTTGAACTTCCAAAAACCCACTGATAAAAATCACACATAAGGGACTAATAAGGAAGCCAGTGCCCTGATACAGCAACTTCTTGCATGCAAGTAGAATTCTTTGTTTATGTGGAGCTCCATTAAAGTTACGAAGACCAGCTGTTTTCCCACATACAAGAAATGTTCTGGTCATTCCCTAAATAGGCATGAGTGTGGGATGAGACATGGTAAAAGGACACACAGAAAGTACGGTAAAGAGATCCCTAATTAACTCTAAGAAATGTGACATGAATGAAAAGAAGCTATTTTTAGTATTTAGGTTTGAATCCTGCTCCCAAAACTTTCTTTCTGTTATATATATTTTTAGGACAGAAATCTCTGTCCACCTGGCAATATATTGGGACAAAACATGAACTTCAAGAATGAAACAATATTCCTTTAGCTATAACCTTTTGGAATGGTCAGTGGCAGTCCCTCGGAGTCAAGGATGACATCTGTCAAACTTAATGGGTCCTCAGGTGACTGAGGAGCGCAATTCCAGATACACACATTCTTTGGCAATAGAGATACATTGTTGTGCGGGGGAGTGGGATTTGCAGCCCCAGGTTGGTGTCCTTCTTCCTTCACTGCCGCCATTTTGCCTCAGTATCGAGTCTGTTACAGGATCTTTCAATAGTCGGGCTTACAGCAGATCACGCTTTGCGATGTTATAGGTGGTCAGGCTCAGCTTTATTAATGGAGGTGCAAAACAAAACAAAATCAATGGTGCCGTGTCCACCAGTGAGCACACACTCACCACATCTCACGCGCCCTAGCGACACGTGAGACCGCTGTTGTTTTCTGGCAAGGTGTTTCCGGGGTTGGTCGTTGGGATCAGGTGGGTCTAGTGTCCTCCCCTCCAGCTGGCCGGGCCGAAGGTCGCTCCGTGTTCGAACTGCTCCGTGGGTACATTCCATCGGGCGCGCAAAGACCCCAAAGTTCGCAGCGCAATGTCTTTTATACTCTTAGTGATGCAGGGCGGTCTAATCACGTGTGGCACTTCTTCATTGGCTTGGAGCGGTGACTGTCACATTACTGACAGACCCTGGACTTCCCCTTGAGAAACCCTGTGTGGAAAATCCCAACCGCATGTTTCTCCTATACTGCTGCCCTAGAGTCTCTTATTCACTTAGCAAACCTCTAGCTGACGTATGCGAACATGGCCACCTATTGCAAAAGGTTATAATGCATAACAAATGCAAAATAATTACAACAGAGTCGTTTGACCTCAAAGTGGAACAGGCAGCGCTGCACCAAGCGGTCAGAAGCTTGTTCCTCCCAGCCATTGGTGTTGATGTCTCTGTGCTTGAGAGTGACCGTGAGTGTGTCTTTGTATCATTTCCTTTGGATGCCCTTTGAGCGTTGACCAGTGGAGAGCAGGAAAAAGAGAATCTGGCGAGGGAGGCAGTTCTGGGACATCCGGACACAGTGGCCCATCCATTGGAGTTGAGTTCTCAAGAGCAAGGCTTCGATGATGGTGGACGCAGCTTCAGGGAGGGTGCTCACACTGGTCTGGTGGCCCTCTCATTTGATCCCCAGGATTCGACGCAAGCACTGCTGGTGAAAATGCTCAAGGGTCTTAATGTGGTGTCGGTAGATGGTCCAGGTTTCACTGTAGTAAAGGAGGATGGTCAGCACGACAGCCTTGTAAACCAGGACCTTCATCAACTTCAGAAGGTCTCTATTTTCGAAGACATGTTGCATCTTGAAGAAGGTGGCACTGGCGCAGTTGACCCAGTGCTGGACTTCTTCATTGATGGTAGACCCTTGAGAGAGGTGGCTGCTGAGATATGGAAAGTGATCCACATGCTCCAGAGCCTCCCAGTCTACATAGACGGTGTGAGGGATATTCGGCTGGCTTTGGGAGAGTTGGTGGAAGCCCTTTGTCGTGGCAATGTTCAAGAACAGGCCAAGTCTCTTATATGAAGCATTGAAGAGATCTAAGGACACTTGCATGTCCTGTGCAGAGTGAGCCATCACACGGCAATCATCTGCAAACGGAAGGTCGTGGATGTCCTTGGTGGAGAGTTTTGGTTTTGCCTGGAAGTGCCCAATATTGAAAAGCTTCTGTCCAGTCGATACTAGATACTGACGTTGGATGGTAGATTATGTTGGATGAGGTGAATGATGATAGGTAGATGGTGAACAGGGTGGGGGAAATCAAGCACACAACCTTGTTTGACCCCAGTCCAGATGCAGAAGGCATCAGTTTTGTATCTTCCATTCAGGACAGTGGTGGTCATATCATCATGCAGGAGCCTCAGCATGGTGACAAACGTCAGCGGGCAGCCAAGGCATGGAGGATGGTCCACAGAGCTTCATGATTTAAGGAACTGAATGCCTTGGTCAGGTCAATGAAGGCAAGGAACGGTTCTTGATTTTGCTCCCAACATTTTTCTTGGATCTGCCTAGCAACAAAAACCATGTCCATAGTGCCCCAGGATGGAAGCTGCACTAGGTTCCTGGAAGGATCTCTTTGACGACAGGATGAAGGCGGTTCAGGAGGATGCAGGCCAGAATCTTACCCACAGTGGACAGGAGGGAAATCCTGCTATAGTTCCCACAGATAGATTTGTCCCCCTTCTTGTAGATGGTCATGATAGTTGTATTCTTGAGATCCTGGGGATGTCCTCTTCATCCCAAAGGTGGAGGATAAGCTGGTGTAGTTGTGATGTGAACTGGAAGCCGCCAACATGATAGACCTCTGTGGGCATAGCACCTGGCCCACAGGCTTTGATGGCTTTCATCTGTTGGATGGCCTGCTTCAGCTCTCCGTTGGTTGTTAGATCGCCAAGGGAATCTACCACAGGGCATTGCGGGACAGCTTGAAGGGTCTCCTCTGATATGGTGGACTCCCGGTTAAGGAGGAGTTCGAAATGCTCCTTTCAATGCAGATGGATAGCATCATCATCCTTGAGGAGCTGGGAGCCATTTTGTGATCAGAGGAGGTTTTGTTCAGTGGAGCAGGGTCCATAGGTTGTCTTGGTAACCTGGAAGAAGTTACACATGTCAGTCTGGTCAGGGTATGGATCACGCATGCCTTCCCCACCCACCAGTTGTTCTTCATGTCATGGATGCGTCACTGAACCTCAGCCTTCAGTTTGTGGTACACTGCCGTTTTTCACCAAGTTTGTGGATGGCATTGCAGGCGGTGAAGACTGCACGTTTCCACTCAAAGAGATCACAGATCTGAGCATCATTGGTTTCAAACCAGTTTTGGTTCCATCACGATGCAAACCCAATAGTTTGGGCACAGGTGTCTTGAACAGCAGACTTGAGTTGCTCCCAGTGTGCCTGGATGGAGATGTCATTAGCAGTAGGGACTTGTTCCAGTCTACTATACAACTGGGTCTAGAACTCCTTCTGCTGTCCAGGGTCTTTCAGAGTGTGATGTTCAGCCATCTCCAGCTGAACATCATCTTCAGGGTCTTCCGGTGTCTTGGCGCCAGGCAGATGTTCATCACTGAGCACACAAGTCAGTGGTTTGTCCAGCAGTCTTCAGATCCCTTCATGGCCCTCGTGACAAGCACGTCCCTCAGGTCTCTACTTCGGACAATGATGCAGTCCAAGAGGTGCCAGTGCTCTGACCTCAGATACCTCCATGTGGTCTTGAGCCAGTCTTTCTGGTGGAAGACAACGTTCGTCACGATCAAGCCGTGTTGGGTGCATTTGGTCAGAAGCAGGATACCATTGGCATTGGCCTTCCCCACAACATTCTTGCCAATAGTTCTGCTCCAGATTTCGTGGTCATGTCCAACCTGGGCATTGATGTCACCCAGGAGAATGACCGTGTTGTCCCTGGGGATGGAGGCAAGGGAGTTGTCGAGGTCAGAGTAGAACCTTTCCTTAACTTCCTCATCAGAATCCAGAGTTGGAGTGTATGCGCTGATGACAGTGGTGCATTGGTTTTGGCTGAGGTTTAGACGAAGGATCATCAGCCTTTCATTGACACCCAAAGGGAGTTTGGGGAGCATGTCAGTGATCTTGTTCCTGATGGCAAAACCAACTCCATGGATATGGAGGTTGTGGTCTGGTTTTCCTTTCCAAAAGAAGGTGGTGTGCCTCACTAGCTCCCAAGCCATGATGGCATGTCATCTTTCTGGATGATCGCTCTTTGGATCATCGATGAGCTTTTTCATGTTCCAGGTTCTAAATTTTAGCTTTTTCTTATTTCCACTGCAGGAATGGTAATCCTGCCGGGTGCGGTTTCCCAACCTGGAGAGATGGGACAGCCTATTTTTGGGGCACCTTTTCTAGCCCCCTACCCATCAGGGTGAGCACAGGGTATCCTAAAAAGAACTGCTCAGTTGTGGATGCAGCTGCCGAAGGACAACCCTGTCCCAACACAGGTGCCCGATGACCATCACACGTCTGCCACCTGGGTGCAGATTCTTAGCTGAGGGCTTCCAGGTATCATAGCCCTGCCCCCATCATCAATCCTCCATCAGCACAGGGCTTCTGGACCTGACAGAAGCCTGCATGTGGCATGTTTAGCATGGGGACTCCAGTACGCAGTTGGGCCCACACCATCTTGGTGGTTGGTGGCCAAGTTCAGTGGCATGGCAAACCATGACAACTGGAGCCACTTCTCCATTGCAGCTTTCTTCCGCCTTCACAGCTGTTGGGGCCGTGGCCTTCCTCTGCCTGCTCTGCCGTTGAGAACTTTGTGGAGGGAGGGGTGCGTGCTTCGCTGTACCCACCGCCTCCCCGCGTCGGGACTGCTTCTCTGTAGCTAAGGGTCGCTCATCCGGTTCACCTGCCATGACTTTGATTGTAATCCGGTTCAGTGTTGTTTGTCCGGCACGTGTCAGTCCAAAAGTGAGACTCCTTAACTCTCGGGGTCCCGCGTTGATGAGGGCTCTGCCACCCCTACACCCTCGCCCATGCCACAAGTAAGTGACTGCCTATCCAGGCAGGTCACCCATCGGTATGTCACTCAAAACATCCGCAAAAGAAATATAAGATCAACACAAAGTTTACAGCAAGGAATACTCTAGAGCACGGAGGCTGCTTCGCCCTCCGCAGGCCTCCTTGTTATTACCCTATCTGCTGTGGGCATTAGTAACCTTTTCTGCAGCCCTCCCTGGGCTCTTCAGCCCTCTCCAGGGCTTCCTAAAGCCACTCAGTCCTTTCGGGCACTGGCAAGCCCCTTCGGCTTCTGCGAGTGCCCTTACGCTACAGTATATTCGGCTCCCAGCTCCTGCCAGGTCCAGCCCCTCCCGACAGCGTCAAACAGTTTGCAGCTTCTCCGAGGCCGTCGACCCGACTCCCAAGCCCTGTTGGGGCTTACCCTTACCCCACCAGGTTCTGCAGTGCCTCAGGATGGTACACCTCCACCTGAAGGGTCTCGGCTTCCCTGCGGCTCTCTTCTGGTTCCGCTCTCCCCCCTCTTGGCGCTGGTGTCTCCTTTATGTTGGCCCTCGCCGTCTGGGCCCCGCCTTCTTCCACGCACCTGGAAAAGGTGAGTTTGTGCCCCACGTTCTGGGATTGAGTGCGGGAACTCAGCACGGTTGCGCCGAGGCGGGAAGCCTCGGAGCCCGCCTGCTCTTTCACTCCCTCACAAACTTCTTGGATCATTCTTTGCTTGGAACTTCCCCCTCAACCTTACTGCCATGGGTGGCCCTGTCAGGAGCGTGAGCTCCAGATGGCATCATTCGTGGGGTCATTGGAACACACAAGCCTCTCCACGATGACAAGGTGATGATCTGCGGAGAGGCTGTTTGTCTCCAGAGTCAAGTAGAACAACTCTTTTCAAGTCAATTAAAGATGTACTTGAATACCTCAAATGGAGGCACATTCTGTCCACCTCTAATTGTAATGTTCATTTTTCTCATTAATGTATTTATTTAGCTATTTATTTACTAGATTTATATGCTACCCTCCCCCAAAAAGACTACAATCACACAATCCTGAGAACACCAGTAGACAAATACAGTATCTGTAATAGCAGGACATGTCCCCAAGGCTGGGACTTTCCTAGGGTTTGCAGTGCTTCTGCTGGGACCAAAGGTGGAGGTTCTGCTCAGGGTCAGACCAATCACCATTTTAAAGGTTGGGAAGAAACTTTCCCTGGTCAGATAGGTATGGACTGTGGGGTTTTTGGCTTTCCTCTGTAGTGGGGGGGTAGGGAGGGCAGGGGGTACGGCCCTCTACCTGGGATATCTTGAGCATGTATTGACAACATTTCATAGAAGCAGGATGTTGGCAGCCATGGTTTCCCTGTTTTACCTGGACACGTTAGGGTGTTAGATCTGTGTTGTATCAGGATTGATGGTAGTCTTCTGTAAAGAGTCTTATGTAGAGTTTAGATTATGATTTGCATAAGATAGTTGGGATAGGGATGATCGTGCCTCAGGCAGGGGGTTGGACTAGATGACCTCCTAGCCTTATTTCTCTATGATTCTATGATTCAAAATACAGTACATCAGAAGCTGCATCCTAGCTGTAGCCCTGAATACTTTAACTTCTGATATAGTTTTAGAAATAGCCCAAGGACTACTTGGGCTTTAAATGTAATCCAGATTTACTTTAAACTGTACTTTAAATGAAATCCAGATCTTGCTGGAGTTATTACAGACAGCAGATAAATGTAATTTTCTTACCTTGATGCTTCAAAGTAAAGTGTCAGGCATGTAATTTGGACACTCCAGCTGCAGTTTAGTTTTTAATTTTGCAAGTGAATTTAAATCTCTTAGAAGGGGCAACATTTGTAATCTCAAGTGGCAGTGCTAGAAGATATAGCCCTGTATCAATAGAAAAGTTACAGCACATACACAACAGTACTGCAGACTTCCCAATACAGTGATTCTCTAGAATTAGGAAGGTTCATTAGTTCTTACCGATAATATAATTAAAACTATGTTAAGCATATAAAACCCATGCAACCAGCTGGAGTGTGCACTTAGATTAATTAGTTACTTTGGTTAGTTCATATCCAAACTACAGTTTTTCTAACATTGGAACTGTTTTCACAACCCTTCCTAGCTTCAGGAATGCATTTTGGAAGGCCCCAGCACCGACTGTCTACTTGAAGGGCTATGGGTGTCTTTTCTTTCAGAACCTCCCCCCTTTCATTCTTCCTGTATGTGATTTGTTCTCAAAAACCCATTTTCCCCTCAGGGCTAACCATCCTGGACACTTTTCTGACATCATCCACACTCAAGTCTTTCTTCGTAAATATAGACTAGAAACTTTTTAAACTAAAAGAACCAGGAAAGCAGGTTCTATGGCAACAGCATAGACATTATAGCAAATCCCACAGCCTGAGAACATGTTCCTTTGAGGAGTACACTCACATCAAAAGCTAAGTCTCCACTCCCAGCCTCCTCACCATGTATGCAACAAACAGCTTGTACAATATACACAGCAGTAAAAAAAAAAAGGCACAGTTCCAGAATCAAGCACCTCCCCATTGTGTTGCTAGATTGCTTTTCAGTTTTACTTGCATTCTTCTAAATTAGCTCCCCCTAGTTTCAGTTCTCTGAGCTAGGTACAGACAGTTAAAAAGCCCAAGGCTGAATCAATTCAGTCTTTGCAGATTAGTCCAAGATGCACAGATTAAATTTAAACATGAGTGAACAGATTGGTTCAGGAAATGCAGCCACCTGCCTGCAGTGGCTCAGGTCAAGAGTCAGGGGGCACTAGAGCAGAGCTCTCTGCCTGTGTTCACTGCCTCTTCCTAATGCTCCAGAGGTCTCTGGGATTTGCAGTCCAAAATTATAGCAGCAGGACTCTGCAGGTTTGCTTGTCACTTCCTCTTCCTGCTTCCAGGTGCCTCTGGGATTTGTAGTCCAAAGTCACAGCCAGCAGTAAGTTTGAGTGGGCAAGGGGTGTTTAGCCCCCCTCCCTGGCCCCATACCTCAGCCAGGGTTTCTCTCGGGCGGAGGGTGGGGCAGTCCCCCCTACCGCAGACTCAGCTGTATCCCCAGCCGGGTTTGCCTCCTCCCCCTGCACCTTGTCAGCCAGCCCTCACTGCTGGAGCTAGGGAGCAAAGGGGTTCAGCCAGCCCTGCTCTCTGGAGCAGATGGCACAGCCCAGCCCAGGGCTGGAAGACACGTTGGGGGACTGTGATTTGACTTGAACCAGGAAGGGGTCTTGGACAGAAGTTCTATAAAGCAGTTTGGCTGAAATCACTTAAGTCTGATATACTACATTCAGCCAGGTTTATGTTAAACCAGTTTTAGGCATTTTGAAACTGGTTTATGTGCACTGAGCTTCTGTTCTGTTACAGGATTAAACCAGTTTCTGATCACTTAAACTGGTTTATGTGTAACTCTGTCCCTGGCTCTGATGTCCACAAGATAAACTGTTGAATGGTCAGTTGACCATATTCTGACTCTTCAAAATATGAATAAAAATACCCACTGATTTCAGGAAACCTTGCTCTAGTACTTCATTTTATTGCATGGTATTTGCATTGTCTTTATTTTCTCCCAACACTGCACAGCAGTTCACTGCATTCCACCCTCCTGAAGGAGTGGTCTGATATTCCAGTGATACACTTTCTGGTTGTATTTGGCTGCATTCAGTTTTTTACTATCTTGGAGCAAGCTCATTGCTTCACCTTTGTTTGTGTAAGCAGATGGGAGATGTTGTTCCTTAAAAGCTTTCAGTGTACTGCAATCAAGATAGGAACATGTCCTGAAGAACAAGTTATGGGGCACATGAGACTAGCTCATAGATTTTGTTTGCTTTCGCCAAGAGGGCTCCTCAAGGCTATCTGGGGTAGAGCCCTCAAAAGTCAGGCATATTGAATGACACCCTCTTCACATGGGAAATTTAGTGAGTTACAGCTGTGTAGTCAGATGAGAAGAGATGTTAGAGTTGTGGGTTATGGGAGCACATTATTGCATAAAACTAAATAACTACACCGATAGATGATTAGCAAGAGTTACTAGCCAGCTATTAAAGATGGGCGGTAGTAAAGAACACCTACTGAAAGAACACACTCATGGACCCATAGGGACAGATTTCTACCTCCAGCTCCCTCTATGCAAAAATGTTTATTTCCTGCCTACAGAGACTTTTTACCATCTTTAATTTTCCTAAAGCCTGATAAAGGGCCTTTAAGCCCGAAAGCTTGCAGAAAAAGGTACATTTTTTGTAATTTCCTAGTCAGTCTAATAAAAGGTATAATTTCTGAACCAAGACTTCTAGATTTTTGCAATTATTTTAATTAGTTACACCTTTACTTAGGGAGTAGTCCTTGAAATAGACAATAGATGCACTAACATGTTGTAATTAATGCTACTAGCCACAAGATGTCACTATGGCTTAACAACAACCTGAGAAGCCACTTCAAAATATTAATATAGCCAAGTGGTGGGGGAGGGAGAACTTTCTCAGATTTTGGACAGCAGTTTCATGTAAACCTTTGAATTTTGACATTTAGAACAGTTCTGCCTACATATAAGATTATTTTTGTATTTTCCGTCTTCTTTGTTCATCCCCCACCCCTTTTTTTTTTTTCAATGACAGGACAGTTTGTAAGAAATAAGGACTTCTGTTGAGCCATCCATCTGTTCCTACTGGAAAATTCTTCACCTGAAATAATTATGGTCTGTTTATGACATTGTCAAGTCACAACAACAAGTTGTGAAATCACAAACAGGCCATTATTAGGGAACAGTATCCGTGAATCACTAATTGGATAGGATATGTTTCATGTGCGCATTCAGGTCTTGTCCAAGTTCATAGCTACGGCAAGTGGTTACCTCTGAATCTTGTCTGTAAAATGAGTTTGGGTGGTCGCCGATCAGTTTGAAGTACACAAAAGTCCACGACACAAAAACTGCCATTACAAATGTTTCTTTCATTAGCTTCAACATAGAAACAGACATGAATGGGCATTGAAGCCAAGCTATTCTCTCCTTCCAAGAAATGGTCACATCAAATTGGAGTTGGGAGGTATTGTCAGCCTGAAGGAGCTTGTACTGTTTCCCTATAATTAGCTGGCATATGAATACAACACTTCAGTTACCACGGTAGTTAATTCATCAGCTTTTGTATGCATTTCAAGTACAAACCCTGCTCCCATCACCCTAAAAAAATGCGGAACATTATGATGCAGGAACAGGAAATCAGTAGTAGAGGAATTAGTAATGGGTACAATGAAATGCATTGGGTATAATTCTTGAAGTGTGATTTATAGAAGGAGAATGTGCAGCAGTTTTATAGGCTCAGAAGGCCCCCTGACTACACACAGGTGGTTCTGCAAAATGGGAAAATCAGAGGATACTGGACTGAAGTCATAACACAGGGGAAATGCTATTGTGCCATAATCCATTCAGGACAATAGGAGAGTTTTCATCATCTTCCCTCTGCTGTAGATGAGCAGAACTAACAAGCACCACCCACTTCATTGCCACATTCAGTTGTCCCATCCCGCCTGCCTGCATTCTCACACATTCATCAGAATTACAGGAAGGCAGCAGATTTTTGCATGTAGTTCTATCTTTGGGCTGCCAATGGCACTGTGGGATCAGGGCCAGGGATTGTGACAGCAGCAGAATAAGAGGCTCCAAGGTCCCACCCTGGCTGCCAGCTGCCATATACTTTATCACCCAGATCCAACAGCCTGTAGGAACCCCAGAAGCCGTAGTAGCCAGTTATCCTCAATCCACTCTGTTCTCCAGGAATTCCCTGCCTCACTCCCAGCATCAGCCTGCCATGAGCACTCTCCCTCTATAAATCCTCTAATCCAGTGGTCCTCAACCTTTATGGACTTGAGGCCCCCCTCACTCCCAACCTGCACCCACTGGCCCTGCTGGTTCCCCCTCTCTCCCAACCCACAGCCCCCCACCCCCAGCCCTGCCAGTGCCTCTCACTCCCAACCCACTGCCCTTGCCCCCAGGCCCTATCCCTGCAGTGTGTGGAGCAGGGGTGGGCATGTATATGCCTCCCCACCCTGATTTCTGCACCCACAGTGTGCTGCCCCACCTCCACTCAGGCTACCTGTGCTGCCCCCAACCCCACTTCTCTTGTGGGGTACAGTTATGGCCTGAGGGGAGCAGCAGCAGTGGCTGAGCCATGGTGCTGGGGTAGAGCAGCAGCCCAGCACATGAGTGGCTGGCTGGGGGAGGACGTGTGGGCAGTGCACCCCACTGCCATTCTTCCTTGCACTGCTGGTGGCATGGCTGGCATGAGTGTCCCAGCAGTGATGGCAGCAAGAAATCTTGCTGCTCTGTTCTGCCCTCCCACGCCGGGTCCCACCTGCTGCAGCTCCATGCCCGCTGTGAGTGCAAAGGTCAAGGGGACATTTGTGTCCCTCAACTCATTGCCTATGCCCCTCCCTCTGACATACCTGTGGGGAGCTGTGGGAGCTGCTCTCCACCGCTGCCTGGGTGACACGTGCTGAGCTCTTCCTGCTCCCACCAGTCCCAAGTGTTTTTAAGTTTGTTCACAACCCTTTGATATGTTCTTGCAGCCCACTTTCGGGTTGTGACCCACAGGTTGAGAAATGCTGCTCTAATCCTCTATCCCTAATGACTCCGCCCTCCCCCCCCCATTTGCCAGCAGTTAAGAAGCAGTACCAACAGCCCCCAGCAGCCACCTTCTCTGTGAGCTAGCCAGCCACACAGCTTTTGTACTGCTCTGTGTCTTGACCCAGCAACGTGTACTGCTCACAAAGCTGATAGTGATATTCAGATTATTTGAAAATATGAGCTTTCGTTCATTAAATAATTTGCAATAAATGTCAGGGAGCAGAACAGAACTTGGCAGCTATGAATGAGGGCAAATAGGCTAGCCGTAAGAAAGGGAGCAGAAGTAAATGGGTGAAAGGAACAAGTAGGTTTTGAAGTACTGCATATCACTGAAAATGCCTGCAGAAATTTGACTGCACAGGGAAATGAATGATCAAACTGTGGGAAGAGAGGAAGAAGGAGACAAGGATTTATACTATGAAGACTCCATGCTGGGCTCCAGTTTCTGCAAAAGGACTGAGCTAACAAGACAAGAATTTGTCTTCAAAGGGCAACATTGAAGAGTTATGAGAACATGGAAGGTTGACAATTCAAACGAAATGAGGGGCCAAGAGGGAGATTCAACCTCCATTAACTGTGCATAAATGAATATATTGTGCCAGAGAATTGCAAGGAGAGATGTCAAAAAGAAAGCACAACCCATTTTGCTCTGTAAAATATTCTGGTGGCTTGCAAGAACAATTATTTCAATGCCATGCATATGTGATGAACGACATTTGAAAATACAGTTGGAAATGGAATACCTCTATCAGAGGCATCCCGACTTGCAGCGCTGTTTCTCCTATGTTTTCATGCTTAATCAGTTGGGGCGGGGGGAATAAGAATTCCTTTTTTGCTGATTTAACATTGCACTTATGTAAGTAGGGCCTCAGGCGTTATTTTTGTGATGTTACAAACTTTGTAGCACTACAGAAAAAAATATCACTCTGGGCAGTGCATACACACATAGCCCACTGGCTAGAGCACAGCAGTGGTTACAAAGGCATGCTCTCTGGCCAGAGAGAGTAAGGGAGGTGTTCCTTGGCTCTCCCTGCCCCCAAGAAAGCCTGTTAGTGAGTAGGACAGGCTTGCCTGATCTGCTGTTGACCCTGTAGCTGCCCACTCAGCCCTGCCATTGCTGGTGAAAACAGTTAAAAAGTACTGGCAATATTACAGTATAAAGTTGCTAGGGGACAGGACTGCCGGCTTAACCCCCACCCCTGTGGCTGCAACCCTGTCCCCCTTGCTGCCTGGCAGTAAGGGCCTGGGTTGTCCAGATGCCAGTTCCTGCAGGTCTCTGTGACAGCTTATTGCCTGGAACAGCTACCAGAGAACTAGCCACTCTTCCTCCCACGGGCGACTGGTGCCAGCCGCTGATCGCTGACCAAGGGAAGGGTCCCCCTATGGCCAATCACCAACTGTGGGGGAGGGCATCGAGCCAGCAGCGAAAATGGAAGTGCACTTCCACTGGCACTTTCAGCTTCGCAACTGGCACTTCCAGGGGGTGCGCAGCTGATCTCGGGGGTGCATGTGCACCCCGACTTGCACCCCCTGTGCATCACCAATTATCCCTCCCTACCTCTTGGAGGGAAAACAGAGCACTACGGAGGTAGAGCAGACCTGTACACACGTTAAATTTTGGGCAGAAAAATCTTTTTATGACAAAAGAAGCTGTTGTTTTGAGACTACAGCTTTTTTTGCCGTGAATCTACCATTTGTGTGGGGCAAGCCATTTTTTAATACAAAAAACAACATGGACATGTGGAGACTCAGGATGTCTTTAAACATGCTCCGGGAGGTGGGAGGCACTTTAATTAGAGCAGCTCTGAGAGTTAAAGTCTTTCTAATTAAAGTGCCTGGAACATCTTGCATATTCAGTGTCCCCGTGCTTCAAAATGGTGATGGGGGTGCTTTAATTAAAGTACCCCCACTGCCATTTTGAAGTGCAGGGACACTGAATACATGAGATGGGGAGGCTGCTGGAGCACACTAATTAGCATGCTCCAGCAGACTCAATTGCCTCAGTGTCCCTGCACATTTACAGGCACCCTCAGTTTTTGTCGCACTGAAACAGCTTATCCGGCACCACAAATGTAATTTGTCAGGGCCTAAGAGGGTTTTGTTGGGACATGGTCAGAAATGGATATGGTAAATAATTCTGCCATATTCAATACCCACTGGCTCAAATAAAGAACTGAGTCTTACAGCACATAGGATGATCATGGTAAAGGTATGCCAGTTTCTGTAGTCAATAACATGCAAGAGAATAATGTAGCTGGTATCATATTCAGCTACCTTCAATTCCCCAGCCTGAATGACAGTCAAGGGTACCTGAGCTCATCCTTTGGTATGAGTCCAAAGTGGAATTCACACTCACACCTCTGAAACCATAGGAAGATACTTTAACTGTTTTGCTACCATATCCCCAAGGGCCAGACAAGTAGTCATTTTTTTTTTACCATCTGATAACTTTTTAGTTGTCAGTGACCGTGGCTACACGAGATGCTGACTACATAGTAGTCGCGTGGCAGAAAGCGTGATATGACACTACTGTGCGGTAGTCTTTGGCTACTGTACAGTCAGCATCACAGAAAAGCCATTGAGCAACATTACTGCGCAGTCATTTAGTACTTGTTTAAATAAGTACTAAATGACTGTTCAGAAATGACTGTGCAGTCAGCGTCTCATGTGGACATGGCCAGTATCACATACCCATGTCACAAAACCACTAGTCCTTGCTAGCAATGTCAACAGAGGCTAGCAAATAAAACAACAGGCACACGAAATGATCTACTCTTGAAAGTAGGCCACTGAGGGTAGAGTAAAGGCAGGTGTTGAGCCTATAGGATTACTGCTGCCCAGGCAGTCCCTTTTTTCATTCCAGTTGTTTTCTGCAGTGCGCTGCATCATCAAAAACATGCTGCTTGAAGTGGCGTATTCTGGAGTTAATCAAAAAGGTTGCCCTCTTATTATAGGGTCATGGAGGGAGATAACTCAAGTGATTTTATAAGAAAGGCAGTTATGGGCAGAGAAATATTCAAGGAACAGTTAGTAAATATCGAAACTGAAATCCATTCTCTTGAAGTTGAGACAGGAAAGGCACCAGAGCGCCTCCGCTTCAGATACAAAAGGTTATCACAGGCAATGTGCAGTGAGCTTTCAAGAAACAGAAGCAATCTTGTAAGGAGTGTTGGGAAATTTGTAAAATAAGCAAAAGCAAGTTAAAAGGCTAATTAGAGAACAAAACAGCACTGATTTCCAGGCAATATTTCAGCTGACAATAAAGGGCCCTAAAATATGCTGTAGTGGAAGGGTACCAAAGAAAACTAAAAAGTGGTTCATGGGAGCATAATTGACTTGATTGTCACAGCTATTTAAAGAAGAGTTCTGCAATGATGAAAACTTGGGGTTTGCTGCTGATACAAAACTGCTCATTCCCCAAGCAGCTAACAGTATCATAGCAAAAAGGTTGATTTCCCAGTGAGAGCTTGTTCTCAAAACCTGAGTGCTGGAGTTTATGTGGAAGCAGAATTAACGATCTACAGTTTACTCAAGCAGTATCAGCGAAACTCAGGTTAATCTCAATCACTTTGTAAAATCAGTTCCCATTCTAATTAGCTGCAAGATTCTCAAGTACAATCACTGTTACACAAGCAACTATGACTTACTTCAGACTCAACAATTATGTCTTGAGAAATATGAAGGATGATCTAGTTTGATCAGCATAAATAAAGCAACAGCAAAAGAAAAACAGCCATGGATTCATGGCTGTTTATATTGGCACACTCCAGAATAAAGTGCACCTAATGTAAAATACTTTAGCTATAATACCAAAGTCAGAACTAATCTTTGGTGATAAATCATTTTCTACAATAATACATTAAGCTAGAGAGGTATGAACCTGGACAAATTAGACAAATATCCAGGTGCATTTTTTGCAATGGTGTGGCTTCACATATTACAACTTCTTGTCCCATCGGATAACAGCTGTTCAGAAAAATGTGCATTGAACTGCTACTCCTAAATTGTTAGTGGTTGCTCCTGTTCTCAGTAGAGATTTTCATAATTCCTGACCCTGGGCCCTGTAAATTGGAAGGGTCATGTGCTGCAAGGCTATTCAAGCCTATAGTCAGAGTGGGCATGCACCTGTTTTATGCTGGCTCTGCTGTAAAACATGCTTCTGTGGGTGAGGCAAGTATCAAGGGCATTTGAGTGGCAACTGTGAGTGAACCAGAAGGAATCCTGGCACACGAGCATGACTGATACAATGCAGGAGGCAAAGTGTGTCAGAAGAGAAGACAAGCAGTCAGTATGAAAGGACAGAACAAACAATGGGACCAGACCACTGGGTAACACAGTTGCATGTGCCAATAACTTTCATTTTTCATCCACAGCTATGGCAAGGGAAGTTGGAGGGGAACAAGCAGACAAACTGTTTCCTGCAATACAGTGTGAAAGAATTTAAATTCCCATAAGTCAAGCAGAGGGCTGGCAGTAAAAAAAAAAAAGCAAATGAAACAGAATAAATTGAATATTACGTTTTTATTCAATGATAATGCTGTTGTCCAAACTCCTTGTAGCAAAAATGTAGATAACACCATGTACATACAAATTAAGCAGTCTATTCCCTTCCCCAAATTGGTTTTGGCACCGATGAGAAGATGAAAGAATCAGACAAATCAAAAATTTATGAACTTATTTCTCCACAACTTGTCCAAAAAAGATAACAATCTCTACAATTTAAAAATACACCATCCTGTGTAAACATACCAACTTCCAGCCATCTGCAGAAACCCTGAGAAAATAAATGAACCTAGCAGCAAAACCATGAAGGTCAACAAACTCTAGCTATTTCAAACCCTAAGCTATTTTGGCATGAAAGACAAACATGGGACCTTAGGATGGTAGTTTTAGGCAAACTATGGCAGCTCATTAATAAACTATATAAGAGCAGTTCAGTGTTATGTTGCATCTGTAGTTATACACACTCCTTTAATATGTCCTAATTACAATTCCACTCAGTGGGAAGGAGACTAAAAATCTTTATGATCACTCTTGTAGCTGTTTTGCAGGCTTCCTTTATCTGCATAAACATTTCCTGTTCTGCTTTCTCATCCTCCCCCAGAGCCTTATAATGGCTTCCTATTATCATTTTTTACCATTTCTTGCACTTGAGTCCAAATTGTTTTTGCACTGATGACAAGTCTGTCTATGCCATTCTTTGTTTAGACAGCCTGGCCCTCCTTAACCAAATTGACATGTTTCCTCTTGTGCTGTTGAGTTTACCCTTTAAACTATATATCCTGGTATTTAACCTTCTCATCGGCTTCTGATTTTACCAGTTCTCAAAGGCCCCAGATTATAGTTCATCATATTGCTGCTATGGTGCCACTCTGTCCTGATGCTTATAAAATTCAGTTAAGTCTCAGTGCACTTGAGTGATTTTGTAAATTAAAAATTATTTCCTTTTATATCACCCAGCATTTTCCCCCCAAACTATTGTCCTAATCTTTCAATATGATTCACTTCCCAATAGCTTCTCCACAAGTAGTAGTTTCATATTCTTCACCTGATAAAAGCTTTGCTTTTTATTATATTTACATCTTTATATATTTCATTTTTGAAGTTGTATATGTTATTATTCATATTAGTACCATAGGTTTGCTTTAAATAGAATTTAGATACTACAGCATTAGCTGATTTATAAATAATCATTTAACAATTGCCACAGGGCAAAGAGAAAAACTTAAGACAACACAGTTCCTACACAAAGGAGCTTACAATCTAACTCACAAATATGCAGGACAAAAGATCAAGTTTAAGTGCATACAATGCCAGAATGGAAGACACTGTTCGCAGGTCAAACAGAAAATGGGGAGGGAAGAGTCATAAGTGGGAGACTGCATGATATATAGAATAAAGAAGATATTGCCAAGTGTGAGGGGGGATGAGAGAAGGAAGAAAATGTGTCTCAGCTTGATACCGAGTTCAAAAGAAGCTCTAAGAAGAAAGAACTGACTGGAGTATGGGCTTCTGTTTCACGGGAGAAATGATGCCTCTCTCATGGATGCTTGTAGACTTAAGAATTTGACTTGTAACATTTAGCACTGTGAGTAACTGTAATTTATGTCTCTTAGCTAATTGTTTTTCTACCCAATACATGTAACTACAAATTGCTTCCTATATCAAGATATTAGTTCTATGGGCACATAACACATCAGCCTGCCTGCTGCAGCCCTGTCCTTTATATTTCAGATCTGTAATACCTGGGTATAAAACTAGCGCAAACATGTGATTTACATGACAGAAAGGCTTTCTGCCCCTCAGGCAGAGGCCAGCTTTTGGACTGAATATGAACTAGAAATGCACAGATGCTCCAGAAACAGTGGCAGAAGGACAGCTGTTTGGGGAAGAGCCATGGCTAAAGGGTCTGGACCGGGGGTGGCACAGCTCCCTATGCTGAGGGAATACAGGGAGAAGTCTGTGGGCCAGACTAGAGGAAGTCTCTGCTAAGGGGTTGTAGTGAGATGGATTAAAAAGCATGAATATGCAGCCTGAAGAAAGGGCCAGAAAGGACTTTTGTAGGCAGAAGCAAAGGGCAAAGAACGTTCATTTTTATTGCTAAACCAGACAACTAAAGAGTAGACTAACTACAGTTTTAAGATCCGGTTGATGAGGCAGGACTACACCTAATGAGGGTCTGGGAATAAGACAGAAGAACCTCTGGACATACCACCAGCTTCTCCCCATGACCCGTATTAACCATCCTCTGTCACATGTTTTCATTTTCCTTCCTAACTATCACTGACTTTCTCTTACTTCCAAGTTGTACAGTCTTCTTTTTGCCATGCGACTTCCAAGTTCAGCAAAATCACGATGTATTTCTGTGCCAGCCAACTAGACCTTGCCCTCACTACAGCTGTAATACTACTAGCACTAGCTGTGGGGATGATTTCTGTCATTCTTTTCTCGACCAACATTACAAGCTGCTTTTCCCCACCAACACTACCCTAAGAGCTTTATTAAAGAATACCTATGAGGGCCAACAATCACATGTATTTGGTACCATTCTTAGAAAAAAGTCCCTGTCTGCTACATTCAGGAAACATATCCTAGAAACCTATTCTCAGTGATAAAACAATTTCAGCTGTGCAGTCACAGGGTTCTTTGTTGATTCAGATGTATTTTCTATTGATCCAGCTATGAAATAAAATGTCAGCATTAGTCAGGTTGCGCCAGTGTTCTGCTCCAATCTCATGGGGACCGTACTCTATAGTATCTGTCTGCCTGTGGAAGAATAACTGAATAGAAAAAAAAACAACACAGGAAAATACCTAGCAATCAAGATGTCACTGCTTCTATTGGAAGGAGGCCTGTGTAAAACACATAGCACTTGCTGTATATCCTAAAAGAGGCACGTCCTGAATTTATCCCATTCTTCTGCAGTATGAGATTTTCCAGAGCTAGATGTTCTTCAAAAGGAAGAGGCCTGCCCTTAGTTCATACAGACCTCATCCTCAATAGTACAAACTGCTTTATACTATAATCATAATATACTAGAAGCAGTGGAGTGGTAAGGGCAGCAGCTAAAGTACTTGGCCTCTACCTCATTGTGAAATTATGAACACCAGAATCACAACCTTGATACAGAACTTGTATTGAATGAGGAGTTGCTGAGGTTCAGGGCACTATGCTCCTGTTCTGCAAGGGAGATGAGTAGCTGTGTATTGGACCATTTGCAGCTTCTAAGCAGCTTCCATGAGCTGCACTATGCTCAAGGCACTATGCTTCTGTTTGCCTGTGCTGCAGGGGAGATGAGTAATTGTGTATTAGATCATCTGCAGCTTCTGTGTGGCTTCCATGATCCCCCCCCCCCTTCCGAGTGCACAGTATTTCTCTAGTCCATCACAGAAATAAAGGCACAAATCAGCATTGTCAATTTTATATCTAAGAGGAGCAGGTATAATGCTTTTGCCAGATTAGGGTGGAAAAATGCAACTCACAGCTAATACAACCTAGGTATCTGAGCATTGGGCAGAACGAAGCAACATTTGAGACTGTACATTCCCTTAACAGCTGTTAGATGGAGGGAAAAGTTATGATTTCCAATAGATTTCTAAAACATTTCTTCCTACCAGTCAGTGTTGCCTCCACTTTATTCAGACTCAGCTTGAATTGTCTCTTTTTCATTCTGATGCTCGTAATTCCCAGTCATTGGGTATCTGTATTGTCTAGTACATCTTATAAGGATACATTAGACCCATACGTATAACTGTGTGTTGATGAAATTTGAGCTTGTATTACAACATTACATCCGCTAGAGAATTAAGGCAGACACTGAACTTGGCCACTGAGAGTGGTACATGAGGTGAAGCAGCTGTGCATTATGACCCCCCTGAGATAGGTCTAAAAGGCATGTACAAAGCTATAATTTTAAAATGGGTCTGTTAATCTCTAATAGTTTCCATAGGAGAGGTAGCAATACCTCACAGTCTACTGAATCAAAAGCTGCTGATAGATCTAGCAGAATCAGTATGCCTGTTTCTCTATTGTTAATAAATTTAAAGAGATCATATGGTACTATATATGATACACTGTTCTTAAACTTGACTGAGAAGAATTCATGATGTTGGTGGAAGAAAGGTGTTACTAGAGTTAATAAAGCTAGTTAGTTGCTATATTTTTAATGCTCATATAGATACAATCAATGGGCACGTCTACATACAAATTAATGTGCTGTAATAAACCCCAGTGCATATCACACTGGAGTTTATTGTTCCTAGGCATGCATTTACATGTGCACCTGGTTTCACAGCATGTTGAGCTGGGTCAGAGCAGCCCCTGCTAGCAGGGAGTCCAGGGGGTCAGCCTGCCAGCCCGGGGCTGCTCCCCTGGCTCAACATGCTGCAAAAGGGCTGGCTGGGGCATGAGGGTGCTTCAGCACAGAGCTAGCTAGCAGGCAGCCCTGACACTGAAGCACCCTTGTGCCCCAGCCAGCCCCTCCAGTATCTAGACATGCGAAGCTGTGAAGCTTTTTGGTCTGCAGCAGGATAGTACTTGTATTTACAAGTACAATCCTGCTGTGGAGTAAATTAGTTTACTCCGGCCTAATGGGGCACACGTGGAAATGTGTGATATTTACTGTGCAGCTGATTGGTCAACTGCACAGTAAACATCTTGTGTAGATGTGCCCATTGTAAGGCCAACAGGATTTTATTGAGTTATCTCTGGACTCTCTCTGCAGGAAAAAATAATGCTGTTTCCTATTGTACTCTGTGCCTGTTTTACTACATCTTCTGATGCACTCGTAGCTATTTCGTTGTTTTCCAAAGTTCACTTCTTCCCATAAGCACTTTACCTTCAGGTTTAATTTCTGGATTTTCCCTTCTCCTGTTTTTTTTTCTTTCAAAGATCACTAACCATGGAGAAATTAAAAAACCCCAAAAAAACAAAAACACATCATCACACAATCAGCATGTTAAACACAGCTGAGCAAAGCAGATTGCATATTCAAAGGGGGAAATAAAATATGCAGTAAATTCTGAACGCAGAGAACAAAGAAGTTAGTATGACAAACACAGTGGGAAGAGCAAAACAACCACATTCAAAATACAACCTACCAGGAAAGCAAACAGGCACCAAATATAATAAGTAAGGAAAAGTCAGGCAGGGGGAATCTAAACTCAGTGGACATGAAGTCAAGAAACGCAGACTTCAGCTTCAGAAAAATACTTAGATTAATTTTAATCTCCAGAAGCATCTTTAAGAGTAGCATTTGTTCATCTCGTTTACAATCAGTTACTATATTCAGTTCTCCAGGAAAAATCATCACTTCCTTGGAGTTTGTTTTACCATTTTTCCTGTTGTGCCTAAGTGGAAGAAGAATTCTGCAAAGTAGATATGGGCCATAGTGAATTTTAAATATTTCTGTGACTTTAAGTTAAAGCCATAAGTACTTTTATGCTTGCAACTAAGAGGAAGAAGTCTGCACAGAGAAAAATCTGAAACTTCTGAATTAGGGAATAGATTACTACCCAAAATATACTAACATGGCTAATTATGTCTCTGATATATTACCCAGTACATGGACATTACAAAAACATCAGGAACAAGAAATATTTTACAGGTGAAAAGTTATGTTGTCAAAATACACCATTTAAGATCAGAAGAGTAACAAGTGCATTTGTAAATGAATTTAAACTATTGGGTTTATTTTTCCATTTTTAATCTCCTACCGATTTAAGTGCTTAAACTTCCTTTAAATCTTATTAATCTTTATAATTTGGTTTCACATTCCATGTGTCAAATAGGACCTTCCCTGGGGCAGTTGTTCATCTTGGTGGAAGTCAAAGGAATGGAAAGATAGCAGCTCACATCAGCATACAGAAACTGCCTGAGTGAAAGCATAGCACATAAGGTACTGGGACTCAGGAAACAAGGGCTCACTTCTGCAAATTTTCTATATATGCTCAGGTAAGTAGAAGGCAAGGTAGAATTGCACCTTAGACTTACCGAAGTAAATTGATACATGTAGCCCACGCTTTCATGGGCTGTAAGTCATTTAACTGATCTCAGTTTCCTTATTTGTAAACTGAATGATAGTTATCTTGTAGTAACGCAGCAAGTCTTAATTCATCAAGGCTGCTTATAGACATTAAAAAACCAAAGCAAAACAACTCTTTACTTCAAGCTCAATGTGCCCCTGCGCCAAAAGCAGAGCATGCCCAAAAGAGGCATTAGTTGGACCCAACTCACCCAGTGTCTGTATAGATTGGGTGCTTCAGCAGGTTATTTTGGTGCTTTTATCTAATAGATTGAATCAGCTATTAGATTAGATAAAAGTGCTAAAAAGCCTCACTGAAGCACCCAGTCAATAAAGACACTGCAGAGCTAGGTTGAACTAATGTGCTGCTTCTTTCTGTAAAGCACTGTTTTGTTTTGTTTCTTCACATCTGCCAGCACCCTAAGAGTTAAAATACTTTGAGTTGATCATCCAGCAAAGCGGGGGCTGCTGGACTGCAGCCAGAGGCAGCTTGGCTCTAAGCAAGCAGAGCGCATGCCCAAGCCCCCAGGCTGTGTGTAGCAACTCGAGGCAGCTGCACCCATTGCTGGGCCTGGCGATGGGGTGCCAAGGCATGCGCCAGTGCCCAGAAGCCTGCAGCAGTGTAGCCAGGAGGTGCAGCCCACTGCCAGCCAAGGGGGTGGGAACCTCTTGTGCCCCCAGATGTGATTCACCCAGCCCAGCTCTAACACCCTCACCATGTTCCTGCTTCCCAGCATCAGTTGAGAGCAGGTTGGAGCTAAGCCTGCAGCACCCCATGCTGCCACTGGGCACCACCAAGAAGAAGAAGCGGCGGGTGCTGTCTTCCAAGGTGCAGACACTGGAGCTGGAGTGGTAGTTTCACCAGCAGTGGTACCTGTCAGTGTGCCGACCAACCTGGGACTTAGTCGGTCAGCACACCGACAGGTACTGTTACTGCCAGAACCACCAGTTTAGGTCCAGCATCTGTGCCTTGGAGAACAGCACCTACTTCTTCTTCTTCTTGGCGGTGCCTGGTGGCAGTGCAGGGTCGTGCAGGCTTAGCTCGAGCCCACTCAGTCAACATACACAGCATTAAAGTGCCTTAAAGTGGCTATACATCCCTTAAGGTGCCTCAACTAGTCACGCCTATATTTGATGCCTGCTTTATGGAGGTATCAAATTTAGGTGCAATTATCCTAAAATTGCCATTTTTAAGGTGCTTTAGGGGTACATACATCCATGTCCTTAATGCACCTTAAAAATAGCTAAAGTGCCTTAAATAGGCACATGTAGACACAACCACTGGTGTATTATATAATCAATTATAATGATTCAAGAAACATTTCCAGATTATTTCCAGTTCACTGGTGGCACTTTTATTATGAAATGGGGAAGAGTCCTGTGACAGAGAAAAATTGGCAACTAAGGAGTAAATTTGGTATTTTATTTGGAGAGGCTCTCAGGTCCTATGGGAGGAAGTTTGAGTTGTGTAGCATGGCCTTTTTTTGTATGGGAAAAGCCTTTTGGCAGTTAATTCGGATTGCATTTTAATAGTTCTAAAAATGTGCCAAGACCCTGGAATAGGCATTCTACTGTGAAATGTATGTTAAAATCAAAATAATCTAATGGCTGGAAAGATGGGAGATGCCTTGCGGATTCATAGTTCCCGTGTGCTGTTATGATCCCATTTTCCAAATAGTATCTCAGAAGGGAATAGCTGGTGAGGGCAGGATTAAAAAAGGAAATGAGAACAAAGGTGCTTCTGTGTCACAGTCCACCACCTATAAATAAGATTTGCATAAGGGTGCAGCAACCAGACCTTCTAACTACGTTAACCTTGAGGAAGCAACCTCTTATATTTTTTTATAAGTTCAATGTGTAAAAAATAGTGAGTAATTTAAGGAAGAAGAAGAGAGACTTTCCAGGAGTATTATATGCACCTCTCTACCTGCTCCAGAGAATTACAAAAGGAAATGGAGAGTTGAGTAAACCTGTTTTTCATCACTGTCAACATGCAGGCCATGATTTTCACAGACACCATAACTACATGGGAAGGTACCATAGTTCAGTGATCTAGCAAAATGCTTAGTTCCACTAGACCAAAAAAAAATGTAATGGTTGTGACGTCATTGAGAAAAGTAATGGTGTTGTAAATGTTCCCTTATATCAGGGTGCTCAACCGCCATCCTGCAGGCCAGTTCCAGGCACATGGGATTCCTCACAGGTCCAAAAATTTAGCTGTTGGGGAGCACTGGTACTACTCCCAGCTGCCAAATTTCTGGAACTGTAGAAAGTCCCCAGCCCTGTGGATTATATCAGGTGCCCAATCCCAGCATGTGAACCTGGGTGGGGGCAGTGCTGGGCCCAAGGGCCCAATCCAGTCAAGAGACTGAACCCATGCCACTCATCCCTGGGGCCAGAAGTTTGAGCACCACTGCCTTATACCTCATTTCACAGCATTTTAATCATACTGCTGCATTAAAATGAGGCTAAGTGAATTGTAATTCTACTAAAAGCTTGTTGCCAAGGGGTGGAAAGGTTTAAACACAACAAATGCCTCAGTTCAGTAACAAACTCCAAAAACAGAATAGAAAGTGGCAATTATTACCTTATGTTCCAGTTTTAATCTTTAATTATAGGATGGATTTCTAATGATGGGGAACATTCCGGATGAAAGTGTGGTAGATGGAAGAAAACATTCCCAGTAATTACAGACCCTTATATACTGGTGATAGCAGTTCCAAAACTGCTTGAGAAAATGCCATCATAATGTTTGTTTTTGTAGAATAAAATACTACTTTAAATTTGTTACAGGTTCCAGTTTAATGGAAACATCTAAGTGCATTAGCACTGTAGTTATATTATAGTGTTATCTGGTACTTGTTGGGACCCAAACCCAAATTGTCCAAGGAGAGCTTTCTATAAAGGGGTTGCAGTCCTGATTGGAGCTTTGGGTGTGTCACTGTGGTACTAGTAAAAAATATTTACAAATTTATTTACAAGTTGATTTGGGTGACCATTCAATATGTAAAACTGGTGATAGTGATGGAAGGAAAAAGAAGGGACAAGAACATAAAGTTATTGGCAAAACATTTAATGGGCAAAGTCAGAATAAAGCAACTAAACTATCTTTCAAGATGATTGCTACCACCTATGGACATGAACTTTTCTACACTTTTTTACTACCCAAACCACACTGTGGGAAGAAACAAGAACATGAACCTAGAGTTCAGATTGTTTCTTCTCCATTAGTTGTACAATTGAAAGTACTACATCAAAGGAGTGGAATATACCTTTCCTGTACTCCCTGCATTACTGTACAGAAAAGCTATATTGGAAAAACATGATGAAAAATGCAAAAATCAAGTACTTCAAAGTTAGGAAATGCCAGAACTAAGATTGCTGGTTCAAACTTAATTCAACGCTTTTTTGCATATGAGTGATATAACTTTGTCTACAATTACATGATCAATAACTATATTCTCAGTGGAACCTTTAGCTTGTTGAGCATACAGAAAGAACAATGCCCAGGTGACAAGCAGCTACTCAATATTCTGTTTTCTCTTGTCTTCAATAAATGCCCATCTTATTTACTGCACACTTTTCCAAACACTGTCTGCAGACAGAATTATTAATTCCTTTGTGGGATTTTCTGTGGTGCACGCTCATCATTATCTTAGTGCTTCACAAATATCAATGGATTTATTTTTACAATGCCTCCCTGAGGGTAAGGGTATGGTATTATCCCCAATTTACGGATAGGAAACATAGGCAAAAAGAGATTAAGGTAAAAAGTTTCCACAGTTTTTTGGATGCTCAGTCAAGATAATTAGGTTGAGATAGTTGGTTTAGCATTATATGGAATTTTATAGCTGAGAGGCTATGCTAGCTGAACAGTGAGGGAAAGTTTTCCTTCTTAAAGGGGCAGAGGTTCGCTTCCCCATTATGCTTATGTTGTAGCCCAGGGGCTTATGTTTTATGTTATAGTTATACCAGTGGTTTGGGTTAGGACTGTAGGGGTGGCATACGGAGGTCCCATTAGTGCCTGAGGGACACACGATTACCTTGAACCCTACCAGGGACAGGGTCAAGGGTCAAGTGGCTATTAAGCCCGGAGCAGGCAGAGAGTGAGTCCATAGAGCCAGCCAGGGGCCTGGTGCCTGAGAGGGACATGACCAGACAGGGGACAGGGGCCCAGTGCCCAAAAGGGCTAAACCAGAGCTAGTGCCTCAAAGCCAGGTCCAATACAGTGGTCCTGGGTTAGAAGGCCTAGCTAAGAGTAAAGGGGTAGAGGCCAAGGAGGCCAAAGCCCCAACAAGGGAACAACATTACAATAACACCCACGAGGCTTGAGGCATGGTATAAGGAGGACTGGAGCCATGCAATTAGCTGCTAAGGCTTTTGGTGCCCTGCAGTGGCACAGTCCTAAAGAGTCCCAGCCCAGGCCCAGACCCCCAGTGGGGATCTAGTAGGACTGAGGCCTGTGCAAAGGCCTGTGGCCAGCCTCCATATTCTTATTTATATTATTCTATCAAGGTGTGGCAGATAAGAAAAGAAGGTGCCGTAGGGGCAAAGCGGGGCATGGTCATGGTGGAGCCACCAGGGGGCATTATAGCGACCCCTGGGACCCCGACATGCTACAGCCAACCTATGTCAGCCCTTGCCTTGGCCCTAGGTCATTGTCCCTTGTCTTCTTGCCCAGCCAGTTCCAGTTTCCTGATGCTGACTCCGCATTTAATCTCTTTCTCGTGATGCCTTAGCCACCAGTCCAGTCCCAACAACTGTTTCATATCCCCAGAGTGTCCCAATTCCAGTCTCCCTTCCGAAGCTCCTCATTCAGTTGCAGGATCTCCTCCAAGTTCCTTGTTCCCAGTCTCTTTGTCCAGCTAATCCTGCTCCTAGTTAGATACTTTTTACCAGCTTTGCCCTGTCTAACTTGTTTTCAGTTCCAGTCTCACCCACAACTCCTCATTTGATCTCAGTTCCCTCATTTCCCTACAGAACTTACAGTCCCTGCCCCCCTCAAATTCCTTATGTCCTCCCCAAGTTCCCCAAGGTTCTTCCCCTTCAGCTTTTTAGTGTGTAGGCCTAGTTTCTGCCATTGCTTGTCTCCCTATCTTGATCACTACCCTCAACACAATTTGCAAGCCTTGCTCTCCTCTGCATTTGAATTGGGCAGCTTCCTCCTCCATGCTGTCAAGGACCAGCCAGGGCAGGGGTGGGCAAAATACAGCCCATGGGCTGGATCCGGCCTGCAAGGCCATTCTATCTGGCCCGCAGGAGCCCTAAAAAATTTAGAAAATTAATATTTATCTGCCTTTGGTTCTAGTCAAAAATGACAGGAACCAAGGGCAGTAGGACCCAGGGGAAGCCCAGTGGGCTCCCACAACAGCAGAGCCCATCTGGCCCCACCCCCCCAGCTGGAAGCCCCAGCAGGGTCTTCTGGCCTGGGAGCAGGTGACTGCCCTGGCAGCACTGAACCGCAGGTAAGGGGAAAGAAGGGGGAGGGCAGAGGAGGACCCTGGGCAGGGAAGGAGCCTGGCGAAAAGCAGCCCAGGGAAACGCTGAGTGCAAACAGGGGGAAAGTGGTCCCTTACCTGCTCCGTGGCCAGCACCCCACACTGCAGCTGCTTAGAGCCTGCATGGGGCTGCCTGTGCCTGCTTCAGACAGCCCCACGGGCTGCAAGCAGCTGCAGCAAGGAGCACCGGCTACGGCGCAGGCGAGGGGATGCTCCTCCCCCCCCCCCACGCTCAGCACTACTTTGTAACCCAGCCCCACTGCCAGCTTGGGCCCCATGCCGGCTCTGGGCTCACCTGTCAGGGCTGCATGTGGTAACAACAGCTGTGGGCCCCCCCCCCCGCTGCACCAGGCAGTGTTTGCCACTGTCGCCTCTGGGCTACTCAGCGTGTGAGCTCCGGGTGGGCAGCTGCAGCCAGCACTGCCTGGCGTGGCACGCAGGGGGGCTGCAGCTGCTGCCGCCGATGAGTGAGCCCGGAGCCGGCTTGGAGCCCAGGCTGGCAGCGGGGTTGGGTTACAGGCTGGTGCTGAGCACAAAGAAAAGTGTCCCCTCGCTTCCCCATGGCCAGCACCCTGCACTGTAGCCACTTACAGCCCTGCATGGGCTGTAAGTGACTGCAGCAGGGAGCACCAGCCACGGGGTGGGTGAGGGTCTGCTTTTCCCTGCGCTCAGCACCAGCTTCTTCCCTGCTGGCGAGCAGGGGGTCGGGGCTGTGTGCTGCCCCCCGCCTGTACCACAGAGCTGGGGGGCACTGGGTGTGGGAGCCAGTGGGAACACAGGGCCCGCACCAGTGTCCCAGTACTGGTAGGGCCCAGAGCAGGGTGGCAGGAGCACAGGGTCCCAGCCAGCAGGGGCTCAATGGAGCCAGGCCAGCTCCCCCCTTTCCCTGCTGATGCAGCCCAGCCCAGCTCCACAGACCCCTGCCAGCCCATGCCCCACTTTGGGCCCCACCAGTACTGGCCCTGGGACTTTGGTCCTAAAACATTGGGACTTGTCAAGGGGCAGGGCACCTGTCAAGGGGCAGGGCTACCCATGTGGCCCTCAACAGCGTGCCAAAACTGAGTAAGTGGCCCTCCACCCAAAATAATTGCCCGCCCCTGAGCCAAGTAGTCAGTGAGAGTACAGAAGCTAATGTCCCTAATTCAGCTCAGATGCCTAGATCCAGGCTTGAAGCTGAACACACAGCATAGCTCACAGCAGGCTACAACTGTAATTGCAGGAAAAGCTAGGCTTAGCTTCAGGCTGAAGCATGCTCAATGCAGACAAAATGTTTAAGGAATTTGGCTTCAGATGTTTTAAGGCACTAGTGGACATATGGAAGCTGATATTCTTCAAAGGTTTATGCCTTGACCAAATATGGGCAGATTTTCTCAAAGATAGCACGCTTGACAGAAAGATCACCTCTACCAAATCTCAAACCCCTCTTATAAAGAGCAGAGGAGCTAGACTCTTTCAAAGAATGGACCCCACAAATTTTCACCAGGGCCAGTCAGGAAAACCTCAAAACCATTCAAAAAGAGACAGCCTGAGGCAAACAAAGGAGTGTGGAAAACTTCAGACTTCAGCTTTAACAGTTAAACTTTGACATTAAAAGCAACTAAAGCACAAGGTCCTGTGACAAGAAGAGTGTTGTGAGCCCTTAATAATAGGCAGTGCTATCAGCTCCACTTATCACAGCAACCAGAAATCTCAAACTGAAAGTGATTTAAAAACAAATCTAATGGAATATGAAGAATGGAAAACTAGCAAGGAAAGTAAGTATGGTAAAATGTACCATATATCTGCAGTGTAACTTACGGAATTAAAAGAGAATGGATAGTTTTGTGGTTAAGGTAAGTGGACAGAAAATCTGGGTTTGGTTCATGGCTCTGCCACAAGCTATCCATGTGACCTTAGGCAAGTCTCTTGATCTTTCTGTGCCTCAGTTTCTTTATTTGTAACGTGGATAATTCTCATTTATGTTATCTGTTTTTTATCTTGTCTATTTAGGTTGTAATTCTTTTTGGGTCATCAACTACCTCTATTTGCATATACAGCATCTAATATCATGGGCTCTGATCTTCATTAGATTCTTCATTAAGTTTCACCATATACCACAGACATGCATTGTTAAATAATGTTGTAAAACTTTGAAGAAAAATAGTCCATGCTAAGATCACTATTGCTCTCACAGCAGCACAGAGGCCATGATACAGAAGACGAAACAAATAAACACTAATTTTAGTCAAACCAGTCAGAAATTGAAAATTAAAAGATTAACACACAACCCCCTCAACTTCTTTAGAAGAACATTTCTCATTTGGGAAACTAAATTCTGATTTGACAATCTGGGTCATAACAAGATGACCAGTAATTTTTACTTCTAGAGAAGGATTCTGAATATTTTATGCCTTGTTAGATTTTTTTTTCCTCTCAAATTTCCCACTGTTCTAAGTCCTCCAGTAGTAGCAGTGTTGAAATTATTAGTGTAGAGGACCCGCTGGCTTTTTTTTCTTTTTTTTTTTGGTAAATCCACTTCAAAGCAAGTCTAAATGATAATGGTTGAAATGCCAGGTGCTACAGGGGTATAATAAAAGATATCAGATTTACCCAAAGAACCTTAAACAGCTACAGGCACCTTTTCTATGCTAGAATTTCCACTCTCCCTACAAGGAAAATTGAGATAATTTTTTTTTTTTTGCATAAGCCCAGCCATTGAGACACTGATTTAATTAAGAGCAATCTACACAGCAACTGCTCTGCTGATAGTCTATTGTAGACTGTCCTTTGTTTTATCTTCCTCAGCCTGTCTCAGTTGCAGTACATGAGTCCTGCTGTCAGTGTGATCTGGGAACCTGATATTTAGGAAAGGAATTACAACCATCTCAGCACCTACTTTAATCTTACATCTCTCCTCTTTGATCTCTTCAGTTAACTAGTTAAGAAAGCTGAATCAGCACTCTGTCAGAGAAAGTTATGCTTCAGCATTTTGTTATGGCCTTAGGAAAATGTCTAAAATATTTATTCTGTCAAATTACAGTCAATAAAAAGTATCACCTATAACACTTTGGAATGTATAACATTTAATTGAATACATTAAAAAGTATGTTACTGTTATGAACTGCTTTCCCCCACTCATGCTGTGTTTCTTACTTAAAATGAATCAACAAAGGTTTGCAAATCCTGACATCACTTACAAAGGAAACAAGAGTGCTCCTCCCTTCTACTCAAGATGAATAGCCTTTTAAGGTTCCTGATGAATTAGATTCCTGAGTGATGCAATTTAGAGGCAGGAGAAGCTCTTAATATCTGGGAAAGAAAAAAAGCTGTGGGAGAAAAATTCAGTAGAGCGACTGTTGATTTGAGATCAGAACTGGACTTGTGTACTGCAACTCAATAAAGATACTTTACCCAGCTTTATTTGAAAGGCAGCTTCACAGGATGAACGGAAATAGGAATATACATAGTCTGAACCTGATAAACTCCTCTGATACAAGACGTGCATTTAGTTGAAGTCTTGAAATACCTCAGTAGGGGGGAAGGTAAAAAAAAAGTGCCAAATCCATATCTTCCTATTGAACAAAAATAATGATTTTAAGCTGTACTTTAATACAGTACTATATGTGGTATCCATCTTTAAAAACCAGTCTGCAGTGAAAATATGGTTTATGTAAGGATCTGAAATACAAATCTTAAGGTAGAGTAAAAAATAATTTAATTAGCAGTATGGAATATCATGTCTGGACAATCTCAGGAAAGAAGTTTTAATGCAGAGAGCTTACAATGCTACTCCTTTTCTAAATGAAGTCACTGCTAATCAAAAGGTCATTCCAAAGAGATGAAATAATTTCTCTACTGTCACTAAAAGATGCAAAGGGAATTCAGTGCAAGACATGTATTTCTAGAGCTCAGGAGGATGCTAATATTTGATGCATGTCCTATTCTATTATATTCATAGAATATTATAGTAAAACAGACATGAAATCAAGAGCAATTTTTTTCTTGCAATATTTTCATAAACAGTCCCTTTGATTGGGAAGGACATACCAATGGTATGAACTCTAAAGTAGACAAGCCACTTTGTATTACTGTGTCAAACCACACAGCTCTAAATTGCTGGTGAGTGCCTTATCTTAACCCCCTTTCACCCTCTGAATTTGTCACCAAGTGCAAAAGAGAAACCCCAATGATATCCTATACAAGTGAAATAAAGCACAGATTCCAATGCTTTAAAACATTTAGAATTCTTCCTAATATGGCAGGTTTAGGGGAAAACCATCTCTGAAATTATTTAACTATAAGCCCAGGAAAGTTTATAGTCCTTCCAAATCTGTATTCTCTTATAGTTGATAAAATGGATTGGCAGAATTTTGTGTATATTTTGTCCTCTGACTTTCTAGGAAAAAATATCATCTTCCCAAGGCTGCCAAAAAACTTTTGGTTTAGAACTGTATCTAATGACTATGAGGATGGATCTTACTGTTGACATTCTATTTTCTGGCAACGTGCGATTTCAATTCAGAAATCAATGCTTGTGTTACACAATTCAGTTACATGTGAAACTCCCATCTTGGAGCCTTAAGCCTTGGCCTAACAAACAGTGACCTTTGCACTGATAATCATTAAGGAAGCCCTGAAAGGCAGACTCCTAGCTGATGAGTCACTCTTCCACAATTTGGTTGCTTTATCATTTTCTGATGCAGCTGATGGGAAGATATTTTCTGCAGTTCCCAGCATGTTGCCCTGCTTGATAGAAACAATGATCTACAAGGATTTCCTGAGGAACTGCCCTATGTAGCATGAGTGTTTTCTCCCTGCCTAACTGCCACCAGAGTATTTGTCACATTCCTGCCCCTTCACATACAGCTTTCAGGCAGTAGGGGGGTCCCTCAAAAGATGTTCATGAGGAGAGTAAGCAATCCTAAGGGAAGGGATCAGTAGTGAACTGAAAGTGTGGGCACAGCCAGACTAAGGCAATCCAATGGCCTAAACACGTAATAGCAAATGGATCTCAACTGGCTAGAGCTTTCACTAGAATGGTGGTTGTAAGGTCCCTTCTTTTCCCAGGGACCCCATCGCATAGTGTCACCTTCTTCCCTAATGACAACTACAAGGGCCTCCTTTTGCCCTTTAGAACAAAAAGAGTTAGCAGTTTGAAGTGATGGGCGACTGGTGCCACCTTACGGGGGGCACGTTCCCCCCCAGCGACCAGTCAGCAACCGAGAGGGGGTCCCTCGATGGCCAATCTCGCCGACTAGAAAGCAGCCATAGTGCTCCCAGAAGTGGCTGAAGTGCTGTCACTCTCTGGCCAGCATTCACAGGGGGGTCACCAGCGCTCCCACTTGCGCCCACTGACCATTGCCTAAGCAGGGAGCACCGCCTGTCAGGGGGTGCACCAGCACTCTCAGGGGGTGTACGTGCACCCCCTATGTGTCACCACTATAAGAGTATTTCTAACAGCTGGGGAGTGGCTGCTTGATAGGTGGACTAAACCCATTGCATGCTTTTCCTCTCCATCACAGAGTCCTCTGCTGTGGTGGGGTAGGTAGACCCTACCCCAAAGCAACAGGTTTGGGGTTACTTCCTATTGTGATGAATGGAGTGTTCTTTGGCCCTGCAGCTGCTGTTTCATGCTCTCTGCAGATGTCACTACATCAGTTAAACACCAGTCACATTTTTCAAACATCTGTTTACAAGTTTTTTGAAAGGAAATCCATAAATTTAATCTCATCATATGACTCCAGAAATGAGGGCTCAAGGCACAGGCATAAAATGTCTGCCCTTTAGTAGAATGAACTTTTACAATCATTCTGTGTGATCTCCTGTGTATATGGACAGAAAGATTTCAGAAAGTGTTTTCTGCATAAAGGCTATAACTTTTGGCTGAGTTACAGTACGTCTTCCAGGAAAACAAGCTGCTTTTGGAAAGAGATCCAATGTGATTTGAAGAATGGAAGGAATTTTAGTTTTGTTGTGCATCTCACTTATGTCCTTTATTCTGTCTTCTTTTTTGCATTTCCCAGAAGCCTGAGAGACAGCTGCTTTTAAGGGGTGTTAACTACCAGTAAATCATGCTACTGTGGCTCAGAACGGGGAACAGTAGTACTGAAATACCCTCCATCCTTTTTGGCTAGGGACAGAAATTACACATAAACCAGTATAAGTGATCAGAAACTGGTTCAAATCTATACCACAACAGAAGTTCAGTGCAGATAAACTACTTCCAAAATGGCCGAAACCAGTTTAAGATAAACCTGGATGGATGTAGTATCAGACTTACCTGATTTAGGTAAATCAGTTTATTGAAATTCTGTCCCAGATCCTCATGTTATTTGTTTTACAGTGGTGTCCAAAAGCCCAAACCAGGACTGGGGTCTTAATGTGCTAGGCACTATGAATGCTTGTAGATGTGCTGGATGTCTACTCTGATACACTGTATAACAGCGCATTGGAGCAGACTCAATTAATCGAGTCTGCTGGTATGTACTAATTAGCATGCTCCAGCAGCCACAGCATCACAATTTTGAGGCATGGGGTGCTGAGTACACAAGACATTGCAGGCGCTTTAATGAGAGCGGCTCCCAGGAGCCCCGCCACTCACCCGTAGAACATGTGTAACTGTGCCCTATAAGAATAAACTAAAATATAGTCCCTGCCTCAAAACATTGGCAATCCAAGAGGTTACAACCTATGGGCATGTGTACCCACATGTCACTGGTGAGACTTCAGTTTGTGTAGGCATATCTGAACAAAAGCACTGAACTCAGCACAGACGGCTGAACCAATCCAAGAGCATGGGCAAGCAACTCAGGTGTTTAGCCTGCACTGAACTCCATGCTACCACAGATCATAGCTATACATGTAGTAGTAGATAAGCTACTTATTTTTTAGGGACGTACTTCATTCGCAGTTTAAAGGATGTTGCAGAAACCGCAACATCTGGGATTGTCTGCAAAGTTCACAAAATCTGCAAAATCAACAACCAAAAAAAAAGCTTAATTAAAATAAAATGCTGGCTCCCCAGTGGGACCCAGCAGTCCCCATTGCCAGGAAGAGAAGGTGCCGGCTGGCAGAACAGCACAAAGGGCAGCTAGCAGACAAGATGGTGGCTGCCCCTTTGTCCCTTCTCTCCCCCCGGGTCCTCTCTGCCAATCAGCAGGGAGGCAGGACAGCATGATGGGTTGCCAGCAATTAAGATGGCAGCCACATGAAGGGTAGCCAGCATGAAGGATAATCAACAATCAAGATGGTGGCCACCCCTTCATCCATCATCCCTTGCCCTGGAACATCTCTGCCAACTGGCACCAAAGGGCAGGGCTGCACAAAAGGCAACCAGCCATCAAGATGGCAGCTACCCCCTTGTCCCTCTTCCCCCCACACCTCCCACCCTGACCTTTCTGCTAATCAGCACCAAGGAGCAGGGCTCCTGTGAAATGCCCGCGGGATCAGCTCTGTACTCCACGAGTGGGCCGCAGAAAACTATTTGTCTCACTGTAGTTTAGGCAGGTTCCTAGTCGTTTTAAAGCTAACTTAAATATAAATATATGAGGGGAAGAATTTGGGCTACATGCAGGTTATATACACACACAACTCCCACATGTACAAATCCTTGTTCCCGAGCAGACTTTATTGAAGAAAAGACTGCTTGAATATCACCACTGCAGCTGTACTTTCACTGAAAAATGAGGGAAAAAATTCCCATGTATAGATAGACTTGTTGCTGGTCAAAATTTACCCTACCACCCTTCATAGTAGGCAGGAAGTGGTAGTCTTTCTAGCAAAAATGACCAACATTATTTTTCAAATATAAAAAATATCTGAGAAAAACAGGTTGTGGTCTAGCCTCATCCTTTTTTTTTTTAATGATCCCAAATTCACCAGTGATATATATTAGAATGTATGTATATAAAATGTATTTTAAGAATTTTATTTACATCTGTACTGTGTTTCACCCACAAGTACTTTATTATTACATGCCACTTTTACATACAATACTCCATTTTCACAAGGTCAGTTAAATCATCCTGTAATAATATTGCCAATCAAGTAATTGGAGAAAACTACAAAATTTTACTATGATTACTCACTATGTTAACCATATGCAGGTAGGATTTGTAACTCAAACTACAACAACATGCCCAGAGTAGTTTTTTTATACAGCTTTGGTCTCTTTTAGTAGATTCTTTTATTTACTGGTAGTTTCTTCAGTGACTAAACTCAAAGTACTGACCTTTTGCCAAGATAAATCAACAGTCTTGATAGCATCTCTGTTTCAGCCAACTTTTCTATCAAAACTTCCTGGTTTTTTTAAAGGGGTTCCATCTTATCCCTATTGAGTGTGAGCTAATAAGACCCACCTGGTGTTGCTACTAGAGTGAGTCAATAGAGTAACACTTCATTTTACCCTTGTGTTTGTAATATGCTATTTCCCTTTAGAGATAGGGAAACCCCTCAAAGTGGGGTATCTGGCCTTCATGTTACAAAAGGAATATTTTTGCAAATAATATATGAAGAAATATCAGTCTGTGATGCACAATCTTTGGTTAGGAATTGTTATAATACATTATCTAGATAAATAGAATGCTTTCATTTGATCATTTGGTATGTTTCTCCCATTATGATTTAAATAAGTCTTAAAATGATTTTACTTTGCATTTATTGTAAAACAAAATTTGCTAAATTTTGGCTATAGACTATAAAAACTTGCAAGTGCACAGCCTCAGCTCCAAGTTTTAGTAAGAATCCACATTGCTATCACAATAGATTAAACTCCACACCATTAAAAAACTGTGTCATTTTTTGCAGTCATGTGCATTTATGCCTCAGGACATCAGTAGCTAAGGGGTTTGTCTGAGCTGTTAAGCTGAACGGACACATTTCTTCATAGCTGCAGTAATTATGAACACTATGGAAAGGCTTTAGCCAATAACAGCCCAGAAAAATCAAATGCTGTTCTCTTGGAAATTACACTGAATTTTGTACTGACACTTCAAGTTTGCAGTCATCTAGTTCTGATGCTGCAAAACCAGTCACTCATTTATTTACTGAAGGAAAAATTATTCATTTAGAAGACCTTTACACAATCCTTTACACTGTATAAGCACTGGTTTGGCTCTCTAAAAGGTGGACAAGACATAAGTTACATACAAGGACCTCACAGACAGGCTGCTGCTTCATGTACCAGAGAGGAAGCTACTGGTGGACTAGACCTATACTCATATGGATTTACTAGTTCAAATCCCTACCATAGGTATTAACAAAGATACTAAAAATGTCAAAGCCATACTATCAGCACAATCAGAAAAGAATTACAGTATGATTCACAAAAGAAGTAGCAAATTAATTTAACTGCCACACCCACTAAGCCCTATCTATTTACATTATGTCCCACCCCAAAGAAAACCTACAAAAACAGTGGTCCCAATATTGCAAACATGCACAAGATAGAAAGTTTTGGTGGGGGGGTTTAAATTGTGCTTTGTCTTGTTGTAATGGGGTCCCTACCTGATTACTAAGGGGAAGAGGGTGCCCAGGGTCAGCTGACTGGCCCCAGCTTCTTGAACAGATTTATGATGGCAAAGGGGACTTAAATACAATAGCCACCTGTCTCAGGTGCAGGCAGTGATTTATAGGCCTGGGATGGAAGTGGAGAGCTAGGGAAAAACTCATACACCCAGGGTCTCACCCAGAGAGGGAAGTCTGGTCAGAGAAGGGAGAGCCTTGGGGAAGAGCCAGTCTGAGCTGCTTATAAAGGAAGGACTCTGTACCCCAAGCAGCAGCGGTTTAACACCTCAAGCCTTTATAGTAGTGCTACTGCACAGTGAAATTAACCCCAGGAGGGGAACCATTTGTTTTAGTGGATGCTCATGTTTTTAGCTTGTGTTTAAACCTGAGGATCAGATATGGCTGAAAAAGTAGGACTGGAGGCCACTAGGGTGCTGCAGGGGCACCCAACACAGAAGAGTTCCACGGCCTGAAGCCCAGTGAGCTACATGAGAGCAGAAGCCCAAATGCTTCAGGAGGATGGTTGCTTGTCAGATTGTTGTCCTGTGGGGTCAGGCCAACTCTCAGGATCTCAATATTGTGCTGTTAGACAGGAGGATGTGACACAACTGCACATATAGAAACACACCAATCAGTTAGGTGCATACACACATACACTACCAGCTCAGGCACAAACACATCCAAACCAGCCTCGGCACATGCCTACCTATCACCAATTCCAGCACATACACCCAAAAGGTTAGACACAGATCACTAATTCGTGTATCATGCACATAATGACATATATACATACACAGAGGTAAGTTCCTAACTTGGATGGTACAGTGTGTATGTGTGTGCTTGGGGGAAGGTTCAGGTGAGAGAGAGAGTTAAAGTGTAGGGAGTGAAAGTTTCCAGAGCTGGGATTAGAACCAGCAGACTACAGAGAAGTTGGCTGAGGAACTGAGGCTTGGGTTTACTTAAGGTAGACTGGGGCTGGAAACTAAGGCAGACAGGTGAGCTATTGGGGGGCAGATAAGTGATGGCAAGGAGGAGACAGCCAGGAAAGAAACTGAGGCAGAAACCTGGTTGCTCAGGGGAAAAGAAAAAGGCAGTGGGGATAAGATGGTGGCAAAGAAATGGGGTTTGAAGGCAGAGAGGAGCTCAGGACAGGTGTTGGAGGTGACAGTGAGCCAGAAGCAAGAGAGGGAGAAATGAGACAGAGGTTAGAGGGGCGAGGAGCAGAGATTGGAGTAGGGCCAAACCATAGTAAAGGAAAACCCAACTTAGGGGTCCAAATAACAGTTTTATTAAACAGACAACATACTGCACAGCCCCGTGAAGTTATTGGCGCGCGCGCGCACACACGCACACACACACACACACACGCACACACACGCACACACACTGCACAGCCCCGTGAAGTTATTGGTACACACACACACGCAGCAGGAGAAAGAGACTCAGTGAAAGTGTTGGAGTCCAGGTAGGGAAGAGAAACACAGTCCAAGTCCTTGGTTGAAGAGGGGGCGGGAGATGATAGCCACCTATCCAGGTTGGAAAGGGGTCCTTGTCCAGTAGGTGTTGTCCAGAGGGGGGTCACTGGCAGGGCCTCTAGGTGGATAGGTGGTGTGGCATGGTGCGGGTCCAGATGGAGAGGGCATCCCAAGGAGTCAGTCTTCACTACCCCTTTTTATGCGGCAGACTACCTCTGACCTCCTATGGGGAGGGCCTGTCCAGGCAAGGTCAGTTGTGTCTCAGAGGGCCCCAGGTGTTCTTACTGAGCATGTGCAGCTTGGCACAATGGTTGGTTGCCTCATCTTTTGTTGATTGAATGCTGAGGGTGGTTCCAATGGCTGGGTTGTTGGTCCAGGTATTGGTGTTGATGGTTTGTTCATTCAGAGGGAGCTATTTTTAGACCTCCTGCCATTGTCTCTCAAGCACCTTCATTTATTCATTCAGGAACATTACATAGGAGGGATAGGTGAGCCATGGGTTACACAACCGGGCCTGGGGACAGGATGGAGACTTGACAAACAAAATGGAAACCTGACATGACTTATGCTAACTTACGTATGTGGGCCTAAATCATATAGTACCAGTAAAACAGCAATATACAACAGTGAAAATCAATATAAGCATAATAATTATATAATATAAAGAAGGCGAAAAAACGAAACAAATACAACTTGCTACCAAAATAAAATGCTGAAGCTTATCCTATGTCTTAGCTCATTTATACTTATCTATAGGGAACAGAGAGGGAAGGAAAAAGTCAGAAATGGTTGGGGATGGGAGGGAATGCATTTTAAAAACAAAACAAAACTGGGGGTCTTACTACAAGATAACTAAGTACCTAGCAGCAAAGACATGAGGAGGTGCAAACCCAAAGCTGGAAAAGAGCAGAACCAGGGGGCTGAGGGGCCCAAAGCCTACAAGGGGCAAGTTGGGGTCCAGGACCCTGGGCTTCTGATACCTTGGGCAGAAAAACTCAGCTAAATTAAAGTGGTCTAAGGCCTGGGGTGAGGCCTCAGCCCAGAAAAGGACTTACTTCCAGAATCCATTTCTGCCCCCTAGGAGCTGACTTCCTATGAAACTATAACATCAAGGCATAGCAGGTGAGATAACAGAGTGGGTAACCCTGAGAAGCTAGCATGGGTAATGAGGTAGGGGCTGGGAGAGGAGAACTTGCCACTCTGGTAACCAACCATGTTACATTTGTCCATCATGTAATAGGATAAATATTCAATTTATGTCCAATAAACAACTTCTGATTCTACCATAGTTTCATAGTTTCATCTCGGCTTCCTTGCAATATTTCATTTTGATTATTCCTTAATCCAGGGACCTGCAACATTTTTGGGCAGACTGCCAAAAACACCAGCAACCTTGACTTGTAAGATGTTGGTATGCCGGGGCAGACAGCAGGGGTGATCCTTGCTGTGAGGTCCAAGTTTTGTTGTGGCAGAGCAGCCCTGTTTCCTTCCCTGCCATCCACCCCAAGGTGTGCAAGCACCCACTGCCAGCAACAAGCTGGCCCGGGGCTCTGCCACACCTCAGTACAGCTGTTTGCAGTCTCCCAGTTGCCTGCCACACAGGTCTGGGCTCTGGGCAGGCTACAGGCCCAGGCTGCTTATAGCAGATGGAGGGGAGGCTGCAAGCAGCTGCACTGGGGTCCATGGAGCAGAGCTGACCCTAGGGAGGGTGCGGGGCCTGGGGCATATCAGCCTGTGCGGGGCCCCCTTAACACTGCAGAGGGCTGTGGTACCCCTGCAAAAGGGGTGCGGCCTCCATGCTTCTTCCATGGTATGGGGCTGAGCCACTAGCTCTAAGCGGGTCCCGTTGGAGCGGCTGCGGCCACTCCTCTCAGCTTTGTGGGCCCCCCCAAGTGCAGGGCCTGGGGTGGTTGCCCCAGTTCACCATACCCTAGGGACAGCTAGGGCCCCAGCCTGGTTCATTGTTGGCAGTAGGTACACGCACGCCTCAGGGTGGGTAGCAGAGAATGGGTGGACTGGGAGCACTGGTGGGTACCATCTGGCTATGTGGAGGCAGGGGAGGTAGGGGGGCAAGCTGGCCCCAATGCAGCCTCTCAGGGGAAAGGATCTTGACCCAGCCCCATAGAGAGGAAGGGGGCATAGCCTAGCCCAGTCCTGGGTGGCAACATGGTATGGCCAGGCCCCAAACCAGCCCCAAGGGGAAGGGAGTGTGGCCCAGCCCTAATGTGAGGGAAGGAGGTATAGCCTGGCTCTGTAGGGGAAGCGGGGCATGGCCAGACCCCAACCCAGCCCTGCAGAGAGGAAAGGGGGCATGGCCCAGTCCCCATCCAGAAGCAGGGGATGTGGCCCAGCCTTGCAGGGGAAAGTGTTATATCTCAGCTCTAATGTTGCTCAGAAAATTGGGTTTGGGAATTTGACAGGGGGGCAGGGTGACCATATTAAAGGCCACTATTCTCCCACTGCTAAATTTCCGGACCCATGGGGAGCCCCATGGGCCAGATACAAGGGCTCCGTGGGCTGCATTTGGCCTGCAGGCCAGAGGTTGAGCACCCCTGTTATAATTCATATAATTAGGGACCTACCAAATTCATGAGCCCTGGTGGCCGATTACACAGCTGTAATGTGTCCGGAGCCCCTGATATCATGGCTGGGGGTGCCATTTTGAAGGCAGAGCAAAGCAGGCCTCCCAAGACGCTGTCTGAGGGGCGCTGCAAGTCCCACCCCTCCCAGGCATTGGTTAAAAGCCCTAGCTGGAGCTTCCTGGCTTGCTAATTCAGTAATTACCATCTGCTTCAAGGGTGGGGGGCAACAATTACTTAATAACAAACAGTTTAAGTGTGGCACAAGCAAGTAGGCATGCTGCAGCAGTTTACCTGCACACAACTCTAAATTCCCAGGCTGACCCCTGACTGGCTCCTGGACTGAGCCGATATCAAGGGCTCAGCCTCTGATTTGCTCCAGTGCAGCTGTCATCCTGCCCCTCCACCAAAGAAAGGAACTTTTGGCAGGCTTTTTCCTGCTTCCCCCCCCCCCACACACACACACATACCCCTCCCCTTCTGGAGAGAGAGAGATGGGAACTTTTTCTGTCTTTCTCCCTGCTCCCCACTTCAGGAGATAGGCAGTCTGCCTTTTTTTTCCTCTTTGCTCCCTTGCCCCTCCTTCTGCCCTTCTAGGAGGCAGTTTTCTTCTGTCTCTTTGCCAGCTTTTTTAACATGTGCTTTTTCACAGGGACTGGCTGTGCTTAACATGTGCTTTTTCACAGGGAACTGGCTATTTCACTGGAGACTGCCACTTACATGATTTGCATTAAATCTGTGACGTCATGTATTTGGTAGGTCCCTACATATACTTCTGCCAAGTGGACTCTCTTACCATGGGGATATTTTGCAGACATGTTAAATATTGAAGATAAATACAATAAATGTAGGCGAACATAGAGAAATACATTTGATATGAAATGGATGATCTCTGGTTTGCAAAGTGGAATTAAAAGTCCTGAACTACCTGAACAACTAGTAGATATATAATAGTCACTGACAGAACAGCGTATTTATGTATTGTGAGTAGAATTATTCCAAATCTTGGTTTTGATCCTAAAAAAAAACAAACCAGAAAAAATATTTTCAAGGGAAAAGTAGATTAAGTAAATATTTGCTTTCTTATACAATTAGTCCCTCTTTTTCTAAAGTTTATTTTTCCATTTTCATTAGAAATGAATGCAACAAAATTTGCCATAACTATTTTCAGAAGGTAAAGCAGACATTTAAATCAAATGGCAGTGGAGTGTCAGACACATTACTACAGGGGTGTGGGTTGTAGCCGTGTTGGTTAGTCAGACAAGGTTCTTTGGGTGAATCTGATATCTTTTATTAGACCAACAAAATAGTTGGAGAACAGCTTTTTAAACAAGCTTTCAGGTTCAAAAATATAGATACATTACTATATTTCTATCAGAGTATATTCAGTTAAAATGACTGAGATCTGAAAAATTGAAAACCCCATAAAACATAAAATCATACGATTGGGGAAAATCCATTTTGTTTAGCACCTTTCATAATGAAGGTTCAGAGATGCTAGGGTCGGAAGACCCCTACAGATCATCAAGTCCGACCCCCTGCCCTGGGCAGGAAAGAGTGCTGGGGTCAGATGACCGCAGCCAGATGCCTATCCAGCCTTCTCTTAAAGACCCCCAAGATAGGGGAAAGCACCACCTCCCTTGGAAGCCCATTCCAAATTCTGGCCACCCTTACCGTGAAGAAGTTCTTCCTGAACTTCTTCAGGTTGTCTACAAAGCAGTGTAATAACTGATAAATAATTTAGTGTATAACTAAAATGGACATTTATTATATAGCTGATGGTAGCATCCACAGACCAATGTAATGGTCATTACACTACAAACTCATTTATAGAAATACACAGAACGTTGGTCAGGAGCATATTTAAGCATTCAGTATTGCAACCTGAAGAGTCCATGGTGTCAGTTAACCCTAAGGCCAGGTTCAGACATCGCACTTTTACAGGTATAAGGGATCAGAAACCAGTCTGTACTCATAACAGAAAAGAAGTGCGGCACACAAAACTGGTCTATACCTCCAACAGAACAGAAGTTCAACACACAGACTGATTTAAAAATGGCGTAAACCCTTTCCCCCTGCCACCAAAAGGTGAATGTGAGTTCTCTTCGCTACTGATCTAAACTATGCTGGTTACAGAAAACCACATAACTTAGATTGATTCTGCCTCGGGCTTTTCGAATGTCTGTATCTAGCCTAAGCGAACAGGAAATAACCTTGTGAGCCACAGAAGTGGAAAAATAATGTGAAAACTTTTCATTTGTTTTGTAGAACCCACATAGGTTTTTCATGCTACAAAAACAAAACTGTTCCTTTTTAAAGGAAACACAAAGAATTTACTTTATATTCTAATCCATAAACTGAAGAAAAAGGTGCTACAGCCTGCCACTTTATAAAGCAGGTAATTTAATCTTCATTGTAGAGGTATTGCTCAATTAATGGAGTTTTTATCTGTAAAGCTAAAAAGTGTTCTTGGGTTTTTCTGATGTGCCTGTTTGAAACAGGCTCTTGAAATATCCCTGTTTTTGAAGTAGCCTGAACAATCAAAAAGACTGTAATTATTATGTTCCATCATGAATTCAAAAGTTGGTTTAACTGATTTCTTTCAAGATGGGTTTATACTTCAAATACTGCTCAGTCATCACAGCAAAATCACTAAGGCTTTTTTTTCTTATGTAAAATAGAAGCTCAAAGTATTGCAATCCAAAGTATGAATCAGAAGATGTAGGTTCTACCTCCTGAATTTAGGTTTCTACCTCCTGTTTGATAAGCATTTCACGTCGTAATTTGTTCTTTTTCCAGGTGACTGGCAACCATAGTTTTGTTAACTTAATCCAGGGATAAGCAGCCAGTTTTTGAGTATTTGTAGAGTATTAGGCTCATGTATTTAGCTATTTGCTGTGTTTTTACTAAACAGTTTTGTAGAAATGTTTGCTAATAGCACACACATGTGACTCTAGGACAGGTAGTGTAACCATTGAACCATTGGTTTTCCCACTGATTTCTATAGAAGCAGAATTAAATATTTAAACAAGCCCAGATTTCTGTCAAACAAGCCTACAACAATATATGTGTGTGAAGGATGTAGGATCTGCCCTGTTTAAACTGCAAATACTAAGTAAGATTGTTTGGTTGTTACATGAGAAACAAGATTCATGAGCTGAAGTAATGTCTCTTACTGGTTCAAATGTATAGCTGGGAGAGATGTTCAGGCATAAAATGTCCTTCTCTGGATCCTGTTTGTTGTAAGAGACAGGTATTAAGTAATTCTATTGACTTACTGGTAGTTGCATACATAGATTTTTTCAGATTAATAGCAAGCTCTTAGATAAATAGCCAGGAGGACCAGACAATGGATATAGATAAGCCATCTCCTAACAAAAGCAGAAGACAAGGCTGATGCCACTTAAAAGCTTCAGCCAAGGGTTTGTCCTGCTGAGGTTGGAATCAAGAGATCAAAGGGACACTATTAACATGACTTACAAGGAGGGGGTTCTACTATCCAATGCTGCTCCTGTGGAGTAGACAGAAACACCCACAGGACAGAAGACTGGCTAAATTGGGCAAACTCACTACAATGGGAGGTAGATAGACATGTGCATGGTGGGTGTACATGTGAGGGGCACTCAAAGAGGTCCCAGGCTGGAGCTGCCTCAGTAAGCACCTGTGGTATAACCATATTTTTATAAGGGAAATGAAGAAGAGAATAGCAATTAAAATATAACTACAATATAATGAAAGGGTCTAATTCCACTATCCCTATTTACAGGAATTTATTTTCCTACTGAGTCCCAAATCAGATCAAAAGGACTACATATACATGTACCTGCTGAAGGATTGGGCCCAAACTCAATAACATCTTGTTTCAGTTGCTCAGCATTAGTACTTAGGGCTCCGATCTGCCAAACGGTTACATGCACACTTAACTTTATGGACATGTATAGTATCATTGTCTTTATACTTATATGTTTGCAGGATCAGACCCTAACTCAATACTCATGTATTATGTCTGTTATAAAAAGTATACAACTAGAAACACAAAAACATCTAAAACAGTATATAGCAGTAGGTCACAGTATGCCATGTTACATTCATATCAAAATGAACCATCTAGGATATGTCTAAACTGGTATTATTCGCAAACAATGCCTGGGAAGAAACAGATGAAGTACATGCATATGATCAACTACAATACATTATGAGTCCACTTGTTTTTCCTCATAGAATTTTATTTTGAATAAAGGAACATATCTTTCTAAAACAGGGGCAGGCAATTATTTCAGCTGGAGGGCCACTTAATGATTTTTGGTGAGCTGCTGAGGGCTGCAAGGGTAGCCCTGCTCCTTGACAGGTGCCCTACCCCCTGGTCACCATCTTGGGACCTGAAGTCCTTTCCCTAACCCCTGACCTTTGTCAAAGGAAATCCCACACCTTACACCTTCAAGTACTACTTTTGGGAGGGAGGATGCTGCCCTCTTGACACCAGAAAAAAAAACAAATCATACTAAAGAAAATCAAACATCTACTATAACTTATTTTACATTTATTTTTAAAAATACTTTTGTCCCAATTTATGCGTGTTCATAGATTCCTAGATTGTAAGGCCAGAAGGGACCTTGGAAGATCATCAGGTCCAGCCGCCTGAACCAAGCAGGAGAGATACCTGGAGGTCAGGTGACCACAGCAAGGTGACTGTCTAGTTTCCTCTTGAAGATTTCCAAGGTAAGGGATTGTACCATCTCTGGAGGGAGCTTATTCTACAGTCTGGACACTGTGATTGTGAAGTTTTTCCTAATGTTGAGCCTGAATTGATCTGCTATTACTCCTGGTTTTCCCCTCAGGTGCCCTGGTGAACAGTTGCTCACAGTTGTACTCCCCTAGTATAAAAGTAAGCTGCTACCAGGTCCCCTCTCAGACTTCTTTTCCTTAGGCTGAAGCATGAATACCGCATGCTCCTGGAGACTGGGGGAGCATGGCGACCACCCGCAGGCAGCAGTGGTGGTGTCAGGAGCAGTGGTGGTGTCAGGAGCAGGGACATGGTGGAGGTGAGCTGGGAACTCCCACAGGTAGTCACACTTGATGTCAGCAAGGGTAGGCCAAGCAGGAAGCTCCTGCAAGCAGCCATGGAGGTATTGAAGGCGCGGGGGCGGGGTGGTGAGTGCTAACCAGCGGTCGGCAACCACCCGCAGAAACCACTGGCAGTGTCAGCAGTGGCCAGTGGTGATCAGGGACCACTCGCAGACACCCCGGCGGTGAGAGGGGGAGGGATGGCAACTGGCAACTGCCCACAGGCACCACCAGCAGTGTTGGTAGTGCTTTTCGCAGGGGGTGCACTGCCAATCTCAGGGGGTGCACGTGCACCTGTATGCAACCAGCCCATTGGCAACACATTACGAAGAGTCCTAGCCTTTCCTCGTATGGCTTGCCTTTTAAGACTTTGTTCATATGAGTGGCTCTTCTTTGGACTCTCCCAAGCTTGTCCACATCCTTGTTAAAGTGTGGTACACAGAACTGGATGCAGTACTCCAGCTGTGGTCTCACTAGAGTGGGAGAACACCTTCTTGCTGGAGGTACATCGATTGATGCATGCCAGAGAATTATTTGCCCTACTGGCTACAGCATCTCACTGCCAGCTCATATTCATACTGTGGTCTATTATTACCCCACTGATTGCACAGTGTATCTAGAGGCAATTCCATAATAGTGCAAAATACAGTCTTACTCTTGTATAACGTGGGGGGTTGGTTGAGGAGTGCGTGTGTGTGTGTGTGTGCGGTGAGGTATGCGTGAGTGGGATGTGTGGGGGGGAGATTGGGGCTGGATGTGGAGGGGTATGGGGTATATGGTTGGGGTGGGAGGGTGTGGGGTTATGTGTGCATGGGAGGCTGTGTTTGGGAGTATGCTAGGGGGTGTGGGAGTGTGTCTGGGGGCTGTAGGAGGGTGTGGATGTGTGTGTAGCTATGGTGGGAAGGTTTGGGTGTGTTTGGAGGTATGGTGGGAGGTTTGAGAGTGTCGACGCGCCTGTCAACGAGTTCAATCACTCGGTCATCTGTGTAGGGTTGTCCACTAATTCCAGATTAGGTCCTCACTCTGGGATGTTCGCGCCAGGTCCGCCTGCCACGACTTCGATGTTCCTTGGTTCAATGTGTCTTTTATGACGCGTGCATGTCTGGAGGTGGGACCTCCAGTCGATTCAAGTCCAAGATCCTTGAGGGCTCCTTCCTCCCCTACAACCTCACCCAGGCCACCAGGTCCAAGTCCGGGTTGCCCTCCCGGCCTCCCCTTGGGAGCGAGGGGTGGGCAATGCCTCGGGTACAAAATACAAAGTTATTAACCCACGAGTCGAACCGCCAGTCCCACCACGGGCGTCTGACACTGGGTCCCTTGCACCGGCCAGTTCCCCTCAAGTCCCGCTCTCCTCCTCCAGGAGGCCTTCGGCTCCCGGTTGGGGTCGGCTGTCTGCCACCGTAGGGTCCTTGCCCCACCTGGACGGCTCCTCCTTCTGCCCCCAGCGCACTGTGGCCGAGGCCCGCAGCCCACTTCACCCGGGTCCCAGCCAAGTGGCCTCCAGCTGGGGCGAGGTGCCCCCCCCCCAGCCTTCACAATCGCCTCCAATGTCTTTGGGGCTTGTTCCCCTGGTGCCTTGCCCCTGCGGGGCCTTACCCTTTCCCCAGAATACGCGGACAGGATGCGTGTTGGCGAGCCTCCGCCGATCCGGGCTTCCACCGGGGATCCGCTCCCCTCCTGGCCCTTCCGGTTCCTCTCCTCTCCACTCCAGTGTCACTTTTGTTCCCACCGACGCCGCCGCACACCTGGGAGAGGTAATTGAGTTTCCCACCCTGAGGGCCTGCGAGGGACTCGTTCCCGTAGTCAGGTCCGCTCAGTGGTTTGCACACGGTGCCGGCCCCACCGCGCCTGCACCGCCTGTACCGCTGCCCACGCTCCGCAGCCGCCGGCAGTTTATTACCGCGGCGGCACCCGCTTTGCTGCTCCCGGGGCTGCTCGGGGCTGGGGCTCTCTCACAGAGAGGATGTGGGTGTGTGTGTTTGTGTGTGGAGGTGTGGTGGGGGCCTTGGAGTCCCTGGAGCTGCAGGTGGTAGCAGCGTGCAGGGCCAACCCCACTGAGCCCTATGTGATGAGCCTGGCAGTGTGGGTCACAGAGCTCAGTTGGAGTGGCAGTGAGAGGGGCACAGTTGGTCCAGCTCCACAGCACAGAGCTCGTTGCTATTCCCCATGACCTGCACTTAGCAGTGAGTGGGGCCGAGCCACCAGCTCCATCGTGTGGGCTCTCCCCAGAGGCATGTGGCTCGAGTGGACTGAATGTGAGCCTTGCATGATGGAGCCAGGCAGACCCCGCACCTGGGCTCCAGACACCTGCTGCTCCACTCTGGGTCACTGCTGGTGCAGGCCTTATACTCCTGTTCAGCTGCTGCTTTGCTCGTGCCTGCTGCTGCCCTTCCTCTGCCACTTCCTTACTTTCCCTTCTGTCTGCATGCAGGCTGGATGAAATTGCCTGACTGGCAGGATCTGGCCTGTGGGCCATATTTTGCCTGCCCCTGCTCTAAAATGTGTAGACAGAAAAAATGAAGGAAGCCTTCTGAAGACAAGAAAACACATATGGACCTTTTTCTGTACAGTTTGGCTCCTTTTAAATAAAAAATACTGAATAAATAAGTGTTCCATTATATAATAACATGTCCATGACTTGCTTTCTCCTGTAATATACAGTGTACCCTTATTACGGTATAAAGTGCTTTCTACTTCGAATGTTTACTAAGCTTCAACTCTTCTAGGCCTTGATCTTGCAAAGAGATCAGTATGTGCAGACCTATACACCTGGGAGACTCTGCACTGTACAGATTCACTTTTAGGACTGGGTATTAATAATTGCACACATTCGCCTTGAGAATCTCCTAAGAAGCAAGAGAAGTTTACCTGTACCCAGTGGGTTTTACTTAGTAGCAAATAAATAAACGTTAAACTGTAACTACAGGACTCCATACTGAAGTCACATTGATTTTTGTCACTCTGAACACTCACTTTATTGAATGAATCCTGTTTTTTTTAACTGTAACTCTCTGAGTCAGGGAATCTGCATTATTCCTGTCAGTAAAATGTCTTATCACACGGTGACTAGTATTTTTTTTATATATATAGCAGTCAGTGAGTCTTGTAAATTGTAGTATTTTCGTGTTACTATCAAACAAGCATTTTATCAAATTACCCAGTGTCCTTCACAGAAATCAGAAGAGTAAAACCCAGTGAATTACTTCCATGATGGCTACATCGCACATCATTTAATTACGTAAATATTAATTCTAAGCATATATGACCATGGGTTAGACTGCTTTCCTGATTCTACTGGTATATATTCTTCACGACTACACTACCATAATTGCACAAAGCACCCATTTTCAACCTCAGACAATAAGTATATGTGTGTGCCTCTCACAAAGATCGCATCATTGGGTCATAATCTATAAAAGCCTCTTTCTTTAGATAATTGAAGTAATGGACGTATACCAGTACAATACAGTAAACACACTACAAAACAAGTGATGCTGTATTTTTCTCACAGTAATTGTTCAATGGAAGTTTTGTTAATACGTTTTTTTCAATTGTTTATACAACTTTGCAGGCAAATATGATACCTCTTACTGTTTTCAGCAATTCAGTATTTTTGGTAAAATAGCATATACTAAAATATTTTAAAGGAGCTGAAAAACATACATTTTGCCCTAACAGCTAATTTGCGTACTTGTAAAAGAATGTCATGAATAACAGCCAATGCCAGCAGCCTGAAGTGATGTTGGTGACAAGAGGACTAAAGACATAGCTTGCTTGCTTGGTTATTGTGGTTGTGGGTAATTTGCTACTTCGTGCCTGCCATATTGACCTCAACAGCATCAAATGAAACAGAATAGCTTTTACATATCGGACTTATACTGCATCTTCTTGATTGTGCAAATAGTCCTACTGGTTACATGGGACTTCTCACAAAAGAAAGAACATGATAGACTGGGCATCAGTGGCCCAATCATATGGGATGCAAAGTGTCTCTTACTATTATATTATCACCACGAGCCCATTGTACAAGGAGCTGCACAAATACAACCCGAAAGACAGTTCCGGCCCTAAATCTAAGTAGAAAAGACCATGCATGGAGACAGAGATGCGTGCAAAAAACACACAGAACAGTATTGGGCAGCACATTCAAACTATTGTTGAGATTCCTGTGGCCCTCACAATGAAGATCTTTAAAGTGGGAGTGGAAGGAGGATAATTTGCCAGCTAGTAGGTGCTCACTTATCCTCAGCTCACTTTCCTAACTAGAGGCCTGATAACTTTGCAGGATTTTGTCTTCAGCCTATAGCGTGTAAATAAGGCGAGTGGGATTTGTACCTATATCAGTAGATGGGCATGATGAAAACAGCTTCCCAGTTATTACTTTTCAATACTTCAGTGACATGGAGAAGAATGTGTGTCCAAAAGCTTGTTAATTTTTTCTCCCAAGTGTTGGGAGAGAAAAGATATGCCGTTCGTCCGAAGAAAGATATCACAGGAAAAAAGCCTTTGCCTTTCATACATTTCCTGGGCCATCACAGCTGCAACACCACTCCAACCCTTCCCAACTGTTAGTAATCAGCACTGCACTTAACTTTTAAAAATATTTTATGAATTTCACACAAGACGAAATAATCACAACATTCCTTGTGGCATTCCTTCAAATAAATCAGTTATCTGGGCAGCCTTCAAATTTCCACTCCAATTTTATTTTTTCTAACTTTAGTAGAAGAGTAGTGACAGCCTTTTTCCCCTGAAAGAAAAACAGAGATTGCTAAAGAAATGTAAATTACAGCATTTATTATACTGTACACAGAGTGTTTTGCTGCATATAACTCAGGCATCTATCTGAATTTTTTCTTCTAAAAAAGTATATACTTTTGGCACTTCTACTAATGACTTTTATTACTTTATGGAAAGAGAAAATATTCTGCTATCTGAAACCCAAAAAAATCAAATATTCACCTCTCACAAAATCTCAAATTTTTAATTTGAGTGCAGTGTTGCATCCTATTGAGGGGGAGATTTGTCATAGATTTCAAGCAGTTTAGGGTCACAGATGCATTAGCCTCACATGTTTCCACCACAGATGACTCTGTTAAGCAATTTCTTGTTTACATAACCTAGTTGGAAACTTCTTTTTTCTTATCTAAAGTATCCCAATCAGTTCTGTGCAGACTAGCTGTGGTCCCAATGTAATACAATGGAAATGACAAAAAAAAAAGTACAAGAAGGGAGAGATGGACAGGAATATTACTTTTTCTTATGCTGTTTCACTGTTTGTTTCTCTGCACTTTATTTTTCATGCTGGACTGTACAGATTATGCAATAAACAACTTTTGTGGCTCTTAAATGTCTGTTTTTATTTGGCATTCAATTGACCACAAAAGCCATGTAGATGTACTTCAGTGCCATGGACATTATCATCCAAAGCAACCAGAGCGAAAAAGACTGTTTCTTACCTCATCTGTTGTGAAAGATACAAACATGTGGCAAATACTATCTGGCAGCCTTGTGGCTAAAGATGATAAAGTCTTTTTCTCTTGAGCAACTCAGAACCACATTTTATTGTACCAGGTCCAACTATTAAACAGCATGGAACATAAACATCTAAATGTGTGTACCTTCAGTGTTTTCATAAAGGGGTTTGCTCATTAAAAATTGTCAAAATAATAAAATAAATACCACTGAGATTTTTTTACTCGGGATTTGGGAAAGAAAGAAAATCTTGAAGACATTCTGTATCTCTTTTATTTTGCTCTTTTTTATATCTTTACCATAGTACTAATGAGCGAACTTCTCCCTATGCTTCTACAACAGAGTTCTCAACCTTTTTAGGCTTATGGCACTCATCCACAATTTTTATAAATTTAGTGGCACCTCATTTTCCAGGAAGCACATACAGGGCCAGACTAAGAAGAGACTGTGGCAAGAAGGAGTGCAGATAAACCTAATGCAGGCAGGGGCACCCCCTCCTCCACTTCTTAGTCCAGTCCTGCACAGCCTTCCTGGAAATAGAGGCATACTGGTTAATTTTATTGGCTGCAGTCAGTAAAAGGTCTTGTGACATGCTAGTACCACATCACTCTGGTTGAGAAACACTGTTCTACAACAATGCTATGGTCCTAAAACATCACTTGGAGTTGTAAGAAACTTAGTTTTCTTCTCTACTAACAAGTCCTGCATTTAAAAGTTCCTTCTTAATGAAGTAGGAAATAAATCAGGTATCCAGGTTGTAGCCATATTGGTTAAGAGGCAAAAGGAATCAGAACTCATGGTAGAGGTGATATCTTGTATTAGACCAACTAGATTTTTGCAAAAAAAAATCTTTATTTGCAAGCTTCTGGGAACAAGCACCCTTTTCTTTAGGTGTAGGAGAAAAGATTGTAAAAGTTGGAAATAAATAGCATCTAGATAGAACAAGACTAGAAAACTGTTCTTTGTTTCTGCCAGCACTTTCCCTGGTACAGTAGAGCAGTGGTTCTCAACCTCTGGTACCTTACATACTCCCTGCCCATCAACATGGCCTGCATGGGGCTTCCTTCCTTATCCCCGGCACACTGATGCTGGGAAGTGAAAGCCCTGGCACATCGGACATGGCGGGAGCAGCGACGGCTGGAACTTCCGGCCCAACCAGCCAAAGACGAAGATGCAGCACCCTTGTACCTCTGCCCACGTCTCAAGTACCCCCAGGGGTACGCATACCACAGGTTGAGAAACACTGCAATAGAGTACCATTCAGTATGTGGCAAAACACAGACTGTACACCTGACATGCCTAACAGAAAATAAGTACAGTAGTTTACAACTACGTGCCCTAAGTATAGATACCTAAAACCTTCAGTTTTGGTGAATAAGAACAAGTTTTGGAAAGATTCTTAAACACTGTCTCCAAAATAAACACGCATCATTCTTAACTTTGAGATCAATATTTGAAACGAGAATGGGAGATTGGAAGTGTTTTTTCCTGCTTCTGCTGGTGTTCATGCTTCTCAGAATAATACTACTACTCTGCCCATGTCAGCAATAGAAATATTTCTGAGGCAGAGATAAATGCTGAGGAACCAATTTACTGCCCCTGGAGAACATACCTTAAGTGTCCAGCAGGTGAGGAACTTTAGCTTTGTTCTTTTCCTTCCTTCTGCACATATCTGCATTCAGACAGGGCTTTTCTTTAAAAAAGAAAAATCACTTTGGGGATCAGCAGAAAAAGTTGGGCCCAGATTTACATGCCAACAATCAGATGAATGTGTGTGCCCTGCCTCCTGCCTGACTTCAGACTTACAGGGTGCCGTACCAGGGATAACTGACCCCTGGAGAGCATAACAGTATGGCATCAGTAGTGTAAGAGTGATGATGTAGCCGTGATGGCCCAGAAATTATGTGAAAGGCAAGGCTTTCTTTAGGGTGATAGCTTTTATTGGATTGACTATGTTGTTGGAAGAAAGTTTGATGAGCACTTGAATCCAAGACCTGAGGAAGGTGAGACCTGAGGAAGAATGTCTTACATTTGAAAGCTCCTTGAACTTTATCCCAACTGCATAGTCAGTTCAATAAAAGAAACACTTGAAGAAATCTTTGCCTTGTACAGTAGGGTACTCAGGCCCTCCAGTGGGCAGCCAGCTTGGGCCTGAGCTTGAATTTCTTTTGCGAAAGCATGCAGTTACAGCAGCAGTTCTCAACGTTTTGAGATTTGAAGTAGCCTTGGAAAGACTTGAGGCCTCCAGGTAGACCCGAGGCCCCCCAGACTAGAGGCAGCCCTGGGTAGGCTCGAGGCCCCCTGAGTAGACCCAAGGCATCCCTAGGTAGACTTGAAGAACCCCCTGGGTAGACCTGGAGCCCCCCAGACAGACCGCAGTCCCCCCAAACAGATCCAAGGCACCCCTGGGTAGACCTGAGGCCCCCCAGACAGACGGGAGGCAGCCCTGTGTAGACTCAGTGTCCCCTGGGTAGGCCCAAGGCACCCCTGGGAAGAGTTGAAGTACCCCTGAGTAGACTCAAGCGCTCCTGGGTAGACTTGAGGCCCCCCTGTGGGGAGACCTGAAGAACTCGAAACCCCCAGGCAGATCTGAGGTCCCCCTGGCTAGACCCGAGGCAGCCCTGGGTAGAGCAGGGGCAGCCCTAGGTAGACTTGAGGCCCCTTGGGTAAATTGAAGATGCCCTGGGTAGACTCGAGGCCCCCCTGGCTAGACCTGAACCCCCCTGGGAAAGGGCCAGCTCTTGGTTTTCATTCTTTGCCTTATGCCCACAAGAAATAGAGCAGTTTCTCTGCTGCCAAGACCTCAGCGAGCCACAGATACGGATCCTGGGTGAAATCTCCGGGTTTATCCCACGAACCAGGTTTGCACCCCGACAGCGCTTGCACGGCCGGCCCCCCCTCCAGCCCCTGCCTGAGAACGCTGCGCGCTGGGACGAGGGGCCGCACGACCCCACTCAGGAACTCCGCTCCTCCCAGCCCCCGCCAGCCTTTGCGCTGATTGCGTAAAGCTCCTCGGGAAACGTAAGGCACTACAGCGCTCCTCGCAGCCTACGCTGAGGAAAGCGTAACGCTTCTGCGGAAATAGCGTAGTCGCCATATTGGATTCGGGCAAGGCCTCCACCCTGGAGGCTCAGCTCCGTCCCCCTCCTCCCCCTTTGGCCATAAAGTCCTGGGGAGTAAGCTTGCCCGGCCGCAAAATGGTTGCTTAGCGTCACGCGGGGGGCGGGGACAGTGGGAACATCTCGTGGGAGCGGGGCGGCGGGAGAACGTGTGCAAAGCTGCGCGCGAGTCCGAGGCAGGGCCGGAAGCTGCGGAGGGCGGGCAGGCGGAGGAAGGAGGAGGAGGAGGAGAAGGAGAGCGCGCGAGGCGGCGGCGGGCGTGCAACGCGCGGAGGGAGCCCCGCGGCGTTGGCGTAGAGCGCGTTGGAGAATCGGCGGGGCGGAGGCTGCCGCCGCAGCAGGCGCTGGGGGGAGGAACGGCCGCTGCCGCCGCCGCCGCCGCCAGCGCCATGGGTGAGTCTCCAGCCCGGGGCGCGGCCGTGACAGCTCGGCCGGGCCGGCCTGGGGGCGCCGCCACCCCCGTCATGGGCGGCGGGTCCCCAACGGCCGCGGTGCCCCCTCCCTCAGTTCGTATTTGTGGGGGAGGGGGGTGCGCCTCAAATATGTGGGGAGTGGAGGGGGATGCGGGAGGCACGGACCTTTGTTTTTAATTTTTTAAATTTTGGCAGCGAGGGAGGGTTTCACTGCAGGGAGCGGGGCTTTCTGGTCCTGGGAGACGGATTTTTTTATTTTGCCCCCAAGGTGTCGCCACTGGTTTGTGCTGGGAGGGGCAGGCGGAGGTTGCAGTGGGGCTGGGGGGACATGGGGCATGGTTTTGGAGGGCTGCTGTAGAGGGGTCCCTTTCATTTTCAACGTATGTGTGCCTGCGTCTAATGCTTAGGTTTTGAAATGTTTTTCCTCCCTGACCTATGAGGAGCACGCATGTCTCCATCCACGCACTCATCCTTTCTGCTGTCACGTGGGGAGAGCCCAGAGGTGTCGCAGGGCTGCCCGAGTGAATTCTGTGCAGGAGGAGAAGGGATCTTGGTTTTCTCTCAGTTCTGAGTAGATGTTGTCTTCCTTCTCCACCCCCCACAAACCTCCTCATAGGAGGATTTTGGGCAGACAGTATCTACTCAGGATATTGGTTTACTCTTCATTCTTTCTTCTCCTGTATGGCATTCACTTAGGTAGTCCTCTGACACCTCTGTGCTCTCCCTCACGTAAAGGTGGAAAGGCTGAGCAGAGAGATGAGATGTTTCCCTGAGGCTGGGGGGAGAATGAAATCCTAAGCGTTTATATGATGGTATATGCGTAGGCCCAAATGAGAAAAAGAAAGTGTCTGCATGAATATGGTAGTGGCCAAGCCATGATTTGTAGCTGTGCTGGTCCAGAAATGACACAAGAGGCAAGGATTTTGTCGGGAGGTAGCTTTTATTGTTTTCTTGGGATGGAGAACATCTCATGTTCAGAAGCGTGTCGAGCTCCATCCCAGCTGCGCAGCTGGTCTGATAAAACATACTGTCCTGCAAAGCCCTTGTCTCTGTGACTCTGCACATATTTGGCATCTTTGAAAATTAGATAGGTTGGCTCCTCTGTCATTTTGCTAATGGACAGCTAATGCCTTTTTTAGGCTCTCTCCATCAGTGCCTTGCTGGGACTAGAATAATAAATTCTACACCAAATTGTTACTTTTACTGATGCTATCAAACTAAGATCATAAGGATGATAAGATTAGTTGAATTGTTATGGTTGCCGCTGGATCACAACATTAGATCGAGTCACCCAGTCAAGGTATTTTGCCACGCTTTTGCTCATTTGTTTCTAAAGTCCTCCTTGCATCTTGCACTTCCCCTCTTTCTGTAACTGAACTAGGTGGGAGTACAACGTGAAGGTAAAGGAAGTCAGTGAACTGGCAGGTGAGACTGTATTTAAGTGTGATAGAGGCTTTTTTGTGTCTGTTCTTGAAGTGCAAAACTAGTATTTTACACTAGGAAAGAAAATATAGGACAATTACTTTTCTCCTTTCCTCTTGAATATATGCATATATGGGATTTACAACATATGCTTCATGACAATATAAGGAAATGAATGGGACACTTGTGTTTTATATTTTGAAGCATTAAGTGACAGCTTTGGATTGCTGGTTTTTAAAGTCCAGAGCGGGAGCCGTAGTTCTTTAGCTTTAGGCAATATTTGCATTTTTCTAGCAAAATGTTTACAACCAGGCCCAATAAATAGAAACTCTGTGTATGGATACAAATTTTAAAAAGTCGTAGGGGGAAAAAAGATGATTATAGATTCAATAGGCTGGTACCTGATCTAACTTGAAAATCAGTCTTCACTTGGACTATACTGAAATATATGGCTGCTGCATAGCTTGGGGTGCCCTGTACAATGTTTACTGTTATTAAAATAGAAATAGATTAGTAAAATTTTTGGTTGATATCTTCCTCTCTATGTATATAATTTACTGTTCAGATGATGCAGGGTCATTTTAACCAAAACCCTCATGTCTGAACATAAAACATACGGGAGGTTGTTCTTAGCAGTTTTTCCTGAGCTCTGGAACATGCTTTTGCTTGAGCTGTGCCCAAGCCTGGACACCTTTCAGAGGCTGCTGCAAGACCTTTCTATTTGGGCAGGCATCTAGCAGCCATAGCTAGGCCTAGATGATGTTTACTAAATGTTTACTCTGCTTTGTTTTATTTTATTTATGTTAGTTGCCCTTTTAAGTTGTTTCCGTTGTCTTATTGTAAGATTCACTGAGCTCTTGTTGAGAAGAGAGGCATGTAAATCACATAAATATGTAAATATTCCATGATAAAGTTGAAACCTATCATATGTGCGTTACATATTGCATTCCTGTAATGTAGCTGTTTAGTAAAAAAGTACCTCTCTTCTCTGCATCTGTTACTTTAAAAAGTTGTTAGTTAGTCATCCAGAGATTTAGACAAATATACATCAGACCTCTGTTCTCTGGTAATACACCACAGTATTTCCTTCAGTTTACCCACAAAGTCAAGTAGCTTGTCTCAGAGTGTGGTGCATTAGGTACATTCTTTAACTACCAGCTTCTGCAAACGGTACAAAAATATAAAGAATTGTCAGACATTAATTTTTAAATAAAGGGTAATAAATTGTTTTCTTTATATGACAGAATTGGGATTTGATTTTTATTTCAAAAAACTGTTTGGAATGTAAATCGCTGAATCCAACAGCTGTTGAGTTGGTTGTTCTTTTATTACCTGCTCTCTTGTGGTCAGGTATTTCCTTGCCTGTGTTTACTCTGTCATTTGGGTATCTTATTGCTAAGGGTAACTGCGATAGCATAATTTGATTCTTACCAGTAAGAAAAAAATAGTTCAAATGGAAGACTGGATCATTACTCAAGATGTGTAGAAGACCTGCATGGGGTGATGAGGGAAGCCTTTGGTGGAGGTGCTGTCATTGCAATAGTGCAGATGTCTAATCACAGATGTATATATTTTACTTATATTTGATGCAGGACTTTTGTTCACATACCCTGTTTAGACCATAGATGTACATGTCTGATACGTTCTTGCTTTCTAAAACTTGTTCTTTCATACATGAAAGAGACTAATTATCTGTGTCGTAAGTAATTTGAGTGGTATTTAATCATGATTTGAGTAGTTTAACCACTGTTCAAATCACTATTTAATTTTGAGTAGTGTTAAACTGTAAGCTCTTCTTAAGCAGGGGTGTAAAAACCCTAGTTACTAATGAGTATAGACCTTTTTTGTGTCGTGGATTGGGAGAGGAGGGAAAACGGTATAAATGAGGTGCCTGAGTTTCTAGCCTTTTCAGTTGTGAGAGGAGTTATGAAATATTAACGAAAACTTAAATTCTGCAGAAATTGGTAGTTTTGATGACCAAATGTATCAATGGTGAAAAAAGCACACTAGTTTGTTGGATGTTTTTAATCACAATTTTAAGGTACCTCTTTAACATCTTGTCTCAGGATAGAATGTCTCTTTATAGTTAAGAGGGTTTTGGTTTTTTGTAATAAGAATCAAATAATTACTTCTGTATTTTGTTTTGTTTCACTTTCATTGAGTTTCCTGCTCTTGCATAGCAAACTCAGATAGTTACTGTGTCAATGAAGCATGGCAGTGAGAAAACTGCCCTTTAAAGATAGCAATGACTATCCTAAGGACTAAGATGCACAGCTGACAGGTTTGAAAGCATTGCAGAAAATGGTTACTGCTCAAGCAGAAAGTCAAAAATGTATGCTTGCTTTGTGTCTACAAGAATGAACCTTATTCTAATGCACAATGTTAAGATCCCATTCCAAAAAAGTTTACTCTGCATACATCTTAGTTTTTATCCTACCAGTGGGGCCCAACTTTTGAACTGATGTTTCTACTTCTACTTGGCCATAAGTACTGCATGTTTCTGATCTTTTAATACCAAGAATTTTAAGCTAATTTCATCATACATATAATTAGGCTTGGCAGGGTTAAATTTTTTTCGGTGAACATTGATAAACGTTGATTTCACCTCATACTCACAGACGGACCAAAAAGTATTTCCACTGTTAATAATCAAAATTTATAGAAAGGGTATGTAAGAAAAATGATGGCTAATGAAGTGTGGGATGAGAGGGGGAGCAGTCCTACAGAACCTTGCTGACTGTAGTTTGGATTGTGACTCCCAGAAACCCCAGGGGGTTGGGAACAAAGGAGGAGGAAATAACAAAGCAGATGAAGGGAGCTACGGGGTAGTGGAGCTGGGACCGATGGCAGCTCTGCTGCTCAGCTGGCAGCAGTCCTACAGTAGTTACATTTGTCACGGTGGGTAGTTAAACATCACTATAATAATAGTATATTATCATTAATAAACTTTCTGCCTCCCCACCCCTAATTTTTGCAATCCTGAAGATTTAAATCGATTAAAGAATTGAAACAAATGCTTAAAAATAAACATCAATATTATTCATCAAAATTATTAAAAAAATTAAACTCAAATTCTGCCAAGCCCACCTATGATGGTAATTGCTAATGCTGTGACAAAGGTCAATTTATTGCATTTTTTTAGTCCTTTTAAAGTCACTTATCTATGTTGCTGGGGATCATGGAAAATGAAATACGTACTCTAGCTTGTTTCTTAAATGGCTTTGTTCTTACTCACTTAAAATCTTATTTCCAATTTTTTCTTCCCAAGTTATAATTTCTGTGTCAAAGTGATAAAATGTAAAGGGTAAAAGATTATCATGTAGATGGTTGCATCCAATATTGAAAATATTAGCACTTGCTCACCCTCCAAAACAAAGGGGGTTAGGACTGGATATCACAAAAATGATCAAGAAATGACACCCGTGGAGAGAACATATTAAAGGCTTTTCAGTATGGGAGATAAAGGTATAACATAACATTAGACTTAAGGCATATGTTTGAACTAAAGAGTTACCAGTGGAAATGATGGATCCTCTGTCTAATGACTGGATATCTTTCCCCCAGAAATGTTTTACTTGCCATGAAATTCTATTGCTTGTATTATACAGAAGGTTGAATGGGCATCTAATGATTTCTGGTATTAAAGTCCCTGAAATGCTACCATTTCAATGAAACTCTGGCAGTTGTAGAAGATGTGTAGAAGTTCAAAAAATGTCCATGCAAAGTGAGTAGTTTCCAGAAATACAGATACTGAAGAGAGACAGATGGGAGCTATTTATCTAGTCTGTAGATTGCCTAGGACAGTGATTCCCAAGCATGCTGCCATGGCACCGTGGACTGCCTTTAGAGCTTTTCAAATGTTTCATGGGGTGCCATGCAATGTTAGTGTTGTTACATGTACGTATGTGACTCGCGGGATAGACCCAGAAGTTTCAAATAGGAATCCATAGTGTTGGGCATTCTGAGTTATGGTCTGAGTGAGTTCTTTGCAAGAGGAAAAATTGATTTATTTTTCTGTAGTCAAAAACTGAGTGAACCAGAGCTTGTATTTTTTGAGGTGTGCATCGAGTCTAAAAATGTTGAGAACCACTGCCCTTGGGTACTTTAAGGTAATTTATATGTCTCTTTTGGAGGTTCAGGTGACACAGTGTTATATAACTAAGCATTCAGGGCCAAGAGTCCAATTCTTAAAGCAAATGAATATGCTGTAATAAACTTAAGCCCTGTTTGGTTTGCCCTGTTGGTGAATATAAACACATCTTCCTTACTATCAATTAATAAACCTGAAAGCAGTAAAGGGATTTCAGGAGGAAGTTCTTGACTTCAAATAGTGTAGGGAGTGTGACTGTTAACCTGTTCAAGGCAACAAACTGATGGTGGTGATTTTAGTCAAATAACTTAAGTATTCACTTCCACTATGCTATATTACATGCAAAGATTTTAAAGAAAATTTCTCTCAAATGCAGGAGGTAATATTGGTAGTTAGGTAGGTACCACTCCTCCCCAGCCAGTCAGAACTGGGTCAGTCACCTAGCATGACTTGCCAGTATGGTACAAGTGATGTCTCTTGAGTGAGTTGTGTAACTCGGGTCCAGCCATACTGTTGACCACTGAAGATCCCTCTTTTTTTAATTTAATGTTTTTTTAATCCAGGCCAAATTCCAGTTGTAATGATGCTGGACTAGAAGACCTAATGAGGTCCTTTCTGGCCCTGCTTTCTTATGGACTATGCTTAGCTATATTCCCTTTTCAGTTGTGTTGACATATTGTCTTAAACTGAGCAGTTATGTTAAGGGGTGTTCAAACAGCTACCACAAATAGTTGCATTTCTTCTAAAATGATTCCCTCTGTAAAGCACTTTGAGTTCCTCTGGAATGAGATTCTCAGTATGTACAATATTAAATATTTTGTTTTAAAAATAAATAAAAAGGGTAATAAAAGAATGCAGAGTTAAGGCTCAAACATTTGGGTTCCAAATGCAGGCTTAAATATTTTAATTGGAAATTTCCAATGCTCCAAAGTGGAAGGAGGCCAAGAAACCCATCTTGCTTTTTTGTCTCTGAAAATGTAAACAGCACTTATTAATTTAGCAGCTAAACTTGGATGCTCTTTAATAAATCAAAGGAATAACTGAAGATTATATTAGTTTCCTTTGGAGGCTGCCAAATGTCTTGGAATTGGGGGCTGAAAAATTTACTGACCCCAAGCAACTAGGAGAAGCTGATCTTCTACAGGATCTAAATTTTTGTTTAATAATATTTTTAACACTTTTACAAGCTTCCAGATATGAACAGTGTATGCACTGGTGTAGTGCTATCTTCCAACATTTGTGGACAGCTCTAACAATGCTGGTTGTTTTAAATTCTGCCAAGTATTAAGGTACTGTTGAATCCTATGGACACCTTCAAAACTGTCACCAATTATGCAGGTTTCATGCTGCTGTTGCTGTGGTTCATAAATTTGCCAAGCTACAAAGGGAAGCAATGGAGTTCATTTGGGGGGGGAGAATGAGTGAAAAATAAATAACTAAAATAACCCTGTGTGGGAGGGAGCAGTAGGAATGTTGTCTTTTCTCAGTAGATGGGAGGACAAAGGATACTAGTGGCACCTTAGAGCAGTGTTTTCCAACCTTTTCGTTCTGGCGGCACACTTACTGGGGGGCACATGGGCCGAATGTGGACTGGTGTCTGTCTGTCTGTCTGTCTGTCTGTCTGTCTGTCTGTCTGTCTGTCTGTCTGTCTGTCTGTCTGTCTGTCTGTCTGTCTGTCTGTCTGTCTGTCTGTCTGTCGTGGCAGAAGGCAGGGGGCATGGCTTCAGCCCAAGATTCCACAGCACACCTGTTGGGAAATGCTGCCTTAGAGAAGGGATGTGTCTTTGCCTTTTGCTTGACTGACTTCAGACTACTTGATGGAATTCTGTAGACAAAGTTCATTCTCCTTTTGAGTGGTTTAGGAAACGTCTGCTTCAAATTTGAAACTTGCTAGTAAGACTAACAGGAAAGCTTCCAAGTAGGGTTGGTAGAAAGGCTAGAGGCTTCTAAATGGGATTTGGGGACCTTGTCTTATAGGGCATTTTTACGCATGCAAGCGCCACAGCATCAGGTGCTTTGAAAAGTGCCCGGCACTGCAACGCTTGCAGTTGTATAAGCAGTGAAATGTGCATCAGTGCTGAGAAAATGGTGGCTGTGTGCTTTTGAATTAAAGTACATCAGAGGTAATTTATTTCAAAAGCGCACCACTGCCACTTCCTGTCCGCTGACCTGTCTTTATTGAGTCTGCTCCCAAGCGGAGAATTTCCGGTGTATTGCGAGACAAAAAAGTATGTATATAAATGCCCAGAGAGACCTTCCCAATTTTTCTTTTCGCCTGTGGCTAAGGAGTTGGGCTTTTCATTGGGAAGTTTCTTTTGGTTGTGTACTGACTCCTTTTTTCATTCTTAAATTTACTTTTTGGCAGTGTGCTAGTCCTTCAACTGATAGGTGTCTGACACAAGGGAGGATAGAGGTGTACCTTAGAAACTAACTGAATCAGAGGCTCACAAAAGCTTATGCATCTGTAAGGTGCACCTCTATCCTGCCTTCAAACAATAAAGGGATGTAGTTAGCCATGTCATTAAGTGCACCCAACTCTTCAGTTTTATACAATACTATTACAGTTTTAAGTGCATAGTTGGTGAAATGGACTAGAAGCCTTGAATTATGGCTTGATAATGTCAGTTTCAGTGCTTCTGGTAGCAAAGGCATAAGGCTCTGAGAAACAAGGTAACCTCAGTGAGGTACAATTAATGAGGTGCAAAAAGGCTCATTAACTACAGTCTGTCTTGTAGTTGGTCAAGATAGTTTACAGTGAGTTTGGTTAAGCTCATAGGCTTTTTTCCTAGGCAGTTAAACATGAACACTCTACTTGAATCTCCAGTCGCTTCCCTGGCCTTTAACAAAGGTATCTCTGCTTCCAGAAAAGGTAGTGTAGAAACAACAACCTTCATATAATATTAAAAAACACTTGAAAAGGGTGCACAATAAGGAAGTCTTTGTTTCTGAGTGACTTCCTGTCCTAAGCTTAAGTGGGGGGAAAAGCTCTCAAATCCTCAAAAACATGTACAACTAGTTTAGGAAAATAGAGACTAATATAAATATATAAAATAGAGAAAAACTAACACGCATATGTATATTTATTCCCAAATGGGAAGCAATTAATTGCCTAACACCTGTGAGATTCAGAGTAACTAGACTTTTCTAGAACATGAAATCTTTGGTTATTGAAATGAAAATTCCTCATGCTAACAGCTAAGTGACCCATTTTAATTTATTTTCAACAATTTGAAGTAAGAATACTTAATTAAATTAAGCATTTGAAATATTTATGTAGTATTTTGTAAGAGTAAGAGATAACCTCTAAATACAAGCTTTCATTTGTAGGAAGATTTTGAAGAAATTTGGTAGTGTGTTTATATTTGAGACTTCTGGCCTCTATTTTAAAGTGAAAACCCTTTAGAAAGGCTTACAAATGCAAGAACAGTTTGTATTACACAGTAGATGTTATGTCCTTTATCAGGAAGCCTTCCTGCTGGAGGAATCTACAAGCATTTATGGGAATTAACTTAGTGAATGTCCCTTATCCATGTAGTATAAACCATGTGGAATAGGTCATCATCACAGACGGCATGTGTAAAATCATGCCTTATGAACTGAAACCCAAATGCCAAAGGTTAGTTTCTGGAGAGACACTGTCCCTCAAATTGACTCTGGAGTTAAGACAGGAAATGTTCCCTTTTCTTAAATGTTTGTAATAGAAAATCAACAAAATACTTTCTTGCGTATCTGAAAGCTTAAGGCTTTACACCTTCTACAGCGGGGCGGGGAGTAATTTTGGGCGGAGGGCTGCTTACTGAGTTTTGGAAAGCCATCAAAGGCTGCATGACACGTGGCCCAGGGCAGGTTAATATTACTTTTCTACATTTTTTTTTTTAGGGGTCTCGCGGGCTGTACAGAATGGCCCGGTGGGCTGAATCCCGCCCTGGGCCACATTTTGCCCACCGCTGTTCTACAGACACTTACAGTAATGGCTATTCAGCTGTAAATTTTGAAAAGAACACATCTTTCTTCTGTTGTGTAAAGAAAGAAAATCCACTTAAAATGGCCCATTTGAAAGTGGGTAACTGTCTTGTTAGGGGGGAAAAATCATTCTTTCCCAAGGAATACTGTCAACAAAATCCAGTTGATTTCATGAGAGTTGGAAGTCAGATTAGGTACTTTGCTTTTTTTAAAGTCCTTTTCTTTTATTCCTGATGATCCCATCTTCCAGTGTTGCTGCTGTAATCATCTTGTAGATCTCTGCTATGTGAGAAACCACAAACTGAATAGAGAATGCACTGTCATGAACAAACTAAACCTGTGAGAAATATATTTTTCTTATTTCTATTGCAGTAATCTTGGTTGTTTGTTACAATTGAAAACTTTTAAAGATAACTTATGATTCTCAGGTAAAAGATGTTTAGATAGCTTTAGCAACTTCAGCCTTGTGTTGGCATAAGGATAGACAGTAGTGAAGGTAAAGAGGTGGGGAGAAAGGTTAGAATAGAAGTGTCATTGAACACAATGTAAAATACAGTTGAGGTTTGTTAATTTATTTTCTGATGCTGGCTAAGAGCTTATTCTTCTGACCTGCTCCCCCGGTATGCTTTCTTACCCTCTTTTAGAGGATTTTATCTTAATATTAAACATTAAATAGAAGAAATATTGTAGCAGTGACTATGGAATATGCTCTTAAATACACACAGGAACATATCAGTTGCTCTCCTAGCGAAAGACTAGGGTAGCTCTGTTCAGCTAACGCCAATGAATGATAAAATTGAAACAAAGTATACAATGACTTGTTCTAAACAGCTGTCTAATTCGTTTTGTTGGACTTGTCTGTACAATTGCACCTAGTGGTTTTGCCTCCATTCTGGGCCTTTATGATTAAGATGTGTGGCTTTTAAAGTGGACTGCTCCCTTAACTGGTGAATTGCCTAGCTTTGCCACCTGAGTTCTGTGTCTAATCTCTCTATCCCTCAGCAGTGTTTTTCACACCATCTAATCCTACCCTCCTGTTGCTACCAGAGAAGATTGAGCTGTACCTTTATTTTCCCATAACCTCCCAGGATGCTGCTATTCTGGTCGCCTAGTTATGTCATGTCTTAATTGTTGAACAGTTTCTGGTTTGCTGGTTCAGTCTTTTGTTTTAACAAACCACAGGTGCCTTACCAGTCTCAGCCAGTGGGCTGTACATGACAGCAATTCTCAACCAGAGTGTTGCAGGATCCTTTTAAGTGTGATGTGCAATGCTAGCCCTTTTAGGCTTGTAAACACCTGCACTTGATTTACAAGATAAATCTAGAGATTTCAAATAGTAATCTATAGCATCAAAAACATTTTGACCTGTTCTGGTTTTTCTGAGTTCTCTGTGACAGAAGAATTTCTTGTAATTTTTCTGCGCTCAGAAAATAAGTGAAAGCTAAGAGTAGGCATTTTCTGCAGGGTGCCTTAAGTCTAAAAATGGTTGAGAACCATTAGTATATGATCAGTGTTTGAATTTGTGAGAAGAAGAGAGTTATTGGTATTACCTGTGCTCTTCAGCCTCTCAAATACCATGTTCTCTTCCAGATCTAACTGAGTCTGGATGAGAGACAGCTCTTGAGTTGAGTGTATCAGTTGTGCTGGTGTTTCATGAGGACTCAGTTAGCCAGAGTCAGGCCGGTACCTAGGAACGTCAAGGATAGGCTGTAATTAGAGAGAGAATCATTATTCTTGTGAGATGCATTTCAGTCTGTTCAGTGGAAAAGCAAGTTTGATTTTTTTTTTTTTCCCCCTCAAGTGTAGGCTGGACCTCAAATTTTCACTTTTGTAAACAAGGTTATTTTACTCTTTTAAAAATCTTATATTTTATAGTTTCTACTAGCTACAGCTGGTGCCTGTTGGTGAGAATAGAACTGCTAGTTTCCTTTCTGTCCAGGCTAAATCCTTGCCACCCAGATCATAAGTTAGTCATCATTGACTCAGCAGATGTTTTTAATTAACTCAAAATATTGAAGCAAAAAAAAAATTACTTGCAGAAGCTTTTGAATAAGTTGAATTTCATAAGCCAGAATAAAGGGTTTCCCCTTTTGTGCTGTTTGTACCACACATATGTTCAGGGTGTAGTCTTGCAAGTTTATCAATTTGGTAATTTTTAAAAGAAAATAATATTACTAGCACTGCCTGAAAAGAGATGTTGGGGCTTTTCACAGCTTTGTTGATGTACCTTGGTACTAATTGCATCAGGTTAGTATTCCAGTCCTAACAGCACTATGCTATACCCTTAAAGTCTGAGCAAGTTTAGGAATCTTCTAGGGTCCATTGGAAAGCTTTATACAGTTTTTAACACTGCAGGAATTGTATTTCTTCAGATATACACTATGTTGAAAAAAGAAGTTTTGTAAATTGTTTATTGATGTTTGTTTGTTATTTACCTAAAAAAAAAAGCTAATTAAGGTTTATTTCCAGCATTGCGAGTGTGTAGTTAGCTGCATAGAAATATGGAAGCAAAAAATAAATATTCTCTAGGGAAGATGGTTAGGCATCTCTACTGGAAAAAATGATATTGCAGGGGTAATTGCTTTGAGTTTTGGAAGCTTTAAGCCTTTTGGAAACAAACTTTTATGCAGAGAAAATCCTGCTTCCAATTTATCTGAGTTTCTTAAAGTATGTTGTTACTGCAGCAAATTACCACCTCTGAAATATTTATAAAATAAAATTTCCTTTATCTTTGTAACTGTTCATGGGGAAAGAATTAAAATACTAACTTTAGCAATTAAATAAAGAAAAGGAATTTTTTTTTTTATATGCATGGTGTAGGTAGCTAGCAGTCATCTTTTAGGATATGTAACTCTTTGTAAGATACTGTTTTCAGTTACTTTAATTTTCGCTACTTTTCAGCTGCTAAGGCTAGCATTTTTCTTTACGGGTGGCTTTTTTAGGTTGAATATTTTTGAAAAGTTCAGACTGGTATAGCCATGTTCTAAAAACAAAGTCAGGGGGAAAACACATTGTTCCAGGCATGTTTTAAAAAATGTACGTTAATTCCAGTGAGAAGCTTTGGTAAGGATGGTGGCCTGGCCCCAGGGTTGCTTCTTTCATTGTCCCCCATGAAAATTTACACCTTGTTGGCCAAGTTATAAGCCTTTAAAAAAATCTGATTTTGAATATGTTCCACCCTGTTATGAGCTCATAGTTCTGGCATGTCAAACAGTTCTTGCGTACTAATTCCACAGAATGACTGACTGCGAATGCTCAACCCTGGAATTTTGTGGTCTAAGGAAGACTTGCCTTCAATTGCTTTTCCTGTCGGCTGGGAAGCAAGGGGCTCCTATGGTGACAGACAGCAGATGTGAAAGGAGGGGGGTACTGTTTCTTTTCTCCAGATGCTGATGCCCCGGAATCGACCTGACTCCAGGGTAGTTGCAGGTGATTAGTCAGGAGCAGAGTTGCATAGGATGGCTAGTAACAGAGGGCAAGCAGGCAGACTTTTGAAAGAGGAGTGGAAGGGTTTAGCCACTGGAGAATAATAAGGATCGGGGAGTGTAAACATCTCACTTTCAGCACATGCCTATGAAAATCTTTAGCGAAGTGTCTCATTTTCTTCTAGGGTGTACTTGGTAGCCGTGTTGGTCTGAGACAAAAAGACGTGCAAAAAACTAGAATTTTTATTTAAAAGAAAAGGACAGCTTTCTTGCTATTTTCCAGTTGGTCTAATACAAGGTATCATTTTGGAACCAGGAGTTCTAGTTTTTTGTAGTTCATTCTCTTCTAGTAGCTGATTCCCACCGAGGAACAGTTTACTTGAAGTGACTATGTTGTAGTAGCAATCTGAAGTCCCCAACCTGGCTGCTAACATAGGGTCGGGGAAGAGAAGAGTATGGTTCCACATGATGAGTTTTTAAATAATTATGATGGTGAATTGAATAAAGCTGTTGTCTAGAGCAGTGCTTCTCAAACTATCTGATGTGGCAGACGGGCAGCTTTTTTTCCTGTAGGCCAGGGACCGGTGCCCAGTTCAGCCAGTGGCAGTAACTGCGTGCAACAGCGCTACACAAATGTGCGACCGGCTGTTTCTTTCTCTTTCCTCACCTTGTACGACGTGACACCACCTGGAGTGTTGGAACTTACAAACCGTGGTGCTATGACATATCAATGTTATACTTCTGAAAGTACATTTCTTTCTTTCCTGGCAACTCGGTGCAGACTGGTGACCAGTAGCTTGCAGACTGGCACCGGTCCGCAGACCACCACTTCTAGAAGCACTGGTCTAGAGGACCCTCAGTACACTTCTCTGAAAGTTGGAAAGTAGGCAGACAGCAAGGCAAGAAACTCTGGAAAGAGAGAGAAGGGGAATGGTCTTGAGATTTGAAGCATTTAACTGTCACTCAACTAAATTCTTTTCATGTTGCTATCACAGAGTTGCTATGTGAAGATGGTGGCAGGTCATGCAGCTGAAAATTTTCATTTGTGGCCACTAATCGTCTTCCTCACTTTCTGAGAATTCAAAACACTTGGAGCCAGACTTGTAGAAATGCTTCACTGTTCATAATGCCAAGTAAAGTATAGCGGAACTGCGCCTTGACCATGTCGTAGTATTACAGTGTTAAATACTCTGAAAGATGAGGTCATAGATATCAAATTTGGAACCAAAAATTGACATTTAAAGGATTAAAGTTAGTATTACCTTGTGTGTTTCTTGTTTTAAAATGGGGATAATATAATTTCACTGTACAGTTATTGTCAAATAAAATTAACGTCTTGAAGAGTTTGCATGCAGTTGCAAGTGTGCCATAGAAACCCTCCTAAAGAAATTTTAATAATTCTAGACTTGTTTAGAACTCGATTGTATAGAGTTTGGATGCAGTAAACAAGCTTACAAAACAGTAGGGGTTAAAAAAAAAATTGGCAGTGTATCCTTGTCACCAAGTGAGGTAGGACCCCTGTGGAAATAACACGCGATCATGGAATACATCCATCTTAACTGCATGCATGGGGTGGGGAGGATGGGAAGGGAGGCTTGAATTATGGTTTCAGAATTGTAATATAGTTGGTATTATAGCGTGGAAAATCCTTTAATTAAAAAAACAAAACAAAACCATACTGTAAACTATTGTTGATCAAATGTAAGTAACTTTTTATTTTTTGTTTCCTTTCCGTTTCTGCTGTATTGCTGCTGTGCGTCATCGGGCCAATCATTGCAACGTTTGAAATTCATCACTTTTTTGCTCTGTCACTCTGGATGTTTCCTATCAATAACTGGAACTTTGAATGATGGAATTGTGTTGTTTACAAAGTAGCTGTAAGTACTGTTACTTTTGCAATTACATGACAACTCGTGTTATAGTAAAAATAAATGTTGAAGTTGAGTAACTGAAGTAAAACTCTCAAGTTTCAGTTGGATGAAAATCAAGCTGAGGATAAAATGTTAAGATGAAACTACTTTAGGTATTAGAAATGTGATATTCTATTCACAGCCTGGAGGTAAATGTTTCACTGAAAAAGTAACAAAATAGTTTTCAAAATCTGTTGGAGGAATTTAAAAGGTAGGAATGTAGGAAGTCATAAAAAAACCAAGTGGCATGGAATTGATTTCATTCTGACTTCTAAATCACCTGTTAGAAACATGATGAAAGTCAGCAAACAGGAAATCTTAGTTTGACTTCAATCCTGTTTTGCTTTTGTACTTTTTATTGTCCTAGGCTTATTCTCATAGATATTTACTGTTAAATATGTAGCCTTTGCACCAAATGTTTGTTGGTTTTTTGCTGTCTAGTAAAATAGGCACTTACTTAAGGACCTTATTCTCAATTCTTATCTCTTTTACTTCCTGGTTTGAAAATGGTGGTGAATCAAACCTTTATAAGATATTTTCACTTTTTATATTTGTACAAAATTAGAATTTTAAAACTATCATAGATATGCATGATACATATGGAAAAATAAATATAAAAAATAATCAGTGACACTAAAATAAGTCATAGTTAAAATGCAAAGATTCTCTTTAAGAGGACACATTAATTGGTTTTTGATTGACAGGTGGTTTCTAGTCGCCATGAGCTAGATTTATGAAGGTATTTAGCTTATGTTCATCATACTGAGAGCTGGATGACTGGTTCTGCTGGGAGTTAAACCTGTCTATATGCTTCTGAAAATCCCATAAGGCACCCATCTGCATCTTTAGATGCCTTTATCCTGTAAGAATTGTAAACCTGTTCTCAATCAGTGAAGTTTTGGAATGATCACCATGTGGCTATACTGATGCAACATATTACCAGTGTAGAAGACCTGACTAGCTAGCCAGCCTTTTGCTCAGTGTTGCTTGTCAGAGGCAAAAATAAACTCTTAAACAGAATTTACTGAGTTACAGCAACAAGTTTACAGTATAATGTGTAAATGTCTTGAATTTCCTAGATTGATGTAATAATTCTTAAAAATATTAACAGCTATTAGAGATGCTTCAAATGCTTCTTTTTCTATTAGCAACAGAAGAACCTTGAAGGATATGTGGGATTTGCAAATCTCCCAAATCAAGTTTACAGAAAGTCTGTGAAGAGAGGATTTGAATTCACACTCATGGTAGTAGGTAAGTTATTTTCTTTACGCATTTGGATGGTGACTCATCTTCATAAGAAGACTACATTTGGAGTAAATTTTACATGTTGCAGCTATTGATGCTTCATTCAGATAACCCCATTAGAGTACTTGCCATTTTAATTAATGAAATGGGGATGATAAGCAACTTTCAACAGAATCTGTGCTTTTTCATAAAGAAAAATACTAATATGGGTCTACTGCGAAAATGGTGGCAGAGTGTTTTTTGGCAGTATAAACATTTTTGAGTTCCAGCTGATAAGTAGGAATGTATCTTCTAGTTGTTAGTGCATGAAATCCAGCTGGGGATCTGAAAGGTCAAATTGGTTTCTTTTTTCCCCTTAAACATCACCTGTAATCAGGATTCTTTGTATCCTGTATTTCTTTTGGCCACAAAATTTGCTAGAGAACCATAAACCTTAATTTAAAGAAGCATTTCTAGTTTGCATGGTTGCAGAAAAACCCCAACTGTAAACAGAGCAGAGTGTTTTCCTTGAAGCCTGCAGAGAGCTTGCAGCAATAGTTGATATAGAGGTTGGGGCTGTCTATTTTCTGGGCAGCTGGGAGCCCCATAGTGAGTTTGCTGCGGACCTGGGGGCCACACATCTCCAGAGCTCTTACCTGCTGTGCATCTCCTTCATCCTCCTGGCCACGTGAGCAGCCTGGTGTTTTGTTTGGGTTTTTTTTCCCCTGCCCTTTCTTCCCCCCACACCATATAGGTTTGTGCGCCATGTGGGCAGTTGAGCTCTTCCCCCTCCCTGCCCTCCCCTTTCCCCACCTCCCAGTTGCTCATGCTGCATGGGCAGTCCATTCAACCCCCCTCCTAGCTAGGTGTTATGTCAGCAGACTCCCTTGCTCCCTGCAGCACTGATATCCTGACTCTGACTTAGAATAGCCTTCTGGAATATTAACTAAAATGTTCTCTTAGCCTTCCCCTCCCCCTCCATTTTTTTTATTGTGTGGTTGCACATAAATACTCACTTGTTAGCTGTTAGCTATATTTTTATTAGTAGCTCCTTCAGTGTTAGTGTATTATGTATTTGTTCTAGAATGAAAAATGCAAGTAATGCATGAGCATACCAAAAAGAGAAAAACAGGTTATACTTGAGGGTGGCAAAGAGTGAGAGTTAGCCTTTTTTCACTTATTTTGTAGTGTAGAAATTGCACTGAATGATACTTTATTGTCTAAATTGTTTAAAAAAAAACTGAAGTAAGGTATTAATGGATTGCTACACAAAGATAGCCAACTCCAATAATTTGCTATTTATTTTGAGGCTGCAAAGCAAATGTTTCCTGTGTTTTGGCAGTAGTAACTGTGCTTTTCCACTTAGCTTCTGAAAATATAAAGTAGAAAAAACCCTTCTTAAGCTGTGAGACAACCCATAGGGCGCATCTACACATTCATTAATGCGCTTTTGCTACTGTCCATTAAATTTAGTACCTCTGATGTGAGGTACTAAATAAATGTGCATTAGGCTGCCCTAACTCCTGGTATTGACAATACATGCTTTTTTAGTGATGTTTTATGTGCAGTAGCCTGTTTTTACTGCACTTGAGCGTATTAGCATTAGTTTTGACATGATTAATGCACTGTAAAATAGGCTACCATGCATTAAAGCGCACGTGTAGACATACATGCAAGGGGCAGGACTTCATTGTTTTAGTTCAGGCTGGTCAACAAACTTTACTAGCTAAGCACTATATCAAATTCTGCAGAGTCTGATTTGAAATTGTTGCATGCTTTTTATTGCAGGAGAGCCTTATTAACGTGAACTAGAGAATTCCTATAGTGATGTCTTCCTAAACGTGCAAAAATATATCTGTTGTCAGGGAATAGTGGGTTTGTCTGCTGAAGGTTATGGTGAACATCTCTTTGCTGCTTTGGTGGATGTATGTGTGACAAAGAATGCTCTTGGAAAGGTCTTCCTGAGGAGCTAGGACTTTTATTTCCCTGCATGAGAGTTTTTGAGGACCCTCATTTAATTTCACAGGAGCAGCCTAAACTGGTCACTGTGGAGGGTAAGATAATACAGTATATGTTATTTTGGAGGATTTACTCAGTATTTAATTATTTGGAGAGGCATTATGAATTGTTTTGGTGGCGAAGAAGAAAGTTACCCTATTGATTGGAAGGGGGAATTAATTTCTATATTCATTAGAGTGGAAAAAATGAATAGTTGTTTTTTTTTTGTTTTTGTTTTTTTTTTTATTTGCTTCCTTGATTAATGCCAGATCTTTCACAGAGTTTGGCTGGCAGGAAACTGGTAACTTTAGGTTGGACATGTGCCCCAAAACTTATACACTGCCCAGTTAGACATCTTTAGATGATGATGTATTTCAGCTAGATGAGTGGTACAAATTATAATTGGGTTGCTTGCTGCTGTGTGAATCTTTCAGACCTTTTCACTGTAGAATAATTTATTTTGAGACCAGGGAAAGTTCTTCATTGAAATTGATATAGAAGTAGTTAGTGTGCCAGTTTGAAGAATTTTGACCTGAAGGTAAAGTACATATAAGCAACGAAAAAATAAGAACATGTTGGTGGAAGGGCTATTCTTTCTGTATTATAGTAAACTTCTAATTGCAAAAGTATCCTCTGTTTAATAGAAGATAGAAATATCTTAACTGTAAGTGCTCTTGTCTGACATTATATAGATAATAGGTTGCTCGAAGCATACCTGTACTTTTTGCAGATAGGAAAATTGTATTGTCTTTTTCAGACTGTCTCTAAAGCACGTTTTGTTGTCAACTAAAAACTAAGGTAACTTGTTCTAAACTTAAAAGCATTTCCATGGGAAAATAGACAGTTGAAACCATCTAGATGCTATCCTGTTTAATTCCTGGATAGTTATGTCAGTAGCTAAAACAAGGTTTCAGTTCTGTTTAGTTCATTTAAAATTACTTATCGGTGTTGGACAAAAATAGACATCCTTTGTTGATTTCCCTTAGGCATAATCTCAAACTAATGCATAATGCTGGATGCTTTCAAAATCAATGGGTTTTTTGTGATACTTATTTTTTTTAAAAGCTTATATCTAAATTTGTGGGGGGAGAATCTCTAAAGTTAAGATCATAGATGAAGAAATGTAGATGGTACCTTTGTCCTTGCAAATCTTGGTCTTTAAGTATCAAACATTAAGGATGCCTGAACCTTGTCAAAATACTTGAGAACCCATTTGAAATGCTTTGCTATTTTAAGAACAGAAAAATCTTCTCATTTTTGTGTCCACTAAATTGTTTAGGTAAACGACATGTCTTAAGTCATGCACTCAAACATTTTTTCACCTAAATTTAGCCTTAGTTGTCAGTAAGGCAGGCATCAGATGCCAGATAGGTCCAACCTTATTAAAATGGCAATTGGCCTTACATTGACCAAAAGGCCACCTTGACTGCTGTGACTGCTTATTTTGTACGTTAGTCTTCATAAAGTCTGATTGCCCTTGTTTCTGCATTTTATCAATGAGTTTAGTGCAAAATGCTTAAGCAGCTCTCAGAAATGAGGACCGGAACCCAATTCTATACTTGTCCATGGTCACAAACCCCATTATGTTTCAGGGGGTTGTGGCATGTCACAAATGTTTTCTTTGTACTCTATGGTACTGATATGTGCTGTCATTGGGAAAACTCATGTTCTGCTCTTTCTATTTACATTGCTTTTATTGCTGTACAGATTATGGTATTGTGTCTATGTGTATCTTTATAAATTTGGGCATGATTTAGCCAAGTGACTAAGGAATGTCTACTTAAAAACAATTCTTACTTGTAGATGTGGGCAAAAGGAGACATTTTTGGGTTGGGCAGCCCAGGATATTGTCTGCCTGCAGCGGTGAAATCTGTTCCACAGTAGAGAGGCTACTAAGAGAAATAACCCTTCAGCCAGATGGGCTTCACATGTCTTGGGGAGAAAAGGAGGGGTTTTTTTTGGAGGATTCCAGGGACCCATGAGACTGCTGGTGGTGAGAGCTGGTTAGAGGTGATGTAGGAAGCTAGTTTGTAGCATGCACTTTATCTTTGAATCTTGGGTAGCGGTCAGGGCTGACATAATCACCAAGAAGGCTGAACTCTGGAAGTGCTGGGAAGTCTCTCAGGAGGGCTAGAAGATGGCCTGATGAGGGTAAAAAAGACTTTTCTTGTCTCTTTTTACTTCTGTCACCAAACCTGTGGTTTTTCTTGTATAGTTCTTTTCATCTACTTAATAAATTCTTTTGTTGTAATTGATTGCCTGTGGAAAGAGTCATTTTGGGGCAAGGGATATTCCAGGTTAGCCCTTTATATAGAAAGGGAGATCTAAATTTTCATTTACAACCCAATATGGATGTTACTTAGATCTGGCAGAGATTCACTTGCTGCAGCTGCAAGGTCCATTATAAGGGCAGTGGAGCTGAGGCTTGCCAGAATGAGAAGTTATTCCAGTACAACCTCTAAACTTGGGGCTCTAGGCTCCTGTGTGGATGTGTTTGAGACACCCATATAAAAGATCTCATCACTCTTCTTGTGCTCATCCTTCATCACCCCACTTCTAGATCTTGAATTCTTTACTGCACAGTCTGAACAAGATGGATGGAAATGGCCTTATTCCAGCTTTGCCTGTAGTCTAGTGGTTGGGGCAGTCTCCTGGCCAGGTATAGGTTTGAAGCCCCTAAGTCTGGGAGTGGTATTGAGTCTGTGTCCTGAACTGTTAGGCACATGCTTTAACCTCTACTGTAAAGTTGAATGAACGTCACTTCCTTGTGTTTTAAGACATGAATGAGCCTACTAATCTGTATACAGAAGGATAACTTGGGTGCCAAGAAGGATTTGGACTCTGAATTCCAGTCTTGCAGTCATCTAACTTGAGGGTTGCACAGTAGTGCTGAAGTCCCGAGAAGAGGCAGGGTTTCAGACTAAAGACTGAACTGAGTCAGTATTTTGACTCAGTTGCCATAGTCCCTCTACTTTTGTGTGCTGGCTGTTGTGAATCCCATTCTTAACACACATCTTACCCCTCTCGCAGGGAATCCTGCCATCTAACATGTGAATCCACTCTGGGAGCTGGGTGCCTAAAAGTTAAACATGAAAATAATTAATATCACTGTGCCTCAGTCCCTTTATGCATCATAGCCTTATTTCATAGATTCATAGATTTCATAGACATTAGGGCTGGAAGGGACCTCGGGAGATCATCAAGTCCAGCCCCCTGCCCAAAGGGCAGGAAGTCAGCTGGGGTCATAGGATCCCAGCAAGATAAGCATCCAATTTACTCTTGAAGGTGTTCAATGTAGGTGTTTCAACCACCTCTGCTGGCAGACTGTTCCAGACCTTGGGGGCTCGGACAGTAAAGATTCTTCCTTATGTCCAGCCTGAAACGGTCTTGCAGGAGTTTGTGACCGTTCGACCTCGTCATCCCTTGGGGCGCTCTGGTGAACAGACGTTCCCCCAGATCCTGGTGGTCACCCCTGATAAACTTATAGGTGGCCATCAGATCACCCCTGAGCCTGCGCTTTTCCAGGCTAAAGAGTCCCGTGGGTCTCAGCCTGTCATCGTAAGATCTGTTTTCCTGACCTCTGATCATGCGCGTGGCTCTCCTCTGGACTCTCTCAAGCTTCTCCACATCCTTTTTGAATTGAGCCCAAAACTGGATGCAGTACTCCAGCTGCGGCCTCACCAAGGCCGAGTACAAGGGGAGAATGACGTCTCGGGATTTGCTCGAGAAGCATCTATGGATGCACGCCAGCATTTTGGTCGCTTTACTAGCCGCAGTATCGCATTGCAGGCTCATGTTCGTCTTGTGGTCAGTGATGACCCCCAAGTCTCTTTCTTCTGTAGTGCTAACCAACGTAGCACTGCCGAGCCTATAAGGGTGCTGCAGGTTTTTCCTCCCAAGGTGGAGAACCTTGCATTTATCGGTGTTAAACACCATGAGGTTCTCGTCTGCCCATTTGCTGAGCTTGTCCAGGCCAGCCTGGATCACCCGCCTATCTTCTGGCGTGGATGCTTTGCCCCAAAATTTGGTGTCATCGGCAAACTTGGCCAGTCCACTCCTGACTCCAGTGTCCACATTGTTAATGAAGATGTTGAACAGTATGGGTCCAAGGACAGAGCCTTGAGGGACCCCACTGGTCACAGGGCACCATGATGAGTGCCATCAATCACAACCCTCTGGGTCCGACCACGAAGCCAATTTCCCAGCCAGCGGATGGTGGTGGAGCCAAGGCCACAACTGGGCAGTTTGGCCAAGAGGTGATCATGGGATACCAGATCAAAGGCTTTTTTGAAGTCAAGATATATGACATCAACCTCTTCTCCCTTGTCCAAGTGACAGGTCACCTGGTCATAGAAGGAAATGAGATTGGTCAAACAAGACCTACCCGCAACAAACCCGTGCTGGCTGTCCCTTAGAATGTTAGCCTGGGCCAGTCCCTCAAGGATGGCCTCCTTAATAAACTTTTCTAAGATCTTCCCCAGGATAGAAGTCAGGCTAATGGGCCTGTAGTTAGCCAGATCCACTCTCTTCCCTTTCTTGAAGATCGGCACCACGTTGGCCTTCTTCCAGTCTTCGGGCACTACACCAGAGCGCCAGGAGTTTTCAAAGATCCGTGCCAGGGGCTGGGCTATGACGCTTGCCAGCTCCTTGAGTACCCTGGGGTGCAGATTGTCAGGGCCGGCTGACTTGAAGGTATCCAGCTTCTCAAGGTGTTCCTTCATGAGGTCAGCATTGATGGATGGTAGGGGATCCCCCTCACCCAGATTTCCCTGTCCCATAGCAGGCATGGGCATCCCATGTGACTGATGAAAGACTGACGCAAAGTACCTATTTAATAGGTTGGCTTTTTCCTGGGTGTCAGTTGCCCCATCTGGTTTAGCAGGGGGTCCAACATTGCCCTTGCTTTTCCTCTGGCTCCCCACATATCTGAAAAAGGATTTTTTGTTGTCCTTGATGCCTGAAGCTAGTTGGAGTTCAGTTGCAGCCTTGGCTTTCCTGGTTTGGTTCCTGCAGGACCGGACCAGCGCGGAGTAATCCTCCTTGGAGGTGAATCCCATCCTCCATCCTTTGTAGGCTTTCCTTTTAAGCCACAGGAGGTCTGCTAGGTCCCTGGAGAGCCAGGGGGGCTGCTGTGCCTTCTTGCTGCCTTTCCTCCGTGTTGGAATAGATTTAGCTTGTGCATTTGAGGATCGCTTCCTTGAGGAGCAACCACTCTTCTTGAACTCCCATCACCCTGGGGTCATGGTCCCCGAGGGCCTGACCGACTAGCCTCTTGAGCTTGTCAAAGTCGGCTTTTCTGAAATCAAGGACTTCTGTGTTGCTGACTGACTTGCCAGCTTTACAGCGGATGGTGAAGGTGATCAGCTCGTGGTCGCTGCCATCCAGCTTCCCATCGATCACTAGGTCGCTGATTAGGTCGTCCCCTGTAGCCAGTACCAGGTCGAGCAGCGCTTTGCCTCTCGTTGGCCCATAGACTTCTTGAGTCAGGTAGAGGTCATCCACGCACGAGAGAAAGCTTTGCGACCGCTCGGATTTTGCTGAGTGATCTTCCCACGAGATGTCCGGGTTCTTGAAGTCACCCATGACAACTGAGGTCCTGGAGCAAGCAGCCTCAGTCAGTTCCTGGGCGAACTCCTGGTCAAGCTCAGGACTTTGAGTGGGAGGTCTGTAGTAGACTCCCACCATTGTGTCCCCTGTGCTGTATTCCCCACGAATTTTTACCCAGAGGGTCTCTAGCTGTCCATGCCAGTCGTCAACATCAGCTTGCAGGGACATGTAGCTTTCCTTCACATAAAGAGCTACACCCCCACCCCTTTTGTCTACACGATCCCTCCTGTACAGGGTATAGCCCTCTATACCCATGGTCTAGTCATGGGTGGAGTCCCACCAGGTCTCTGTTATCCCAATGACATCGTATTTCTTTGCAGTGAGCAGGAGGACGAGCTCCTCCTGCTTGTTGCCCAGGCTCCTGGCATTAGTTTACAGGCAGGCAGGTGTCCCCTTGGGGGCTCTTGCCTTGCCCACAGATTGTGCCAGGGCTGGGGCAGGGGTGGGCTCCCTTAAGTGCCTTAGTCTGCTGGCTTTGCAAGGGTCGCTCAGTGGGCCAGCAGTGGCAGTAGTCCCCCCATCCCCCAGCGGGCTTAGTTTAAAGCCCGGTGGAGCAGGTCAGCCAGCCTGGCTGAGAAGAGCCTCCTCCCCAGGGGAGAGAGGTGGAGGCCATCTCTTCCCAGCAGCTCGCTGCCTCTCTCGCCAAAGAGCGGGCTGTGGTCATGGAAGCCAAAGCCTTCCCGATGACACCAGCTCCGCAGTCTTTGGTTCACTGTGTGGATCCTCCTCTCCCTCCTCAGCCCATAGCCTGAGACTGGGAGGATGGATGAAAACACCACCTGAGCTCCCAGACCCCTAAGCCCCACTCCTAACTCCCCGTAGCGCCTCATGACCTGGCTGGGGGTGCTCCGAGCCGTGTCATTGGTGCCCACGTGAATAAGGAGCATGGGATAGTGGTCTGTGGGCTGGAGGAGCTGTGGGATCCTCTCCGCAATGTCTCGGATGCGGGCCCCCGGGAAGCAGCAGACTTCCCGGGCTAAGGGGTCGGGGCGGCAGATTGCCCCCTCAGTGCCCCGCAGGATGGAGTCTCCCACAACAAACACCTTTCACTTTGTCTCGGGGAGAGCGGGGCCAGTAGCTGCGGTCGAGCCTGGTTTGCCTGCGGGAGCTGGCAACTGGGCAGGCTCTGCTGGGGCTGCAAGAGATGCGAACCTGTTGCCAAGCTCTGGCGAGGGAGGGCCCTTGGTGCAGCGAGCCTTGGGGCCCTTGACCACCTTGGTCCATGCCCCTGACTGGGCAGAGCGGGAGGTCCCAGAGTCCTCCTTAGTCATGGAGGGAGACGGAGCTCTCCCCTGCGGCTCCCGGGGGAGAAGGGCCTGGCAGTAGGTGTCTGTCTCCTGCTTGCAGTCCCTGATGGCACGCAGTCTCTGGACTGTGGCCTGGAGCTCCTCCAGCTGGCGCGCCAGAGACCCCAGTAGGGAGCAGACCCCGCAAGGGGAGCTGGCCATGCTCCCGGGCCCCAGAGCCTGAAAAAGGGACAGGCAGCCCCCTCAGCCAAGAGCCAGGGGCTCCGTCTGCGTGGCCGTCTCTGAGGTGCCCAATGGAGGGGCCACAGAGCCCGAGGGGACCCTCGGGGTGCGGCGCATGGCCATGCGTGTCATGCCTCTGGTAGGCTGCCTACGGCTGGGGCTGGCTATGGCTGGGGGGGTCGCAGGCAGGGTCTCGTGCCCTCCCGCATCCTCCCCCATGCGAACTCCACGCTAACTCGAGCGCCTGTTTGCGCAGCCTGTTTGCGGGGCTCCCTGGGGGGCTGGGCCAAGTAGGGTCCTGGGCGGGGGCTTGACCCAGCCCGGCACCAGGCAGCTGGTTTCTCAGACCAGGGGGGCCCTGCCCAACAGGAGGGGGACTGGTGAGTACACCCTCCTTCTCTTCTATCTCCCTGGGGGGCTGGGCTAAGTAGGGGCCTGAGCGGGGGCTTGACCCGGCCCGGCACCAGGCAGCGGCTTCCTCCCAGCAAGCGAGGACTTAACTCCTTCCCACCACGAGCCCGCTTACCTCTGGCTGTGCTGGGGGTTGGCAGGGGGCTTGGCGGCTGCTGAGGGGGTGTGTGTGGGGCTTTGGGGGAGTAGGGGTGCAGCGGGCTTCACCCACGCGTCTCTCACCACTCCAGAGCATACCTGAGTGTGTTTTTTTTTTTTTTTTTTTCCCTCCCTGTTTGGCGGGCCCTTTTAAACTACGCGCATGCGCAGTGGGCCTGCCGTCGGGGGATGCTGGTTTCTCAGGCCAGGGGGGCCTTGCCCGGGATTTGGGGGGCCCTGCTCTACAGGAGGGGGACTGGTGAGTACCCCCTCCTTCTCTTCTCTCTCCCTGGGGGGGGCTGGGCCAAGTTGGGGCCTGGGCGGGGGCTTGACCCGGCCGGACACCAGGCAGCGGCCTCCTCCCAGCAAGCGAGGAGGAGTCAAGACCAGTTCAAAACCAGTCAAGACTTAGTTTGGGACAGTTGCCTTCAAAGGCATTTCTGTTGATGCATTCCTTTTTTTCTTAATTTTTGTTGCTTTGTAAATTTAGTTTCTTCGATCATGGTTTGTGCTGAAACATAACATTTAAGTATATTTTAAATAAGCTATAAAACAAATCCAGTGGTTAAAACCACAGTGCAGAGCATCTCATATATTTGGGAAAAATTGGGTAGGAAACAGTGTGGGGGGCAGATTTCCCTCTTCCTACAAGCAGGGTTGGTTACAAATGTTTTGCTTGATTTATATTAAAACTGGAAGGCACGGAGAATTGAGACAGTTGCGACTTGTATGGTGTTGGTGCCCCCACAAACCATTTTAAACCTAGAAGTGAAACCTTTAAACACATTTGCTTGGGCAAAGTGGCCATGTGAAAAATAGTTTATGGAGAACATTAGTCTGTAGTTACAGTATGACATGCCACTGTGTCTTTATCCAAGTATATGAGTCTGGTCTTTCTCTGTAGAGCTCATCACTGCATCATCTAGGTGTTGTATGAATTGGCCTTTTCCAGACCTACTCAATCAAGGGATATATTTTGATTAAGTTTCATCATTTGAAGCAAAGCTCAATGGCATTTTAGGTGATCATGGGATTTCCTAGTTAGAGCCTGTTCTTCCTGTGTGTTTTTTTTTTTTTTTTTTTTCCAGTTGAGGGATTTGCAACATTTAGGTTGGTAGGCCTGTGGATATGGCATCTTTTCAAGCAGTTGCTTCAATAGTATATCAACATTGACAGACCCTGATAAGCTTTGAATTGGTTGTCCCCTTGCCCCCACCCCCATTCCCCAGCCCCTGTATGGCAGGGAAGCTAAATGTATATGCACAGGTGCATTGGTTAACATAAAAAGAGAAGGGTCAGGAAGGTGGAACAAAACTGAGGCCATTATAGTGTCAGAGGTGTTTAATTCCTACGTGCAGAAAGGAAACTGGTGGGCTTGGAATGAAAGAGGACTTGGAGACAGATGTATTGTAACAGGTTATTTGTAAGACCTGAGGAAAGAAAACTGCACAAAACTCAAAGGGTGTTTTTGTTTGTTTGGTTTTTAAGGTTGGGTGTTTTGTCAGATATCACCCAAATGCTGTAATTCAGCATTTCTCTCAACCTGTGGGTCACAACCCAAAAGTCAGTTTTAAGAATATATGAAAGGGTTGCAAACAGACTTTTAAAAATGGGTCAACAAACTTTAAAAATGGATTCTCCTTTAACAGAGAAAAATGTGGGAAACTATGGCTTTTCCTTTGCAGGCTGACAGCGGTCCAGCCTGTGAGGGGCTGCTTGGGCCCAACCTGCCCCACACACTAGGGGGCTGAGGCCTGGGACAGGAGGAGGTCGGGAGTGAGGGGCACTGAGTCAGGTCCGGCCATTGATGTTTACAAATGGCTTCTGGTACAAAAAGGTTGAGAACCACTGCTGGAATTAACTCATGAGTTTACTAGAAAGATTTGAACAATTCTTCCATTTCTTCTCACTACCCAGCCTCCATCTTTAAAAAAAAAAAAAAAAAAATCAAAAAAAAAATATCCAGTATTCCTAAACAAAATAAACGAACTCCCTCTATTATACCTTTATTCTATCTGAGGATATCCTCTCCCCAGTTTGTGCTTTGATATCCATGCAATATGAATACAGCAATGTTTGTTTCCACACTCTGGCCCCCCACAAGTACAGCACAAATACAGAAATACTGAAGTTGTGCAAGTGAGCAGTATATCAAAGCGCTTGACCTCATACATAAAATACTTGCCTAAGGAAAGGAATGTGTAACTTACTCTTTTCTAAAGTGATGTTTTATACTTGTTCCCTGTGTTCTGCTGCAGTAAGCAATGCCGCTCCAATTATAAACATTTAAACTGTCTCAGTTTGCCAACAGTTTATATCCTCTCATCCTCACTGGCAGCGGAGCAAGTATGTCTGAAGTCGAAATTGCATTCTAAGAACCTCGGCTTTATTGCCAAGGCGGACTTAGTTTTAATGCTGCCACTTTTTTCCTTGTCTTGATTGAGATTCCTTTAAGTTAAAACTGTTGATTCGCATTCATTCAACAGTTAATGTTTTTCTTGGCTTGTATCTGTAGGGCTTCTTTGGTTTGGGGTGGAGACTTCCTGCATTTTCATTCATCCAGCTAGAGCCAAAAAAGAAAATAATTGAGTTGGACTGGATCAAGTTGAATAGCTCTGTAGAAGGGGGGGGGAAATGTATAGTTTACAGATTAGAAGTTAGTATTTAAAGGAAATGTCTTTAAATCCAGTTCCTCTAACTCCATATTTTTAATGCATCTGTATAGTGTGGATTAAAATAGATTTGGTTTCAGTTCATAGTGTTTGATTTTTAGATGGGGGAGACAACTTACTTTAATACTGTTGGGCTTGTAAAGTGTGCTAGACAGTTTTTTCAAATAGACATTCAACTGTCATACTGATTACTTTGATATCAGACTTGATCTGCTTTCAGATAAACTTCCCTACAAGTTTAGTATCTCTTCTTGCTAATGATCTATTGTAAAGAAGAAGCAATGCCCTTTAAACTTTATGCAGAGGTAAAATATATATTTGACTTGATTACTACCATCAGCTTTATGTACATGATTTGTGCATTATATTATATAAATATTTCATAGATAATTTGGAGAACTTGAGGCAGGCAGGCTAAAATTTAAAATCCTTGATTGTATTTTCAACTGACAACTTTTGCAGCTTTGGAGCATTTTTGGTTTTCTGGATTTTATATATACCTCTTTTTAGACTTCCTAACAAAAAGATTGTAGTGTGCAAATGGATGGTTAACTGTGCTTAGCTGAACTATTAGCAACAGGGTATTTGCAATTCAGTTGGCTGTGTCTAGGTAAAACTGCAACAAAGCTTCCTTTTCAAAATTTCCGTTTCTTTGTCAATCAAAATTATATTTTTCTTATCAGTGTCATGATAGGCAGCATGAATTGCTTCACTTCTGTTCAGGCACTTTAAATCATGGGCATAAATTCAGATCCTTGGATGTGAGAATTCATAGAAACATCCATGCCCTACACAAGGTAGTTGGATCATTTAACTTAGCATCTGTATCTATGGATGTCAAGGATCCAAAATGATCATAATTCATGAACTGTAATAAAATATGTCAGTCTGGCTTCTGCTTTCAGCCTGAAGTTTGACACTTATGGGCCAGATATTTGTCTGGCATACATTGGCATAATTCCAGTAGAATCGAACCCATTCCAGTTGACCTTATTAAAAATCTGAGTCTAAGTATCCATCTGTAACTGAAAAATTGTGCTGTGACCCATAACTGAGTATGCAATGTTGGTGAATTTAGAAAGAGATAGGACTGTTTAATGTTGAGAGATGATGCAACAAATAAGTAGAACATGGATGGAAAGGGTAGTAAATCATTTTAATACTAAGTGGTTGTTATAGCAAGTTTCATTGTTTTATTGACTACTTGTATCTGACTAGTCGGGTGCTCAGGTGGGGCACTATTAGCTGCTTTGTGGTAACAAAGAACTTGGTAGTGGACTACATGTAGTAAAAAGAATAGATTGTTCACTGGCTTGCTTTGGACTAATGTCCTAAAACATCATAACGGTACTGCGTGCACATGGGTGGAGCTTAAGTTTTGGGGTAGAGCTTAAGTTTTGGGTTTCAGCAGACTTGTAGTACAGCAAAATGGGGTTTGGAAGCCCAGAGGGTAACAAAACCATATCTCGGGAATGACTTTCTACCCTCAGTCAAACTCAAAGTTTGCTGAGCTCTTGAGTTCCCGTGTTGGTGATACTAAATATGATCAGACTTGTAAATACTTAGAGTAGTCTACAGTCATTTGCTGAATGATGTGGTCCCCTTCAGGAAGATCTTAAGGTTTGATTCCCTGTTCAGCATCCCTGCAGAGGTTGGTTGATTTGACTGAGCTGCTGTCTCCTGTAAAATACCGTTTTTCCCAAACCAAGTAATAGATTTTAAATAATTATATCATTAATCATTAAGCCAGGGGCCAGCAATTATTTTGGCTGGAGGACTACTTAATGAGTTCTGGTGAGCTCTTGAGGGCTGTGAACTCCTCACAGCTGTTCCTGCACCCTGTCCCTTACCCCAAGTCCCTGGCATGCAGCTGGGTTGGGCAGGAGCTGCACCCATGGATAATCCACAGCTCCTGGCCTCTTCCCCTGCACTTCCTTCCCTGGCAGTTGGCAGAACCATACCTGAGCTTCAACTTTCACTGGGGGCTGGGCTGTGTGGTCTTCAAACAGCCACAGGGTTGAAGCTGCACACAACATCCTCGCTGGGCAGAAGTGTGGCCAGGAGCTCAGTGCCCCCTGCTTTGGAGTGTATACTGGAGCTGCAGGATGGGGCAGGGTGAGCTGGAGCAGGGAGGGGAGTGGCTGCCTGGCCACTGGAGCCAGAGATGCTGCTACTGGAGCCAGAGATGCTGCTACTGCAGCCAGCTGCAACATGGGGAAAGAAGAAGGGCAAGAGGCGCCAAAAGCCAGGGCAGTCATGGGCCAGATACAGTTCACTTTCCATAGAGCAGCTGCGGGCTAGATTAAAATCATTTAGTAGGCAGATCTAGCCCATGGGCTGTATTCCCCCCCCCCCTTAACCTCTTAAGTTGTTAAACTGATTAAGCTGTATAATAGAGGAGAGGATTTCAGTTTGAGTTATTAGAACTGATTAAACCCTTCAGCACAAGATTTTGTAGATTTTGAGAATTTGTGTTGAATTTGACTTGAAAGCCAGTAAAACTTTTGTGCACACATGCTATTTTTTATTTAACTAAACCAGAAGTTTGCAGTAAATTTCTTATAACTTGTGTCTGTATCTTTGTCAGTTTTATTCCTGTATCAGAAGTTGAATTTATTGGCTGTGGAACACTGCCTTTAATGACCCCCTTCCTTCTCCCTGCCCCCCGTAGTGCTTCATTTGGAAGCATCCCACTCCCAGATAAGAGCCCATTGAACGCACAACATTTCACAGTATTCTCAAGTAAAGACAGCATATTTGAAAGTTAAAAACTCTCTTTTCCGTCAGGTACAAATACATGCCAAATTTAAAAAAATATTAAACATAAAACAGTGTAATATCATAACTCTTTAACTAGGTTTAGCTATTACAGATTTTCAATCACAAGTCTAGTGTAAACAGACAAATGCATCTAACCACCTGTCCATACTATTCAGGTTTTGAAGTGAGGCAGAAGATAGAATAGAAATGCACTTTGATACATTTGGAGATAGGCTTTTCTTTTTTCCTTTTTTCAAACAACAGCTAACCGAATCAAAGATGCATAAGCTGTAAGTTGCTCCTCTGCCCTGCCCTCCAACTGAGGGCATATCCTTTTTCTTCCCACCAGCCTTCTCTTACACTTGAGTTTTCTATATGTGGTGCTCTCTCTCTGTGATGAAACAAAAATAGATGCAAACTGGAGTCGCATTTTGGGATATACACACCGGAGCCATCTCTTGGTAATGTCTCGCCATGTATAGTACTTGTTTTGGGAGCAGGCACGTTTTGCTTCTTTCAGGTGAAGCAAAGTGAAACAAAGCAATACCTAATTTGAATGCAGCCAAATATATAAGAAGTCTTAATGCAACTGCAATGGATAAATGCCATTCAAGGGCAGCTAGCAATTTAAAGAAAAAACAAAAAAACCTGAATTGAGGTCCATTCTTATTCATAGTGCATCCATAGAATTTTGCTTCCATTTATTTCCAGTACTTTACACTGTGGTGTGAGTTGAGGAAAATGTCATCTCTTGCCCCCTCCTCCCCTTAATTGTACACTGTAGGCTTCTCACTTGACAAATGTTCACATCATTTAAATGGGTTGGCTCAAATGGAGTGTTTTTACAACTGTTGTAAATAGGAACACTTTTTTAATGGGATAAGTAAGATTGTGTTTAAATTTCTTGAAGAAAGTTGCATGTAATAGTAATCTGTGCAGTCAGTATAAAGCATAGCTTGTTTCAAGTAATTACAGTATAGTTTTCTACTACTATACAATTAGAGATTAGTCAAGACATACCATTCTAAAACATACTATGAAACTGCTTGCCTCTAAAAACAACTCTACAGCAAAGGCTGTAAGGCCTAGGAGAAGTATTGACACTTCTTTTCAGAGGAGGGAAAAAAGTTAAAAGTAACTTGTAATCTTTGCTCTGAGTGTGAGATGTTTAGATCCCATCTAAAATATACTTGTATTTCTTCTTGGGGGGGAGGGGCAGAGAGGGGCTGTCAGTAGTGTGTTCTGAGAGAGCCTAGGGCCACTGATTTTGTAGTGCATATGTAAATTTCCAGCCCAAATAAACGGTTTTTATTTGTGTTTTGGATATAAAAATCAAAGTAGACCAGACAAAGAAAGGCACTTAAAGGGAAAGAAATAGAAAACAAGAACTTGAGAAGGCCATGGATGGGAAGTGGCACTGGAAGTTGGAAGGAATAAAGAAATAAGGTAGTGCAGAAGTGAAAGGAAGAATTAACTTTAGGAATATAAAGTGATTTGGACTTTTGAGCAGTGGCAGTACCACAAAAGGCATACCAACGTGGAGCACTAAAAAGTTACTGCAAAGATGTACAGGCAGTCCTCGGACTTGTGACACAATTGGTTCCTGAGAACTGTGTCTTAAGTCGAAACATTGCGACTCGGAACCAAATTTCTCATAAGAAACAATGTTATAAATGGGGGGATTGGTTCCTGAACCAAGGCCTGATACCCTGTTTTCACCAAAAATGCCCCAGAATTTTGTACTCAGTCAATTATAGATGAGTAATATAGCTCCATTAATGTATTTATATTGTAAATAGCAATCATTTTGATCTGGAAGGACTTCTTGAAGGGCTCTTGGCTGGAGTCTTCTCAGGAGTCTTGGCTGCAGGTTTTTCTAGCGTCTTGTCTGCTTTCTTAAAGAAAGTGTCCAAGCAAGTTTGGACAGATGTTCTGCAGGGAGATGAGCGACACAGCGAACTTGTTTTCTGGCATGGTGTTGCATCGGATCAAGCATTGTAAGTTGAAACGGATGTCATAAATTTGAAATGGTATCAATTTACAGTGTTTCACTCTTAAAACGTTTAACACTCAAAACATTGCAAGTCAAGGACTGCCTGTACTCTCTAGTCAAGGGGCAATAGGGGATTGCTCCTCTTCGGAAGAACCCATTAGTGAGGCCAGTCGTTAACAGCTCTCCAAGGAAGAAGGGAGTGGGTAGTTTGACAGTGATTAGTGGGTGTCAGCTGTGTTGCAGCTTTGTTCCCTGTCATTGAGAGCTGGGTCTGGGGGCAGTGGGCTGTCATTGAGCCCACTGCAGCTGCTATCCCTCTGCCCCACCCTGGTGTGCTTGTGCCATGTTTGTAACACTATGCCTGTACGCAGCCTTTTTGTAGTGCTACAAGGATTTGCATATATATATAAATTGTTATACAGGCTGTGAAAAGATGTGTCCGTGTCTCAGCTAATTTGAGCTTTCCTTCTGGGAAGCATCCATTGTAATGCTGCTACTTGTTTTGTACTGGTAGTAGTTCTTCTGGGAAGAAAAATTATATTTTTATATATATATATATTGTTTGAGTCATACATCCAGATTCAAATACACAAATTTAACGCTTTGTACCTAAGTTGCTTTTGCAACTACAGTGAACTCTGGACTAAAATATGCGATACAGTTGAACTGTGGGTATCTGAAATGGTTTAACAAGAAGTTTGACTATGCATTTACCGCTTCATCCTGTTCCATCTCTGAAAGATCTCCAAGAGCTGCATACACATTGCTCTGACCTTCAGCAAACTTTTATCTTAGCTTGTCCATGTTTCTTTGTAGTTTGCGGTCTGGCCCCAAGAGTTTTAAGCTGATTAATGCCTCATCCAAAGCCCACAGAAGCCTACAGACTTCTTTTGGCGTTAGTGACCCCACAAATTTAATTTTGCTTTCTGATCTACATGTGGCTTCTGCCTTGGAGCAGAGCCCTGCCTGTTTCCTCTTTTCCCCTCCCCACCCTCTTTTGGGCATCTAACTCAGGTTTGACCACACTGACCTGTGTTTTCCTAAACTGTCTTCAGCAAGTATAAAACAAGCTGGTGTCAGTTATTGGGAATGTGATCTATTTTTTCAGGTAAGTACACTTAAAAGCAAAACAAACCTTTAAACAGATACTATTTACTTGAGCAGCTGTAGGATCTGTTTTCACATTCATATTGCATGTCAGTTAGAGTTGTGTTCAGTCAGACTGGTACTTTCATAGTCTGGAGCACACATAAATACTTGCCATCTCGAAGGACCATTCCTTTCCTTCTCATGATAGTGTATTGCAATGAATCTCAACTCAAGGCACTCCTCGGAAAGTGCTGGCTGCTTTTACTTTTTTTTTTAAACTACAGAAACATAACAGTAATCTTTCCAAGAACTTGGAAAGACCACAGTAGGTCAGAAGGTTTTTAACAGTATGTATTCCTATTTGAAATCTCCAGGCTTATCTCATAAATCATGATTGCATACCTAACATTGCATGGCACTTGGTAACACCCTTGAGAGGTTCTGCAGGCACCCCACTGTGCCATGGTTGAGAATCACTAACGTACTGCAGTTGGTACAGTAATTCTACTATACAGATATTTGTTAAGAGTAATGCTAATTTGTTCATGTTTGTGCAGGTCTTGAGAGCACAATTCAAAATTTCTGAGATAAGTTAATTACCTTCTTCTAAAGTTGACTTGACACTTAAACTGTATTGCTTTCCATTTAAAAGATAAATATTTTAAAGTTTTATTTTATTCAGTATGCACAAACATTTACTAGAAGAAAAATAAATTATTCTGTGCTGTAGTCTGGTACTGGTGTTAATCTTGCCAAATCTTGAGTGCATGCCAAAAAAGCATAACTAGGCTAAGAAGCCAGTAATGAAGTAGCTTTATTTATTTATTTTTTGTCTTCCAAAACTGTCTGGAAATAACTAGAAAGCTTGTATCATTATAAATCTGGGAGTTCATTAGTAGGTCACAGTGCTGGCTTTCAATCTCTTCACCTTTTAGCTTCTACGTCTTCCTCCAGGTGGATTTTGGCACCCTAATTTCCTTTTCAAAGTGTTCTGGAGGTAGAAAATGTGTACCATTTGGAATTTTTCAGTCAAGTTTTCATGCATCACAAGGAATTCTAGCCAAGAGACTCTGAGGATGTAGGAGTCATTAGCATGTTGTATGTCCTTTCTGCATCCCCCAGCTGCCCCAGACTAGTCCCTGTTTGTCAAAATGATGTATCAAAGCTGGCTTGTTTCCCTGAACAATTATGTAATAGCACATTAAACGTTTTGGCCCAGCAGCACTACAGCTTGTTTGCCCATTTCCTGCTTGTAGTCATACAAAACTTCCTGGATAAAGATAACCTGGAAACAGAGTTCTGGAGAGTGTTTACCAGGAGTGTCCATGAGGTCTCATGGCATTAAAACGGGTGGTAGTTGACAGGAAGGAAATAGCAGTAAACTAGATATTATAGCTTCTTCCTAGGTCCCTCCCACAAGTCCTAATCTCTTGTGCTTGGAGCTAGTAGCTGGGCAGGAGTGCACCTCCCTTCCGCTACATTGCTATAAGGAGGAACTCTGTCCTGTCCTTGCTGCTGCATAGCAATCGAGTCGCTGAGCTGTGGGGGCTGTATTCTAGGGCTGTGTGAAGCTTCAGTAGCTGATTTGATTTGGAGGAGATTCGGGCTAATTTTCGGGGACTGAATCCACGAATCCAAATCGAATTGAGAGCCCAAGTAAAAGCTCTGAATAGATTTGAAGTATCTGAATCAATTTGGAGATTTAGCCATAGACTAAACAGGTAGCTGACAGCTGGCTCCAGCTGTAAGTCTGTTGGGGTTGGGGGAGGAGGGAGGGAAAGGGTGTTAGGGGGAGGGTGGGATTGGGGCTGGGACAAGCTGCCCAGCTGGCGAGGGGGGTGCGGGATATGGGCGTGGCAGTGCTGGGAGCAGGGGCTATGCTGTGCTGCTACTCGGATGAGTCATGCCTTTGTTGCTCCCACCCTCCCCCCCCCCCCCATGCTGTCTGGTCAAGTGACAGTAGGACAAAGCCCCCATGGCTCCCCACTGAAGCAGAGGCAGGCACAGCCAGGGGAGCTATGGGAGAAGCCCCCATGGCTGCCCTACCCAGCCCCTGCCTGGCCCAGCCTCCTGGCACTTTAAAAAAAAAAAAAAAAAGGGAGTGCGGGGGAAGCCCCACACTTACCAGCTGTAGGAGCAGCGACTGGGGCCTCTGGGTGCTTGTTGCATAGCCCCCCTGCACAGTGGGGGACAGCGGGGGTCACCCCCCTGCCCACCTGGCACCCATGTGGCAGCTGCCCCATGGCGCAGGTACTGCATAGCTTGGTAGGGTGCTGCATGCTATATGGGAGCTGGGGTGGCTCTGCTTAGCCTGTGGCCCCAGCTTCCAGGCCGTGCATGGTGTCCTGCTAAACTGTTCAGCACCTGTGCCATAGGGCAGCTGCCACGCGGGTACCAGGCAGAGCTGTTGTCCCTGCTGTCCCCCACTGCCCTGCTCTGCACAGCTGCGGGGGGGGGGGGGGGAAGCTCTGCCGTGAGCACCCAGAGGTTGCAATAGCTGCTCCTCCATCCAGTGAGTGGAGGCTTTTTTTCTTTTAAGTGCCAGGAGGCTGGGCAGGGCAGCCATGGGGGCTTCTCCCACGGCTCTCCCTGGCCAATCCGAACCACCAAATCTCTCTGAATCAGCACCGAATCTTCCAAAGCTGATTTGGCCAAACCGATTCAGGACAGTGATCTGAATCAGCTTAATCCAAATCAAATGCTTCCCTATTCACACAGGCCTACTGTATTCTAGTCATACTCCTGATAGATGTAGAGCTACATGCATTGCCCACTCCACACATGTTGCCTCCCAAAATGGAATGTAACTATCTTCACGTTACTTAAAGGAAGCTACATTACTTATTTCATGTTTGTATTGGGCACTATGTGCCTCAGTATTTTGTTCCCTTGTGCCATATGAGGAGGTATAGATGTACCCTATCCACATTTTAGTGAGCAGAGAATTAATAGGGGATTTTACCTAGTGGGGAAGAGGCAACACATTCTAACCGTAAAAGTTTGCTGAAATAGTTTCTGCAAAATGAATGAAACAGTTCAGAAGTCCCATTTTCAACAGACCAGTTCAAGACTGTCTCAAGAGGTGTCCAAGCTGCAAGTTTTAATCAGACATGTAGCCAAAAGGAAGGTGAACTGTATTTTTTTTTTTCTTTTTAAACTGTCAAGTCAAAAAATTGTGATTTAATATCTTTTTTTCCATCTTGGTTTGTATGTGCACTCTTTCTTTTGAGAGGTTGATACCTTTGGTTTTGTATAATTTGCTATTACTGCATTCTAACCAAGATCATGCAGAGCCTGTTTACATGTGCAATTAACTGGAAGCAATAAACTCTAGAGTTTGTTGCTCTAGGTGTGCTGTTTGCATGTGCGCCTGGGAGTGCAGCACATTGAACCAGGTCAGAACAGCCCCTGCTGGCAGAGGTCCTGGGGGGTCAGCCTGCCAGCCTGGGGCAGCTCTCCCCAGCTCAGCCGGCTGGTTGAGGCACAATAGTTTTTCAGCATGAGGCTTGCTGGCTGTAGCTCCGTGTGCTCTTGTGGAGATTTTTTTTTTTTTTTACTCCACAGCAGGAGTAAACCTGTATTTTATAAGTTCTATCCTGCTGCGGACTAAATTAGTGTAGTTTACTCGAGCCTAATAGGAGCACACATGTAGATGTCAGATGTTTGCTGTGCAGCTAAATAGTCTACTGTTCAGTAAACATCTCATGTAGATGTGCCTACAGTGTATCTCTACATTTATCTAAACAATTATAAAGCTCAACATGTATTTCTAACATTTTACACTTTTTTTTTTAGAAAAATATTTATGGCTTTTTCTTTATCGATTAGTTTTTTACTTTTGATTTATGCTCCCTGACTTAGAAATTAGAAGTGAATTCAAACATAGCAATGAATTATGTTTATTTATAGGAAATGGCTTTATTTTTGGTTATCTGAAACAAAACTGAAATGTTTTGCATAGAAAATAGATCATCAAAGCATATTTTGCATTCAAGCTTAAAGTACCTGTAACTAAATTGATTCTACTTGCTGCAGATTTTAAGATTTTTACAGCTGCTAGATCTCATCCTCACCTTTTATTTTTTACTTCTCCTTCGGAAAAAGAAAACAAGCTTTCCTGCTTTTTTTATTTTCATTTACCATGTTCTCCAGTTGTTCTCAACCAGGGTGAGAAGGGTGATATGAGGGGCCATGCAATGTTAGCACTGTTAAGTGTGCAAACTTTTTTCACAGGATAAACCTAGAAATTTCAAATAGGAATCCCTAGTGTTATGAACATTTTTACCTGTTGCGGTTTTTTTCCAAATTCTTTGCAGCAGCAGAATTACTCTCTTGATTAAGGGAAAACAACAATCAAGCAAAAACTAGGAGCTGGCATTTTCTGACTAGTGCCTCAAGTCTAAAAAGGTTGACAACCGCTGATGTATTTAACTTGGAATAGACCTGTCACTGAAATGAATCCAGTGAATAAACTGTAATAAAGAAAGTACTCTGCACTTTTAGGAGAGGTAGCTGTACTGTGAAAAGCTATCTAAGTATTTCAGAAAACTTGTTTTGCTTATGGCTTCCATAAGTTACTTGTTTTAACTTTCTTTATAACAGCAGCAAATGTACACTTGAATATGTTTCCATTTTTAACCACAATATTTAAATAGACTTGTAAATTTTTGAGTAATAGCTTAAATAACTCCTTTCATTTAAAAAATAAATCTCTCTACCCACACTGGCCATGGAATATACAGAAGCTGCAATGCATGAAAACCACTAAATAGGATTGTGATAATCAGTGTGCAGCTAGAACAGATCCACAACTGGGCCTGAGGTGCATTCTATCTCTCATTGTGATCTATAGGTAATAGACATAGTTTCATAGTTGGTAGGGTCAGAAGGGACCTGAACAGATCATCAAGTCTGACCCCCTGCCATGGGAGGGAAAGAATGCTTGGGTCAAACGACCCCAGCTAGGTGATCATCTAGCCTCCTTTTGAAGACTCCCAGGGTAGGAGCGAGCACCACGTCCCTTGGAAGTTGGTTCTAGATCCTAGCTGCCCTGACTGTGAAGTAGTGCCTCCTGATATCTAGCCTGAATCTACTCTCAGTCAACTTATGGCCATTATTCTTCATTACTCCCGGTAGTGCTCGGGGAAACAGGGACTCTCCCATAGCCTGCTGGTCTCCGTTGGCCAGTTTGTAGACAGCCACCAGATCCCCTCTCAGCCTTCTCTTGTGGAGGCTGAACAGATTCAGGTCCTGTAGCCTCAGCTCATAGGGCCTGCCTTGCTGCCCCCTGATCATGCCAGTGGCCCTCCTCTGGACCCTCTTGATGCTGTCCACATCCCTGCTGAAGTGCAGCGCCCAGAACTGGACACAGTACTCCGACTGCAGCCTGATTAGTGTCGCATAGAGGGGGAGGATCACCTCCTTGGACCTTCTTGTGATGCATCTGTGGATGCATGACAAGGTGTGGGTGGCCTTCCTGACTGCACCCCCACAATGGCAGCCCATATTCATTTTGGAATCAATAATGACACCAAGATCCTTTTCTGCCTCTGTGCTGACTAGAAGGGAGTTCCCCAACCTGTAGGTATGCTGTTTGGTCTTCCGCCCCAGGTGCATCACCTTGCACTTGGCAGTGTTGAATCCCATCCTGTTCTCATCCGCCCACCCCTGTAACCTGTCTAGATCTAGTTACAGCTTGTCCCTCTCGTCCAGTGTGCCCACTTCTCCCCATATCTTAGTGTCATCCACAAATTTAAACAAGGTGCTTTTCACCACCTTGTCCAAGTCACTGATGAAGTTGAACATTGCAGGCCCGAGGACTGAGCCCTGGAGGACCCCACTGCCCACATCCCTCCAGGTTGGAAAATACCTGCCCACCACCACTCTCTCTGGGTGCGGCCCTCCAGCCAATTTGAGACCCATCTGACAGTGTAGGCATTGACGCCCCAGTCGCCTAACTTCTTAATGAGAATGGGATGAGAGACAGTGTCGAAGGCCTTCTTAAAGTCCAGAAAAGCTACGTCCACCACGACGCACGTGTTTTCTGATTAGATGTGTTCTGTAAGTTCCAAACCTTTGTGTGGATCTAGTGGCAGGAAACAGGAAACTATTGATGGGGTAACTTGTAGATGAGAATCTATCTAAATTGTGGCACAATGCACTTGACAGTGGCTTCTTTAATCTTGCACTTTTGGTTGTGCCCCACTGGCCCATGCTGCTGATCAGCCAGGAGGCAAAACCCATAGTTTAAATTTTGCTGTGGTTTTTGCCTCCCGCTGCTGATTGCCTAAGGGGCCCCACCACTTGCTGCTGATCGGCCAGGATGCAGAAACCATGGCATATTTAAAAACCGTGGTTTTTGCCTTCTAGATGATCAGCAGCAAACAGCAGGGCCTATGGAGCCCCTTCAACAATCTGCAGCAGGGTCTGGGTGCAGGAAAAAAAGTAAGATTAAAGGAGCTGCTGCACAGCTCACTTCTGCCACAGTTTAGGTAGGTCCCTACTTAAAGGCATGCTGTAGAAAAGCTTTGTAGGTGAAGGATAGAGGGAGCGGTTCCAGAAGAGGATGAGATAATATGGACTGTTAAAGCAAGAGGCAGGATCATAGAGAGGAACTGCAGAACAACTGTGGGATGAAATATACCCATGGAAGAAGAGAAAGGTAAAAGATGTGGCAGATATGCTTTCTGTGCTATTCAGAAGTTTTCTTAGCTGGCAAATAAATTACTATAGATGGCATTTGTCAAATATAGTTTATTTTCTATTGTTCAATTACCTTTTTGAAATAATATATGAAGAAATGTGCTAAATAAACTCTGTGATGATATGTTTCAGTATTGAAACCAATAATGCTTATTTCTTGTGTTGGGGTTCTCACTGTTGGTGGAATAACACTTGATTCCTCTTCACTTTTTTTTGTTGTTGTTTTTTGCTCTTAATTTTTTTCAGCCCTTATACCTTTTTAAGTTTTTTATCTTATTGAAACAAAGTAAGTTCAGACTATAGATTGATGCTCAAATCTCTCCCTCTTCTTTTTTTTTTTTTCTTTCTTTCTACTTTCTGTAGTCACCTCATCTTCCTATGTTCTAGTATTTCTTCTGGAAGAGAGTTGGTTAACATCATCTGATATTCACTGTTGGTATTTTTAGTACTTCTGTATAAAGTTCCAGTGTCCCTAGCAACATGAAGTGTTTTCAGTGAATGATTAACTCTGTGCTTCTCAGCGTACCTGAAAGTATCTTTAACTGTAAATGTTCAGCTACATGAAGACAGTTTATGCAGCAACCCCGTCCCTAAGACTATTTAGTTTTTTTTTCCTTTTAGAATCTTCATTTGTGACAGAATAAAGTTGCATGATGATCTTGTCCCTGTAAGCAGCTAATATATTATACACTGGGTCATTTCTCACATTTAGAAAGGCAGTTTTTAAAGAAATTCTTCAGCACTTGCCATATACCAATCTGAAGACTAAAAGATTACTGTAGGCATCTCAGCTGTCAACATGTACAAATTTGAAATCAGTCTTTCTGATCTCTTACTAATGAGCTTGAGTCATTAAAGCTTTAAATGCCATAAGAAAGGAAAGTTGTTAAACACTTGTAATTCTTTGACTTAGAGGTGCAAACACTGTATTGTGCCGTAATTTGTACATAGCTGATGTATATACTAAATTTGGCTTAGTACATTAAGATAATTGCTTTCTATTATGTATTAGTCTTCCCTGCAGTTTTTAAAAATATACTTAGAATATTGAAAATACTAGCTTTCTCACGTGGTGTGGTTATCTGCCAGCGGTTACTAATATTTAATGCCCTTGCATTTAGACACAAAATTTACTTTCATTTATATATGCTCATTTATCTTGCCTAAATGAAAAGTTCAGACCTATATTTTGTAATTTTGTTTTTGATTGCATCTGTCAGTTTTTGTGCTTCAACTGAAGCTCAGTGGGGTTTTATTTCTTATCATTAAAGAAAAAATTAGATTCTGTTAATTGTACGTAGGTACAATGAAAAAGTAAGATGATTAAAAAGTCCTCACAACTAACTGTAAATGGGGAAACAGTAGCAATAGCTATTGTTTACTTAGTTGCATGCGTCCGGACAGGAAAATGTAGCCAGAAATGCTGAATCAACTTAGGCTGATTCTCTTTAATGCATAAGACAGACACTTATACCTTCTATTAATATCCAAGATCTCTTCACCTGTCTAGACAAAATCTGTTTAGCTTGTAGGATCAGGGCCACCTAATAATATTTGGAGCTTTTTGTTTTTGGTGAGTCCATCTCTTTTGGTGAGCTTTTATCTTTTTTTATCAAAATACATTTTGCCCTGTGCTTTGTGTTGGAAAGGACACTTAGGCTGAGTACAGACAGTCAAAAAGCCCAAGGGTAAATTGAGTCAAACTTTGCAGGTTAGTCTAAACTGCATAGATTGAATCAATAAACAGGTGAACAGACATTCACTTTTGATTCTGGAAATACAACTAGCTACATGCCAGGCCAGAAGCTGGGTGGTGCTAAAACACACCTCCCTGCTCAGCTGGAGAAGACAGGCTGGGCCAAGGCTAGCCTGCCCACCCTGTGAGGGGGATTTGCAAGGGACATGCAAAGCATCCTGGGAAGCTAAGGGACTATGACTTGACTTGAATCTGGAGGGGATCTGGGACAGAAGTTCAATTAACTAATTTAATCTAAATCAGCTATGTCTGATACTACATCCATCCAGATTTATCTTAAACTGCTTTCAAACACTCTGAACACATTTTATGTGCACTGAGCTTATATTATGTTACAAATTTTATCCATTTTGATCATTTTTATACCAGTTTATATAATTTCTGTCCCTAGCCTTAAATACTCCTTTGATATGAACTGGACCGTTCGTGGGAGTTTTACTTCCCGCCTCCCCCCCCCCAAGTGTTAGTAACTGTTTACATTCAAATAGTATGATTGAATGACAGGATAATATATTACGTATATAATTCTATTCCCAGTTCATGCAGTTGCTCATTTCTAGAAAAGTTTGCTTGCTTGTTTTAGTCAGCTGTTTGGGGGCAAGTAAGCATTTTATAGGCTAATGTCAATCCAAAAAAAAAAATACAGGTGGACAAAATGGACTCTTTAAACAGAAGAGGCAAAAAAACCCCAGATCTCCATTTTGCAGTTAACTCCTGAAGTAATCTTTGTCAAATTATTTTTCTGCTTTCAAGAGGAGGGTTATCATATTTTTAATACATTTGTTTAGGTATTATTCTGGAAAAATTGTAATTAGGATCTATTTTCTGAGGATGGATTTTTTTGCATAATTCGGATTGAGTGGGACACGCTTTCAAATGCAAGGTATTCTCCACGTCATTTTTTCACACTCATTTTTCTGTGAATTCAGAATAGTTGTATAGATCTTCAAGCTTCTGGAATCGGGCTTATGCTGTGGTAGATGTGCTTTGCCCTTTGTGAGCATATTTTCTTAAATCTTGAAATTAGTTTACAAAAAGGAAAAGGAAAAACTTCTTTTTATTATACCTTTGCTTGTTGGGTGTTGCCACTTTAAAAACAAGTTTTTGTTTCCACCTTTTTTTCTGGGTCAAAATATTACAGATTAGATTATAAAATCTATATAGCAGTTACTTTGTCTGACTTGTCTGACTTCTCTACCATATAGCTACTATTACCTATAAGGTTTTTTGTTTGTGTTTTTGTGCAGAATAAGAGCTATATAAAATTCCAAGGGGCGGAAGTTAAATAAAGATTTTGAATCTTTTTGGAGCATAGATCTTGCATATGATTTTCTCTGGCTGGTATGTAGAGGGAAGCTACCTTTCTTAGGATGTCCCTAGGACAGAGGCATCCAACCTGCAATATGCACCCGAAGTGGTACAGGCAGCTTCTGTGTGTGGCAGGGAGATGGTAGGAGGCCAAAAGCAGAGCAACAGATTAGGTGGGGGAAGGGGATTGGAGTGGCATTTGGGGAGGGATCAGGTTTAATTTGTAGAATGCCTGCCAAAAAAGGTTGGCCCCTACTGCTCTAGGGTAGGATAGAAAGGCGTTTCTTCCTTCGTTCATGGTGCTTATTTCATTTTTTCCAGGCCTATATAAATGTGTGTTACAATCTTAAATTGTGCTATGGAATAGGCCTACCCTCAACATCATAGTGTCATATGGACACTATGGGCTTTTGTGAAAAGCTTATTCAATTGAATTATGAAAGATTTAGACCTCTAAAACAGCTGTGTGATTGTAGAGTCTGTATAGCTTGAAATATGCTACCTTGGATTCAGTTTCCTGAACAGTTGCAGACAGAGATGAGGTTGACTTTAACGCTGTCCTTTCTTAGCATTTGAATTAACTGGATGAGCTGTATGAAGGAGTTGGGAAACAGTTAATTTACAGGACACTTGTACCACTTTAACTTTTTTGCTTTTGTAGAGATCTGCTCTGATGTTCTGTGTGGAGGGAAGAGTAATATATCTTCTGGAGTCCAGAGATTTTAAAGCTGGCTTGCAGCAGCAGTATTCTTGATGGGGAAGAGAGTCTGTTAACTCTTCCCTTGTGTTTGCTGTTTGGCTAATGATATCTTTCAGGCAGTCTGAGAGGAGGGTTCTGGCTTGAAATCGGTTCCATTACTGCTGAAACAAAGGTCCCACAGCAGCTCCAAGGGAGCAAAGTTAACAGTAGAAGACTTGATGAACAGTAGAAGACTTTGTACAAGGGAGTGAGAGTGTGTTCAAAATAGTTTGAGCTGGAGGGAAAGAGGAAACTCTTTGTAAAATGGGTGGGTAAGAGGTGAACTGAGTTCTATACAACCCCCCCCCCCACAGGCACTGGGCATCTTTGCACAAGCAGCTTCTCCCTGGCGAATGCAGGAGCTCAGCTTCATGGGGCCTGCTGATGCTGAGGCAGTGGCATGCTCTGGGGCCCCAACCACACCTGGCACTGCTGTCCATACAAGGGTCTGCCCCGCCTCTCCGGGACAGCAGCATGGGCTACACAGAGACCAGGGCTGCAGGTAGGAGCCATAAGTGAGGGGTGAAGTTTGTGGGAATAAGGCAGTCACCGCCTTCCTCATCGAGGGCTGAAGCAGGCAGGAGATGTTTGGTTGTTTGTGTGTGTTTATAAATGCAAAACAAACTAACAAAAAAGGTTTTATTTATGTCAGTAGTTTAAAATACTTTGTACTATTACTAAATAGCAGTTATTGGATTGGTATCAGCATCAAACAATGGTTGGTTAATCATCGGCTATCAGTATTGGCCAAGAAAATTTTTATCTGTGCATCCCTAAAAAAAAGAAAATGTGGGTTTCATTATGGTAGACGGAATGATTCAAACATCCCTAAGTACATCCATTTAACTTGGACATCTATTGCACTTGCACAAACTGTATGTAGTCATTCAGTTGTGTCTGGAGTGCCATTGTAAATATACCTGACAAATACTGTTACAGTTTAACATATTTATCCCCCCCATTAGTTAATATTGAAGGAGCGTTTTACACAATAGTGCAAGTAAGATATTCTGTGGACTTCCCAGTGTCTCTGATGCAGGACCTCTGCTTTAGCTTCATAACATGTACTCGGTTTCCTAATTCTAAAATCTGCTATCCCTTCGATGCTGGTTTTGGAGGAAATGTTGCTTACCAAAGCTCTTCCTGTACCACCTAGTTCTCAAAATTGTCCTACTCAATAATTGACCTGGCCTGACTTCCTTAACTTCAGTCCTGCAGAAGTTCCACAACATGCTAACAAAGTAATTGTTGTTTAGTTTGAAGGAAGTACAGTAATTGTAGTCTGAATCTCCCACTGCTTCCATGTAGTTGACACAAGCATTAGTTAAATTTAATTGGGCCAAAAATAGTTTCTTGACTGTTTCCTGTTAATGGATTGACCTGTCAAGTGAAATTCCTGCAGGTCTGTCAGCAGTAGCTGGCTGAAGTTATTTTGGGTCTTCTGTGAATAGGCAATAGCTTTAGCGTGGAAATGGTTGTCATCTTGTAAGATAGCGTTTAGGTGTCCACTGTAGTGTTTGTTGTTGTCTTGTTCGTTCTGAGGAAATTAGGAAGTACTTCAGCTTTTTCCTTGATTGTGGGTTGTGGGGTTTTAATGAGCTCCTCTATTTGATCTTGTTCAAGACATTTAAAAGTGGTCATTACAGCACAGTGAATCCTGCTGGAAAGAATGTCATATCTATAATACTGTACATCTGAAAGTGTTCCAGATGTTTAGTGATTAAAGCTTTGGAGAAGAACAATTTATTGATCTGCAAGATGAAGGAAATTGATGAAAAGAGTATGGAGAAGATGAAAACTACTTTTTTTTCTTCCTTTGTTTTAATCTGGTAAGTAAAACAAATTAATAAGTGACTTGGCAGTAACCAAGTTGTTTCCTCCATTTTTTACCTCTATAAAATGAATACCAACAAAGCAGAGGCAACTTCACAGAAACTAGCATTCTTTTTAATATTTGCAGTGTATAGCTTTCAGGCAGTTTTCTTGACCTAAAGCTTCAAACTCTCCCTTGTGTAACTTAGATTAGTTTGAAAGTGCAATCCACCCTGAGCTGTGATGGAGGCTGCAAAAGTGACTTTGTAGGAACTGAAATTTAATAGTATTGAAAAAATTTGGTGTAATGGGACATAGTAAACTGTATATCCTCTGTAATAAACTACTTTTAATGTTTTTGATCACCTATCCTTTAAAGTAGTTCTTTACATGCACCATTAAAGAATGCGTTGAGTATTAGAAGAGGCAGGCTATGATTGTGAAGATTAGTAAAAAACACTATAAAATTTAAGGTTGGAGTTGAGGCAGATTAGTAGATGCCTTGCCACTCTTAACTGCTAGAAAAGAAATGCTGTTGCAAATATTGACGGTAGTCAGTTTTGTACTTTTCACACTTACTAGCCAAATGTGCCAGCAAGTTCTGCAGCATTTCAGCATGTGACAGTTACATTGGGCTTCCCAGCCAGGTATTCCAGATGTTCTGGGAAACTTCACTTGTTTTCAGCTAGTATATGTTACATAATAGACCTTTGAAAAAATACCAGTTCATTTCTCATTAGATGAAAACCTATTACTACCTAAACTGCCTTTTAAGGGGAATGAAGTAGAACATTATCTTGCCTTTCTATCTTATGGAAATATTGTTAGTGTCAAGGGGTGGCTTAGAAAAAATACAGATTGAAGCATAAATAAACGGTGACTATTTCAGATGAGTTCCAATAAGTTATGATAACCTAAAGTGTACATTTTAAAGAGGCCATGTTGTTTAGATTTTGAGTATGCATATTACTTTTTGGAAAAGATATTCCAGAGCACGGATAGCCCTGGCCCCAGCTTCGCAGCAGGGCTGCTGCTGCTATAACCGCCCCAGGTACTGCTTGGCTCCCTGTTCTTCCAGCAGCTGTTCCTCCTCCTTCTGCGCTACTCTGGGCAGCAGGTAGTAGTGCAGGGAAGCAGTAGCAGCCATGGGGACATGTGCTGGGAACCATATACCCAGCCAGGTGTGGGAGAAACTGCAGCTGAGTGGCTCCTACCCCACCATGCAGGGCTTTGGCTTCCCCCTACTCTGCCTGTCGGGCATGATGAGCAGCCACCTGCAGGCAGCCAAGTAGACGGAAGGCAGTCCTGGGAAGCTGTGCATGTGGGCCAGGGCCTGGTGGTGCCATTGGTAGGTATGGTTAAGAATGCGTTGCAGGCTGCCTTGGGTGGGAGTGGGCAGGGCTTGGCCCAATGCAGAGTGTCATAGGGGCAGCTGAGGCCAAATGAAGAGTGGGGTGGACAGCACCTGTACTACACTGCCCAGGTGTGCTCTGCTGCATGCAAGTGGTGGTGGCCTCATGGTCGTCTTGTACCTGGGATGACACTAGGGTATAATTTGGCAGCTGATCCTATTGACTGCAGCCCTATTCAGAATCCCCTCTGCTTACCCCATGTGAAGGGGCTAGAAAAAGTGCCTTCAACCTAAGCTGTCATATCTGCTCCTGGGTGGATAACTGCATCCAGTGAGATCACTGCCTCTGCATGGAATGTTCGCACCTTGATGGATAGCCAAGATAATGAATGACCAGAAAGAAGAACTACCGTAGTCTCCAGGGATCTACTGAGATCCATCAACATTGCAGCTCTGAGCAAGATGAAATGACTAGATGAGGGTCAGCTGAGGGAAGAGGGTGGAAGCTGCACCTTCTGGAAGGAGAAACTGGCTCAGGACAGATGCATTCATGGCATTGGCTTTGCCATCCAGAATCAGCTTGTCAGTCAACTTGCAGGGCATTAACGAACATTTAACAGCCCTCTGTCTTAAGCTGAGCAGCAACTGGTACACCACTGTTGTCCATGTGTATGCCCCAACACTTGATGCTGATGATGTCAAAGAGCAGTTGTACTCCAACCTTGACCACATTGTAACTAATACAAGGAGGACAAGATCATTCTCCTCTGTGACTTCAGTGCCAGAGTCAGATGTGACCTGGATCTCTGGAGTGAGACTACTCAGAAGAAGGGAGTAGGGAAAGCCAACTCTAATGGCATCCTCCCCCTGAACAAATGCACAGAGTCTTATCATCACAAGCACTACCCTCAGACACAGTGATAAATAAAAGACCACCTGGAAACACCCTTGCTCTAAGCGCGGTCACCTCCTCAACTTTTATAACTGTTAGTCTCTGTTCAAATGGATGTCTATATCATGCAAGGAACCAATGACTGCTGGACAGATCACTGTCTTATAAGATCCATTATGAACATCTGGCTTGCTCTGAAATTATGAAAACAGCCCAAAGCAATGCAGAGGGCTCGATACCAAATCTCATCTAGACCTGAAAGTCTGTGAGGATCTCCAGTGTTGTCTCCATGAAAAGCTCTTTGCCATGTCCACAAATGAAGGCAACATTAAGGAACTCTAAAAGGGGTTTAAAACTGCTCTCCTTCTGGTCTGTGCTGAATCTATTGGCTATACCACCTGTTGACAACAAGCTTTGTTCAGTGAGAGCAACACAGATCCAAATCCTCAACTGGATGAGAAAAGCTCATTCTGCTTGGCAAGATCATCTCGGTAGAAGGAAATATATCGGCTCCTAAAAGCCAGAACTCGAGCATCAGATATATCACTGGTGGTAAGGTAACGCCAAAGAAATCCAGCTGTATGCTGACTGAGATGATGTGTAGTTTTTTCTAGGCAACAAAACTTTTCCGTGGTCCTGCTTTCCTCAATACTTTGTCAAAGACAATAAGTCTTTTCAGGCTAGATGGAAAGAGCATTCTGAGGCACAAGTGAACCATGGGTCAACTGTGGCAATACCACCATTGAATCCATCCTCCAACACACTGAAAGGAGATCCCTTGCCAACCCTTCTATCTTGGAAGTCTGGTCTGCCATCAAGAAAACCAAGAACAGTTGGGCTACTAGACCAGATGGCATGCCTGCTGAAATCATAGAAAGTTAGGGTTGGAAGGGACCTCAGAAGGTCATCTAGTCCAATCCCCTGCTCAAAGCAGGACCATCCCCAACTAGATCATCCCACCCTAAGTTTTGTCTAGCCGGGTTTTGAAAACTCCAAGGATGGAGCTTCCACCACTTCTCTGGGTAACCTGTTCCAGTGTTTTACTACCCTCCTAGTGCAAAAATTCTTCTCAATATCTAACCTAAACTTCCCTTGCTGCAACTTGAGACCTTTGCTTCTGGCTTTGTCATCTGCCACCACTGAGAACAGTCTAGCTCCATCCTCTTTCGGACCCCCCTTCAGGTAGTTGAAGGCTGCTATTAAATGCCCCCCTCAGTCTTCTGTTCTCTAGACTAAATAAGTCCAGTTCCCTCACGTCATGTGCCCCAGCCCCCTCTCCATTTTTGTTGCCCTCTGCTGGACTCTCTCCAATTTATCCATATCCTTTCTGTAGTGGGGGGCCCAAAACTGAACACAGTACTCCAGATGTGGCCTCACCAGTGCTGAATAGAGGGGAATAATCGCTTTCCGTGACCTATTGTCTACACTCCTACCAATGCAACCCAGTATGTCATTAGTGTTCTTGGCAACAAGGGCACACTGCTGGCTCGTATTCAGCTTATTGTCCCCTGTCCATCAGTTGTGAAGTCTTGTAGAAAGTACTGGCAAGATTTGAATGTGCAGAAAAGTACTTTCCATTTGTCATTTGAACTGGGGTCAAGCTAGGTTGCGTCATTGTCCCAGATCTGTTCTCCATTTTTCTGACAGTCATCCTGGTTCTTCTTAAGGACTACCCTTCTTCCAAAGCTGACATTGAGTACCAAAGGGATATAGAGCTCTAAAATTTGGGTCATTTTTCATTGAAGACTGAAGTATTGAAAAGTATTCCTTGACTTCTTCAATACGCCAATGACAGACTGTGCCATTCTCGCGCACACTGAAGAAAAAGTCCATACTGCACTGGATCTTTTCAAAGAAGCCTACCAAACTTTGGGCCTCTCTCTCAACATTGAGAAGACTACAGTGCTCTGTCAGCCTGCCCCAGGCTATGAATGTGACCCCCTCCCCTGAAATTACCATCTAGGGAAAGATCCCGGAGGTAGTTGAGCACTTCCCCTACCTCAATAGCCACTTCTCTGAGAGAGTGAACGTTGATTTTTTGGGAGATCCAGCACAGGATCTGGTGTGCAAGTGCTTCCTTTGGGAAATTGCTTTGATGCGTCTTTATTTGCTGCAATCTCCAAAAAGACACCAAGATTCAGGTCTGTAATGCAGTAGTCATCCCCACTCTCTTCTACAGATGTGAAACATGGGCGACCTACCATCATCATCATCTCAAGAGCTTGGAGAAGTATCACCAGCAATGCCTCAGGAAATCCTCCACATCAAATGGGAAAAACGCTGCACAAACACCAGCATCCATGCTGAAGCCAGTGTTACCAGCGTTGAGTTGGTGATCCTCAAGCACCATCTTCGCTGAATTGGACATTGTGAGCAGATGTCTGACTCTTTTGACTCCCAAAACGGGTGCTCTGCTCCCAGCTTAGTAACAGCCTAAGATCTCGGGGTGGCCAGAGGAAATGCTGCTGCATGCCCTGCCGCTACTGCTTTCCTTGCTGCAGCACTAGGGGAAGGTAGGAGGATTTATTTAAGGTGACTCTCCACTATTTAGATTCTTTATGTGGAAAATTACAACAAATTTGTAATTTTTCCATGTATAAAGTCTAATTATTGGGGGATCATCTTAACTTCAGGGTTATTTTGGATTCCAGTAAATACAGTACATAACTAGATGATCAACATCATACAAAGGAAAATGTGGAAAGAAAATAGCTAATCAACTCCCACTTTTAGTCTTCTCCTAGTCTTAGTAACACTAGTAACATCCTAGGTTTTAGTAAGTTTCCATAACTACTTTGTACTTTTAATTGTGATTAGGGACACATGCCTGCTTCAGAGGGCGTTATGCCATAAAGGGGTAAGACTAAACTTTAAGATCGAAAGATTTAAGTGGGAGGAAAAGGAAAGTTAAGGTTGAGACAATGATAGTATTCCCCTATCCATCAGGTATCTACTAGCTAGTTAATGATTACTATCATGCTAACTGTAATTTATTCAAATAAAAAAAAATACTGCCTGAGATCATTGGTGGGAAATAAAGTAATGGTTATATTCTCACAGCCTGTATCTACATGAATTCACACTAGTACAGGGGTCAGCAATGTTTTTGGGCAGAATGCCAAACACACCCACAAACTCAACTTGTAAGATGTTGGTGTGCCAGGGGCAGACAGTGGGGGAGCCGCAAGTGGCCCAATCCTTGTTATGGCAGCACAGCCCCTTTCCTGCCGTCCACCCCAAGGCACGTGTGCCAAGCAAAATGCCTTTGCATGTCACATTCTGGCACCCATGCTGGGAATGCCTACCCCTGCACTGGTACCTTTTTATGAAGGGTAAGAATGAACAGCTCTTCTAATATGTGTTGTTTTGCTAATTTAAGTATTCTTGTACGACATAGCACTCTGGCATCATTATTTGAAATCCTTTGATTAAGCAAAACCTTGCAGATTGACTTAGTCTTTCAACCAGTACATAATTTTCAGGAAACAACAAAATTCATGTTTTCATATGGGAGAGTAATGACTGTAAGACTGCAGAGGCTCAATATAAACCTTGAAGAAGATACTGAGCTGCCTCAGCTGTTCCTCCTACAGCAGCAGTAGGTGTTTGTGCATTGGGCTACTGCTGCAAGAGCAGTGCCATGGGGCTGTTTCTGCTCTCCTGGTGCAGGCTGTGGGGAGTGGGACACAATTCTGATACCCTTACAGAGTTGGCTCCCAAGGCTGATCCCCCACTTGCTGACCCCGTGTTGTACTACTCCCCAGTTCCTTTGGCTGCAAACTGTACTGCCCCATCCTGTGCTATAACTGTTAGGTGTGCATCAACCTGTCACAGCTAAATCATCTTAACTTTGTCCCTGGATGAAGCCTTGTTAAAGTTAGGGCAGTTTTGCTGCACGTGTAACTGTTACTTGTGCGTAAGCCTGTAGTGGTACAGCATTACAACTGCTTTGCAGTCCTGAACAGCAGCATCTCCCCCTCTCCTTTTGGAGTTGCTATAAATAGACATTTGTCTGTACTCATACTGTCAAGATTGTCATCAGTCCCCACTTTTACATTCTTGTAATTTCCAGGCCTGTAAGTGTGTGGCACCTTTTTTGCTTTGGCTGTGATTCCCAAATATTCCCTTCTTATCCAGATGGCTGTCCCACATTATTGTACAGTAACCAAACTTCTTATTTCTTTGAGGCCTTGCCTTTTATCTCTCCCTGTAACTTTCACTTTTTTCTCCCAATTTTCATTGGGTAGGCATCTTGTCCAACCCTTTTTGGTCTAAGGTTTACATGGAAAATTTTAGCGTGCCTTTAGTTTTATGCAAGCTGCTTTGCATTCACATTTTTGCTTTTTATCTTGTATTTTAATCTGCTGGAATTAATCTGTTTTGGAAGCAATTGTAAGTCTTTCTTTTTAAATGAGTTCTGTTGTAAAGTTTGTATTTTCACATTTGCATTGAATGGAATACACCTCCCTCTGCACAGTCCTCCCAGGGCTGTTGTACACTACATTGTTTCATATTTGGATTGAATTGACTGGTTACTTGTGCACACCCCACTGCTTGGGGTCATTTTGCTCAGATTGTTCCCTCCTTGCGTGTAATAGCATTTACATAGTTATTAATCAGCCTGTCCCATGTGGTTCTGTGTTATGTCAGAAGATCCTTTACCTGTCATCTTCTGGGACAGTGGTTCCCAACTTTGAAGTTACGACCCCATGTGGGGTTGCAGTGATAAAAATAGGGTCATAAAACACTTGACAGTGTCAACTGATTATACAGGGATCCAGGTATTCTGTTCACTGCAGAGAAACACACTGATTTTATCTTTTAAAGGGTTGGTGGGGGGCTCTGGTTGGGGAGTGAGGGGCTGTGGTGGGGGAGTGAGGGGTACCAGCAGGGCTCAGTGGGGAGGGTCATCTGGGGGAGGCTGTGGGTTGGGAGTGAGAGGTCATGAGAAAAGGGGATCATGTTGAAGAAAAGGTTGGGAAGCACTATTCTAGGACAAGTAAATTAACTCATGATTTCACTAAAATACAAAGATGGAAAAACTGAGAGTAAGTGTTAATAGGGTATTCATAGACCTTGCACAGGTATTTGCATCAAAGTTGAGCAACTTTGACAAAAGTAAAGAAATGCTAAGAGCTCCCAGGGAAATATGCATGATATGAGCTGACCTGGATCCTGGATCTTAGTTTAAGAAGCCAGCACAAACACTGGTACTCATGTTGGGCAGTTTGATTATGGCCTGTGTCAAGGTGGACGTGCCTTCATGGTTGCTTGCATTGGTTTTGGATTCTGACTAAAGAAATCTTCTCTAGACAGCTAAGAACTCTGGCACACTTCATGGGAAGCTAGAGACAGAGCTGCAGAGGGGACTGCATCTAGTAATTAACTGCAGTATTGCAGTTTTGCTCCATTTTAATGCCTATTTAGGGGGATTGGGATGTACTCCCCTGATGTAGTGGTAACCCGCTACCAAGTCCCCTCAGCCTTCTCTTTTGTAGGCTGAAGAGGCCCAAGTCCCTCAGCTTCTCCTCGTATGGCTTGTCTTGCAAGTCCGTGATCATATGGGTGGCTCTTCTCTGGACCCTCTCAAGTTTTTCTACGTCGTTGTTGAAGTGCGGTGCCCAGAACTGGATGCAGTACTCCAGCTGCAGTCTCACCAGTGCGGAGTACAGTGGGAATATCACTTCCTTGGTTTTGCATGAGATGCAACGGTTAATGCATGCCAGCATGTTATTTGCCCTGCTGGTCACAGCATTGTACTGCTGGTTCATGTTCATGTAATGGTCGATTGCTACCCCTAGGTCCCTTTTGACTGTGGTGCCACTCAAATTGTCACCACAGAGCCTGTAGGGATGTTGGGAATTGTTTGCCCCTTGATGGAGCATCTTATACTTCTGAGTGTTGAACTTACTCTGGTTCCAGGCTGCTCAACTCTCCAGCCTGTCCAAGTCTTCCTGTATCTGCAACCTATCTTCTGGCATGGCCACAGTAACCCATAACTTGGTGTCATCTGCAAACTTGGCCAATGAGCTTTTCACCCCCACATCCAAATCATTGATAAAGATGTTGAAAAGCACCGGTCCAAGCATGGGCCCCTGAGGGACACCACTGGCCTCTTCTCGCCAGGACAACAGATCCATTCATGAGAACTCTCTGGGTTCTACCATGCAGCCAGCTCCACCCCCCCCCCCCCCCGAATTGTTGAGCAGTTAAGCCTACAGTCCAAATTTTCCCAAGGATATTGTGGGATACTAGATTAGAAGCCTTTTGGAAGTCTGGGTATATAATGTCAACCTTCTTTCCTGTGTCCAGGTGGTGAGAGACCTGTTCGTAGAAGGAAATGAGATCGGTAAGACAAGACCTACCCGCAACAGAGCCATGCTGGCTGTTGTTCAGATTCTTACCCTCAACAAGCAATTTTTCCCTGGGATGGAGGTTAGGCTGATTAGCCTGTAGTTGCCTGGGGTCCTCCCTCTTCCTCTTCTTGAAGATGGGCACAATGTTGCCCTCTTCCATTCCTCAGGGATCTCCCTTGTGTGCCATGATTTTAAAAGAGTTTTGCCAGGCATTTTGCAATGACCTCAGCCAGCTCCATTAGCACTCTCAAGTGAAGTGCATCTGGTCCTGCTGACTTAAGTGTCTAGCTTTTCTAGTTGGTTTTGCATTAGCTCAGCTTCCACAGTGGGAAGGCTATCATTCCGAGCATACCCCCTGTGATTCTTGTCTCACTTGCCTTTCCTCTTGGTCTGGTGAAATACTGAAGCAAAGCAGGCATTCAGTAAGTAGTTCAGTTTTTTCCTGAGTGTCTGTTACCAGCTGTCCCAAGGTGGTAAGCAGAGGTTCCACACTTCCATTTGTTTTCCTTCTGCTCCCTACATACCTAAGGAAGGACTTCTTGGTGTCCTCCGCTCCCTTGACTGACTTAAATTCAGTCGCCACCTTAGCTTTCCTAATCATTTCCCTTCAAGTGCGGACTGCTGTTTGTATAGTTCTCCTTGAGGACTGTCCCTAGCTTCCACTGTGTGTATGCCGCCTCTTCTTTTTTAAGAAGACCTGCAATGTCCCTATTGAGACAGGAGGGCTTGCCAGCCCTTCTGCTACCTTTCCTCTTCATTGGGAATGGTTTTCTTTTGTGCTTCGAGGATCATGCCCTTGAGGAATGACCATTCTTTGTCTCCCATTTGCCTTTCATCCCTGGTCCCACATCACCTCCCCTACTAATGCCCTCAGCCTGTCAAAGTCAGCATTTTTGAAGTCTGGGACTCCAATCCTGATATTAGATGTTCTTAGGAATCTCATGTTTCATAGATGCTGTAAGCAAGAGTGACAGTTGCAAAAATGTTATAAAGCATCTGATTTCTCATAAAAATAGTATATTTGCTAAGCTTATTACTAGCTTTGCGTTACAACTTCAAAATAGTATTTAATTTGCAGTATAGTTTGTGCTCACTCATTAGTATTATAAATTAATTTTTAGCAGAGTTATCAGTCTAATTTAGCTTGCACAATTCATGACAATGCTTTTGAAGTAAGCAGTTTTCTGCAGCCAGTGCTGTTCATTCCAGATAAGGTTTGTCCCACATAGTTTCTCTGATGCACGTGAGGCCTATGTGAAACCTCACTTTTAAACTGAAAAGTTCAAAAAAGCATTTTATGGAAGAGATGGTAAAGGGGGACCCACAAAACATGTGAGATGCTCCGGAATCGGAGGATCTTGCACTCACTCCATACCTTCTTGGAGGATTTCTCAATTCTCCATGATGAAGTCAGCATTTCTTTTAACCTAATACTGCAGTATTGCATCCTGGGATATTTCCCATAATGCTCAGCTCCTCTTTCAAAATAGTGCAGTATGTAGCAAATGCAAATTAGAGACAAAACAAGCTGAATTCACTGGTTTACTGATACCTGTGTAAATTAATGAGGCTTTAAAACTCTCTCCATTTAAAAAAACAACAACCCATTTTTAATGTTTCCTTCAATATCCTGAAAACTGAAGCCTGTCTTAGTCACGTCTTACTCTTAAGTGTCTAACATGCTGCTGTTAAATCGGGATTTCTTTCATCTTGCATCTTCTTAAGCCAAATGCAGAGTAACACACAAACCATAACTATCAGCCAAGTCCATCCTGTACCTTTATCATGTTCTTTAAGAGCCTCAAGGGCATAATACCCGTTGCCTCTGCATTTCTTCAGATTTTCACGGCAGCCAAGTGCCAGATTTTTTTTTCAAGCAGATAGCAGGCAGACCTTGATCTGCAATTCTAATTCTAAGTAGTTTACACTCTGTAAATCATTCAAGGATAGCTCTTGGACTTAGTCTTTATGAATGATTGCAGGTACAGGAAATGCAGTGCAAAGTTAGTTATGTATCACTTTCACGCAGCCAGAAAAGATGCATCAAGCAGAAAGTATTATGTCCATATTTCTCCTGTCTATGTTCCTCTTCAGTCACTCCATGCAAGTGATTGTACATTATTCATTTATAGAAAATAGGAAGTTTGGACCAGTTACCTTCTTTTCTTTTAATCTCAAATGTGCGTGTTGGATGTGTTATCTCATCATTACAGCTAGTCAGGATCTGAAGTACAGAATCCTGAGGATGCTCTGAGGATAAGATGTTTTCCACAGTAATAAAGCAGAATGTCTGTACTTCCATGATATACTGCATCTAGTTTAAATCCTTACTTCATTCAGATGCTTCCATAGGTGTAAGTTTACTTACACGTTAGCACTGGCAACTTTTTATTTCTTCCCTGGACTGTGTTTGTACTTTAACTGAGGTCTGACTGCAGCTGTAGGCGTATTGGGGCTAATTTTCCTCTAGCTGCCTCAGATATCAACATTACTTAAATTGAGGTAGCATGAGCCTCAGCCATCAACTAAAAAACCCAAGGTTTTGGGTTGGTTTGTATGTCTTATGCTGAAGCCTGTCTTGCTGAGCCACTGTTGGCACTAGAGTTAACTAATTTAAAGTTAGTTTGGATACGTGAAGAGGTGGTAAAATCATATGCCTTATTGATTGTGAACGCATAAACTGAGATGTGGAATTTCAGAAGAATAAGGGAAAGAGAAATTGATATTTTAGTTTCAGGTTTGGTAAATTAATGTTCTTGTCTTTAAAGGCATCTAGTTTCCTTTTGTTGGGTAAAGTATTTTACTTCAGCATAAAGTTACATCTTCAAACCTTCATACAAGTTGCCTAATTTGCTGAAGGTCAGAGGTGGTCACTTGTGTGTTTTGTTACTGAGGAAGTAGTAATATTTTTATGCTATCCTGATAGCTGCTAAAGAATGGGTTTTTCCCATCATTTAAATACTAATTATGACCAGTGATTTGCCAAGACTCTATCCATAGCAGCTATGCTTTGAATTCAAGGTTGTGTTGTGTTCCAAAATTCAGCTGGAAATTTCTCAGCACTGAATGTCAGAACCTTCCACTTTCATTATGTGATTTGCCTGCAAACAAAGGTAAAAGTTCATGTGCTGTAGGCTTCTCTGCTGTTGTAGTACCAGAAAACTGTTTGTCACTTGACCAAATAACATTTTCCTAAAACAGGGTGAAATTAAAGAACTGAAGTCATGAAGGGGAGGTACAGATTATTTTTGTCTTTGTTTCTATACTTGTATAGAATACCATTCTTATTGTTGCAAGACTCCAAGTCTCTGTATCCTAGTGGAGCTCATGGGTCTGATCTAAAAAAGGAGATACCATCTTCCTATCTCATTTTCCTCTAACCACATACTTTTCAGTTGTATAATCTTACATAAACATACCAATGCATCAAAGTTATTCCTATTTACAAAAATGTTATGGAATGTGAATGAATTCCTATAGAAAGACTCTAGAATGAGGCTTGGAAGGGATTTGCAATCTTAACTTTGAGGTCTATTCTAATAGCTTCGTTCATGTAGCATAACACCATTAACCATATTAAAGGTAGTTTTGTTCCAGCCTAACTTTCAGAGATTTTTGTCTCCTCTTTCTCATTTACTTACTTCTGAACCCAGTCAAATATTTATTATTTTGTTGTTGTTACCTCTTCATATAGCATATAGGTATAAAATGATATTTATGTTTCAAGTATGTCAAAGATGCTATTAAAAGCAGGAAGCATTGATGTGCAGCTGTAGGCACTGGTGTGCACAAATACCATAAGTTGTGCAAGGATGAAACTAGATTAAATGTATTTTTATACCTTTTAACAAGCTGATCTTTTTTCATGGTTGAAAATGCCAATTTTACATCAATTTTTAATAAATATATCCTGCAAAAACAGTTAAATATTTAAAACCAACTAAATGGAAAAGGTCAAACACAAAACCTTGAACAACTACTAAAAACAGGCACATATCTGATTTCAATTAGGAAAGCATTTTGTGGCATTACTGCTGAATAGATACCAAGTAAAAAATAAATTGCACGGAAGTCTCTGCCTTCATAAGTTTGAGTAGAAATATATTTAACTGTTGATCTGCTCTTACTGGTCTTCTAATGTTAACTTATTTCTCATAGTAAGCTGCTTTAAGTGGACTTCAAGTAAGCTTAAACTAGTATGCCTCTAAAATACTGGTTGTAAGCATGGGTAAAATTACATTACTTATAGAAAATAACTTTGGTCTGTACAATTCATAATAAACCTTTTTCTTTCTGGCAATCTGGTATTAAAAATTGTAGCCACAGTGAAATAAAATTTCTTTGGTCCACTGAAATATTTCAGTGTTTCTGGAAACCAAACCTCAGACCATTTAAATTGAGTACAGTGGATCCACTAAATTATTTATTTATTTTGAATATTAAAAGTGCACTCTTTTAAAACTAGAATCACTTTTAATTTTTTTTTAAGTTTGTAGCTTATTAAACCTCCTCCCCCATTTTTTTTTGGTCTGGTGGGGGACATAGGTGGCTCCAAGCAACTTAGATATCATTCATATTTAAGAATTTGATAGGAATGTTTCCCAGCTGTGCAGAATTTAGTGTCATACACTACAGAATCAATGTAGAATAGATGGAAAACTTTAAGCATTAGTTAACTGAGAGCTTATCAAACTATTGCTAATGGCAAATCATCAAATGAATTTTGAGTGAGATCTGCAGTAGTCACTTTTTGATCTAATGCTATTTAATAATTACTGATGTAGCATATTGCTAATGAAGCTCGCCTGTTGGCAGTGGGGTAAATAATATCACTCCAGACTGATATGAATCAGTGTTAAACTGGATACAATCAGGTATGCATTTTAATATGGCTACATATAAGATAATACATCTAAGACTTGGTCAGAGGTGGCCAGTAGAGCTGTGGAAAGCTTTGGTAGCCAATTTGAATCGGAGATTTGGTGGCCAAATCTCCGAATCAAATCAGGAGACCCATTAAAAGGCCCAAATTGAATCAGAAGTCTCGAAATTGATTTAGAGAGATTCAGAAATTCAGAAAGCTTGCAGCAAATAGAAGCTACAAAGAGGGAGGAGGGTGGGGTGATCTTTCCTTATATATAAATATAAATAAATAAAAAGGCTGGTGGGAGGGGAGGGGGGAGACTGCTCTGATAGTCACATTTGTAGCTGGCCAGTGACTGTGATCTTCCCCGCCCCCAGGGATACGAGTTTTGCTTTCAACAGTTTGGGGTGCACTTTCATAGAAACCCCTGCACCTATCTCCTTGATACTTGGCAGGCTTCATGCCCTCAGAAGGGGCTACCGTCCCTGCTGTTTTCATCTGAATCTGCAAAAAAAATGACAAAATTATAGGCATCATAGTGATTCCCCATTATAGTCTAAGACCAAATCTCTGAATCCAGATCAAATCCGGGTAGTGATTTGAATCGCTGTCCCTCCGAATCGGCTGAATCCAAATCAAATACTTGCTGCTTTGCACAGGCCTAGTGGCCAACCTGCATCCCACAAATGGCACAGCCAACCTCTCTATGGCAGGTACCCCACATCAGAGAGGTGACAGGCAGCACGGAGGCAGGTAGGTTAGGGGGTTGAAAGGAGATTAGCAGATCAGACAGAAGAAGGCACTTGAGGGCATGGAGCTAATTTCTGGCATGTGTGCCAGAAAGGTTGGCTCCCACTGATGTAGGTCTTGCAACTGAAGAGTGTAGCTACTAGAGTAACTTACAAAGGGATGTGTTGTATTCTTCTTTTTAAATCTTTAAGGTTGGATATTTCTTTTAGAAGATTTTAGAAGATTGTTGTTCAACTGTTACTGGTTTTAATGTAGAAATTACTTGAGTAAAGTTCTGTGGTGGTCTTAGGTAAGAGGTCAAATTAGATCATCACTGTGGTCTGTTCCAACCTCTAAATTTTGCTTAAATTAAAACAAAAACAAAAAACCTCAGTTCATAATCATTTTAAATCTCCTTTTACTTTTCATGTTGCTATCTTCCAAGAGGGAAGTGCATGGCACTTATTCAGTATATTTTGTACTGGACAAGGAATTTGGTATCTAGTGTTGTCTCTTAAGATAAGAGAATATGATCCAAGAGATCTGTGTTTTTGATCAATAAAGTATGGGAAGGGGGTGGGGCTGGTATTTCAAAAATCATCTTGTGGAAATTCACGAAGATTGACTTCAGCAGAGTCAGGGACTTCTGAATAACTATTTCAGTCTCCCCAGCAGTCGGGCAATTGTTCATTCAAAGTTAGCATTTTCTCTCAGCACTCTCAGTACTATATTAATAGAAATGAACACCAATTCCTCCAAGTTGGAATAGGCACTTTGACAATGCTTAGGATATTAACTTCAGTGAGAAACTTTCTAGAGATGAGATTTGATAGCGGCTAGCTAGTTGGCACGAAACAGTAATTTCATAGGAAGACACCAAAAACAAAATGAAGAAAATTAACTTTCTCTTCTATCAGAAAAGAGAGATTGTTAAACAGTGTTTTATATAAGAGGCAGCAACACCAAGCTACATGAAAAAATTATTTTGGGAGACTAGGAATACTTCATATATTTCAAGTCTCATCTCTGCAGCAAAAATCTTACAAAGTTTCTGCTGGGGAAGAAGGTCCCAAACTCTGACAGATTGCACACCACCAATTTAAAATGATACAACTTTAAGTACCACCAGAAAATTTTTGTCCTATAAAGGAATTATGATAAATCTGTTAACATGTACCACTACCTATACCACAGATTGCAGAGGGGTTGGGGAGGAGGACACAACCTATCTGTGGCCCAGAGGCCAAATCTGGTCCTGAGCTGGGGTCCTTTGGCAGTATTTGGAGGCAGGGGCCTTTAACCACACTGGGGCAGTGGGAAGAAGTAGCAGCCACTGGGCCCTAGTGCTAGCCTACCTTGGACACAAGCTGGGTCATTCCAGTCTGCCACAGCCAGAAGAAACATTGACAGCTTCTGCTGCAACCTAACGAGTGTTTTCTTTATCTGATGAACTTAAAAACCAAATTTCTAATTATGGGTACCTAAACAGTTGAGGTGATTAGTTGAGGCGATTAAGCATTTCAGTTCACATTCAAATAATGAGCTTTGTAAATGTATATATTTTTATATATATATTTATATGTAATGAATATATATCTGTGAAAATCATCTCTAGATCTGAAAATATAGTCTGCTGCTAAATAGTGTGCTATAATTATTACTGCTGTAGAAGAGTGCCTGTCACTTCATATTCCTTTTATTTCAAATTTTGGTAATACTGCAAAATTTCTCCAGAATGAATTTTCCCCCACATTTCACATAGTACAATTGCTACTGTTGAACCTAGTTTTCATTCTCCAGCATTGAAGCTGAGCAAGTTCTATTCAGTGTCCTAGTTTTTCGGTCCGCTATAATTGAGGTGGCTGTGGTGTTTATAGCTCATTGAAAAGTCTTGGAACACAGTTTCAAAAATCTTAATGATGAGTCATTTTGGTGAAACTGAGGTTGGACTCTCTCCTACATGCAAAGCTGGGATCTTCCCAGGGTGGGACATTCAACATCAGTCATTGAAAAACAAACAGACAGACTTGGTTGCACTAATCTGGTAGTGAAAAGAGTGGTTATAACAATTACCAGAAAATGGGTGGAGACTTGCTCCTGAAAGGCAGTTTATCTTACTCAGTACAAGGCATATTGAAACTTCAGAAAACAGCTGGAATTTTTAGTAGTGTTTAGTGTTTTGACTCATGCTCTCCCTGAAGTTGGTGGTGACACTCCCATTGATTACAGCAGCAGCAAAAGCAAGACAACAGTGGATTTAAAAATCCAAAACGACATTTATGTAGTGTACAACAGAAAATTCTAGGTTTACCTCATTTCTGGTTGCCATTTTGCTAACACCAGCTAGACCTGGACATTTTTCTCTCCCTTTCCTCCCCACTCCAAAAAGCAGCTGGACTATTTTGTCTTAATTTAAAGAAGAAGATACCTTCCAGAAGCTTCTGGCATGGATATTTTTTGATAGGATATATATATATATATTTTTTTTATTTTTTTTTTTTTACTTTTCTGTTTTTCAATGTACTTGGAAAACCCTTTTTACCATGATGAGCTTTCCAACAAACAGTACTATATGTTAAATAAAAGACAGGGTGGAGTTTCTGGTACTCTGCAAACAAGACAAGCCTGACTCCTACCTTGCTTCTCTCTAATTGCTGATTAAGCATGGTGATCTCCTGTAAACTTTTCCCAAAGGAGGGAGGGACTGAGGAATGAAGTTATTAGCAGTTGAAGGAAGTGATGCATTGAAGTTAGCAGGCTAAACGAGCTGGTGATTCAAAGAAACTTAATACAAAGGTATCAGATGGCAGGACAGTGTGGCACCTTATAGACTCATTCACAGAGGCTGTGAATGGATTTGTAGGGAGCAGCTGTAATAAAAAAGAAAGGAATAAAGTTATAAATAAAAAGGATACAAAACTAGCATTGCTAATTTTTTTGTGTCATATCCTGTGTACCAGTTTAAACTGCTGCTGTTACCTATGCTAACTAGGCATAAAATAGCACAGGTATGTACAGTTGGGCTGCAGTCATTCCTTTGATCACACTGTAGACATAACCATAGAAAAGAGACAGGGAATGTAAAAGGCAGGCTGGAGAAGAAATTAAATTGGTCTGCTTGTCTGTCCAGCAGCTTCAACTCAAATCCTTTAGCCTTGCTGCAATAATGAAAGGAACTATGGAGGACTGTACTTCAGTGAGTGAAGCACAGAACTATATGGCATGATGCCACTGCTGTAGCCACCTAAAGTGGACCTGTCCCATCAGATCCTTTACAAATGCAGCATTTCCACATGTTCAGTCTTGATAGTGACCTGGTATGCAAGAGGAAAATATTTTACTAAAGATTTGTCCTGCAGGTTCTTAAGAGGAGGTCAGTTAGATCAGCAATTGTGTGTGCACTTGCAGGGCAGGGGTATTTAACTCTTTCTATTGAATGATGCTGATAACCTTTCCGCATCCCGTGTATTTACTGATATTTGATCTTGCACAGAAAAGCATTTTTTAAATTCTTTCAGTCAGCTAGATCACAAAGTAAGGCAGTACTCCTCTTCCTTAGAGAGAAGCCAAGAGGTAGTAGAACAGGTAACTCCTCTACCTGTATGCGTAATTGTGCATCTCTATACATTATTTATCTTGTATAATAGGAAATGGCTTTAAATTCTGACTGCAGCTGCAGATCTGGGTATCAGACTTTCTCAGGGGCACATGTATTTTGCAAATTAAGAAAGGATTTGAACTACAATATAACCCCTGCACTAAGACTATGAACAGAAGGGTTAAAGTGCATGTCTTGTAGAAACTAGATATTTGCAAGACTGCAGTGCACGCCCTATTCTTCTCCCTCCCCCAAAAATGCAGTAGGTCAGTATCTCATCCCTAGCTTGAGATGGAAAGAAGTAACGCTCAAGCTATCTAGACATCCATCCATACACAAATCAAACCTGTCAGGAGGCATGGCTTGAAGTGGCAAGTGCTGCTGCTTGAGTAATGCCCTGTGGGTACAACCGCTCCAGCACTTCAGCAGCGTATCCTTTCAGTCCATGTAGTTCAAGAGATTTGCAGTATTGAACAGTTTTTAACTGAGCTAAGATAACTTGTGCAAAATAAATCAGGTGTACTATATTGGCTGATTGTTGCAGTAAAGAGGACTCCTTATCCACTGCAGTTAATAATTGTAAGTATTAATAGGAATTTTTAATTTGGCAACTGGTTTATATGGACCTCATTATATATTTTAGGGTTTTCTGTAGTCTTTTTTTTCCTGAAGTTTTACTAATATAGCTTTATAAATAAACTAGTAGTTGCTGTAAAAAAAAAAAAAAAAAAAAAAAAAAAAAAAAGCAGCTGTGCAGCTGGTTCTCCTCCCTTAGAGAAAGTTTGCCACCAGTGGTTTGCATCCAGACTTTAATGGTTTAGGAACAAATTTCTTTGTCATCGCCTCTGTTTAGGTCTTAACCTTAGCGCTGCATAATAAAACCTGAAGCAAGCTGTGGAGTCAGGCTAGAAAATATCCTTTGTTCTGTTCTTACGCCAGTGTGTGAATGTTGTGATTGTTTAAGTGTATTTTGGCTTTATTTTTTCCCCCCATGTTGCAAAGTCAAGGACTTGGTTTATAAAACATTTTTAGTAAGTGGTTGGTTGAAATTCCTTACAGCCCAGCCTCTGTAGAGTTGTAAATAAGGCAGAATTTTTACTGTGGAGTTTGTAAGCATTCATGAGAATTGCCATGGCAATTACTTCTACAAATTCTTTTGCAAGGCCTGCATTATTGTCACTTGTGAGCAAATTACGGTGGGGGGGGAGTTCCCATGCAAACCATGTAGATTTGAAACTCCACTCTAATTACTAGTACCACAAGAACTAGGTCAAAGTGGTAATCTTTTGTTGTACATAGGACTATCAAATAAAGCTTGAAAAGAGATCATTTCCTACCCATTCCAAATAGGTGGCCTGTTTATAGCTTCACATAACAATATCTTGTCAGTGAATTTTATAATGGGAAAAACATTATATGCATTCAACATAGAAGTTTGGTATTTGCTCTAAGAAATAAATGCTTGTAAACTTGGTGAAGATGGTATTGTTTTGCATTGCATTTTTATGTACCAAATTTTAAGAGCATTTTAAAAATCTTGCACTCTGGGGGAAACATGCTAACAAAAGTCTCCCTTTCTTTTCCCCCCACCTTTAGGTGAATCTGGATTGGGAAAATCAACATTAATCAACTCACTGTTCTTAACAGACTTGTATTCCCCAGAGTATCCAGGTCCTTCACATAGAATTAAAAAGACTGTACAGGTATGTATAGGTTGATTTTGTTTGTGAATTCCAAAATATTGCTAATTTTGTCACAATATTTTGTTCTGTGAACCTGTTAATCTTCTTGACTTTCACTATTTTTTCCCTTCAAAAAGTCAGTAACTTGCACATCAATAAATGTTCTTTACTATTTGGCTAGTATCATTGCCAATTTTGGTGTTAAATCTTGCAGGTGGCCAACAGTCTTGCCTTAACATTTTCATGCAGTTAGGCCCCTCTATCCTTCTGTCATTCCAGATGTCCCTGTTCAGTGGCAGGAAACTATAGGGCAGAGCTTTCTTAAATGTCTAAATTTTCAGTCAATATTGGGATGATAAATACTTTGGAATTTTTTCTATTATTTCTTTAAGTTACAATTCTTGAACTTTTTTTTTCCTGATTCTAGTTGCCTTTTTTTAAATAGCATTTTGTTCATCTTGACTTGTCCCATTCTGCAACTCCAAACCATTATCACCATATTTTTGCCCTCTTTTTGCCATCCATAAGAATTCAGTTGTCTATTTCACATGTTGATTTTTGAGAAACTGAAATTGAACATCTTTCTTACTATTTCATACAAGGGCTTCAGGAAACTGTTTCCATGCATTTTATAATTTTCCTAGAGAATTAAACTTCTGTAAAATGTAGCCTTGATGAAATTAGGAGCCAGGTGTGAAGTACTAGTTGCAGATTTCAAGTTCTGTGCATAGAATATTGCACATATATTCTGTTAAAAGATGAGATATTTTAATGTAAGAAAATAGTTTCTGTGTTTATAGATCTTTTAGTGCATATTTAAAATATTTCTAAGTCAGGATCTTAGTCTTTTTTAAAAATAGAACTGACAGTGTTTCATGAGGCTTATAGTGATGTTCTGTAATTTTGTACCCTTTGTAATAATCATAGAATCATAGAAAATTAGGGTTGGAAGGGACCTCAGGAAGTCATCTAGTCAAACCCCCCTGTTTTAAATATTTTAATTATATAAATTTATGTAGACTTTCAAATTGCCTATTTTAAAAGCTTGTATCATGCAATGGTATTATTTCAAAACACCAGTATACAGTTGGCTAAATTTACAAATTAGGAAGCTATTTGCCTGAGCAGAGAAAATGCCAAGGTAGAAATATGCTTACATTTAAAGGTTTTTGTCCAAGGGTAATTACCAGTTAGGGTATTTTTGGTCTGCTTTGTTTGCATCAGCTTAACCAGTAATACTATAAAGTGATACAGTAATTTAAATAACATTTTCCCTTTTGGATGCTTAGATTTGGTAGAGCTAAAAGGCTAATAAGTAGAAAATATTTCCTAATGTGTTTACTTCCAGTAATAGAACTAGCTTTCTCACAAGTACTTTAGCATTATTTTATTTAGTATATCCATTTTAATATTAAAAAATGTCTGATGTGGCTAACCTATCTTGGGAAGAAATAAGGTGATGTTTTTGTACCATACAGTAATGACACGCTTTCTTTTAATCTCAAAAGTTTTCAATGTGGTAGAATATCACTACTGTTTACATAAAAAGATGTTTTAAAAATTGAAACATTTCAGGTTTGACTTGAAGGTTCAGAAATAAGGACTGTGGCAGAACTTTAAGCAGAACTGTTTTGGCTGGCTGATTTTCAGGATAAACCTCAAAGAAATAATTATTCAATGAAAATACATTTTATTTTAACTTTGCTTCCTTGTAAATAGGTAAAGGAATGCTTCATTCATTAGAAACTTTGAAACTGACTCCTATTTAGTGTTATAAAATCCAATGTAATGTTGTAAGATGGATCAATGTGACCTGATTAACTAAAGTGCATGGGAAAATGACCATTTGGAATAGATTTGTTAAGAAAAGTTTTAAATTCCAGGACAAGAACTAATTTGTTTTCCATGAATCCCTTGGGAATACTTGTAAAACCAGATGATAGGATACAGTTGGACTCTAACTGTGAATGACACTAGTTTACAGTTGTTTTCTGGATCTCTTCCAGATGTTGCTGCTTTCTGCAGATTTGACCATGTATGGACACACAGTCATTTAGGTTCTAAAAGAAACTAGCTGCATGGCAGGTTTTTAATATTGATCTTCAACTAGTTTCTCTTATCAAAAGAATGAACATGCTTGAAGTGGGCAGGGTTTGACTGTTCCAGTTTCATGTATAGATGTCAGTGTTCCACATTTCAGGAACATAGTTATACAGACCCTAAATGCAAAGGGGTCTACAAGTTTATCCACTCTAGCCTCTTCCACATATCACAAGCCACATCACTTTCCCTTCCCCTCTCCCTCCCCAATGCTTTATAACTTTTTTGTTTTTCAGAGTTAAAGGGCTTATTGAGGTTAACAGTTGCTGAGGTTTCCTTGGCAGCAAGGATTTTTATAATTTTTTTGTGAGACTCTTTCAAATGAGAGAGAGAACACAAGTTAGAGAACTCTCTCAATATCTTATTTAGGGACAACTTTTTAATTTTACTTAATACTTTCTTTGAACTTTTTTTGCCTTCAAGGCTTATTTTTAAATTAACTTTATCCATTTGTTAGAATATCTCACTTCTTTACACCATGATGCCAGTCCTTGCAATTTCTTACAACATATTTCAGGTGTGGTGCAGAACAGTGTATTGTCATTTGCACTTAAACAGGTGTTAAAAACTGTTGTGAAATATTTATATGACCCATCCCTTAAAAGCATGAACCTTTTAATTATGGCAGAAGGCCCATCCAAGCAGTAACTGGTCAGAAGGCTTGCTCAAGTAGTAAGATGGAGATTTCTATCATGCTTGTTACTGAGGTTTCTTGAAAGTGGTAATCCCCTGAAAAGTTCTACTAAAGAGCTAGGGACAGACATTACACATAAACTAGTTTGTGATCAGAAACTGGTTTAAACTTAGAACAGATGTTCAGTGCACATAAACCAGTTTGAAAATGGCTGAAACCGATTCGAGATAAACTTGGCTGAATGTAGTATATCAGACTTAACTGATTTGTCTCAAACCAATTTACACAATATCTGTCCCAGATGCCTTGCTAGTTTAAGATAAGCCAGGCACCCCCAGCATCCTTGGCATGCTCTCTGGGCTGGGCGGGGCTCTTTGCTCCACAGCAGGGCTCGCCCCTCCCTTCTGCTCCCTGGCTGGAGCTTCCGCAGAAACTGCAGCCACAGCAGGGTCTGCCTAGTTTTTCCCTGACCTACTCCCCACTTGCTGCTTAAGCAGGAATCCCTCCCTCCCTCCCTCCCTCCAGTCTCCCACAGCATGGACCGCAGCCCTATGGAGCCTAGACATGTGGTATGCTTGCTAATGCCAAGAGGTGTCTCTGTGGTGTTTCCAATTTCACTGGGACAGGCGGACAGAATAGTGACCACTTAGGGCTTTTTGGAGCTAATCAACAGGTCAGCTGGTAAGCTGTTTAAGAAGAGTTTAAACTAATGGAGCAAGGCTGTTGTTTTGCTGTTGGGGTGATAAACAATGTTATCACCCCCCCCCCCCACCGCTGGCTTGCTTGCCTGTCAGTTTGCTGCAGACAATATAAAGAAGCAGGGAGAGGGAAATTGAAAAGCTCTGTATCATTAGCAGATGAATGCACAACAACCCCCCCCCCTTTGCCTGAGTGTGCTAGCAGGGGGATGGGGCTGGCAACACTTGTGCCCCTTTAGCAGCCAGTAGGGGAAAGCCTGGGATGGTGCAGACAAACCTTCCTAATTAGAGGTTCTGCCTGGGCCTGGCTGTGCCCTCCTTCAGCTCAGGACTGTACAAGGGAAGGGAGGGCTGCTGTACCACCCCCTGGCTTCTAGCATGAGCCACTGCAGACATGTACCTGAATTTCCTCAGTCCAGAGAGAGTTTGTCGAGTTACCAAACAGTTCAGCTTTTTGTATTCCAAAGACTATCTTAATACTACAGCATCACATACTTTATACACAAGACAAATGTTCATTATCCCTGTGAGACAGACAGTGTGTATTTAAAACCTGATACTAGTAGAATTCTTTTTTTTACTTTCATTAAAATGGGTGTTGTCATAGTTTTGTTACAACTATTAAGAATTTATACCCTTTGAATCTTATAGGTTGAACAGGCAAAGGTTTTAATCAAAGAAGGCGGTGTTCAGTTACTACTAACAATAGTTGACACACCAGGATTTGGAGATGCAGTTGATAATAGTAATTGGTAAGAAATTACCTTATATTCTATCAAAGTATTTTTGAATGGTGGTGTCTTCTTTGAGATCTTTCAGTACCCTAACTCATTTTAAGATACCAGTATTTCAGTTTAAGCTGGAAGGTAATCTTTTTTAAAAAATGAGCAAACTTTAAAATTGTCATTTCCCCTGGTATCTGTAGACTTTATTTTGAGGTCTGGGTCTCCTGTTGCTATTTGTAATAGGTTAAAACACTTTCACCATTTCTCTAATTAAAAAAAACTAAAGCCAGCAGAATCTTTAGGTCTTTTGCATAATTATAACTATGATGTCACAAGATTTATAATCCTTTAGCAGCCTTTAAAGAGTATCCCTTAAATGTTCAATTTAATACTACTATGCTGTTAAGTGTTCAATTTAATACTGTTAGAGTAGATAATTGTGTGTTAGAAGATTTTCCAGTAGCCATGCAGATTTATGGTTTACAGCTATGTTGCTTATTTTGAATGATCATTTAAAAAGTAACCCTTCATTCTTTTTCATTGCGTTTCCATTATATACTATCTAAAGTGTTTTTTAGTTTTATATTGAGCTGTTTTGTAGTTCTGTGCGCAGTGCACATAATTGCAGTTTGAAATCTTGTTGACTTCAGGGACAACTCTTGACCTAGCTTTCTAGGTCTCAGGAGTCTACTAGTTGCCCTTCTAATAGCTTCATTACTTGAAAGCTTTTCAGCAATATTTGTGTAGTTCAATACTGACTTTTTAAATCTGTCTCTTTGACAGATATTTTAGCAGAAAGTGGCATATATTTTTGGGACAGCTATTATGTAAATCACAAACTACTTTTTTATTGGGTGTGTGAGGTAACTTAATATTTTTATTTATGTACACTCTACAGTTGGCAGCCTGTTATTGACTACATTGACAGTAAGTTTGAAGACTACCTGAATGCAGAATCTCGTGTCAACCGACGTCAGATGCCAGACAATAGGGTGCAGTGTTGTTTATACTTCATTGCTCCTTCAGGACATGGGTCAGTAATTTACTGTTTTAATGTGTCTCTTTCTTTTAACTTTATCTGAAATACATATCCAGACTCTGACATTCCTCAGATATGCAAAGCTCCAGATCAGGATTTTTTCAGCATATGGACTACAGGCCATGTTTAATTTCATACACTAATTTAATTTGGCTTGTCAAACGCTAGATAACCAGACTGGTAATAAATCAATGTCAGGAAGCAGGAACACACAACAGTTACCAAGAAAAATGTTGACATTTGTTAACAGGTATATTTTTCATTTCTTTAATACCACTTTGTGTTTCAATTATTTCTTGCATTGCAATGACTTATTAAAAACTTGAGCTATAGAAGATGGTTCTTCAATTCGACCAGTCATTTTTTTTCTTTGTTTGAAATTAATGATAAACAGAAGGGGGGAAAAAAGAATGTGCACTAATATTAAAGTATTTTTGGCTTTCTGTAATTAAACTAGGACCAATTTAGTTTTGGGTCTGATATAAAAATCTTGCTCTAGTTCACAGTTAACACTATGCCAGTTCCCACACCTTCAACTTGTGTTTAACTTGGTGAGACCTCTCTCTAGTGGGGGACCGAGAGAATTGCATTTTTTTTTAAGTGTACTAAATCTAGGTCATGTTATATTTGAAATCAAGGTTACACAGCAATTTATTATAGTATTACTGCTTTGGTTTGTGGAAGATATTTTTTCTTGCCTGATAAATTTATATCTTGCAAACCAGAAAGAGGAGAAAAACTAGCTTTTATGTTGCACTATAGATGAAGCATATGAAGACATTTTGAGGGACAGAGAGAGTTCTGAGGAGTATTTATTTGGCAGTGGAGAATACTAGCTGTGAGCCGCTCAGAGCCCTACTTTGGTTTCCGACTGTGCCATCAAAATTGTGGACTGGAGTCATTGTTATTATTGGAAAGTAAATTAACCTTTTTTGGTCATTGCTCTCTAACCCCTTTACAGTAGTTTTTTGTAGAAAACCTGTTGATCTTTATGCTACAGAAACTTGATAGCTGTTCCCATATACAGTTTTGCTTTCAAGTGTGAAAGCTTGAAGCTGAAACTTTTTTTGTGTTGAATAAGGCTACAGTTAACTAAAGTAAAAATTATAGAAATCATTTAGATAAATCCTACCTCGTCTTGATTGAAAGTGATGGGCTAGATTCTAAAAGGTATTTCAGGCAGCTTGGGTTGAAACTGGGAGCATAGGCATCTGAATACCTTTTATTTATTTTTATTTGGCCTTTCCTTCTCAAATTGTTAACTTGTTTCTGTCCATTATTGGTTACCAGTGGGAGTTTTGCTATCAATGGGAAGTGTGTTTTTAAAAAAAAGCATAAATTTAGAAGCAAATGTGAAAACAAGTGCTTCAGGTATCCAAAAAAATGGATGCCGTTTTAGCTTGCAGGATTAAAGGCTAAAGTAATATTTATCTGCTTGAAGGCGTATGCCTCACAATGACTAAATAAACTAGCATTCTTGGGGAAGAAATTATAAAGTTGACCTAAGTAATTTGAGTTCCATTCCTTAATGGAATAAACAGCCCCAAAATACTGTTGAATTCGGGAGGATAAATTTCAGAGAGATTAAAATAGTTGAAGCCTATTTATCTTTTATTTCCTGTTTTAGGATACTATCTTGTCTCCTAAAGAACATTACTTGCTTCCGACTTGGTTTTTATGGTGTTGCAGCCTCTCATCTGGTTTCCTGTGCTTACAGTAGCTCATATAGCTGTCACTATCAAGTGGAATGCATCTGTCTCTTTCTGAATAGTACAACGTCATTTGCAGTGTGTAAAAGCATTTGTAGACTATGTCTCTTTCCTTTTGCCTTTTTGTTTTGTTTTTTATTGAAAACTTAACCTAAGTGCACTTGCATGAAAAAAAAAATTAAACCCAAGATAGAATGCCAGCCCATGAAAGATAAGCAGAAGGAGAGCTAGTTTCTTCCATCACTGTCTTTTCAATCAGTACCATCAGAAATCTTGACAAACTAAGTAATCTTTACAGCATTTTCTAGAGCAGGGATAAGCAAACCTCAGCACACATGCCAGAGTATTAGGGGTGTGCGAAATGAGCCATTTTCAATTCTGATTCGGCCTGAAATGGGGACAGTGTTTTGATTTGTTGATTCGGATCACTGTCGCCAATTCTGTTTGGCCAAATCTGAAGATTCGATGCTGATTCAGAGAATTGGCCATAGACACAGCTTTAAATGTTTTTTCTACATACTACAAGGTACCAGGCACAAGTGAACACTGTGATAGTGGGGTGGATGGCATGCCCCACAGAAGGCCCCCTGTGTGTTTGGTGCTGAACTCAGAAGTGGACTGGAAGTACTTCTGGTTCACTTTTGGGTCCTCTGAGCATGTGAGGGACCCCACGTTCCCCCTGCTCGGCAGTCGGCTGCAGGGGGACCCTAGGTGCCCCCCAGACCCAGGAGGCACCAGTTGTTGATCCAGGGAGCTGTGGGAGGGGGGTCCCCACACTCTCCACAGCAGATTCAGGTGTACTTCTGGTTCATCTCTGGGGTCCACTGTTGAGCACGCTAGGAACCCCCCCGCACTTCCGTGGGATGCTCCACCTGCCCCAGCATCTCAGCATTCAAGAGCTACCTGGTACCGTAAGGTATGTAGAAAAAGATTTAAAGCTGTGTCTGTGTCCAAATCATCGACTATCTCCGAATTGATTCGGGGGGGGTTCCAGTTCAATTTGGAAAGATTAAAGGGACTCCTGATTCAATTTGGATTCGGAGATTCGGCTGCCGAATCGAGCCAAAACTCTGCTGAATCAAATAGGCAACCGAAGCTTTGCACAGCCCTACAGAGCATGGCAAGTGAAGGAAGCCATTTTGCTTAGCATGATACAGCCAGCCCAGGCTTTGGGCAGGCTCCTGCTGCTGGCCACTGGCAGCAGGGAGGCTGCAGGCAGCTATGCTGGGGTCTGTGGAGCCCTGCCAGCTGCAGGTGCACACATGCCTCAGTGGACAGCAGGGAAGAGACTAGGGCTGCACTGCCACGCAGGGATTGGGTCACTCATGTCTCCTATACCATCTCCCCCTGGCATGCCAACTGCCTCTGACAAATTGAGGTTGCAGGGTTTTTGGCACTGTGCCCAAAAATGTTGCCAACCCCTGTTGTTGAGTTTAACAGATAGTCAATCCTAACCTAAAAGGATAAGATTAAGTTTTCTGGTCTGCATCTGTCATACAAAACTCAGTTTCATCAGCGTCTCGCTTCCAAAAAATGGCGTTGATAGCTTGAGTAATTTTAATGGTTAGTTGTTGATGACTGCAGTTGCAAATGTCTTTTTTAGTGCGTTTCTCTCACGTTCATTTTTTGTGCTTGGGTTTTTGGGGATAAACCTGTTAAGTTGGACTCTTAGCCAAATGGGCTTTTAAATTTTGGTACGTTTTCAATATTCATTGATTTTTGTTTAATGGAAATTTAATTTTAATGATGTTTTTCTACTGCATTTTTTAACACTAGCTGCTATTTATAAAAGTTTGCATGTGGAACTAAACAACTTTCCGCAACAGTTTTTCTGTGGACTAAAGCAGAGAGTCCTTAATCTTTTCCGAGTACTTCAGGTTCTTACAGTGTTTTACAGTATTTTAGTCATCACTAGCATGTCTGATGATAGCACTGACAAAATGAGGTTTCTGTATTTGCCTTGGAAATAAACAGCCTTCATTTCTCATAGATAAAAAATTACAAGGCAAGTCTAAACAGCCTTTCTCTGGTTTGAAACCAGTTTGGTTGCAGTGTATGTGAAGAAAATTGAACGCGATTCTTGGTAGACCTGTTTATACATTTGACTGTTCTTACTAATTAATTTGACTTCACACTCTAGGGTTTGTCCCTCTAAAGCAGTGGTTCTCAACCTTTTTAGACTCAACTTCCGTGAATTGTGGCACTCGGTTTCAAAATTTGATATAGACTTATTACAGTGTTTACCTCCTTGCAGAGGGGCCAGCCAAGAACAGCCTGAGCCTGCCCTTATCTACCCATCTTCTCACACCTCATTTATCTCCTCATGCTTCTTGAGGCACCCCTCCAGAGGATCTCTCATTACCCCAGGTCTCCTGGACCCTGATTGAGAATCCCTGTTCTGGAGAGAATTGAGTGTGGGTTTGTTTGTTTTTTTGATGGAATGAAGAAGCTTGTACTACCCTAGCTAATACTGTGTTTATTCAGCCTATAAGCAATCATTTTCCAGATCTGACAATCTGTTCCCCAAATATCCTTAACTAAATTTAATTTTGGGAGAGGAATTTAAACTACTGATACAGTTGCAACTAGATCTCTTGACCACTATTTGGTCAAATTCCAGTATGCTGCTCATATTTGAGCTTGTTTACTGAAACCATAGATGTACATCTAATGCAAATCTGGTTAATGCATCCTTCCAAGATGCATTCAGGTAGTGTGCTTGACTTCTGATTTTATTTTTGTCCTAATGTCTCAGTTCTCTATTTTTTAAAAATACCTTAATATTGAAACATCAAAGCACAGACTGAAGGAAAATGGATATTAACCTGTATCATAATACCAGACTGTTGTTCTTTGAAAAATCATTCAGCTGAAGAATTTGATACTGTATTCTTGATACTTGACTTCTATCAGCCTTCACTTTTGCACTGCTAAAACTAACTCAGTTGCAATTTGTCAGGAAATGGTTGTAACTGGAAAAATATATATATTTAACCATTACATTTTTCTCCTCATATTCCACATAAAAGTAGAGGACCACTAATGCCCAATGCTAGTACTTTGGTCAAGAACAGGCTTAGATTCTGAGCTCTGCAAATTCTGCCAACATCCATTAAGAAAAGGAGCCATTCATTTCAGTTGCTCTATCTCAGCCCTTGGATGGACTGTAGGAATAGCCTTGAGAAGTCAAGGCCAAGGGAAAAAAACTGTAATTTTAGTTTTGTCAGTGTCTGTGTATCTCATTTTATAGATACACATGTGTGTTTACAGTTAACTGAAAAGGGCCAGTTCTCTATCTCCCTGTGTGCGTGTGTATTGGCCTTTTTCAGTTGCATTAGTTTATTGAAAGACTATCAAAGGGGTCATTTGAACTGGAAGACTCTTACTGTTTGGTATTAAAAAAATCAGATTCTGGATAACAAGACTAGTTTCTTAGTGTGCTGTCTTTCCTCAACTGGTCTCACTTAGGTGCTTCAGAATACATTTAAAATGCTTTAACAAATATTTTTCCATCAGATGTTCTTAAAGGTTTGGAGTTAAAGGCTAAGGTTATCCAATAAATTCTGTAATTTTGCATGCCAATGGTAGGCAATTTTTAGAAAATAATTTTATATTGTATATGGTGGTCCAGGAAATATGTGAAAGGCAAAATTGTTGTTTTCATTGTGCATTGCATTTGATACCTTGTCTAAGTCTATCCTAATCGTGCAGCTAGTGCAAAATAATTTTAGCAGGTTTATAATTTGATTGGATGAGCTTGTTGGTGGTATTCATAAATTTCTGCCACAATAACATTTAAGAATGAATGCATGGTGCACGGTGAGATAAGACAGACAGCTTTTGGAGTTGGGTTGGGCTGAGCTTCTGTACAAAGGGAATCACTTCATAGATATATCTAGCTAGAAGAGACATGCTAGCCAGTAAATTAGCTAATTGGTTGTGTCCAAGCCAGTAACAAGATAATCTCTTTGTGATTACCAGTCTCTGTGTTGGTGTTGGCACAAGTCATGGGGTGGTCATGGAAATGAATGAAAATCAGTGTGATGTAGTAAATTACCTTCTTGCTTTACATTTGCCAGGTTTTTTTGCTTGAGCCAATGGGGTTCCAGGATTTGAATAAGCAATGATATTTTTAAAGTTCTATTTGAAGCTATTTGGTAAAACCAGAGTGCATAAATGCACATCTTGTAATTGGCCTTCTGGTATCTAACTCCTCAAAGAATTAACTTTAAGTTATTTTACAAAGAATATAATTGATTACTTTAAAATTTATAGACTTGGACTTTCAGATCCCTTTAATCTGCTTTTCTGTAGCATTGTCAGGAAAGCTGCAGCCCATATGTTGCACATACAAAAATATGCAGTTGAATTCCAGTTTATCCTTTTTTGTGGCTCCAGAATTTCTGTTAGATCCCTGAACTGAAAAATATCTAAGACTACCATTTCTAATGTCTGTTCTTCCAGTAAGTCATTGCTTTACAGAATGAGGAGCAGAACCCTCTGTAGTGGGGACAAAGGATTAGTACATTTAGATAGGTGGGCTTTCAGTTCTACATGATAAAATTGAAGAGTTTGATGTTTTTTGGATGTCCCTCATGGGAAAACACTGCTTCCAAAAATTTAGGAAATACTAAAACAAACTATGAAAGTAACTTTCTAGGGAGTCGATGTTTAGTATGTAGCTTGTCTCTGACAGCGCTTTTCTTTATCTTTATTTTTTTTAAATAGCATCAAGCTTTGCATCATGTCTAGGCCAGCATGAGGAATATAATTTAACATTTTTCTGGTAGGGGAGCTCTTTTTATATACATGTCTAGAAGTCAAATAATGGAGAAACACTTGATGACTGTAATGAGGTGAAGGGATCGGGGGCAGAAACCCAGCTGCAGAGGGGTTAAAAAGATAATAGCCTGTGCAAGAACCAGTTCAGTAAAGAACAAAGAAATTAAAGATGTATAGCATTTATGTACACAGAAGCATGACTTTCATTCAGAAATTTTATTATAAAATAAAGGCTGAAGTCACCTACTTGTCAAGGCAGTCTTTCCAGCGCCCAATATCTTAGTGAAAGGCTTTTTATTTTATTTTTGTATGTTTCTATTTGGCAAATAGCTTCCATGGAGGTGAAAAAAGCATTTTCTGTGGTCTGTGAGCTGTGTTAGGATTGTTGTTTTCAGTTGTTCCATAGGTGAAGGCGTGTCATGTAGGTTTCACAGCTCCTATTTTGAGAAGAGTTTGTAAACAAATGAGCACAATTTTCTGAGATGTGATCTTCCTCACATATAAGTGAGGACAGAAAATGAACTTTTCTACTTCAACACTGGCTCCTACCAGCTGAGTTAATGGGCATCTCCATTGGGCACCAGTATTAGGGCTTGGTCTTTCTTACAGACCAACTGCAGGAAGGGTCTTGTGATCACATATGTGAATAGACTTAACTTCCAGTCAACAGAGTAGCAGTGTGTTGTTCTTTTAATGACATTAACTTACGGCATGTTAACAGAGTTCTTATAGGAGATGCAAACAGTGAATTTCGTCCTAAACTAGGTGCCGCCAGTAAATCTCTTGAGTTATGTGGACAGCATAATATCTTTTATTAACAAGTTTTTGCTTAAATAATTATTTTGCAAGGTTTTGCTTTTGTTTTTCAGACTTAAACCTTTGGATATTGAGTTTATGAAGCGCTTGCATGAAAAAGTGAATATCATTCCACTTATTGCCAAAGCAGACACACTTACACCAGAGGAATGCCAACAGTTTAAGAAACAGGTTAGTTATTTACAGCCTTGCTTAATTTATGGCATAGGTTTCCATGGAGGTTTAACTTTTCATACAGTGAAGATTAAACCCTGAAGCAACACCCTGAAACAGAAGAACGGAGTCATTTTCTGTCTCCTTAATAGTGCAGCTGGAAGGATTAACAGAGCAGCCACAGGTTTTTGCTCCCCCCCATATTATAGCTGCCTGTTTTCCCTGAAGAAATATGATATTTCTTCACATTTTCAAGGAAAGATATTTTTTTCCCCCCATGTTGGCTTTCAAAAACAAGGCGAGTGTCTTATCTAGGGAGGTGTGGTCTGTGAGAGAATATGGTATTATGCTGCATTTCCATGGCTTGGAGTGTACACTTCCTTCTTCCTTTCCCCTTTATGTAGAAATCTGTTGTTGCTTTATCCTGAAATTTTCACCACACTTGCAAACACTTACATACTGTGCCTACCACTGGCTAGTCACAAACTAAGATCTGTTGAGCTTAGTTGGATGGTGATACTGCTTCAACCTGACCTGGGTTACCAGCAAGAGTAGCAGTGGGAAGAAGCTCTTTTTGTGATTATCTTTTTGGATCAGCAGTATAGTGCAGAGAAATGTTGGACAAAGTTTTGGGCACAAAGCGGTGTTAAGGGTACTTTGCACCCGAAAGCTGTATCCAACAGGATTGAACTTATTGGATCAACCAACTTTTGAGCCCAAAGCACCTTTTACACAGCTTTATGTCCAAAAGCCTGTTCAACATCTCTCCAGAATTTATAATTGGCCCAATAAAAGAAATCTGCCCTCCCTCCTTGCATAATAGGTCTCTTTTCTCTTTTCCATATTCTGGAACGTCTCAGCTACAGCAACATTCCAACCCTAGACGGAATAGTTATGGTAGGAACTTGAATCTTTGAATTAAGATAAGTGAAACTTAAACATACTTGACACTTCCTGAAAATAATCTAGGGTCTTTCAAAATGCTATGAGATTTTGGCTCTTCAGTTCAAGCTGTAATTAAAATTCAGATCTCGAGGTGCTAAGAATTAATTTAAAGGGCTATGATGGGATTACAGAAGTCAGATTAGAAACCAGTCAACTCACCAGTAAAATGGGGGGGAGGAGAGGAGAGAGGAGGAAGAGGAACCAACTTACGGCAAGAAGTAAAATAATGACAAGGCAGTAAAGCATGCACTAACTGTTTCCTTGTTGGTTTGTTAATTGTTTTTTTTAGTAACCTAACATTTTCACCTTTTAGATAATGAAAGAAATCCAAGAGCACAAAATTAAAATATATGAATTTCCAGAAACAGATGATGAAGAAGAAAACAAAATTGTTAAAAAGATAAAGGTAGATAATTATTGCATTTTGAAATGCACTCTTCCTAACTAAATGGCTTCCACTTTTTTTTCTTTTTTTGAGATGCCCAATGTTAATTTTGAAACTGCATGTACAGTTCATAATAGCTTTCTTCTAGTCTTGTATCAAACTTATTTAGAGAGCTATTACTTTGGTGGGGAAAAGAATTATTAAATTTGGAGCTAGGAAGACCTGTCGTTTTCACAAGGTAAGCAAAACAAGTAGCTCAAATAAAAGTTATTTTGGTGAAAACCTTTCAAACTTGGAGGGAACAAAGCAGAGTTAAAGCTAAGGGGAAGATGTGTCTGAAGGTTTAACTTGTAAGCTCCTTTTAGATATTTTTCTCTCTTGGGGTTTTGGTCGCTGGTATATAAATGTGAGTTTTTCTGCTTCCCCTAAGAATGAGAACCTGAAATTACCATCTTTGATGGAGAACAACTAAAAAGTTATGGCTATAAGAGCTAGTCAAAATAACAGATCATAGTAGTCGATGGAAATACATAATTGCTATAGAGGTTGATAAACATTCAGTGGTAATATAAATTCGTGCATAATGATTGGCTGGCAGCTACTGTTTTTAATTAACTTCTATATTGTACAGTTTATAAATACCTCATTTTGTAAATCTCTGTAAGAAATTATCATAATTCAGAGAATTTCAGAAGTGGCTACATCATGATAAAATTGGTTAAGTATCAGTAATAGTGGAAGTGTTATTTCATTTTGGAAGGACTGTACAATAAAGACTAACTTTTATCCTAGATCAGGCTTACACTAGAAATGTACTGCTGTTGAAAAGCAATACTTTACTTTGTAGGATCGTTTACCTCTTGCTGTGGTAGGCAGTAACACAATCATTGAAGTCAATGGCAAGAGAGTCAGAGGAAGGCAGTATCCTTGGGGTGTTGCAGAAGGTAAGGATTTTTCTTATTTGTAGCACTGTTGTTCCATGCATGTATTAGGAACTACTACAACATACATAGTTGTAATAACTTTTTTGCTTTTATACTATTGGAGGGGATTTCTTTCATAATATGAAAAACAAGGAGTATGATTTTATTTTTTTTCTCCAATTGAGTGTGGGAGTGAGGAGTACAGCCTCTGAATTGGAACTTCCTATACCTTGAATGTTGGAAGCTGCAAGTTTGAGAGAAACAGTGGTGGGGGGAAAAAACCCTAGTCATACCCAGTTCACTCTCCTTTCAAGTATCCACTCTCTCCCACTGTGTGACCCAAGATAACTGGGCAAAATTGGACCCAGAATCTGACCCAGTAAATGACAGTTCTTATATTCTTCTACAGTACTATATAAAAATGTATTCTTTGCATCAAAATATTTATTATTTGATGCATTTCCACCAGAAGATTTAAGAAACCTTGCTAATTTTTTTCTGAGGTAGCTTGTGTAAAAGTCTCATTTGCCAGCTTTAGAACAAATTGTATTTGCTTATGAAGGTTCATGGAGGGTTCTCCCAGCAGGAACTGTAATTAGACTGCAGCATATACTTTAATTTTAATTCATACTTTGTTGTACATAAAACAAGCTGATGCTCAAAGTTCATCCTTTACAGGTACTTGTGATGCTTCTATTTTGTCAGTATTTAATTTGTTCAATAAATCATCTGGATTTTTTTTAAATTTTCCTAAATGCTTGGTTCCAGGAGTTTTCCTGTTAGGGATGCTACTGTACCCATTTAGAGTAAATGCATTTTTTTGTTTGTTTGTTTTCATCAGAGTATATATAATATATTTTTTCCTGTTTAACTTCAAGGTTAAGCATATTTGAGGTTATTTCACAATGAAACACATGCTTCAATTTAACAGGTCAAATGCTAGTCTACATTTGTAACATTTCATTAAAATTAAATATTTTTATTGCAAGTAGAAAAACAATGGTTTACTGCTTTAGATGTTAGAAGATCAGATTTTCTTCAACATAATTATTTAATGCTATTTACCTGCTACGTGTATTACATGAAAAATCAAGCATGCACAAAGACTAAAACACTGCCTTTGCCTTTGCTAAGTAATACTGTTCTGAAGGCTTATTCTGTGCCTGGTGTCATTGCAACCTATTTGAAACAACCATCCCTAACTCTTCCTAGATAACTCTTCCTGTGTTATCACTGTGAACTGTATAGCGAATGAAAATAAGCTATTAAAAAAGACAAAAATATAGCTAACTGCAAGGCAATGTGATGTAAGACTAAATAACTGAAGAGCACTGTGCATGTAAATAGTTTTAAAGGAAATGCTATAGCTCTTTGAAGTACATGTGACAGGAAATGGGGTTTGGCATAAAGTAAAAAGCAGCTGCACAGCATTTAAGGCTCTTGCTTTAGCATTTTGAAATATACAAATTTACTTTCAGACAAACATATTTATTAATGTCATTTGATGCTCTCATCTCTGAGACTTGTCATTCAGCTACAGAAAACCTTGATCTGTTTCACAAGACCACACCACCTGTTTCTAGAATGATCAGAGAACTAATGTTATCCTGGGAGCATGATTTCATATAATACATAAATGGACCGTCATAGCAGGAACTTGTAAATTCCATTCTGTGTCATAAAATAACCACAGATTAAAGAAGTTGAATGGAATAACATACTGAATTTGCCCTTTGTGTTAACTTCTTTGCTCTCTGTAATTCCTTGTCATGCTCCCATCCCCCTTTTTCTTTTGGGGACTTCCTACAACCTGCTACTCCTTCCTCTCCTATTCAAGGGACTTTGTGCATGCCTTTTGTAACTACTCATTTGTTTATAACATTAGACCCCTTTAAATTTGTCCATCAACTTCATTTGGAAAGTGCTGCTCACTTTCTCCACTATACTCACTAATTGCATGCTGTTGCGCAGTCAGTGCATTTAAGTGGTAGGATGAACAACATCTGTTTTGTTGGTGTGGTTGTAAAGTTCTTACACAAGTTGAGTTATCAATACAGACTGGTTAGTATGGTCTTTGAGCAGCATAGAAGCACTTCCCTTGTGGCAGGAATTAGCAAAATAATTGTGTTTTTTATTTAGTTAGTTATTTAGTTTATTTTACTCACGAGATAGTTTTGCTCTACTTGCTGTGGACTGCAGTTTGTCACTGTGGCTATGGCCACAGGTACACTTGGCTGGTATAACACATAATATTCCTATACTGGCAAAAGAGTTCTAGCAATGAGCATGGTCTGGCATAAAAGGTATAAAACTTTAAGAAAGATACAGGATTCTAAATAGGAATTGAAAAGAAATACATGGGAGATGCTAGCAAATATCTTCTCTGTGTTTGACATTTAAGATACTGATGTCTCAGTATACATTTACTTTTATTTCTGCAGTTGAAAACGGTGAGCACTGTGACTTCACGATTCTAAGAAACATGTTAATAAGGTAAGTGGCTTATAAGCAATATTATGCATAGCTTTTGTAAAGGGTTTTAGTTGAATATCAGAGAGAATGGAAGCTACAGTCTCTCTTAACATAGGCTGTCTTTAAAAAAATAAAATGAAATAAAATACAAATATTCAAGTGCTTGTTTTCCCATACATGTATAGTCTATAATATAAAATTATATAGAAATTCCTTTTACAGGAGTATGTATACTTCCAGCACCCAAGTTGCAGAATTGTTGTAGTAGTCCCTGTAAGTATGGCCCATGCCTCCAATTCCAAGATATGAAAGCTAAGAGAGCTACCCTGCCCTTCCTCAGTTCCTCCTTGCTGCTTGTATTTCAAGTGAGAGTTTCATCTGTTGCCTATAGTTTATGACCAGTAATGTATACACAAATGTATTCTTTTAAAACATAAACATGTTTATGGGGAAGAATATTATTGTTTTCTTGACCTCACTCACAGGTTTCATCTGACACCTTACTCTAGTGCAAAATACTCAAGGCTTCAGTATAGCCCCTCTTGTGAGGATGTTATGCACATAAGTGATATGGGTGCTAAAGAGTTTTAGTTTGTCTTGGGGAAAAGAATATGTAAAAGAAAAATGCAACACCTGCAAGTTTTTCAGAAAAGAAGCCCAATCTTTCAAATGATTTAATGGAAAAATGATTGTGGACCATTTCTGAACCCGAGTACCCAAACAATGAAACACAGGACTTTCTCTCCTAAAAGGATTGTCAGTACCTTTTCCACATTGGCTGCATTCTGAGACAAGGTGTCATTCCCCTTAACTTGAACTTTTCTCTGAGGGATTCAAGCCTCCTCCTTTGTACCGAAAGAGAGGCTTTCAAATCCTCAGATCCTTCATCCAGTACTTGAAAAGGTTATACCATGCACTATCTAGGTTCCAGCCTGACTGGTGTGTGTGTGTGTGTGTGTGGGGGGGGGGGGTATGCCCCGCCCCCCTGCTTCCCCCGCCCCAGAACTGGTTTTGTAAGTCATTCAGATTTTCATATTTATGAAGTCTGCTGACATCTTACTCTTGATTTGACAGAACTCACATGCAGGACCTGAAGGATGTCACTAACAATGTACATTATGAGAACTACAGGAGCAGAAAACTGGCAGCTGTTACATACAATGGAGTGGACAACAACAAAAACAAAGGGCAGCTAACAAAGTAAGTGCTCATTAAGGTTGCATAGCCCTTTTGATTCACCATTATATTTTTTTTTGTTTTGTTTTCAGTCATTTGCCCCAATTACTAAAGGCTAGTCTGAATACAGTCGTCTGAATGCTTACTTAATTAAAATGTAGGTTTTAGGCTTATTGAGTTGACACAGGTTTGTACAATCCTAACTGACCTCAGTTAAGCTTAGGCAGCTTTGGCTTGTAGACAAGCCATAAGTTTAATGCTTCAACTCTGCATCTTGTTTCAAACATCACCATGACTATTTGTTTAGATGTCAGGGCTTCTGTTTCCTGGTACTTATTGCCAGTGGCATTTATTTATGCTTTGGACCTGCATGCTCAGTATATTTTGAAGAACAGGTGAATTCATTTATCATTGTGCTTTGTACCTTTTAAAACTAATGCACTTTTTTTCTCCTAATCTTCTTTAGGGGTTATTGATCTCTCTCATTTGGCAGGAGGGTTGTAATTCTGCATTTTTATGGGGGGTAATTTTTTTTAACTCTCCATACCTTTTAAGATGTAGGAGCAAATACGGTATTACAACTCAAAGAAGCCTGGCAGCAAAGCATTTTCCTCAGCATGATTCCATTTACTTCCTCAGCATGGCCACTCACTTCCAACCCACAGCCTGCCATCCCCCCACAAATGCCCTGTCCCCTCCCCCTGCAGTAGCAGAGCTCATGGGGATGGGGGCTGGCTGTAGGCTTGGGGCTCCCCATCCTGCTCTGCACTGGTGGTGCAGACTTGTGCCCCCACTACTGCTGGGTGGGCAGGTGGTGCCTTGTCATGGTGGTGTGACTGGCATCAGGCTCCCAGTAGTGTCACTGAGCCTCTCCACCCTGCTCTGCTGCAAGGCCCTGTGGGGGGGAGGGCAGCAGGGCAAGGAACCCTGAGCCTGCAGCAGGTAAATCTGCATCTGCCCCCTCCCTGTGCACAAATCGTGGTGGGGGGGGCACATGCCCTCCTGCAGCCTCCTGGAACAAGTTGCCCATGGCTCCATCGTGCTCCCCCAGCTGGGCCCTGCATTCCTGCCCAGGCCCCATGAACTGGCCCAGCTGGGCAGTGTCTCCAGCCCTGCCCTACTTCCTCTCTCCCTCACCATGTGGGCCTCAACCTGCACCTCTACCCCCAGTAGACTTCCCTGGAGGGAGCTGCTCTTCTGGCTGCCATGTGCATGTGTATGTGTGCCCGTTCATGTGGCATCCTCTGCCTAATGTCCCTCCTCCCGCTCCCCCCTAGCCCCAAGCAGCCACTTGCAGGCTGGAAGTCTACCAGCCTGCAAGGGGAACTGACTGTTTCCTGCTTGCTTTTTTTTTGTGTCCTTTTTAAAGGAGAAAACCTGTGATTCTTTGCAAATCCTTTTTTATCATTGTGACCCCAAATGGGGTGGCAAACCCAAGGTTGGGAACTGCTGCATTAAACACTTTAGTTAGCTCTGTGGTAGCATGTTGCATGCCATTCTAATTAACTTTTTAAATTATCGAAAATGTGCATTTGCATTTATTCTCTCAGTTTTACAGCCTAGCTTGTGTGTTTTTAAGAGTTTAGATAGCAATATGCACTTCTAAAAATGTAAATATACACATAGGTAATGGCACCAATTATTTCAGATATGCTGTCGTAGCTATTAACTTTTGGTATCTGATCGTTAAAGTAGCTCAGGTTAGGTTAGTCATAAGTGATATACTTATTTCGTTGATTTACTAACACCTATGTTGGAATACCGTTCCAACGGCAATAATTCTATTCAGTACAGTTACAGCATTATACCTCTCTGTCAGTAAGTGATACTGCTGAACTAGGCACAGGCAAGTTGAAGTCTCTTAAATGACAGGAATGTGACTGTTTCATATTGGGGATTGAACAGGTATCACTTAACATGTTGATTGCTTGAAGATGGTTTTTTTGCTATAGCAGATCTTTTTCAGACTGGACATTTACTAGTAGTCACCTCAATCATCCATAGCTGAAGCAAATAAAGAATAACTTTAAGATAACTGACAGACTGAACCCTCAGTTTTGTTCAAAGAGATAAATAACAGCTTCTTGATGTTATTTTATTTACAGACAGCACATTCAGTCCTCCTCTGAGACGCAACCAAAAATTTGCTTGCAGATTTTGTAAATATTTCTTATATAGCTCACTTCCTGGGAAGAAGTCCCAACCTTTCACCACTTTCAGTCTCTTCCAAGTTTAGTCCTGCTCAGATTTCTACTGTCTTTTTTAATGGGGGTAGGCTGGGTTGTTTACTAGTAATGGGGTAAAAGAAAATTCCACAATAATTATTCATTGTGATTCAGATTTTTGGCTTTAAATTTTTACCATAACTTTACCATAGCCCACACTTTTGCTCTTTATTGCCTTATCCATTAATTTAAAGTTAAAACATCTATTTTATAAGTATTAGGGGGAAAAAGGTGTTTTAATCCAAGATGTATCAAAATGTAAGGGTCTAACTTTGCTCTCCCTGTGCCTGAAGAAGGGTGTCTATACCCAAAAGCTTGCAAAGAACAATCTTTCCAACTATTTAGGTGGTCTAATAAAAGATATCCCATTTACCCAAAGAACCTGGTCTGCCTATGTCCTTAGATCAACACAACTACAACCAGCAACCCTAAATTCTGCTTTTAGAGCTTATTCTTTAAAGCAAAAAGAGATTAAAAGCATATAGGGTATGTAGCTTTTATGAAACTACACTGAAGAATTCAATTTTCAATCGTTTTAAAGAAATAATTTTCATTATCTTGAGGACGCTTTTAAATGTGGTGTACAGAGCAGTACACCCAATTTGCATAAAGGAGAAAAGAGCTCATCTGTGGAGGGAGTCTTAGTCTTAGACTCTGAAGAAGTATATAATCTTACATCATCTGAAGTCAGCCATCCACTCAAGCATGTCACTGGCCATGGGATAAAAAAGATCAGTGAATTCTTCCTGGCTACCAGGTCCTACTAGGATACTTTAATCTTGCCTCTTGGAAGTTACGTAATGAAGCTTCAGAATTACTTCTGAAGGGCTTACAAATCAGTGAATGCAAATTTTCCATAAAAGATAAATTTTATTGAGGACTGTCCATCCCTTCTTGAGATTTTATTTCTACACTGGACCATGCTTAAGGGAGAAGGGTCTCAAGAGGAAAGTGTGTATTGGTTGAGGTATGGCTTTTTGCAAACTTTCTAAGTTTTAGCCTTGATTTCAGAGTGTCAATAACTACTACCCAGCTTTCTCAGTGGGGATGCTTTCAGAAGGCTTCTGTGTATAAGTAGCTATTCTCCTCTGAGTTGTATAATGCTCAAGAGAAAATGTTACTGAAGTCCTGTGGTCTTAAAGGATTGCCTTTAGTAGGAAAGTTCCACGTAAATCTTGTGTACCAGTTATTTTCAGTGTGCCTGTTAGGTTCTTTCTTCGTAGTCAGGTATAATAAACATCTATCCAGTATCCCTTTTGTACTGCAACTGAATGAAAAGTTCTGGGCTTCTTTCCAGCACTTTCTGCTTGTAATAGCTTTGCTAAGAATCCGATTCAGCTCTAAGGGAGGCCTATCTTGTCCCAACTTTGAATATCTTTTCCTTTAGAGATTTTATTTGGAAGAAAAAATTCTGCGTTCAGCTGCATTTGACTTGCTGGGAAATAATTACATTTTCCTGTGTTGGCTTCATAGAAAAAGAAGCCTTTTTTTCTTAGGATGAAGTTAGTTGGCAGTCAGGAGACTTGCTCTGGCAGAAGCCTAGCCAATTGTTTCACAACAGAAGTGTGTCAGAAATATGGTTTTTACCTTTGCTCTTGGCCCCAAACCTCTGAAATTTTTGGCAGATGCATAAACCAGATACTTGGAAAAGGAAGATCTTCATTTCTCTTTATACCTGTAGGAATCACTTTTTCTCACCATCATGTCTATCATATATTGGATTGATTTTGTTCCTCCCCATATCAGGAGACTTCCACCCAGGCATTGAACTGACCAAAAAGTGAAAAATTTCAGGAAACTTGCACAAGGAGTAAAAAAAACCAAACAAACTCTCAAGTACAAAGTTGTTGAGCCTGTTAGTAAAATCTCAAAAACCTTGCATTCATACTGCAAGATACAAGGATTTTTGTAGGTGATGATTTTATTAGACATGGTTGGGATAGACCAGGGGTGGCCAGAGTTACTCAGCCTGGAAGCCACATCTTTTCCTCCCCTGAAGTTCAAGGGCCTGGGGGAGTGGGAGGGCTCTGAGCGACCCGGAATGGAGGTGGATTTCTTTGCCCATGGGAAGCACACACCAGAGTAAGCAGCATGGATGCAACCCCCACCCTGGCAGCCCAGCACCTGAGCTGGCAGTCCTGGAGGGAGAAAAGGGGAGGACGGTGAGCTCAGGGGATGTTCCCCGTGGGGAAAGCTGGAGCAGTGGGAGGTACCGGGTTGCACTGTCCCCCAGCGCTGATTCAGGGAGAAATGGGCAGGGCTTCAGACAGATTTCCAGAGAGCTGCAAATACTGTGCTGGCAAGCAGCTCGTGAACCGCAGTTTGGCCATCATGGGGATAGACTTAAACAAGTTTTTGAATACAGGACACTTTTTCTCTGGTCTTTTTGTATTCACACTGTTAGTGATAGATCAGAAATTTAGTGGCATTGATGGATCACAACCTCCTATGAGAAATACCTTGGTTCATGTTTGACCTGCCCTGGGCTTTGAGAAGTTGTATGAAAAGACATATTTTATTCCCATTTACTATTTGATTTTTTTTTTTCCTTTGTGGCTCATTAGTGGCCATAAAGAGAATTCCACTGTAATTAACTTTCTAAGTCCAGGTCTTAACAGGAAGCTTGGGGTCTGTTGTAAGAAGTTAAATAGGCTAAAATAGATTTCTTAGGCTAGGGACAGAAGTTACACATAAACTAGTTTAAGTGATCAGAAACTGGTTTGAACCTGTAACAGAATAGAAGTTCAGTGCACATAAACCAGTTTCAAAATGGTTGAAACTGGTTTAAGATAAACCTGATTGAATGTAGCATCAGACTTAACTGATTGAGGTCAAACCAGTGTATGAAACTTCTGTCCTAGACCTCTTCCTGTTTCAAGTTAAATTAGAGTCCTCCAGCATCCCAGCATTTTGCAGCCCTGGGCTGGGCTGGGCTGTGCTGTCTGTTCCAGAGAGCAGAGCTAGCCTTGCTCCTCTGCTCGCTAGCTGCAGCAGGGAGGGCTGGCTTACTGGCCTCACTGACTGGCTCATTGCCCCTTCTCCCATCCCCCAGGCAAACCCGAGCTGGGGTCTAGGGCCAGGGAGGGTGGAAGGGTTAAACTACCCTACCCGAGTATGGAGCTGCTTCTGCAATGCTTACTTAATGCTGGCTTTGACTCTGGACTACAAATCTCAGAGGCACCTGGAAGCTGGAAGAGGAAGTGATGAGCCCCCCTGCAGAGCCCTGCTGCTGTGAGTGTGGATGGCAAATCCCAGAGACTTTGGGGGCATCAGGAAGAAAAAGCGAGCACACAAGCCCTTCTGGCTGTGTTCCAGAAAGCTGTGCTGTAGTGCCCCTGGCGTGAGCCACTGCAGGCATGCGGCTGCATTTTCCTGACTCAAAAAGTGAATGTCTGTTCATTTGCTTACTGGTTCAATCTTTACAGTTTAGACTAACCTGCAAAGACTGAATCAATTCAGCCTCAGGCTTTGGGACTGTCTGTACTTGGCTTTAGAGATCAGATGAATACATTTGGAGGCACTGAGAGAAGTTTAGAGATCAAGATAATTCTGTCTCATTTTTTTTCTTGTGGGACCAAATTTGAAACAAGAAAGAATTGCCATGACCTACCAGCTAAGTGAGTCCCTGTGGTTAAGTGGGAATATGATTAGTCTTTAATTTAGGCTTTAATTTATTTTGGTTTTAGACAGATAAGTTAACCCTGAAACCATTTAAATGAAATTTAACACTTTTTAACACTTAGTTACATTGGTAACTGTCCAAATATTACATTTTGTATTCATAGTGTACCTTGTTCTGTTCAAATAGCTGGTGTCAGATCTGCCATCTTAAAGTTTATTAAGTGTTTTGAAGCTAGATAGCTACTTGTGAGAAATTTAAAATATATTTTCATTTTTTATTTTGGTCTGTTCCGGGTAGAAATGCAGGTTAGACTTCACAGGTCTTGGTACTTCTAAAGTAAACGTTAGCTTATTCCTTTGAACATGACCCAGGTTGTGAACAAACATAGCTTTTCAAATTTCTTAAAATGGAAAGGAGTTTGCTGTTGAAGAGAACGGGCATCCTTTTCCAACATAACTGTCCACTCCTGTACCATTATGTGGAGTTCGACTGCTATAATGTTAATCATGTTTTTGTTCAAATTACAAGCTACAGCAATTAAATTTATGCTGATACAGAAGTAGAGGCACCAACCAGGTATATTGGAACAGCATCTACTGGTATAACTTGTCTGTCCACATTCCCAGTGATTGAATCTGAAAACAAAATTATATTTGTTGCAAGATACTGTACTAATTAATCAGAACTCAATAATTGCTTCTGTGGAGTGAATAACTTTGAATTCCTTCCTTGCTTTAGTGAGATGGCAGTCAGTTATTCTACAAATAATGCCTCGGTCAAGGCATGTTTTCCATTATTATGTAGCCTTTTTTAATTTTAGCTTTAGTCTCTGCTTTCTTCATTTTTCAGCATCATTGCATTTCTAGAAAATATTGTCAAAGGGTAACCTTCAGGTGTATGGATGATTTGTCTCTTCACGTTATTCAGTAACTGTACATGTGCACTGTATCATATCCTAAAATTGGCATTCAGAATTAAATTGAAAAAACTTGATTTGAGAAACTTTTCATTTTCTGGTGTGAATTTAGTATTTTCAGTAGTTTTTAAGATAAACCTTTTCAGTTATCAAAAGGCTTATTTTTGATATGTGAACGGGGGGCGGGGGGCGGAGAGAACCTTACCTGACTTGCAGGCATTTTTGATAAACAGCTGTCACACACGGTAACAATTCCTAGATCCTTTAACTGCTGCTTAATGTAGATTTGCTTCTAACTCTTTTGACTGTAAAGGTATTTTCTTGTTGTTTTAATAACCTTGCCATAACGCCTAAGATTTTCTGCTTTCTATAGACAGAGCACGACATTTTAGGGGACAGTTCTAATATAAAGCAATTCATGATTTATATTATGTTGCAAATGTTTTGATGTCAAAATATCTAATTTTCAGGCAGCTGAAACCTGTAGTTTTTATATGGCGGGGGGGCGGGGGGGCAGTTATTATTTTATTTGTGCTAGGCTAACACCATCCAAACTCAGATGTAATTATAGTAAGGTTTCTTTAGAGTTGAGCACAGCCTGTTGTGAGACCTCTGCTGGCCAGTGAAATTCAGTGCTGTTTCCATAGCACATAAGCATTATTTTTTTAACTTGGAATGTAATCTTTATTAGGTGACAGATTTAATAGATTTCATAGACATTAGGGCTGGAAGGGACCTCACGAGGTCATCGGGTCCAGCCCTGGGCCTGAAGTCAGCTGGGGTCAGATCACCCCAACAAGATAAGCATCCAAAATTTGATATTTTTGAAAAGAAAATAAATAAGAGATGGTATTGTTTTCAGAACATTTATTTAGACAGAGTGGTTAAGTTGATGTCACTAAAATATTTAAAATCACTTTTAAAGCATGCATACATTAAATACATCACTCAGGTAAACTCTACTTGAAATATCTCTGTGCATCAGATCTGCATTAATATTTAGATGGTATAGTGATTTACTAACTGAATTTTGAAATAAATGTAACCAGCTTTATTTAACAATCTTTCTTTTTACTATGGAAAGTCTTGCTTTTGGGGGGGGGCACACAATCTTAATTAGTTTTAGGAATCTATTAATGAATTTGTTTTTTTTTTTAATTATTGCTTTTTAGCTTTGTGATTTTTATTTAAGCATGCTAAGCCTCTGTATTTTTTGTTTTTTAGATTTGACACAGTTGAAGGCATGTAAGTGGTCATTTAAATTTTTCCAAAGACTTGAGACAAAAATTCTTTAAATACAAAGGCTATTAATGTTAAGTGTTTCAGATTTTTAAAAGTATTCTTGTTCAGCTCTTGCCATTTGTTTTTACCTTTAGTGTTTTCTGTTCTAAAACTGTTCTAACATTAGATTAGAAAGTTTTTTATAAATATTTTAAGTGACAAATCTTGTAAAATACTTACTCCCAAAATATTTGAGAGCGGTTTTATGTAGAATTTTTTAGGGTTTCAAGATATGAAAATTACGCAATTCACCCAGATTGGATCTGCGGACTTTTGTTAGTTCCAGACAACTTGTATTGTTGCTTCTCAAAAATGTGTGGACTTTTCATTACTATCTCCACATTTTACAGATGCTTATTAAATTGAAAAGCTTGTTGGCTTAGTCTGTTTTGACTATGACTATGGTTTTATCTTACCAATGGCTTGCAGAGGTTCCACTTTGTGCTTGCAGCAGAGAATAACATGAGGTGTTTTTTTTTTTTCTGTTGACCTTGAAGGGTTGTAATAGTGTATATGTGTGTAACTTTAGACCAGACCTGTATTTAACATTTCTTTTTATGTTGCTTTCTTGGACTCTTCTTTTTCTTTAAATCCTTGACTTCTCTACATGTTTTGTACATGTGTCTCAGTATTGGAATTAAGACCTAACAGAGGTTAATCATTACAAGAAAGTTGTAAAACAAATCTAGTAAATATTGACCTGCTGATCTACTGAATTTGCTAAGAAACACTGACCAAACTTTCTTGAAATTACTTATGAGACACGCCTCTTATATATTCAGGATATTTAGGGAGCCAGTTCTGTTTCCATTCAGATGAGTCAGTGTTACTTCAGGACCCATAAGCCTTAGGACTTTTATAGTTATGGAAAAATAGACACTTGAAACATTTTCAGTTTCAAAATTGTGTTACAATCTTAAGAGAATTGGCAAAATATTAATTTTTATCATTTGGTTTGCTTACATTCATACTTCTAGGCGTACTCTTTAAAATTACAAGCATCTTGCACACACCACTCAGGAATTGTATTATTTATATTTTTATAAAATATAAGCTTATATACTAGTGTCCTATGACTTGTATTCAAACACTACTCTAACTTACATACATTTTTCCTTATAACAGGGACTACAGGCACAAGCAATTTGCCTTTGTAAAGTAAAAATAAATTCCAGATTTACAGTAGGATCAGTTAGTATTTGAAAAATCGGGGGGGGGGGGTTGGTTTGGTTATGTTTTTTTAGCCCTTGATTTGCTTCTTCAAATATTGCAAAATTCAGTTCAGATTCAACTAAAAATATCTTATGCCACTTTTAAAGCATATTCTAAAAGTACAAGAATCTCTTTTCAAATGATCCTGGGCTCATAGCACATATTTATTTTTCACTTTAACAAAAATCGTAGCCTTACAGATAGTATAGTCACAAAACTGAATTTGAATAAACTCTATAAAACATTATAGGCTTAATAATGCATTTAATGTGGATTCTTTTTCATACTAAAAAAAAAATGTGTGTTATGTGCTGATGTTGGACCACTGGGTTTCCCTTGGTAAGGATACTGTTTTTCTGTTGTAAGCATTCAGCAAGCATGCTCCTCTAGCAGTGTAGTAGTATATATTATCTTTACAGACACTTCCTCATTAATACAGAGGGGAGTTTTTAGAATAGTGCTATCTAGCTGGCGGCCACCTTGCAACGGGTTAGATTGTGGCCCCCAGGTTCCCAATGGGCTCTATCTCCCCACATTGCTCAGCTCCAGGCTCCCCTTCCCTCTGACTTCCCTGAAGAGGTGGGCTGGTGCAGCACAGCATAGCCTGCAATGCCAGGGGAGCCCACAGCTCAGGGTGTCTGAGCAGTGCAACACAGCAGGAGAAGCCAAGGGTAAGTCAGGGCTTGTGATGCAGCAGAGAGGCACAGGGAGTAGTAGTGGTGGGGTTGGCACATAGTACAGTAAGGATGTGGGGAGCAGCAGCTATGGAGCACCCTGTGCAGTGTGGGGAACAGCACGTTTGGGGGGAGTGCAGGGAGCAGGGTGCAGCAGCAGGGGGGTTCAGGGTATAGCAGGGAGCCCTGGGGCCCATGGCTTCCACTCAGACCCTGCTGATGTGGCCTGAATGGTATGCAGCCCCTGCCACTTGGAAGTCGGACAGCCCCGGTTTAGAACATAAGTCTTGCCTAATAAACTACGTGACCTCATATATTTAAATAGTGAACAAGATGCCTACTGCATGGATATCCATGGTATTTCTCATGCTGCTGGGTTGGGCTTTGCTGGGTGCTGCATGGGCCTGGGAAGAACCTTTTTTCTTTCCTGTTATACATGTCAGGGCTTTTGGTTTTGTTGTTGGTTTATTTGTGTGAGGGGTTTGGGGTTTTCTGGTTCATTTGCTTTTTCTGCCTTCCTCAAAAGCATTGTGTGTTGTGTACAAACAAGGCTGGGGATTGTCTGGAGTGTGTCGGTGTTCTTGCCGGGACTAAAACCTGGAAGTTCCTGGCTAGAGTCTGGGGGTTAAATTGGGGTCAAACCAATCACTATATTTGGAGTTGAGGGTATTTTACCCCATAATCAGATTTGTACAGACTGGGGGAGGTTTCCGCCTTCCTTGGTAGTGGGGCGTGTGGCCCTTTTCCTTGGACCTCTCAAGTGTATTTTGACAGTCCTTACAGCAGCAGGACACTGACTGCTGTTGTCCCCCTGCTCTACCTGTGCCAAGTTGGGTTGTGTGACACGACTGATTTTGTGTAGGTTTAGTTAGGCCAGGGTGTGCTTGGGTTGATTTGAATTGCTTCTGACTCGGGCAGAAGGCTGGACTAGCTAACCTCTAGAAATCCCTTCCAGACCATTTTTTCTATGATTCTGCTAGAGGAAACAGAGCTATGGGTCTCCATTTGTAAAATGTACTGTTTTTGTTAAGTGGTAGTGCTGCAGATGGAACCAAAATGTGAGGCTGAAGTCTGTGGTATTTTTAAATGCGGTGTGTGACTTAGATTGGTGAAAAGCACTTTGCAGCTAATGATATAGAGCAGGGGTTATCAACTTATGTGGCCCTACAAGTTGAATGAGTGTATCTGAGCAGATGTGCAGACCAGCCTGGATCTGACCCCCCCATAGAGCATCCATGACACCGGGTCCTAGCCATGCACAGTGCACAGTACAAGCCAGTCCCCAGGGCCAGCACAGAGTACACACTGCCTGCAGCATATTAGCTGGACCTGGCATTACAGGCAGCACAGGGGGTCAGTCCAGGGTGCTGCATGCAGCCTGTGCCCTGGACCACCTATGTTATGTGCAGCATCAGGTCCAGTCCATATGCCATGTGCACAGGGCACATGGTGCCTGCGGTGTGCCAGCTGGACCCAATTGCTGCATGCAGCATGGGGGATTCTAGGCGCAGGCTGCATGCAGGAATAACTTGCTCTGTTATGTGGGGCACATGCAGTGCCAGGTCCAGCATATGTAGCGCATAGGTCTAGGGCCAGAACTATACCCCATGGGCCATATGTTTAATACCTCAATATAGAAAAGTGCATTTACAAATGTTATTTGCTATCAGAGTAAAATAGGTTTTACTGCCTGTTCTTGTAAGATGCCGTTTTGTCAGCCCCTCCAGAGAGCGGAAAGTACCTGGAATACCACTTTCACTGTAATTTACTAAGTGGAATAGTTGGTTTGAGTCATTCCTTTTCAGTGTCAGTCATATTGAGAATTTTTTTTGTGAAGAAGCATTTGAGCATATTTTCCAGTTCATCAGTTGCATGCGTGGTCTTCCTGCATGGACTGTTAGAAATACACGCAGCTGTTTTAAGCAATAGGAGCATTTGATCCAAGAAAATTGAGTTTTACTGTTTATGAATAATCAGATACAGAAGCGCATAAAATAGAAAATCATCTGGCTGACCTTGCTGCCTGGTTAACCTCTTACAGTCAAACAACTTAACGCAGTAGTTATTACTGGAAGTAGTAAGAAAATTGAAACCTACCTACACAGTGCTGTGCGTTTCCTGTCAATCCACTGCTGACTTTTCAGGGCATGCCAACTGTTCAGTCAAAGACAAGGCAACATCAAGAAGCATTTTTGATGCAAGTTCCTATGTTTCAAAGACAGTGTGTTGGAAAAGCCAAATTCATGGGCTTTTAATCAGGGTAATTTCTGTTAAGAACTGTTTAAATATTGTTGACTTTTGGCGTGACTTAAGATTGCTTTTCAACACTGGATGTTACTGTTCTGAGAAGTCTCTTGGTGTTTGTTATACTATAGACGGTGAGAAAGTTATTTTAATCAAAGTTGTTTTGAGATTACAGTTCTGGGATCAAGGATTACTACTTTACTATATACATACAACGTTTCACAGCCAAAAGAAAATCTAATTGAAAATACAAACCACCTTTTTTTCCTTGTAATCAGTTACACTCTTCACTAGCTATTTATTGTAATTATATGAAGTTGGCATTGATGAAGTTGATGTCAAATATTTTATTAGCTCCTTTTTATGTTGATGTAGTGAAAACAACATAAACACCTTACAGAAACACCTTACAGAAGAAAAAAATCTGAGAATTTCTGCTGTGAAATTTACTAAAAGTCACCATGCAAAATTGTAGCCTTTATTGGTCGTTGCATACAAGGTCATGAGTGTGGAATGACCCATCAGTAGGCAAAACAATTTTCAAAGCCATTTGAAAAACATTCTGTCCTGTAAAAAGAGATGCACTCGTAAAGGAGTTGCAGTTTTGAGTTAAAAAGGATGCTCTTATATTAGAATTATTTTTAATCTATCACAGATATTTTAAGGGATTCTGAAAGCCTATAGTTAACCTGGGAAGCTCCTGTTTTCACACTCATAGGGGAATAATGCAGCTACTTTATTTTTTATTTATTCACAGTTAGCAACTTCAGTTACAGTTTCTGTCCTAGTGGAGGGTTAGGTGTGCTAAAATGGGTAGGCACTCCTCGCTTATTGATGGCTTTGTTTGCCTCCCAATAAATATTCAGAAGACTGATAATATTCATATAAACATTTTAAGAATTTGTTTTACATCCATGTACTAATAAGAGCTTTTTTAAAAAACATTTTCACAACATACTTCTCTGCTGAAACAGGCTGAAGTTAATTTGTTCTCATTGCTCTTCCTATTTGAGTAGTAAATTACCCCTGCAATGGGGCTGACTTTGTACATTATCTAGTCGTTCACCAGGAAGAAAATGAAACGTGTGGCATTTATAATGTGGTAAATTTTACAGACTGGTAAAGATTATTACAAATCTGAAATGCTGTTTTGCAGATAACCCTCTACATTAATCCACTTATGCAGGCTACACTCTAAAACAGTAAATTAGTTGCCTTAAAGTATATGGGGGGGATTTAAAAAGTATTTGAATAATTCATGCTTTACTAAGTATAAGCATTCCATGTACAGTGCTGTCATGAATAAGACTTAAGCCCAGCTGCCCAAAAAGCTCTCTGCAAAAATTTTTGCATCTTTAAAAGAAACTGTACAGGAGAAGATTGTGTTTAAGATAAATCTTGAAAATATTGTATTGTAATGACTTGGTGTTACTCATAGGAATAAAAAAATTAAAAATCTCGATGCTCTCTACCTTTCACACCTTATTTTCTGTTGATATGTTCTAGTTTTAAGACTCTTTCTATTCTTTTGCCTACACAAATCTTTTTGAGGGTGAGAGAGCTGAGAGTTAGAAGGTCACTGGTTGCATTATTTCTAACCCAAACAAATTAAGCATGAAACGAAAAATATTTTATATTGTAAAATAAGACTGTATCTATTAGAAGTTTAATGTTGTCCAGCTGATTAAACAAAAAATTGCAGTTACTGAAACTATGCAGAATGAATTTAGGCTGGCAACACACTTAGACACATCATTCTGTTTAATTTCTCAATTTTTCTCCCTGCTTTTATATGTTGTGTGGGAGAGAGAAAAATCTATTGGTTAATCCTCTGCACTGGTTTAATGGTAGGAGTCCACTGGCACAGATGGAAGAAGAGAGGAGAGAACATGTGGCCAAAATGAAAAAAATGGAGATGGAAATGGAGCAGGTCTTTGAGATGAAGGTTAAAGAAAAAGTTCAGAAACTAAAGGACTCTGAAGCTGAGGTAATCAAAATATGTTTTAAATGTCAGGATTATGTTCTGAACCATTGCAGAGAGAGTACTTTTCCCCAGAGACTTTACATTTGTAAACACACATGTTTTAAATGCTTCCTAGTATCACAAAGTAATATTATGTGGGGAAGAAGAGTTTTTAAAAGAAACCCACACTAAATCTTTACCAAAGTTCTGTCTTATTGAAATGGTGTAAATGCTAACTTTCAAGGTGATTTTTCACATTTGTATGCACTGATTTCCTTCCTATAATCACTTGTTAAAAGCAATCTATTCCTTGTTTGAAAAAAAAAAAAAATCTTACTAAGCATTTTTAAAATTCCCTAAATATTATTTGAGATTTGTGAACCACATATACTACTTGAAGCTTTACATTTTTATATAGCATTATTAATGCCCTTTACTGAAATCCATTCTTCAAAAGCATTTATGCCATGATACTTAAAAGATGCCAACCAATTAATGATCCTTAGTTTAAGAGTATCTAGGAATGTCCCACAACTGTTTCAACTGTCATTTTTTTTTTTTTTAAACTTGCATTTGTATGAAGTTGTTACATACATTTGCTTATGTCCCCATCTCCCACTGTTCTCTTAGATGAGCTCCTCAAAGCAAAGTCTGTGTCTATACATGTTTTTACATTGCTTACACATTGCTGATTGGGAGTTACTAACACTATTGTTAAATATTACATAAAATATGAATTCCTTCATTCTGCTAGGGAAGTAGTGTCTCCTAGTAAACTTGGTGCAACAGTTCATAGCTGCAGATTACAAAACGCCAGTTATATGGGAATCTTACAAAGCAGAGGATACAAGTTTGCAAAAGTCAGAGTTTGCCCGAATATCCATCCCTCCATCCATCTTGATATAGTTACTGATATCATGGATGGGGAGAACAGTCATATAGATCACTAATGTTTCAAGCAGGAGGATGGTGGTGGAAGTTTTGAAAGTAGGAGGGAAAGGATTTGTAGTGAAGTGATGATGATTTTAACCTCATCTTGATTAGGAGAGAAAGGTGGGGTTAAATGTTAGCTATGTTAGTTTCTTGCTAGCTTCAGAAAGCTATTTCCAGTAACACTAGATGGACAGTGGAGATGTAAGGGAAGGAGACTAAGTGAGATGGATGGATTAATGTGTGATTTCTCAGAAGTGTGGTTTTTATCATTCATATTACAATTCCCTCTGCCCGAGTCTTTATACTGCTATTTTTGTAGGGCAGGTAACGTTAATAGCCATACGGTGGACTTTGGTGTAGTGCTTAATGGAAGAAAGTTGTCAGGTGGCCAAGTGAAGAGTATTGGTCTTCATCCAGAAATAAACTCAGGACACCGAGAGGATGAAATGAAGTGACTGATTGAGTGAAGAGAAGTCATTTAACCTAAAAGTGGGGGAAAAAAAAAAAAAAAACCCACAAAAAAGTAGGGGACCCAGTTAAAGGTTGCTGTTGTGGTTCCTTGAATTACAAAAACTTTGCTATTCCAGGATATACTATAGAACTCTTGTAAGTAGTTTCCAGATACCGACTACTGCTTTGTTATAGTTTATCTTAGCTTTTCATTTACTTACTGTGACCACTAACTAGTTATGCATTCTCTGCTTGTTAGTATGAATTAGTACAGGGGTGGGCAAAATACAGCCCATGGGCTGGAGGCCATTCTTTCCAGCCCACGGGGATCCTAAAAAATTTAGAAAATTAATATTTCTCTGCCCTTGGTTCCTGTCAAAAATGACAGGAACCAAGGGCAGTAGGACCCAGGGGAAGACCAGCAGGGTCCCACAACAGCAGGGCCCAGCCAGCCCTGCCCCCTCAGCTGGAAGCCCCAGCAGGGGCTTCTGGCCTGGGACCATGTAGCTGCCCCAGCTGGAACCTCAGGTAAGGGAGAGGGTGGAAGGGCAGGGGAGGATCCTGGGCAGGGAAGGAGCCCAGGGAAAAGTGGCCTGGGTAAAAGCTGAGCACAGGAGGGAAAGTGTCCCCTTGCCCGGCCCATGGCCAGCACCCCACGCTGCAGCCACTCGCAGTCTGCATGGGGCTGCCTGCGCCTGCTCTGGACAGCCCCATGGGCTGCGAGCCGCTGCAGCAGGGAGTGCCAGCTGTGGGGCGGGGGACCGCTTTTTCCCCACACCCCCCTGCCAATGCTCAACTTTTCCCAAGGCTCCTTCCCTGCTCCTTCCCAGTGTAGAGGAAAGTGGCCCTTCCCCACCCCATGGCCAGCGTTCCCTGCTGCAGCCACTTGCAGCCTGCACGGGGCTGTCCTAAACAGGCACAGGCAGCCACAGGTGGGCTGCAAGCAGCTGCAGCACAGAGTGCCAGCCATGGGGCAGGCGAGAGGCCACTTTTTCCCCACCCCTGCACTCAGCACCACCTTGTTACCTGGCCACACTGCTAGCTTATGTCCTGCACGGCTCCAGGCTTGCCTGTCAGGGTTGCGTGTAGCAACAGCAGCTGCAGCACCCCCACTTGCTGCACGGTGCGCTGTTTGCCACCACCGCCTGTGGGATGCCCAGAGCGCGCTCCAGGCAGGCAGCAGCAGCAGCCAACACTGCCCAGTGTGGCACGGGGGAGGGGGCACAGCTGCTGATGCTGTGCACAGCCCTGACGGGCGAGCTGGGTTGCAAGCTGGTGCTGAGCACAGGGAAAAGCAGCCCCTCACTCACCCTGTGGCCAGCGCCCCTCACAGCAGACGCTCACAGTCCACGTGGCACTGCCTGTGCCTGCTCAGGACAGCCCCGTGTGGGCTGCGAGCAGGGGGCACCGGCCATGGGGTGGGCAAGGGGCTGCTTTTCCCCACGGTCCCCGTGCTCAGCCAGCTTCTTCCCTGCTGGCAAGCAGGTGGTTGGGGCTGTGCACTGCCCCCTGCCTGTACTGTGGGGCAAGGGGGCACTGGGAGTGAGCAGATGCAGGAGCATGGGGCCCACACTGGTATCCTGGGGCCAGTGCTGGCGGGGCCCAGAGCAGGGAGGCAAGAACGTGGGGTCCCAGCTGGCATGGGCTCTGTGGAGCCAGGTCAGCTCCCCCCTCAGCTGGTGTAGGCCAGCCCGGCTCCACAGACCCCTGCCAGCTTGTGCCTTGCTTTGAGCCCCACCAGTGCTGGCCCTGGGGTATGGGACCAGTGTCCCAATGTCTTGGGACCAAAGACATTGGGACATTGGTCCTAAGATGGTGATCAGGGGGTGGGGCACATGTCAAGGGGCATGGTTACCCATGCGGCTCTCAACAGCCTGCCAAAACTGGTTAAGCAGCCCTCCGTCCAAAATAATTGCCCACCCCTAAGTTAGTAAGTTTCCTATAGCACAATTTCCATTGTTACATAGATTTCAGTTGGACTTCAAGGAACAGGAATAAAAAGTAGAAAGTTGTTGAAGTAAAGACTGACTTTTACTTAAATAGTCTTCCTTAAGCAATTCAGTGTTTTAAAAAAAATCTAAAAACTCAAATATACTATTCCTGCATTTCCAAACAGTCTGTTCACTGTAACTGTCATTTTACTCTCCCTATCGGAATCCTCCATCTTTTATATTGTTGCATGTGCATCATCAGCCACTACAACCCCTAATGTAGCTTTTTGTGGTTTGTTGACTATTTTGCTTTATAACTTTAGCTTCAACGACGCCATGAGCAAATGAAAAAGAATCTGGAAGCACAGCACAAAGAATTGGAGGAAAAGCGCCGCCAGTTTGAGGATGAGAAGGCAAACTGGGAAACTCAGCAACGTATTTTGGAACAACAGAATTCCTCCAGGTAAGCATCATTCTTGCTGCTGCTATTTGTACCTAATGTTTGTTGAAAGGAAAGGGTTTTTTTTTGTTTTTTTTTTCTTTGCTTTTCTTTCAAAAGAAATGTATGCGTTTCTAGTGCTTGACCATCAGTTTCAATATTTTAAATGGGTAACACAGTGTCAAACTGCTGTTGGGTATAAACAAACATTTTTTGGAAATAGTGGTAAAACTCTACACTTTCAGAGCAAATACTTACTTTCTACTAAATAAAAGTATAACCCCACAGATTTTCATTTTTTTTTAAATAAAAATTGTATTAGAATTGGAGGGCTGTTTTGCCTGTATTTCCTCAGATCTTATCAGAGGGATGGGTTCCTAGTTCTGTAACTGGAAGCTGTCAAGTCTTTTAACTCCTGAAAATTAAAGTGAAAATATGAAAAATATTCTCCTCTGCCTGATGAAGGGTGTTTGGGCACAAAAGCTTGCAAAAGAAGAAATATTTTTGCTACTATTTAGTTGGTCTAATAAAAGATATCGCTTCTCTACCCTGAGAGTTTTGTCTGCCAGAGTAAAAATAATGCATTTACTGCTTGATTGTTGCCCTACCTACTCTTTACATAGCATGCCAAGGCAAATAATGTTATTACTATACATCTAAACAAGCAAGCCAGATGCCTTTATGTTGATGAATGGATGTTTTAAAAATATACACAAATATGTGCAAATTATTTGTCAGAACATTCTTTAATCTTGTATTATCTTCTCAGAACCTTGGAAAAGAACAAGAAGAAAGGGAAGATCTTTTAAATGCATCTATTGACCACCAGTTATGTATTAGTTGCCAATATGCCAGCCTGGACATCAGTGTTCGTTGGATCTATATGACCAGTTTTGCACCAGTTGTATCCATAACAATGGATTTAACAGCATGACAAATTTTTTTTGTTAAGCTTGATGGAAATTGAGATGCCTTGAATTGTCTAGGGTGTTGTTCACTTGGAAAATAACAGCTCTAAGTACCATTTTTCCCTTTTTTGTTTTTTTTAAAAGGTTGTCATTTTAACACAAAACATTTTACTGTTGTACAATCATGTTCTGGTGGTTTGATTGTTTACAAGATTTTCCAAACTATGAGGATTTTAGGAGGTTTTTAGTGAGGATAAATTGCCATAATATGATACAAACTATGCTTCTCTGTTATAATACAAGAATTCCATTCAGTGCAGCATATACAATAATGTAATCTAGTCTAACACAGTTGACCCTATTTTTGACACTTCCATTGTTTAAAAGTACACATGGAAATACAAACTTATAGGCTTACAGTGCACCTAAAGCTTTTTATAACAATTGTTTTTGTTTTGGATTCTTTAAATATATGCTATTCTCATTTAGTAACTTCTTTAGCCAGAAGAATCTCATTACTGCTTCATTTTTGTAATAACGTTTAATTTAGATATTTTTCCATATATTGGCCCTGCTAAATAGAATATAGCTTCTTTCATATGGTAGGAACCAGTGAGTAAAACTTTCCTTTAACTCCCTTTTTACATTTTATGGTAAGTAGCAGAAAATACATTTATAGGTCATTTCTAGACAGAATTGTGGAGTTAACTATCAACCTGTTTCTACCTGTGTGCAGTCTTTCTTTATTTTACTAGACATGGGAATCATGACCTCTTGGGGGAAAAAAAAAATCACCATTTTGCATTTAGCTGTATTCATATATTGCATTTCTGTATTTTTGTTTGTATTGTAAAAAGTCACATAATAAACAATGTTGTGATGTAACATGCTGATGATGTGTGATAGATTTTCAAGAAATTACATGTATTAGTGCTTATTTGGGAAATTATTTCAACTTCTAAGTTTTTAACTTGCATCTGAACTTGATTCAACTTGCTTCTAATGTGTTGGTCAATCTGAAGTCCCAGTTGAATGAGAGCACAAGTTATTCAGTGTGTGCATTATTGACTTCTTAATAAGACCAGTTGTAAATGACTGAGGTATAATGACTAATTGTGCCCTGAAACTGTAAAATGTAAGTGTCTTGTCTCAAAAAGGTACTAACCTGTCTTACACATCCTGCTTTGTCCATAACACAGTATTTTTCACTTACCTGATCTGCTTTATTGGGGAGGAGTGTATTGTTCCATATGGTGTTTGTCCTTAATTACTGTACTTTGACGTGTCTCTTCTGTGGAGTTGCATAATAATTTTACTGTTTACATGAAGATAAAAATTAAAGTAATTAATTTAATAACTAGGTATGTGGCAGTCAGCTAAAAGAACAGATTTTAAAGTGCTAAAACCTTTTAAAAGTGTTCAATTCAGTACTTTATTTGTCTTTGCACAGACACAAGAATAGAAAGAGCTGCATTCACATATTTATTTATTTATTTATTTATTTATTTTTAGAAAATTAAAAAAGAAGAATCTGGGCAGTACAGCACTATCTTCTTTGTAACCTAAAGTGAGTTTTACTAGAAAGGGGGAAATTCTACAGGTAATTTGGCTTCTTGAGAGTCTTACTGTTAAATGATTATAAGCCTGATTTGGGTTGAGAAGATTTTGGTTATTTTTCTTTGGAGACTTAGTATTAATGATATTTTTATCAGTTAACATTAACTGATGCATTTCCTTGATGCAGAATGGACAGAAATTCTGTGATGTAAAACTTTTAAGTCATTTGCAAATACCTTTATCACAACTGAGTGTTTGTACCACCTTGGTTTTAATCCGTCTTCATGAAAAGGGATATTGATTAGCACAACCAGGAGTGTGACACTGTAAACAGTTACCAGCTTTTATTATAATGGTTTAATAATATATATGGATTAGGTTAGAGGTTCCCAAACTTTCTTATTGAATATCCCTTCCAGATTTACCAGCTGCCCACAAGGTTTTTGTATTTTAACCCTTTAAATGCCAATAATTATAACAAAATTAAATCCACCATTGCGCGACTTCTCTTGCGTACCCCCCCGGAGATGTCTTGTGTACCCCCACGGGTATGCAGAACCCTTGGATTAAGTTAGTTGATATTTATACGAAGTTTACTTATTAGCCAGTTGTCATTCGGTCTTTGGTTCGTGTGTATGTTATGCGAGGCTCCACATATGCTAATATTGTCACTCCTAAAGAGCCATCTCACACAGAATAATGTATTTGCCACATGCCATATGCGACTCCTCACTAACTTCCAGAATACTGTTCCCAGTGAAATCGTTATATCTTTCCTTTAAGCCTTGTGAATTGAGAGAAACCCCTAATGTTGTAATAAAACTTGTAGAAGACATTTCCTTAGGCTAGCCCAAATTCTTCCCAAGGTAAATTTTGTAGGGCTTGTATGCAGACCCTACATTGAAAGACTGCGGGACCTAAACCTGTTCATAAGAGAAGGCTGAGGGGGGACCTGGTGACTGTCTATAAACTCACTAGAGGGGACCAGAAGGGTGTGGGGGAGACGCTGTTTCCCCTAGCGCCCCCTGGCATGACAAGGAACAATGGACACAAATTATTGGAGAGTAGGTTTAAATTAGACATCCGCAAGAACTACTTCACAGTTAGGGCGGCTAGGAGCTGGAACCAACTTCCAAGGGAAGTGGTGCTGGCTCCTACCCTGGGGATTTTTAAGAGGCTTGATGCCTACCTGGCTGGAGTCATTTGAGTCCAGTTTTTTTCTCCCTCCCAGGCAGGGGGTCGGACTTGAAGATCTACAAGGTCCCTTCCGACCCTATTTCTATGATTCTATGTACTTTGATACAAGTATGTTACCTTCCAATAATGTCTTTCATTTCAAATTCGTATAAAAGTCCATTTCCAGCAAACAGTAATCCTCCCCCTAACCTTAAAGTTGTAGAAATATCCAAACAGCCATATAAACAAACTTTTTGTTTATACTTTTTATATTACGTAACACTAGATACCTGATACAAACCCGATTATATTAGGGTTTATAGATTAATATAGTATTAAAAAGTGTTTAAAAGAAAAGTGTCAGTGTAGTGGAATCAGTATTTCTCACCAAAAGACTTGTCCTTCAGAGAAAAAAGAAATCTCATCCAGCTTTAATTGCTTGCTTTTTGCATTAAAATAGTGTGCTTTTCTGTAGGTCTGAACCTATGCTGAAACTTTCCTACAGTGAAATAAGATATAACTATAAAAGTTGGAGACCTTTTTTTTTGGTTCTGTATGCCAGATATTCATACCCTTCATATGTCTATAAAGAGCAGTTTTCTTGAAAAAGTTGTTCCAGACAATTGCAGAGCTAAAACTGAGTTTCTTTTACATAACCAGTAAAATGCTTTGGAACTAATGACAGCATCTAGCATGAAGAAACAGTGGTTGTTATCTAATATTTTGTTTGAATACATTAGTTTGTAATGTGTTGTTTGAATACATTCAAACTATCAGTTGTATTCATTGTAACCACTTCAGAGTAACTGTGAGCCTGTATAATAAAATGCTTAAATTCAAAGCAGGTTGTTTGCTTTGTGGTTCCTAAACTGGTGAGGAACTTACCAACAAATAAGTCTGGCTGCACCACATGAGCTGTTTGTTCTACTCATTGGTAGTCCATGAAATGCGCACACATGCGCACACACACGCACTTCAATCTATATACCAGTCAGCAGACCACATTAAGAACTAAAGAATTTGGCTGTGATTTGAAAGCATTTAAAAAAAAAACAACCCTTTTTTCATTCTGTTCATATTTTTAAAAAATGAAAATCAGCTTATTCTAAAATACAGTGGTCTGTACCTGATCACACTTAGCTTAACAAGTTGGGGTTTTCTTCCAGTTGGTAAACGATCCAGTATTAAAATGCCTGAATAATTAAGAGCTCTGATGATGTATCATCATGATTAGATCCATACCTGCTTATTTCCAAGATGAATTAATACAATAAATCTTGGTTTATTACAGATTGAATATTACTTTTTCTCAGCTAGGTGGCTTTAAATATTTTTTTACCTTGCTACGTCTCTGTGGAACACCACTAGGTGGTGTCAGTATCCAATCAACTGTTTCCCTAGTTTGTCAAGCAAAGCTACTTGAATTTCTGAAGAGTATCAGCTTGAAAGACCTCCTTAAATACTTACAAAGGAAAAGACTATATAAATAAACCTATTACCCTAGGTCACTCATCCTCTTGCCAGTTAACCGTGTTCATGCTGTGTTCTTGGTGCTTTTTCTTCTCTTGTATTTGTTGTCCCAGGTGAAAAGGATTCTTGGATCAAAGGGTGTTCTCCTAAAACTATCTCTGACAAGAATAAGAGATCCTTGGAAAAACAGTCTCCCTTTAGATTCTTTTTTTAATGTTATGTTGAAATGAGAAGACATTCTCAATCCACTAATTTCAATGCAAATAGCTTAATAGGTATCTTAACAGCACTTGGTCCTCTAAATCAGAGAAATATGATGCAACCAAATTCTGGGCTTTTTTTTGCGTACACCTGAGGGGGAACAGTAGATCCAGTATCAAAATAAGCAACCTCCACAAATATTTTAGATGTTGTTATTCCCAGATCGTGCAGCTAGCATCAAGCAGTGTCACTGAGCTCCAAAAGCCAGAGTGCTGTTGTAGGTGCTCAAGTGGGAGCACTCCCCTCCTGGAGGGCCAGCTGTCAAAGACACCTATGTATATAACCTTTCAAGTTACTCACAAACCTAGCCTTCTTAAGACATTCAGGCCTCTACTAGGTACAATGACCTCAGCTTCCTAAAATGTTAATCTTTTGAGGACACCATTCATTTGATCTCCACAATGCAAGTGGATTTCCCCTCTTCCCTAGTCCCTTTTAGCATCTCACATCTGCTGAACAGGCTGGCTGAAGCTATCTCTTACTAAGATCTTAGAAATTGAGTGCTTCTGAAATATTACTGCATGCTCTTTTTTTACACAACACTCATTTCTCTGAGATACTCAATTGTTGTTCTTGGCAACTTCTCTCACTTTTTTAACTAGTAACAAATGTTCTTGTTAGAAATGTGCATTATATTCCAGTTTTTAATATGCTCTGTGAAAATAAGGCAGTTTTTTCAAGTGCAGGGAAGTGTTCAAAAACTTGAACAGTTTGAAAAGAGAAAAACAAACCTCTGATTCTGGGACACAAGTTATTCCTATACTTAATGTTTTTAGTTGTGCAGTAATCAGCTTTTTTTTAAAGCAGATCTCTGGAATAACTAACATTATTCAAATGAAAGCACAGTTCACAACTCGCCCTTTTACACTCTTCTTTAAAAATAGCTAGTGAAATCACAAGATTTGAAAAGTACAGCAAGGGTCCACAGCTAATATCACTACCAATGTCTTGCTCCTAAATAGTGTTGAACAACCTCCACTTGTTTAAGAGCTGGTAGTAGATACCTTTCAGTGTGCCTCAAAAGGAGGTGTGGATATTGAGGAAGCAATGCAAAGACCATTTGCTTACAAACATCATGAGGAGAACTAATCTTCACTTGATAGACAGGCAAAACCATTCCAGCTCTCTCTTCAATCTAAAATGCCTCTGGACCTTCACAGAATAGCTTTTTGAGCCAGTTAAAATGGTAGCTTCTCTGTAGCTGTGCTACAGTGTGATAAGGGAGCTTATTTTGTATATTGTCCAAGGATTGGGGGGGGAAAAACACAGGTATGCCTCCACCATTATTTTGGCCTATTTAGCTTAGGGGGCTTATTTCTCCTGCCTTTCTGTTGTTGTCCAGTCCTGCTAGTGATGCTTTCCGTAGCAGCTGAAACCCAGGAAGAAGATGGTGAACTCAACAAAAAAAACTAGTTCATAAATATCAGTGAAAAGCTAATTATGGCTTTTTGGAATGTACCCGATAGAAACAGTGGCAGGGGTTTCTTGTAAGGAAGTCTTGGAGGAAGATGACCCAGAATTTCCAAGATCCAAGTTACAGAACTACTGCTTCATACCTAGGAGAAACGGTTTGTTTGGGGGTTTTTTGTTTATTGGGGTGTTAAAAGTAAGGGTTTCAGGGGCTCCAAGCTAACATTCATATGCAAAGTGGCACTGGTTTCTTTTCTTTTGATGGCCAAGAGAGGTTTTTGTTAAGACCTGGAAATAGTTAATATACCTAACTACAGGAAAAACACCCGCTAGACTCAAGGGTTTTATAATGGACTAATGAATTATTTTTGTGAGAATGCTTAGTTAGTATGTTGGCAGCACGTAAGTGGCCTGTTTGCAGGAAAGAAGGATTGTCCTGAAATTTTAAGATACTAAACTTATGATGAAAAGGTTCAGTTTCTAACCCTGACTTGGGCAAACCGCTTCATCTCTCCATGCTCTTAAGCTTTCCCTTTACAAATGAAAATAAAAATAGCTCCTGGGATAAATTCATTAAAGGCATCTATGTATGTGCTCTGGGGTGGAGGGTGTGGGGGTGCTTTAATTAGAGCAGCTCTCAGAGCTGCTACCACAGAATTTGTTGTGTGATTAAAAAAAATGTTGCAATTGCGATTTGTAATCGCACAGCTAGAAACTCAAAATGATGTGCAGAAAAACTCAATATTTTGTAGGTACTTTGTATAGGTGGGAGGTGTGTGGGGGGGGTGGAATTTGAAAGTATTAAAAATATTCTGGTCTTTCTCATGGAAGGCAGTGCATGAAGCTCTCAAGCTACCACAGGCCAGATCCCTGAATTACTAATAATTTAAATGCAAGGGTAGAACAATAAAGACTTTCCCCTGCTTTATGTTCCAGTTAGATTTCTACAGGCAGCTTCACATTCTCATGTGCTCACTCTCTTTTTCAACCTCATTTTCTGTTGCAATGATTTCGGAAGCCCATTTTTTTTTTTATCTACCACAAATGTGAGCTCTTCCCAAATATTACGTTATGTAGGATGTTTTCTGTATCTTGCAGAACTCTGAGAATATGCTGTTCAACCCCCATATGTATTTCCTAAAACGCATGTGAAAGTCAACGGGATGGAGCTCACAGTCGAAAAAAGAGCAGGTTTATAGGGTCAAACTGAGGCAAGTGAACACTTCTGAGACTAGACAGACGGGGAGAAATCCTTTGTAGCTTATAGATTTCATAGACATTAGGGCTGGAAGGGACCTCGGGAGATCGAGTCCAGCTCCCTGCCCAAAGGGCAGGAAGTCAGCTGGGGTCATAGGATCCCAGCAAGATAAGCATCCAATTTACTCTTGAAGGTGTTCAATGTAGGTGCTTGAACCACCTTCGCTGGCAGACTGTTCCAGACCTTGGGGGCTCGGACAGTAAAGAAATTCTTCCTTATGTCCAGCCTGAAATGGTCTTGCGGAGTTTGTGACCGTTCGACCTCGTCATCCCTTGGGGCGCTCTGGTGAACAGACGTTCCCCCAGATCCTGGTGGTCACCCCTGATAAACTTATAGGCAGCCATCAGATCACCCCTGAGCCTACGCTTTTCCAGGCTAAAGAGTCCCATGGCTCTCAGCCTGTCATCGTAAGATCTGTTTTCCTGACCTCTGAGATCTGTTTTCCTGACCGCTGACTGGTAAGTGAACTGTTTCCTTTTGCAAAAAAAGATGCTAGTGCCTTAAGACACTCCCAAGAAGCGCACATTCCTCTTAGTTCAGTCATTTGCTTATGGCACAGTCGGTACCCACTCTGACTTGTAATTTTGGATGTCAGACTGGTACAGGTTGGGGTCGAGCTGGCTAAGCAGCTGCACTGGTACAGGCTGGGGACTGGTTGGCTGGCTAAGCAGCAGCTGTGCAGAAAAAGACCTGGGAGTTACAGGGGACAATAAGCTGAATATAAGCCAACAATGTGCCCTTTGTTGCCAAGAAGGCTAATGGCATACTGTGCTACACTGGTGGGTGTGTTGCCAGCAGATTTGAGGGAAGTGACGGTTCTCTATTCGGCACTGATGAGGCCACATCTGGATACAACTGTGTCCAGTTCCCTCCTCTTCCCCTCCGCCGCCCTCAGCTATAGAAAGGATTGGAGAGTGTCCAGTGGAGGGCAATGAAAATGGTTCAAGGGCTGAGGCACATGACTTCTGAGGAGAGGCTGAGGAAACTGGGTTTATTTAGTCTGATGAAGAGAAGACTCATGAGGAGATTTAATAGCAGCCTTCAATTATCTGAAGCGGGGTGGAGTTCAAAGAGGATGGAGCTAGACTGTTCTAAGTGGTGGCAGATGACAGAGGAAAGGGCAATGATTTCATACCAGCAAGAGAAGTTTAGGTTGGGTATTAGGAAAGTCTTTATCACTAGGAGGGTAGTAAAACACTGGAACAGGTTACCCAGAGGGGTTGTGGGCTCTCCATCCCTGGAGGTTTTTAAGACCTGGCTAGATAAAGCCTTAGCTGAGATGATTTAGTTGGGTATAGTGATACTTTGAGCAGGGGGTTGGACTAGATGACCTCCTGAAGTCACTTCCAGCCCTAATCGTCTATGATTCTATGACCAATAGCATTGAGGAAATGGCTGTTAGTCCAAACAGGTGGCCAACAAGCCAAGGATATACACGGGTACTGTGCAGCTGATGCAGCAGTCCAGTCCACAAAATCTTTTTCAGGTAGGCCAGGGGTAGGCAGTTATTTCAGGTGGAGGGCTGCTTAACAAGTTCTGGTGAGCTGTCCAGGGCCGCATGGGTAGCCTTGCCCCTTGATGTTGCCCTGCCCCTTCTCACCATCTTGGGACTGGAAGTCCCACCCCCCAACCCCTGACCTTGGCCACTGAAAGTCCCTTCTTGTGCCCCCCAAAAATACTTCTTTTGGGAGAGGAGGTTGCCATCTTAGAACCAGAAAAACACGAAATTATACACTAGAAGTCAAATGTCTACTACAACACATTTTCACTTTATTACGAAAAATATTTTTGTCGTGACTTTTGTTTGCGTACTGTATATAAAGGGGATTGCATAATAACCCAAAAATAAATTCTTAGTCTTTTATATTGGGGGGGGGGGCGGTGTACGGGGGGGGTGAGGGAGGGTGGCTGTGTTGGGGGGGCACAGGGTATGTTGAAGGGTTGTATATGGGGATTCCCACCCCCCATGCTCCTCCCATGGTGCAGCAGCAGCAGGCGCCTGGCAGGACACAGCTCTGGCTAGTGCTGCACATCAGCAAGGAGTGCTGTCTCCTCAGAGCCGTCTATCTCCAGCGCACTTGCACGCAGCCCCTGCATTCGCCAGACATGGTGGGAAGCCCCTAGCACTAGAGCCAGCTGCCTTCCCTGCCCCTCAGGGTAAGGTGCCTGGGGCTTCCCTGGGAGCTGCACAGCAGGGGAGGGAAGGCAGCTGGTTCCAGCCCCCGGGGCTTCCCTCTGTCCGGCTGCATATGAGTGGCAGAGAGCACCAGTGATACATACGGCTCAGTAGAGTCTGCGCCCTTCACTACGATGAGCAGCATTGGCCTGCTAGGTGCCTGCCCCCTAAGTGCTCCACCTGCTGCTGCCGCCGCCTGCTGGGGCTGTGCACCATGGGGTAGATGGAAGCAAGTGCAGTTTTGCCTACCTGTGTTGAAAACTGTTTCTATTACAGTGCAGCTCTTTGCTGTTGTGCAATACAGATGAACCCCTTATACTGCTGCCAAATCTCTTTTCCACTATCCACCGTTAGATCTGGCAGCAGTACAGATTTTTAGTGGAGATTTGAATTGTAAATTTATAGAAATTAGAAGCAACTAACTGAAATATTAATGTTCCTGTAGCCAACAGCAGCCTGCATTTATACAATAGCTGAAGATATAAAAAAAAACAAGGCAAAATAAAGCAGATGGCTGCCAGCATTTAGACAGAAGGTGGCAGCATTCTCTGCATTACCATCTACCACTTAATTGTCAGGGAGAGTAAAACTAATAGGTTTAATTATTAATTTAATTTTCTCAGTAGTAGTTCTGAGAATACATTCTGCCATCTACTCAATGAGAGGGTCTCCTTAAATACTTTACAAAAAAAAAATAAAGTCGTGATATATCGCATTAGAACAGTAGCTTCCACTCAGCAATGAGATGTTATTGTGTATTTGGTGGAAAAGTGCCTTTTGTTTAGAACTGCCCCCTCCAATCAAACAAGTTTCACTTCAGTATATGAAATTGGGGATATCCAAAAAACAAGTTGATCTGATCACATTTGTTTTCTGAAGAGCATCAGGCGTGGAAGAGTGTATTTTTATTTGTTGGCTGACTTGGATCTTGGGAAGAAACGGATGAGATCTCATTGAATGAAATTGAATACACATGTATATGCAATTGTTAAAGCTTTCTCAAGCCACTTGGTCAGATAGTTGAAATTTCCAGTTAGGCCTCAGAGTGAAATGGTCATTTAGTTGAATGGTTCCAAATACAATTCTGATTCAAACCAAGGTGTTGACACAACTTTATTAAATGGACATTCAAACTACAGTGTAGTGAATTGCCTATTGAGAAATTATAGAAAAAGAAACCCTCTCTGTTTAAAGGTCAATTTTTCAAAGTGCTCTCAAATTCACGTCCTAACTTGGATTTACCTTAAAGTTAATATGCCTCATAAGGGTGCCAGAGAAAGCGTGTGTCCCAAATATGAAGTTCCTGAGATATAGCCTCCCTAAAAACCATCTCTTAAGGTTGGCATTCTGCCAGTATAGGTTTTTAATTTTTTTTGTCCAGAACTAGAGAGCAAACTGGCTATGATTAAGGGACTAGCCCAAGTTGGGGCCTACTCGGCAACATTTAACCTAGCTGTGCCTAGCATCCATTGCCTTTTGGAGGGAAGCAGTGTTGAAAACAGAATGCAAAAAAAGCTAAGCTCTCTAAGAGAGGCATGGGGCTACCTCCTCGTATAAGCTGTACTGTCCATGCAAAGAGTATACTAAAAGATTTCTGATGTCCTGGTTTCCATGAGCTGGCTGGCATGGTGGGGGCATGGACTAGCCATTGGAGCCAACTAGTGTTAATTCAGTTCTGACTCTTAAGCTAGGAATGAAGTGGGAAACTAGGAACGAAATGCATCTTGCTACAGTCTGTCTGTCAAAGGAACAGAGAATAGAGGGAAATGTAAACTAAGTACAAAAGAACTCAGAATTAGTTTTCAAAGAGAAAATAAATTATACCTGCAACTGCTTGTTGGGAAGGGTTTTAAGAGACAGGAATGGGAGAAAGGGTTAGGGGACCTTGAGGGTAAGGCAGACGAATAGGCATGACAGTTAAGGGAGGACATGAGTTCTGGGATTCAGTGCAGGAGAAAAGGTAGAAGTTAGGAAGGAGCACTGGGTAATATAGTGGTGGGTACTGTTAGAGTGGAAACAAGTCAGGCCCATCTCTTCCTCCTCATGGAATCTGAGGCATGAATTCTTCTCTCTTCTCACCCATACAAGGAGGGATCTGGGGGAGAGGGATGTTTCAAGAGGTCTATGAACTCCTACCCTGAGAACTGGGTTTTGGGTGGTTGCAATTCTGAGGGAAGGTGAGACTCTCCCTTGCTCATGCCTTTGTTTCTCTCCCTGCCCCTTGCTCCTGAGCTTGGATCTGGGGAGGCCGTGCCCCTCGGAGGGATGTCTGAACCCCTCCCTCAATTCTCCAGGTGAGCTGGTATCTGGGAAATCCCTAGCAGCTGAAAACACGCATGCTGAAACCAATCGCCATGTGCCACGGTGCTGAGACTACTTTGAGGTGATGGAGACAGGCATGCTTGGGGCACATAGCAGGTGCTCAAGCAGTGAGATGTTGATGTAGGGAACAGGTCACACCTCCCAGACCTGTTTTGTATTTATCTCCAGGCCTGTTCTCATTCTGCTGAGAACTTCACAGCAAGATGAGTTAGCACCCATCACACCTCTCTGTTTTAAAGGTCATTTTTATAAGTGCTCTGGTGTCCACACACATGCTTGGATTGTCTTGCGCACTTCATGGGGGTGCCAAATAGAGGTACAGATCCAACTTTGTGGTCATTCGAGCAAGGAGATTCCAAGATGAAATTCTGCCTTTCTGTAAGGTTCAAGTTAGTGCCCAGAAGTTGATATGATATTTCTGTTGTAGCCATAACAGTATTGAATGGGCAGGGATTGATGTGACTTCTCAGAGCCCAGGAATTTAGCTTACAACAACTTCAGGAATGTGTCTGCTTTCCAGCAAGCGGAATGTAACCCATGAACGCTCCTCATACTGACGATCCCGTTGCTCCAGTAGGTCAGACAATAATGAAACAAAGCCACTCTGTATTTGCATGTGCTGGCAAGCAGATGCTCTGCTGCATGTCTTAAAGGCACAGTGAGGAATTACATGGCAATTCCTTTGGTGGTTTAAATTCAAGGGGGGGTTTTTTGGTCAGGAACGGGTCTGAATGACTGAAAGTTTTTATCCTTTCACTCCACTGACTGGGTTGAGTGACTCTAACATAGACACCACCTCCAGCATTGTGAACTTATCTTTCCATCCAAAATAACCATAAATATGACAGTCAGCTTATAGCTGGGCTTGACCTGTACCCTGCAGTCTTGACTTTTTCACTTGCAGTAGTTCTATATATGCAACAAATAACAGGCCAGAAATGTGTTTTATTCAGTTTTTCCTATAGTATTTTAGCTCCGTCAGCCTTTGGGGTTCTTTCCTTGTTATTTGATTCTCCTTTCTTGATTTCTCCCCGCCTCGCAAGGGCAGCAGCAGTTCAAGATCTTCATCTGAAGTTATCAGCATAGTCAGGTAAAAAGAGGCTTTTTCCTTAAAATTGAACCTGCAAATGTACGGTCAACCCATATACAGTGTCAACTTATAAGGAGAACAATACAGTAGCTTTGAAACATGGTATCATTATTAGAATCCCTCTCTCCTCCTGCCTAAAAAACTTAGCTCCTTCACTTCCAAATTGTACTGGCCTTTGTAGGGGAGAGAACTTTAAACCTCAGCAATGACAGGAATATGTGATTTCAGACCAGTTTTCTGAGGATCTGAATATACTGATCTACCATAGCTGATTCCCCCCCCACCCCCACTTCTGTTGGATTTCAATACATGTGGGACCTTACACCTGTCACGCAGCTGAATGTTGTTCATCTGGAACCTGGGATCAGTGTGACTTGAAAGCTGTTCCATGCTTAAGCCAAGGCAAGAGGGGAGGGAGTGCTGCTATTTTTAAACAACAGCTGTTTGAAGCCACTCAAAAACTTAGAATTATGGAAATCCTGGCAGGGAGAACTAGTTCCAGGCAAATAGGCTGGAATGTGGGAGGAAAGATTAAAGGCAAAATAATTTCTAATAACTAACAACATGAGTTCCTACCCCACCCCCTCTAATCCCTCCTCCACATACTCCTCTGCCCAGGATGCCAAAATTGCTAGTTATACCTCTAGTAATATCATATGGTAAAACTAGGGTGATATATTGCTTTTATTTTTCTATCCTATGCAAAAGCAGCTCTTCAAGTTAATTTTATATAAAGCCAGATATTTACTATATTTATCAGACTATTGTCTATTTTTGCTAACACCTACTAATTTCTGGAAGTTACAGAAAGGAATGAGGCATCTTCTATATAAAGGGAGCAAAAAGTCTGCCCAAGTAGTTGTTTGCCAGTGTCCATAAAATGTGTTCCAGTGAACAGCAGACTTGAAATTCTAACTCCTTTTACCTGTTATAGTTCAGCCAACCTGTGTTTTAAGTCAAGAAGTTATTGTGTGTAATTACAATAATCAGATGAAATTAGAGACTCAAGAAGACTTTCCCTATTATCTTTTTAGTGCTGTGTTCTAGTGATTGTCATCAGGCAGATACTGATTTGTTAATCCTTATGTTACTCTTTGTGTTTTCCACTTCCCATTATCCACGACCTTAAAATATTTTTTCAGCTTCAAAATTGTTTTAATACATATCTAATTTATGTGTCTTCCTATCCTCTGACTTATAACCAGAGATCTTGGTTTTCTCTATTTCAAAATCCAAAATTCTTTGATTAAAAAAAATCCTAGATTCCCTGATTAAAACCCAAATCTGCGTTTTTCTGCTATTAGAGTGAAATGCCACTTACACACACACACACACACATAAATAAAATATATATATAAATACATCAATAAAACATTATGTGCAACTGATAACTATACACCTATATATATACACACACACACCTACCCCTATATACACACACACACACACACCCCACCCCTATATATATACACACACACCCCTACCCTCTCTCTCTCTCGCTCTCGCTCTCGCTCTCGCTCTCGCTCTCGCTCTCGCTCTCTCTCGCTCTCTCTCTCATATATATATATGAGAGAGAGAGCGAGAGAGAGAGAGAAAGGGTAGGGGTGTGTGTGTGTGTGTATATATATATAATAGGGGTGGGGATGTGTGTGTGTGTATATATATATATAGGTGTATAGGTATCAGTTGCACATAATGTTTTATTGATGTATTAACCATTTTAAAGCAATTTGAAAGCCTACCAGTGCCTCAATCATTATAACAAAATAAATTCTAAATACCTATATATTTTGGCATTTGATTCTGGTTTCCTTATTATAAAAAAATCAGAGCTCCTTCTGCCCCCTTCGCTTACCAGGGTGTGGGTCCAGCTGCAGCTGTCCCTCCTGCTGCTTTGTGGTGCTAAGCAGCCTGATATGCTGGTGCCTTGCCCATGCCAGTGCCCCTCACTCCCAATCTACAGGCCTTTAGCCCTGGTAGTGCCCCTCACTCCCAACACCCTGCCCCCAGGCCCCAGCTTTCACAGTGTGTGGGGAACGGGGTGGGTGTGTGGGGAAAGGACGTGTGGGCATATGCGATGCGTTGTGGGGCAGAGGAGGCACAGGCAATGCCTCGGAGGTTGGGGCACATACACTGCCCTGGATTTGTGCACCCACAGCACAGTGCAGGGCTGCAGCCTGGCCACACCAGCTCCAGACAGGAGCTGCCTCCGCAGTCCAGCTGGCAGGACCCAGTGCAGGAAGGAATGCCGTGCTGCCGTGGCTGCCAAGGTGAGGTGCCCCCTGCCTGCCCAGCAACAGTAGGTGGCACCAAACCTCACCTTAGTGGCCATGGCAGTGCAGCGTTTCCTTCTGTGCCAGGTCCTGCCTGCTAGGCCACAGAGGCAGCTCCTGCCTGGCACTGGTCTGGTCAGGCTGCAGCACTGAGACCCATGCCCCACTGGGAGCAGAAATCTGCTGCCTGGAGGGAACTGCAGGAGCTGTTCTCCACCGTGCTACTTGACTGCCATGTGTATGTGTGCATGCACATGGCAACCCCAGATTTGTGCTCCCCCAAGCCCCAAAATGCCACTTGCAGGCTGGAACTCTGCCAGTCTGTAAGGGGGAACTTGCAGTTTCCCGCATTTTTCTCCATTAAAAGAGGAGCTGCTTGTAATGGCTATTCATAGCCAGTTGTGCTTTGTCATTTATGCCCTTGAAAAGTATATGTATGTGCACATAAATTAGTTTTCTATACAAATGTTATAATTTTTTTTAAGAGAGGAAGAGTTGCATTGCTGATACAGTGTCAACAGCTGCTCCTTCCTACGTGGTAATGTCAGAAAAACGATCCATTTCAACATTTTGACTCCTCTTCATTATCACTTTCCTGTAACTGTGCACGTAATCAATAATCTTAACAGATGTGGTTAAAAACAAACCGATGTAATAGTGTTGTCTTGTGAGACTTCAGAGGTGCTTCAGCAAGTGTACTACAGAATGAAATTTCCATGAAATCCCAGTCCTTTCAGAGTTGTTTGCAAAGCTCTAATTGACTTCGCTCGCTGGAGTCACGATTTTGCTTCTAAAGTCCATTGGCAAAGCAGACTTAGGCTGTGTGACACAGTAGGGCTGTAACATTCCAATATGATTTTCATGTTTAAATGTCTACCTTTGGCCAATGTTTGAGAAACTCAAGATGACTCACTAGGTGGAGTTTGAAGGCTATGTTATTTGTTTTAACTGAAAGAAAACTAAAGAAATATGACGAAAGTAATCCTTTTTTAAAGGAATCATTTAAAAATATTTCCATTGCAAAAGGTATCTTTTTTTAAAACAAAAATACCCCAAAGAACCTTCCATGTAAAAAATTTAATTGCTCTATGAAATTAAGCAAAAGACTTACTCTGAGACTAAATTAATCATTTTAACTTTGGAACAAACTTTTTATAGTGTTTTACATGCCAATTTCAACACAAAATTAAGTGTAGAATTATTACCAGCAGCTCCAAAATGATGAGTTATGTTTTGTATATACATGTGCATGCACATACCTGGGAGCGATACATTTTTTTAAAAATGTAATATTTATTCTATGTTACTGAATGGAGAAGATGTTATGTTTGGGGGAAAAACTGCATTTTATTTCAGATCTGTATTTTAAATAGTATATTTTAATTGGCACTTTGCCCTTTTCACTGATTTCTAGGTGACATAGGTTTCATAATAACAGTCAAGCATATTGAAGGTATTGTATAGTTATGCAGGTTTGGTTAGGCAAAGCTTTTCTTAGGCCTCTCAAACCCTCTTGTGTAAATTTGCCCTAAATTGTGCCAGATGAATAATGATTAGAGAAGCTGACTGAAAGACAGAGGAGTCCTTCCAAAGACAGTTGGGAAATACTTGCATCAAGGAAAACTCGGGCTAGAGCTAATTGAATTAAAACTGACTCTGAATTCATCCCTTTGGACACACATGCACACACAAAAGGAAAAATGCAGGAGCAGAAGGTATAAAATGTGAAGGGGACAATGTTTCCAGTAAGAGTCAATTGGAAGGGGAAAGTGCAGAGTCTGTCACTTAACCCCAAGGGTACAAAATCTATTCTGGTTCATGACAGCTGTGGATGTGGGTCTGATAAGGGTATAGTTTGGCACCCAGTGTTTTGTCTATCTCCATCTTTCAATGTCTAGTTCAGTGTACTAGTACTTAGTTCTTCAGTGTTCTAGTATTTAGTTCTGTAAAATTTCAGTATTTATTTTGTAAAATAGTACTTAACAGAGTTGTCTACAATGAGCGAGAGAGCGAACTACATACATTAATGCTGGTTGGCATGTATCACTTACAAAGGCATGGAGGTACTTAAACATGTAGAGCAGCACCTAGTATGGTTTTTCTCAGTCGGGGTGCCACAACACCATAGGGTGCCTTGAAATCCTTTCAGGGGTTCCAAGGGCTTTCGCACAATGTTAACATTGTTTGGTGTGCAAGCATAATTCATGGGATAAACCTACTGATTTCAAATAGGAATCCCTAATGTTAAAAAAATTCTGACCTGTTGTGCTTTTTCTGAGTTCTTTGCAACAAAAAAAAAAATGCTATATTATTTTTCCATATTCAAAAAATGAATAAAAATGAAGAACTGACATTTTCTGAGGGATACCTTAAGCCTAATGAGGGATGCCTTAAGTCTGTAAAGGTTGAGAACCACTTTTCTGAGCAATTTTGATTCAGAGCTGTTGATGACTCCAGTGAGCTAATACAGGAGTCTGCAATTCCTCTATGCTTGTAGCAAGAAGGGAGGCTGGTGGGGATGATCCTCAGCACCCGTACCATGGAGTGTCAGTAGGGTGAGAATCTGCTAGCAGTAAAACACAAAGCATTGTACCTGAGATATTCAGAGCTTGAAACTCAAAAGCTGAATTCTGATTCCCTGGTAAAATATGCACCTGAGTTTGCTTTGTGCTTTCCTTGCAGATTGTCTGTGTGCAGAAAAGAGAAGACATGCTGAGTTCTAATTGTTGCTTGCTTTCAGATGAAAGGTTTCTGTCAAGGTTATTAACTTCCCACTGAGCTAAGTATTTCTCCTGACATTTAATGATGTCTTTTTTTAGACAAAGTATCTAGCAAACATGGAGGGCTTTTGTTTTACAGCCACAGGCTTCCTGCTTAGCCTTGGGTAGGCCATTTGGGACCTGTTTTTTCAAAGTAAAGTGTTGAGTTTCTCTTAGATGATATTTAAGGATTTTTTAAACACCCAAGAAGGTTTTGATGCTTAAAAGTGGTTCGTTTCTCTGGAGGCCACTAAAATCACAGACGCACACTCATTAGATGGCACAAAAGGTGTATTTGCAAATAGGGTCAGAGCAGAGTCAAAAACTCAGATTACTCTGAACCCACCAAGGAATTTTGCAGGCTGTATTTATCTTTTTCCTCCTGGGCACGTGTGCAGAAACAGGAACTCTTACAGCTCACTTCCGTTTCATACAAGCATACATGTGGTTACATCACTACATATATCGCATGTATATTATAATTAACTACTTAAGTATGCAGGGCGGAGAGGTAAATATGCATCAGCTAATTAAGCATGCTCAGAGACTACTTTAGGTCACCAAGAGTTTAACCCCTCCCTCCCCCCCTTTCAAGGACACAGTCAGTTGAATTCCAGCTTCTGTAATCTGCATGAGAAAGGCTAGGGAGAAGCTGGGGGAAAGAGCTGTGGCAAGGCTGGGCAAGGAAAAAAGTCCTTGGCAGTGTTTCTTTCTTATCAGGTGCAAGATGCAAGCTGTGCATTTCTAACAATACTCCATTTCTAACAGTTAGATCCCTTCTGATTAAAAATCAATGGAAGTCAGATTCCCAGCCTGTTTAGTCACTTGTAAGTGCCTATCCATAACTTTATGCATTTAAATACCTTTCAAAATCTGGCCTCAGTTCCATCTGCAGAATAGGCTCAGCATTATAGAAAAGAGTCTTCCTTCTCTGGGATGTGGGTAGGGTAGAGGGAAGAGTTGGAAAGATAAATATAATAGGTAATGTAATTTTTATGCATGATTATATAAAACATAATGCATAATGATGTGTAAATGTATGATCATATAATGTACTAATATATTAATATAAACTTATAGTAATATACATAAAGTGTGTATAAATTACATATGCACAGAATTTTATTTACACACACACACACACATATATATACTTAGAGAGAGACTGATATCAAGTCAATGGAGACACATAAGTACCTTATAAAAAAAATTGAATATATTATAGTCTAGATCTTGTGTAATCATTTTGGATTATGGCTAGTTTAATTATAAAACATTAGAATTTTATCAAAAAAATTATCAAAACAATTTTATCAAAATTTATAAAAAAACAAGATAATTTTAATTATAGTTCAATTAGCAAAAATTAGTATTTTATAAAATTATCAAAATATATTACATTTTTATTAAAATATCACAATAATTATTAGGATTATCAAAAATTCCAGATTGACTTTATACAGCATTGGACATTAATAAGCATATTTAAAGAAGGAGTTGAAGTTAGCTGTATAAATGTCAGGGGCCACAAAGTGTTATGGGCTAAGTACAGACAGTCAAAAAGTCCAAGGCTGAATCAATTCAACCTTCACAGGTTAGTTTAACCTGCACAGTTTGAACCAGTAAGCAAATGAACAGACGTTCACTTTTGGTTCCGGAAGTGCAGCCACGTGCCTGCAGTGGCTCAGGCCAGAAGCTGAGGGGCATGCCTTCCTGTTTGATTGGAGCAGACAGACTGGGCCAAGGCTAGACTGCTACCATGCAAGGCAGAGGGGGAGGTGGGGTTTGTGGGAGATTTGCAAAGCATTCTGGGATGCTTGGGTACTGTGACTTGGGACTTGAATGTGCTAAGGACTTGAATCTGGAGAGGATCTGGGACAGAAGTTCAATAAACTGATTTAAACTAAGTCAGTTGAGTCTGGTACTACATCCATCCAGGGTTATCTTGAACTAGTTTCAGCCATTTTGAAAGTGGTTTACAAGTACTGAAGTTCTATTGTATTACATATTTGAACAGGTTTCCAATCACTTATTAGAATTCATGTAATTTTTGTCCCTAGCCATGGAGTCTAAAACATGAGTGGATTCGGGAAAGTGTCAGTAAATAAAATAACCAGTTCTCTTATTTGATTAGTAGCCAGTATTTTATTTCTGGAACTTGCAGTTCTCTCCCCTTTTTCTTTTTCATCTGGTCTCAAAGATGTCCAGAATATTACATTGGCGAGATTCTGGCATGGATTTTTCCAGTAGCTTTGGCTGACGATTCAACTCCTTTCGTGGCTAGCGTTTGCCAAAGTAACAGTTCAGAGGAGAATTGTGTGCTACTTATGCTTTTAGAACTGACACAAACAAAAAGACATTCATTTTTTCTTAAAGACTTCAGATGAGAAGCTTGAGAAGGATCAATAATTAATGCAATACAGTTTGTTACATTAAACTTGTTATATTCCTGCTAAAAATCCTGAGTGGATTGATTACTTTTTCTTCCTCATTGTTGAGGATATTTGGGGAAGTTTAACATTGCTGGATGCTCTGGAAACCAAGGTCATTTAGCATTTTCCCATCCCCCAGGCACTCTGAATTGTCAAAAGGAACCTGATTACTAACTTTGGCCAAAAAAGAGTCTTGGAAGCTGCCAATGAGGTGATTCCACAGCAACCAATGAGAGAACGGGCATTGAGACTCCACTCAGACAGACAAGCATGGCCCACTTGGCACAAACAGGGTCTCTCTCGCTCTGAGGCTCTACTCTGACCTCATTGGCAGCATCCACATTTGTAAGCTGGTGCCAGTTTTCTGTGTGTGAACATGGAAATGAGAAAGTCTTAGCAATATGTTTTGTTTTAAAAAGAGAGAGAGACTCTAAAGGCTTTGTACTGAAAAGTCAGATTGTCTGCATGGCATGTTCAGATTTTGTGATCTCATTAAAAGTGATGTTTTCATTTCTTGACGTATTCAAGAAAATGTAAGAAGCTGTATGTCCACCTGGTGTTAGACCTTTATCATTGCTTGGTGCCTGCACCCAACACAGATGGGTTGGCCAGTAGGTTTTTTTATAGTCTGATCTACTGCTTCTCACTTTTTCTCCATGTGTCCTTGAGAAAGTTTTAAGGCATATGTGGGAAAGTGTTGGAAAGAAAGGGAGATTGTGGATGGACGTTAGCATTTCTTCAGTGTAATTTATTTTTTCATTACATTTGTGCTTCTTTACATTCTAACCCTGTTTCATCAACAGAAATGTGAACATTTCAAATCTGCATCTCACCCTACGAAATCTACCATTGAACAGCTGCTTGCAGATATGTGGTCCAGGACTTAGAGGGAAATGGAAATCACAAAGCACGACTTAGCCTGAATTTTGCCACTCAGAATCTTCTTGTGTGATTCACTTAATTTGTGCATGCTTCAGCTATCTCATGTGTAAAGTGGGGAAATAATACCTACCCTTAAAATGTGCTTCTGACACGAAAGGTGCTCAACGACACACTCTAACTCTGGGTTAGAATACAAGGAAGTCAAGGGGAAAGAGACTTAATGGTGGGGGCTACTACAGACCACCCAACCAAGGGGAAGAGCTCGACCGGGAATTCTTAAGTCAGCTCATGGAGGTAGTTAGGTCAAAGGACGTGGTCATCATGGGTGACCTGAACTTTCCAGACATCTGCTGGAAAGAGCAGTCAGCCAGGTCTGACTGCTCACGTTGGTTCCTAGCCGAGATATAGGACCTCCATCTAACCCAGGAGATTCACAGCCCCACCAGGGGAGATGCCTTGTTAGATATGGTCTTGGCCACGGGTAATGACCTGGTGAGGGGTCTGCAGGTGCTCGACCTCCTGGGCGACAGTGATCATTGCCTGCTGGAATTCACCATCCAGTGAAAGGTGGCAAAGGCCTGCAGCAAGGCAGCAGCCCTGGACTTCAGGAGGGCAGATTTCAATAAGGATAGGAGAATAGTTGGGGAGGCACTGAGGTCCCAGAGGAGAGGGGAGTCAGGTGTCCAGGAAGAGTGGTTGTTCCTTAAGAAGACGATCCTCCAAACCCAAAGGGAGGTAATCTCAACATAGATCAAAGGGAGTAAGAGGGTGCAAAAGCCCCATGGCTCACCAAAAGCATACAGGAACGTCTTTAGCTAAAAAGGAGGCATACACCCAATGGAAGGGAGGGGCCATCACCAGGGAGGACTATACCTCGGTTGCTTGGGGCCAAGGTGAAGATGGAACTGGGACTAGCTACCCAGATCAAGGAGGACAACAAGAAGTCTTTTAAATACATAGGGGGTAAAAAGAAGGTACCGGGTGACGTGGGGCCTCTGCAGGACATACTAGGAAATCTGGTCGTCGTTCCAGACAGCAAAGCTAACCTATTTAACAATTGATTTGCCTCCATTTTTCTGAGCAGGGACTGGGTCAACCTCCCCTCCCCCCACTGGGACCCCCGTAGGTCCCAGGGGAGGCACACCCAGGCCTAGGGTCAGTAAGGACCTAGTCAGGGAACTTCTGGAGGGACTGGACTTATTTAAATCAGCTGGTCCTGATGATCTCCACCCCTACTACTGAGGGAATTAGCAGAAGTTATTGTGGGATGCCTGGCACAGCTTTATGAGAACTCATGGTGCTCTGGCATGGTGCCAGAAGACTGGAAGAGGGCCAATGTGGTTCCCATTTTCAAAAAAGAGTGGAAGGAGGACCCAGGAAACTATAGGCCAGTCAGTATTACCTCAGTCCTGGGTAAGCTTTTTGAGAGAGTTATGCTGGCACATGTCCACAAGGGGCCAGCAGGGGAGATTATGCTTAGGAGCAATCAACACAGGCTCATTAGCGGCAGGTCCTGTCAGACCAACCTGGTGGCCTTCTATGACCAGGTCACCAAATCCTTAGATGCAGGTGTAGCAGTGGACATAGTCTTTCTGGACTTTAGGAAGGCCTTCGACATTTGTCTCTCACCCCATTCTCATTAAAAAACTAAAGGACTGTGGCATCAACACCTATGCAGTCAAATGGGTCACTAGCTGGTTGGAGGGCTGCACCCAGAGAGTGGTGGTAGATGGGTCTTATTTGACCTGGAGGGATGTGGGCAGTGGGGTTCTGCAGGGCTCGGTCCTCGGGCCTACACTGTTCAACATCTTCATCAATGACTTGGATAAGGGGGTAAAAAGCACCCTGTTCAAATTCACAGAAGACACTAAGATGTGGGGAGAAGTGGGCACACTAGATGGGAGGAATAGGCTGCAATTGGACCTAGACAGGTTACAGGGGTGGGTGGGTAAGAGCAGGATGGGTTTCAACACTGACAAGTACAGGGTACTGCACTCGGGGAGGAAGAACCAGCAGCATACTGACAGGCTGGGGAACTCTTTTCTTGTCAGTATAGAGGCAGAGGAGATCTTGGAGTCGTCACTGATGCCAAAATGAACATGGGCTGACAGTGTGGGGATGCAGTCAGGAAGGCCAACCGCACCTTGTCATGCATCCACAGATCTCAAGCAGGTCCAAGAAGGTGATCCTTCTCCTCTATGCGGCACTGGTCAGGCTGCAGCTGGAGTACTACGTCCAGTTCTGGGTGCTGCACTTCAAGAGGGATGTGGACAATGTGGAGAGGGTCCAGAGGAGGGCCACTCGCATGATCAGGGGCAGCGGGGCAGGCCTTATGAGGAGAGGCTCTGGGACCTGAACCTGTTCAGCCTCCACAAGAGAAGGCTGAGGGGGGATCTAGTGGCCTGTAAACTAGTCAGAGGGGACCAGCAGGCACTGGGGGGAGTCTCTGTTCCCCCGAGCACTACCAGGAAAGACTAGAAATAACGGTCACAAGCTGGCAGAGGGTAAATTCAGATTAGACATCAGGAGGCGCTACTTCACTGTCAGGGTGGCTAGGATCTGGAATCAACTTCCAAGAGAAGTGGTGCTGGCTCCTACCTTGGGGGTCTTTAAAAGGAACACCTTGCTGGAATTGTTTGACCCCAGTACTCTTTTCTGCCATGGCAGAGGGTCGAACCTGATCTGCTCAGGTCCCTTCTGACCTTACCAACTATAATTTTGCAGTTGCTAAATAAACTTTGAATTTCTTGGTGCCCTGTGCAGCAGTTCATCCTATCTTAGTGACTTTGGCAATGATTTAGGTATTTCCTGTTTGTTTAACAGCCTGGGACAGTTCAACAAACTGAAAAATATTTTTGCCAAATTCTGTGTCCTAGAAATTGTTATATGAGAATTTTTCTTTTGTTAGTCTCTCTTGTTTTCTTTAATTTGATGTCTGCTTTTTCAGAAACCCAGTATGGCCCATTAACCCCAAGTATTCCAAAACCATGAATCAGATTCTTAAAATTCTTGAGATTCAGATTAAATATCATGATACATTAGTTAAAAATGTTTTCAGCCTTCTGGTTTTAAGCTTTTAATGTTCACATTTTCAAACTTCTACTCAAAACTACAAGGACTAGATTATTTTTTAAATGAAAGCATAAGAGTCTTTCTTATTCACATGACTCTAGGAGCTGGGACTTTAAAAACACCACGTCATGAAACTCTCTGTATAACTGTCTAAGGCTGGGAATGCTGCAATACTCAGTGACAGGTGAACAATGGAGCACTCGATCACTGCATTAAAAGCAGTGTTTAATTATCAGCATTGGTCCAAGCCAATCCTTTTACACATGCAAATCATGGAAAGCCCTGAAGAAAAGAAACAAAGTTGATCCTGTTTCCTCCGTGACTTCAGCTTTCCACTATGTATAAAGCACTCTGTGTCGCATCTCTAATTTTCATACTGTTATAAGCTAAAGAGAATGTCCTGGCTGAGTGGTAGATTCCCTCTGCTCCCTAGAATTGTTGGAAAGCAGGGAGCCTGCTCAGTGGCAGCTGTGTCTTGTTGCAGGAGGGCAGAAATATTAACAATAGGAGTGTGTGGAGCAGAGTTGCAGGCCAGTTGCAACACCTGTGGCAGCTGGCTTGGCAGTGGTGGCAACTGTGCCATTTCTCCTTTGGCAATCCCTCACAGTCAAGAATGATTGTCTTCCATGACTCTCTTATCTGTGTGTCCAAAGATGGATAATGAGGTCTATCTGGGATTGACAAACTTTACCTTGGGGTGGGTGGTACTAGATTCTTGATTTGGTCTGTGACATGCTGTTTCTGCTGTTGTACTTTTCCATCTCCTGTTCTTGTCATGAGGTTTCAAAGTACTGAGATCCCTGCAGCAGACTTATTCCATCTGGGGTGGTCTTGGGAGAGAGTTGCCCATGACTTGACATTGATATTGCATTTTCTTTTAGTTGGCCTTGAGACTCTCCCTGAAGCACTTTCTCTGCCCTCTTGAGCATACACGTTGGCTGAGCTGGGAGAATAAAACTTGTGATGTTGATGTCAGATGATCTCAATGCTCCTGGTGTTTGCTTGCAGGAGGACACTAATGTTGGTGCATCTATCTTCCCACTATATTTGGAAGATCTTCCACTGCTAGCATGATAGTACTTCAACAACTTTGTGTCGCCTGTATGTTGTCCATGTCTCAGCTCTGTGCAGCAAGGGGTGGGGATCACAACTGCTTGATAAACCATGAGTTTGGTTTTGGATCTGATATTGTGATATTCAAACATCCATTTCTTCCGGCATCCAAAGGTTACACTTGCACATTTGAGGTGATATTGGATTTCTTTGTTGATCCCAGTCTTCTGTGAGAGACGGCTTCTGAGGTACAAGAAATACCCAACATTCTCCAGAGTCTCACCATGGATCTGAATTACTGGAGCTGGGAACTGTTCATAGGAACTTGTTGGTGGAGGACCTTAGTCTTCTGAATGTTAAGCATCCGTCCCATTTTCTTGAGTGCCTCAGTACAGATGTCAAGGACTTCCTGAAGGTCTGCTTCTGAGTGATCACACTACATCAGCAGCAGCATACTGGAGCTCATTGATTGAGGTTGAAGTGGTCTTGGTTTTGGCTCAGATTTGGCTGAGGTTAAATAGTTTACCATCCATTCAGTAGTTTAGCTCCACTCTGGCTGGAAGCTTGGTGGTGGCCAGATGCAACATCATGGCAGGGAACATTTAGAAGAGCATTGGAGCGATGTCAAAGTTTTGCTTAACTCCCATTTTAACCACAAAGGAATCTGTGATAGATCCATTACTGAGAACCACCACTCGCATACCATCATGGAGTAGGCAGAGAATTGTGACAAATTTTAGTGGGCATCTGTACTTCAGAAGGATCCTCCACAACTTTTCCTGGCTGACAGAGTCAAATGCTTTCATGAGGTCAAAGATGGTCATGTAAAGAGCCTCATGTTGTTCCTGGCATTTCTCCTGCAGCTTCAGGTATCTCATATGTAATGTGAGCTATGAAGATCTTATCAGTTGTGCCTCTTGGTACCCTAACCACACACTAAGATTCTGGGAGGAGCTCTTTAGCAAGTTGAAGGAGATGGCTCCGGAGAGTTCTTGCAGTGATCTTTCCTGTGGTGAACAGCAAAGTGATCCCTCTGTAGTTTCCACAGTCGGACTTGTCTCCTTTCTTGAAGATTGTCACAATCGTGGCATCCCTGAGGTCATCTGGATTTCTTCCTCGTTCCAGATTCTTAAGATGAGGGCAGGAAGCTGTGATGTAAGCTCCCCTCCCCTCCCCCACCTGAAGATTTCAGCATGGGTTCTATCTGCTCCAGATGCCTTGTCATTCTTCATCTGCTTGATGGCTTTCCTCACCTCATCAAGCATTGGAGGGATTCTGAGATTTGTCTCTGGGTGTTGCAGGATAGAACTGAGAGCACTCTCATCGACAAGAGAAACTTGATTGAGAACATCTGCCAAATGCTTCTTCCATTAGGCATTGATGGTTCCCCTTTCCTTGATCAGGTCTCTTCCCTCTTTAGGTCTCAAGGGACTTGGTCTCTGAGTGCTCAGAAGGTAGATGGCTTTGATGACATTGAAGAAACTGCACATATTGTAGATGTCAGTGAGACACTGAATTTCCTTAGCCCTGTCTTCCAACCATCTGTTCTTCATTTTGTGGGTCCTTCCTCATACCTCTGCCTTGGTTTGTTGGGGATTCAGTTTCTTTTGCTTGGAGTTGGTGTCATTTTGACAAGCACAACTGATCAACTCTTGGATCTCCCAGCATTGTCATCAAACCAGTCTTGATATTTCCTGGTAGAGACAGTATCTTCACAGGAGCTTCTGACGTGGCCTTGAGGGCACCCCGCATACTGCTGACATTCTCCCATTGGGAGAATGTGCCATTCATGAACCTCAGGGCTGGTGCATTGGTCACCCACTACTTGTTAGAGGGCAACTACCAGCAGGTCCATCAGTTCTGCCCCTATTTTTCTTCGTATAAGAGACCCCCCTGCAGGACTGGGCTGTGTGGTGATCACAGGATTGGCACACCCTCTGCTCCAGTCCCAGCTGCAGTATTAGCTCTCTGAATTTTCTCTTTTTTTTTTTTTTTTTTTTTTGAGCTAAGAAAAAGTTCTGGTAACTTTTCCTCATGTTCATTGTTTTATTGCTATTTGTGCCATCTCTGCATTTCTGGCCATCCTAGAAGCACAAATGGTGGACATCGAACCCAAAAGCTCAATTCAGTAGGTCTGGCTAAGTTTCAAGCTTACATTCAAGATGTTTGGATGCTAATTCTAATAGAACCTCACATTCCCTTGACCATATATAGTTATAAAAAACCCCTCAAAACAACCCCATGGTATCATACTGCACTTCTGAGTGGCCTCTACAGATCAAGAATACTATTTTCTAAATTATTCGGTGCTTCTGATTCCCAGCTTGGGACATCTTACAAGGATTTGTTTTGCTTACTGTGTGGGCTCAGCTCTTTTTATAAGACTGCTTAAGGTGTCTCCATTCAGACACCAAGCTCATGTTAGTCTTCCCTGCAGTGTGTTGGGTGTGAACATGTTCTTTTTCATTTTAAATGACAGACAATGGGAAAGGAATCGGGACTATATGCCTTCTGTGGTTTTGAAGCACAAAGCTAAAGTGAGGGACTTCAAATATTTTCATGTAGGAAAACATAAGAAGTTGTGCGATATCTTTCTGCTAGTATGGGGCCATCCAATTTTGAGTCTGTGAGGGGTTAATTTTTAACCTGCAGGCACTCCCTACCACTTTGGCAGCTGCTGCTGCTGTTGTCTCTAGGATCCCCCTTCGTCCTCCAGTTTTTTCTTCCTGCCATGGCACCTGCAGGGTGAGAGAGGGCAGCACAGCCAACAGGGCCCAAGGAGCCCATAGCTCAGGGGTGGGAGCCTGAAGCCTTCCACTATGCTACTATGCCATCCCCTGTGTGAGGGGATGGAAGGCTTTAGCCATGGCATAGCAGAGTTCCATATAGGTGCAGCCACTGACCGCTCTGCAGTTGGCCAGCCCTCCTCTAGCACAATAGCTTTGTGGTTTAGCTTTGTGAATCTTTGTCTCATGTCAATGTTTTACATCAATTCATCTGTGTATGATATAGACAACATGAGGTCCTCTCCCAGGTCCTCAAAATTGATGTGCACTGGAGAATTTGCATGCTCTTGCTGCAATCAAGAGAAGGAGCTATTCTAGATGAATTAGGTATCTCCATATGCCTCTTTTGAGTGTTTTTTCCGCGAGAGCTTGAAGTATGCTAAAAAGTGCTTAGAGTCAGAGAGTTGCGGCTATTGACCACCGCTCAGGATCAAACCCCAGATTCGTTTTCCAAGTTGAAAGTGACCTGTATTCAGCCCACAGAACAACCCATCAGAGGCACTGGAAGTGCTTTTGGTTAGTGACAAGATCTAGCATTTCAAATCATTAACATGGCAACAAGAAGATATTCCTCATGCGATGCAGGAGGCAGGGAGAACCCGGACAGATTTCTTTTAAACTAGTAAAGAGGGAGTTATTCAATTACAAGTAATTAATTGCAACCATATGTGCTAAATGGCAAAGCAGTGACATGCCACCGGTGGGTGAGTGAATTCCAAAAGCTTCCAGCTGTGTTTAATGACCATATTCCACTGAGAGACCATTAATCAGTGGCTGCCTGCTAGGTAGTGTCATACTGCCTTCCATTTCATTTTAACATGTGTTGTTCTCTTTCCCTGACCATCAGCTGGGTCTCTGGGAGCTTCATAGTCACTGAAGCTGATTTGTTGGGACCAACACAAACTTCAGGTGACAGAAACTTGCTCTGCTGTATATTTCATTGATGTACACAGTAGCAGAGGGAGGTGATGGGTAAGTAAATCCTCTTCCAAAGGTAAGCAGGCCAGTTCCTGCCACTCCCAGACGCAGACACAAATGCCATCACACTCTGTTTTAAGGGGGGAAGCTTTATCATCACATCCATGGGAGGATCTACAATTTTGAAAGGAGAGAGGTGCAGATGGTGAGGTGCATCATCACGTATAAAACAATAATTTTTTTCTTCAGGTAAGAAAATAACTTGGCTAATATGCTAAGGGCCTAGGTCTGTATTATTCAGTTTAAAATTGAAGCAAAAACAAATATAACTTCATTGGAATGAGTTAAAGCAATCTGTGAGGCTGTGAAATAGGAGCTTCATTACCAGGAGCAGCTAGCAGACAGAAGAATTGCAGAACAAAGGAGAGCTTGATTAGTGGAACATCAACATCATAAAACAGGAGACAAGGTGGTTCATATCTGTGTAATGCAGAGTTTAGAAGGGATGGGGTAGATTATAATAAGCAGGGATCCTGGTTTTCTCTGTTTAAAAAAAATCCGAAATTTTCTGATTAAAAAAATGAGTTGCTTCCTGCCTGGCCCCACAGTGGGGGCGTACAACTCCATGCCACTGCTGTGGCACCTCAGCTTGGGAGCCATGGCAGTGCAGCACTCCCAGCAATAGTGGTGGCAGCACCGAGCCTCCCCACCCCACCCCACTCTGCCCTCCCGCATTGGGTCCTGCCTCCCGGGCTGCAGGCGGCTCATGCCTGGTGCCAGTCCAGCCAGACTGCAGCCATTTGCCCTGTTGTGGGTGCACAAATCTGGAGGAGCACATGCCCCCCGTACCCTCTGATGAATTGCCTGTGGGGCCACCCCCCCTCCCCCTTGAGTGCAAACAGCAGTGGAATGAGCTACCCATGCTCTGTCCCATTCCACAACTGGGCTTTGCAGTCAAGCATTCCCACCTACTCTGGCCCTGGCTCTGGCCCCAGCTCTGGGCCCAGTGCACTGCCCCAGATGGACAGTATCCCCAACTACCAACCCTCCCCCATGGTCTAACTCACTGTGCAGGCTCAGCACAAACCACTGTCACCTCAGTCTCCCCACAAGTTGTGCCCCCCATGCATCACCTATGTCATCCCCTGCAATTTGTTTCTATCTCTCTCCTATAGACTTACCTTCAGAGAGCTGCAGGAGTTGCTCTCCACCATGCTGTCTGGCTGTATTGCTGGCCACATGCATGTGTGCGCGTGCACATACACATGGCGCCCCCACTTCCGATTGACTTCCTCCCGCTCCTCCCAGCTCCAAGCAGCCTCTTGCAGGCTGGAGCTCTGCCAGCCTGCACGGGAAATCTGTGGTTTCCTGGGTTTTTCTTCTTTAAAGGAGAAAATCTGCATTTTTCTGCATGAAATGAAAAACCAGATCCCTGATCATGAGTATTTCACAAGGCAAGCTCTGTGACAATGCCTCACCACTCAGTAAAAGTCCCATTTTTACTAGAAGCACAACTGTGTTTTTGTAACCGGTTTGTGACACTTATGTGGCCAAGGTATAACACATGTTGAGTTGTCTTCTCAGCAGCTTTGCTCACAGCACAGTTAGGAGAGAGAGAGCTAGGGGTTGATGACCAGAAGCTGAAGCTGGGAGTTCTGGAAACATGACCTGTTCTACTTGTTTGCTTGGGTTTTTGTTGTGTTGGTTTGGAGTTTCAAATGCTTAACTGGCTAGAGGCTTGACTGGCTTGTCTTGGCTTAAATAAGAATCCTATAAATAAAGCAGTAGTCCCAGAAAGGGCTTATCTTAATTTAACCTTGGCCTCCTGCGAATTTTCTCTGGCTACTTGGAGCCTGACTTTACCCCTATTTCATATGAATATAAATGAAAGTTGTTATTACCATACATTCACTTATCAGTACCCAGTGGGTCATGGGTTCCAAAACCTATGACAATTGTCCCTTTTTCTGAACTATCCTGGTTTACCTTAATGCACATGAGCACAACAGAGCTGAAAGCTGCAAATGCAAAAATTTTAAGCTATGGCCTTGTTTTAGACTCTATGGGTACCTATACACGTGCCTGAAGCCTGCTGTAATGCATTCTAATTAGAACATGTTAGAGCAGACTCAATTAATGCTAATTAGCATGCTCCAGCAGCCTCGGCATCATGTGTATTCAGTGACCCCATACTTGAAAATGGCTGTGGGGGAACTTTAACTAAAACAAGCTTTAGTTAAAGTCCCCTTGCTGCTATTTTGAAGTGTGGGATGCTGAATACACAAGATGGTGTGGATATTTTGATTAGCGCTGTTCCCAAGAGTATTTGCAGATATAAAAGCCTTGTTATCCAGTGCATGAGTGGAAGCTGCTTGGAAGTTTCCTTGGGCTGGTAGTTTGGGTTCATGATTTTATATTTAGGAAAAAGTCTCAGGAACAGGTACCTGAATAAACTAAAAAGGGCTTTTGGAGTCTGTGGGACATTTTGATGCAAAGTAAAAGTTGTCAGATGAAAAACTGTCAGATAACATGACCTGCAAATGTGTCTCTACACTAAACCTGTAATTGTTTTCATTTAATGTAATATCTTCTCTTTAATTTGATAGGGTGTAAAGTTTGAGACCACTGAAGCTGGAAGTGTACTGAAATCTCAACGTTGATCTTTCAAGGTGGAGATAAAGGAATAAAATCATAATTGCTGAAGAAGGAAAAATCTGCCATTTGCCATCTGAGTGGCTTGAACACCAATTAAAATTAGTGTCCAGTGCATCTCAGGGATAAGATGTGGAGGTGCTGTTCTTCATCTGAAAGAAAAATGCTGACTCATGAATGTTGGAATATAGTTTGCCCAGTCAGGGGGACTATGTTCAACTTTCCAAGAGCATAAGGCCCTGCCTGACTTACATTAAAGGGATCAGATTGTATCTTCCTTTGGCTTTATTATAGAGATATGATTAAAAGGGACAACAGATCCCAGCATACAGTCCTCCAGTTTAGTCAGTTCTATCATTGGACAGATGATAGAACAGCAGCAACAGTGCATGCTGGGAACCATTACACTGTGTGTTGTGCATATTGTAGGAGTTTGCTTTTTCAATCCTAACAGAGAACAAGATACATTTGGATGCAAACAGTGTCAAACTTCTTGTTAACCTTCTCAGAAAAAGTAGATTGGATTGATTCCAAGTCAAGGAAGGGAACAAAACTGAAGCCAAGAAAACAGAGGGTGAGCATGGTATTCTTGGCAAACCTAGTTTTTTGAGTAACTATCTCAAGGAAGCACTAGCTAGGAAAAATGCATCTGCCATCCAATAACCTACTAATTAGGGCTACAAACGGACCTCACATTTGTCCTGAGAGAAATCATTTTATCACAGGATGAAATTCAGATGTTCATGTCTATTGTCCAGAGACAAACCCTAAAAAGGTTCACGCAGTAAGTGCCAAGGGTTTGTCCTGAGATATACGGAAGTGAGTCTGACTGGTTATCCTCGGATTACACCATTGAATCAATGGCAGAAAAGCAGCAGCATGTTCAGCCACTCTCTCGACCCTGATTGGAAGAACAATGTGTGTACATGCCAATCCCAGGACTTTTCTGCTCTAGGGCAAACACAGGTACAACTGGTCCTGGGACAAAGGCTGCATGTGTTCCTAGACTAGAAGTGGTAGGTTCAAGTACTGATCTCCAAGCTAGGAATCAGTTTGCATTTTAGTACCCAGAAGTATGTGGAGCCCTTATACCCCACTCTAAACTGGAGTGGAAAGACACAATAAGGATTGTAGCGTCATAGGAAAGTAGGGCTGCAGGGGATGTCACGAGGCCATCTAGTCCAGTCTCTGCTAAAGGTATCATCCCTGAACAAACATCCCAGTTAAGTGTCTGTCTAACCTGCTCCCAAAAATGTCCAGGGATGGAGATTGCACAACTTGTCTAGGTAGACTTTTCCAGTGCCTACCACCCACATAGTCAGAGGGTGGGTAACTATTGGAACAGGCTACCTAGAGATTTAGTGGCATTTGTGAACTAGTGCATGTCTATGGTTTGACAACTGATGAATTGTCAGTGCTTACGGTATCTTTTATTCCCTTTAAGGCTACCTCACCCTCTACCCTTCTCCATCTACTATTCATTCCCTGGCAGCTTCCAGATATAAAATTAAATGGGAGCCATTTGTAGCTGGGGCTGAGATTTTATTTGTTTTTTAGTCTGGCAGAATATGGTACCCCTCTCAGTTGGAGCTACTGAGATACAAATATTAAATAAGGAAGGCAAGGCACAGTGATGAGCTTGCTCCAATCTACATTTAACAGTTGTCCTAAGTTTTCTTTGTATAAGTTGACTAACTCCCAGTATTTTCCAAGGGAAAAGATTGTGTTACCATTGCTTACCAGGGACAGTAATGCTTCAGATCTGTGTGCACATTACTGTTTCATGGATTGAGCTATGACAGAGACCTTCATGGCAGTTCTAGGACTGTTCAACCCACAAGATCAGATTATGGTTCTTGATCTGAATATCACCTAAAAGTAGGAAGTGTGGGAATATGATTTTTGGTTCAGACTAGTATAGAGAGAAACTGTGGGACTAAGAGGGTAGGGGCTTTGCTCTCACTGAAACTCAGAATTGGGTTCTTAACTCCCTTATGTCTGTTACAAAACCCTAGCTTTGTTCAGATAGCAAAAGGAGGCTTCTATAATTGAAAGGGGATCCAAATTCATTTCTAAAGAATTCCTGAATGTAAAGCAGGTTTTTAAATCAATACAGTGCATTGGCTGCATATCAGATGAAAGTGCTTTCATTGTGTTCATTCATCAGCAGCAATTCCTCACAGTCAAGGATGATTGTCTTCCATGATTGACTTATCTGTGGGGCTGATGATAGCTAACAACGTATTTATTAACATGCAAGGGAAGAGAATTGAAAATTTAAAACAAACATATTGGCCATGGGATAATGGCTGGCTGCTCTCAAAGGATGGAAACTGTTGAAAATAGTTCAGGAGAATCCCTTTCTTGACAGCAGCAGTGCAAATCAGGCCAATGTACAGTTACAGGAAGGAATTATAAATTAGGATACAGCACTGTTCCCATTTAATTTGGGAAATAGGCGGTGGTGTTTACATGAATGTCTTTTCTGCTACCTTTTCCTGTTGATTTCCTTGTGGAATTGTTATGACTTTGCCCAAAGTGGATCCAGCTGCATATAAAAGCAAACAATATAAAATGCTTCTCCATGTGACAGGTAAGATCTAAGCCAGGATTTTCAGAAGTGCCCTGTGATGCTGAGTGCCTCAGTTTCTGTGGACCTGATACAGGAAACCTTAAAGGGGTTTAATTGTCAGAGTAGCTGCTCAGCACTTTCTTAAAGTATCCTAAAATGAACGTCCCAAAATCAAACCAGCCAAAGTCACAGATCGCTTCAGAAAACCTTAGCACCAATCAGCAAACAGAACGATGCTACAAACTGAGGTATTCTCCTTGTCTGGGATCTCAAGCAGATAGTATGGCAAGAGTCCAAATAAGTCTGGTGGTTGTTCTGTGTCCCACAGAAGTTGGCCTGTATCACACACCGCAGATAACATGCAACCCACCCGAGGCATTTTCTTTTGGCGGTTGTTTCTGCATAAATAAGTGGAACTCAGCTAAACTCTTGTTATGCATTCTGCTTTGGGTCAGCAACATTGTGCCTATCAACTCATCATCACTATTATCAGGTAATACTGCAGTTTGTTTGTCCAGTCCATTTATCCACCGGTGGGGAAAATGTCAATATGGTATTTTCATATTGTGTAATATAGAATTGTGCATAATATAACAGCTGCCAAAACTAAGTGAACTAGGAGCTGTCGTAAGAAATGTGCTAGACCTTGAGGGTCCCAAACCTTTCCATCGTGTGAGATGCACTCGATAAGAGCTTTCCTATCCGGTGTGTAGGCTGCCATTTACAAAGGCATGAAACATAATTTCCTATTCACTGTCTTGCAATATCTGGAAACTGCTACATACCTCTTTGCCCTCCTGCTGTCATCATCTTCTCTCCTCCCTGGTTTTCCTCTGTGGGATCCTGTTGATCAGAAAATCTGGGTTGGGAAGGGAGTTGCCACAATATTGGGCAGTCAGAGCTGCACAAGAGCTCCCTCTGCAGGATGATACTGGGATTAATTTCCTCCAAAATCAAATCAGAGCTGGTGCCTCAGGAAACATGCTGCTACGAGGGATTTGTTCCCAGGCAAGATATTAAAAAAATTGTGCTTTACTTTAAACTTGGCAAGCTCCTGCATCAAGCTTGGCACATGACCAGAAGAGGCAGTGCATTAGTTGGACCCTACTCGCCCAACATCTGTATATATCAGGTGCTTTAGTGAGTGGGGTTTTTTGGCGCTTTTATTGAATCAGCTATTAGATAAAATTATCAAAAAGCTCCAATGAAGCACACAGTTTATACAGATGCTGCGGAGGCAGTTCGAAGTAATGTGCTGCTGCTTCTGGTAAAGTGTGGGTTTTTTGTGTTGTTTTTTTTTTATGTCTGCAAGCAGCCACAGTGCTTATCACTGCTGAAAATCAGTGCGTTTTCAGGACTTTTATCAGTCTACGGGCTTCCTGATGGCTATACTTAAAAGGCCTTCTAGAAAGTGGAGTTCATATCTTTGTCACTGACTTTTTGTGCCTGTCCAGTTTTACCAGCTGAGTAACTAGCTAGAGATGAGGGTGCCCTGATCACTAGCTAATTCCTAGTTCTCTGTTGTGCCATTTACCTGATGATTACATTGCTGTGAAAAGGCCTTCTGAGTGTTTTGACTTCTCAGTGTGTGGGTGACTGCTTATTAACTCATTTCTTCAGCAGCTGGAGGAGAAAGAGAGATCTTGAATCAAAGCATGAGCCATCCTACAGTGAAAAAACCACTTTGTAGTTCAGGAGTTCTTAACCCTTTCAGACTCAAGACACCTCCTGTTAGGCTTGAGGCAACTCTCAGAAAATGCCACCTCTTACTTTTCACTAATTTTTTTGACTAGAGAAGACTATAGCAATTCCTTTGTTGCCAGGAGCACTGAACACTATGGATTCCTATTTGGGGTTTATTGGGTGAATCGTGTTTGCACACCTAACAGTGCAAGCATTGTGTGGCATCCTGCAGCACTCTTGACAACCCAGTGTGCCACAGGACCCTGTCTGAGAACCACTTGTAGGTGATAGCAACACTGCCCAAAATGCCTTTCCAGGAAAGATCTATGACATGATTGCACAAGTCCATGTATTTTAGACCTTCAAAACATGACCAAAATTATCTCCTTCACATGCTTGGGAAGTGCTGGAGATGTTCTGTATCTTCAGAGGGGAAATCCAGGCACAGTGAGATCAAGAGACTTGCTGAAGATCCCAAACTGAAACTGTCACAGCGTTAGGAATTGGACTCCAAACTCCTTCATCCCAGTCCAGTGCCCTGAACCACAGGCCTGTCTTCTGAGTTTGACAGCTGCTGGAATCAGCTCATTTAGTTGGCAGAGATGCTGTTGCCATTCTAAGGAGAGTGAAAGTATTTGTGCTTGCCAGTTTCCAAGGAAGTGGAAAGGTGTTTACATGCACCTACAAATGATTTTTGTAGAGCAATGATTTTCAACTAGGATGCTGAGGCATCCTGGGGTACTTTGTGGTCTTTTCAAGGGTGTTGCAGGGTCCCATGCAACATCAGCACTATGTCAGCAGTCAGCCAGTATGATTCACAACATAAGCCCAGAGATTTCAGATAGAAACCCATAGTGTTAAAACATTCTGACCTGTTGTGGTCTTTCTGAGTTCTCTGCAATAGAAAAATTGCCCTATTATTTTTCCATACTGAAAAAATTAGTGAAAACAAAGACCTGGCATTTTCTGAGGGGTGCCTTGAGTCTTGTTAGGGGTGTCTTCAGTTTAGGAGCCTAAAAGGTTGAGAACCACTGTTGTAGAGAGATGGAGAGAGGCACAATTTTCTGAGGATAAGAGTTGGTTGGTAGATAATTGTTTAATTAAAAAAAAAACAAACTCATTTTGGGATTGGCTGCAAGCTTTTCTACCATGCCAAACCACACGCAACTTTTCTTCTTCATTGTGTCAGATGACAATTTGGCAACATTCCCAGCTGTGAGATGTACAGGCAGTTACACAACTGTTATATATTTCTACCTAGCTGAGCTGTACAAATCACTAGCTCTTTCTCTAGTGTGACATGGCCTAAAGGGTGAATTCAGTTTAGCCACATTGTTTGCCCAAAATGTAGCTTGCATAAAAGAATGATCATATCAGTTTCTTTCAGTGGAGTTTTCCTGGCAAGGATAAGTGAGTAAATCAGGTGCTTGGACTAGTGGCTTTGCATGCTGCTGATTGCCACAGATAAGTTAATTGGCTTTTTTTTTTCTTGCCTCCATTCACATCTTCTAGAACAGGGGGATCAAACTTGCCTTGTATCCTAGATGAGATCTGGACCCACAGGGCTTCTTGTGGGTTGGATTTGGACTGGGGCATGAGAAAGCTGCCACAGTGGCAGCAGCCTCGGCTCTGGACTGAACCACATAGCAGTAGCAGCAGCAGCTCCAGCTTTGATTTAGAGCACACGGCAGTGATTTTAGCGCCTTCTCAGTGATGAACCCAGAGCTGCTGTAGTGGCAGCGTTGACTCCAACTTCAGCATGGGGCATGCTGAAGGGTCCAGTGGCCAGGGGAGTAAAGCTGTAGTGGTGGTGACCAGCAAAGCAGCCGCTGGTCACCCAGGGCTGTGCCAGTCCTTGTTTGCCTTCCTGATTACCATTCTTCAACAGGCCATTCTCCCTGGCCACATTGGTAGTCTGCCAGCTGGACAGAACAGCTCCGTAGGTGGAACCTGGCCCATGGGCTGTTTGTTTGATGCTGCTGATCTAGAAAGACCTGCTAATCTTATGTTTGCAGAAGTTGTCACTCCTTACCTTGTGCCAGGAGACCAGTCCTTTTAGATCATTCTACTCTTCTGATCCCTCTGTCTAGTGTTGCCTGTCCATTCAGTTTCCATGAGAAGTGTAGGTTAGTTACGTTAGATGCATCTCAGCTGCTGTTATATTCTGAGCAAGAGAGACAGCACACATTTAGTCTTCTTGCTTGTGTTTCTCTAAAGGAGTAATTGATTGTGGGTGTATGTCCCTAGGGTGACTGACATAGCCATGGCCTATGTAATCAGGTAGCTCACCTTGCAGACACTATTCATTTCTCTTCATCTTCATTAAACATGGTTAGAATTAACTTCAAAAGGATTTTTTTTCCCTGCCGCAGTGACCCTTGCTGAACCTGCCGTCTGGAGCATGTCCAACAACTGCTGGCCTGATTAACTCAATATTTCTCTGGATAATAATCATTAGAAATAGTTGTTAACTCGCATTACAGTAACTCCAGGAGGCCTCAGGTGAGATTGGGGTCCAAGTCACAAGATATTCAAGTTCAGTTCCCAGCTCTACCACAGGCCTGTTGCATGGTGACTTGGGACAAGCCATTTAATCTTCTTATGTCCAAAATCCCCATGTGTAAAATGTGCATAATAAGACTACCTTCCCTCTATCTTTAATTGGCCTCTCTTTTTTTAAGACTGTAAGCTCTTCAAGAGAAGGGGACTACCTTTAGTATGTTTCTGGCAGGTGTCTAGTTCAGTGGGACCCACATATGGATTGGGGCCACTGATGGTGGTTCTTTCAACTCTGTTGTCCATTTAAACTAAAAGGTTTTGGGGGCAGAGACTGCCTGTCCCTAGGGGTATGCAAAGTACCTAACAAAAATGGGACTCGATCCTGATTGACGTCAATCGTGCTTGGCACAGTCCAGGGTGAAAAATGGTCCTTTTTCCAAAGAATATCCATAACAAAGGATGAGAGAGAGTAGTGATTATTTGTTGTTTGTATTCCAACAGTGCTGACAGTGTTTTAGCTACTGTATACACGTACCAGAGGGCACAATCCCTTTCCATTTACTAGCAGAACAAAATACTTATGAGAAGAAGAAATGAATGTGCTTCTCTATGGCAGTTTTCATGAGAATGGCATCTCAAAGTACTTTACAAAGCGATGAGAGAGAGAGATAATACAATGGCTGGGTGAGTACTTACGTATTCAGCAAGTTTTGTTGTCACCTTGGACCTTAGAAGCTATTTTACTGAGAGAAATCAGTTGCATTTCAAAGGGTGTCCTTGTTTTCTTTCCTAAAAATGTTATGTAGATATTAACTATTGTGTGGAAGGCTACCAGGGAGGAGAACAAGGGACTTCAAAAAGAAGCATGATGAAGAGTGACTGGGACAAGGAGGTAATGTATTGAACTTTGGATGCATGTTGGAATTTGCTTTTGTTCCTCTGACTGAATCTGTGACCTGACATTGCATAGCACAGTGCCTGCACAAAGTCTGCGAGCTTTGCTAACACTACATGGAGCACCACAAAGGGGACTTCTAAGGTTAGATGAGCTCCAAGTGGTCTTGTGTCTTCTACTGTTCCTATTGGCACCAGCAAGATTTTAACAAATTTCCTTGTAAAGGTAGGATCCAAAGCTTGTCTCCATATTTGTCCCACTCAGACCTTTAGCACCTTTTGGTCTTGCTTCCAATGAACTCTGCAGGTTTGCGGTTGAGAAAACACTAGTATTTTGTAATCCTTCCTGGCAAATAAGATGGGCTTTCTGCACCTACCCGAACCTTGTTTGTTTAGTAATTTACAGCCATGTCCCTTGGACGGGTTATCATTTGTCCAAGCCTGTTATGATGAAGAATATTAACAGGGCAGGACTTTCCTTTCTGCTTCTCATTCAGTACTGGCCACCTGCTAATGATATCAGGTTGGTTTATTTTCAAACTGTTTGTTTTACAGGTCAATGAACCTAATGTCTCTAGTGGCAGAACCCTAAAACCAGGGGCAGTTCTCATTTCTGAAAGGGAATGCAAATCTTTGCCCCAAACACACCATTAAAAAAAATGATTATTTCACAATAATGACATCAGATGTGAACCCCCCCCCCCAAAAGCTTAGCTTAATTGTTAACTGTTTATTGTTAAATGCTTATTTGCTAGTCCATACAAGAAATAGTAATTATACTTTGTAACTCTACCATCACTGTCAACTGGAGATCTCAAAGCACTGTGTAAATATTAAGATTCACAAAACTCCCGTGTGAATTTTGTGCCATCTGGTACCGAAATGCAGTCGTCTCCTGGGTGGAAGACAACTGTTTAAATAACATGCATAAACAAGTTGAAGACCATAAAAAGAATAAAATCATGTCCATAGAAAGGAAAGAATAGTAACTGAGACAAAACAAAGACTGAAAATATCTGTTAATTAAAGCTCAGTCATATAAAATAAGCCAGATGTTGAGCGGCAGAAAATTTGGTATGACGTGTCTGAAAATAAACCCTACATTGACCTGAGTAGGGTTTAGTTGCACTTTATCCCATCCACACTTGCAGTGAAATCATGCACAGTTCAGATGTATTTTCTGCCTATGTCCACCTTGTCAGTTATAGGTATAGTAAGTCTAAAAGATGGTCTATAAAAGGGGTGGTCAAAATATGGTCCACAGACCAGACCTGGCCTGCTAACTGATTGTATCTGGCCCATGGGTGCGAGGCCACAAAGTCATGGGATCCGGCCTGCAGGGAGCCAGCTGCTGTGCTGTGCCGTGCTAGGCAGGCAGGCAAGCATGTCTGGGCCCCATCTACAGCTTACACCAGCTGTCATCCCATGTGCTGGAAGCAGTGTCAAGTGTGAGCCAATGTTAGCTATGGACACTGCCAGTAGGTTCACACTGGGGATCAGGGTGACTGCCCAGGATTGCAGCTGACGTGCTGATGCAGCAGGGTCACCTGCAGACCTGGGCAAAGACCCCAGTCCCCAGCGGGAACCTGTTGGCTGTGTCCACAGCTGCTTCCGGCAGCACTCGGAGCTGTTTCTGGCATGCCGCGACAGAAACTGGTGTAAGCTGTGGGGATGTGCTGTAGGTGTGGGATGGTTCAGGCGGGGGGAGAGGTAAAGGGAAGGTGGGAGACACAGAGAGAAGCAGCCCTGCCTACGATGAGCAGCAGCAGCCAGTGCTGGAGACCTGGTGGTGGGTGCTGGGGCCCTTCTGGATGTGGCCACCCACAGCTCATGCTAAAGCTGCCTTGGAGTTCCACCCCACTGGTCCAGGGCAGCCTGGAGGTAGCACTGGTGGTGGCAGTGGGAGAAGCAGGGAGGAGCCACAGGGCAGCCTTGGTGTGGGCTCTGGGCAGCCACCACCAGAAGGGCCCCGGCAGTGCTTAGCGTGTCCACCACCAGGTCCTGCTTTTTCCCAGCACCCACCACCAGTGACCACTGTTCATCATGGGCAGAGGGTAGGCAGGGCTGCCTCTCCCTGTCTCTGTCTCTGTCTTTCCCTATCCCCCCACCCAAAGCATCCCACACCTATGGTACGTCCCCATAGCTTACACCAGTTCCTGGTTCATGTGCCGGAAGCAGCACTGGGCAGGTGCCAGCATCAGCTGTACACACAGCCAGAAGGTTCCCACTGAGGATCAGGGCATCCACCTGAGGCTCTCCCTGGGGTAGAAGGGCAGCCTGGAGGTGGTGCTGGTGGTGGCAGTGGCGCTGGCTGAGCTGCCTCTGCTGAAGCTGCAACCCAGGCCCATGCCAGCTCCCCACCTGCCCACAGCCCCATCCACATGGGGGTTTTGGCAAGCTGTTGTTCAGGAGCAGGGTTGCTATGTGGCCCACAGGCCCAAATAATTGTCCACCCCTGATCTACAAACATGTAAGTAAATTGTACAAGGGTGGTGTTATCAGGTCTGCTACTTCCTCACTCTGAGTTACACACACATAACTGCTGTTTTACTGACCTTGGGTGCAGACAGAAGTTATGTTTGTTACACAATTGGCCCCTTGAAAGTGATCTTCAACTGTGCCCTGACAGAAGAGCACAGATACAGAGTGCTTTAAAAGTGTTTGGTCGCAGGACAAATTAACCCTCATTTAATGAGGGTTCAGATGAAGGTGCTCCAACCCAGAGAGCCTTCACTAAGTTCTGTTTGTTCCTGCCCAGAGCGACAAATAGCACCCCTGGTGCTGTCTCCAGGAAGGGGGGGAGGAGGAGAGGGAGCTCTGTCTGGCGTTTGCCCAGCCTGTGCTAGAAGATGGGGTCAGTGGATTGGAGCTCCCCACCTTAAGGGGGCCCCAATCCACCTACCCCACCCTCCAGCACAGGTTGGACAAACTCCAAACAGAGCTCCTTCCCCTACCCCCTCCCCCCGCCCCCCAGCTTGAAGACAGCACTGGAGCTGGGGGGAGGGGACAGGGGAGACAGACTGCAGATACACAGCCTCTCTCCCTTGGATCAGCTCCAAAGTTGAGCTCAATCACTGTACCCCTCTTTCCCCGCCCCCAACCGTGAACATCTGTTGGGTCAGGCGGTTCACTGTATTTCATGGTGCTTTCTGTGAGAGCTGCACATCTCATAACACATGCCCCCTCTGAACCTTGCCAGTTGCTGAACTATAGAGACAGCTATAATGGATTCTCCCCACGCTGGATCAGAATTGTAACAGCATCTGGTACAAATTCTTACAGTTCATGGAAAACTAGCATTTCCCAACCCCTTTGTAATCTCTGCAAGTTATCTTTACCAGGGTCTCAGGCCTCTGGCCACCACCTTTCTCAGGACAAGTTCCTACAGTTGGTTCCCTCCAAAGGTGGGTTCTGGGCGGCAGGGACCTCCAGTTTTTGTGACTGCTAATGCATCTGACTTCAGTTCCCCACCTGCAGTCATGTTGCCCTAAGGGAAAGGAATAAGGTTAACCCGTGACCAGCCAACTTTCATTAAAACTAAGCATTATTTATTCAGTAAAAAGCATTTTGGAGAAACATGCAATCTAAAACAATAAGCAGTTTGTACACTCGTATAACGTAGCTGGAGTTAACCATCTTTTATATAGTACTTAGGGTCAGAAGGGTCCTAAACAGATCATCAGGTCTGACGACCCTCCCCACCCCCCCAAAAGGAAAAAAAAAAAATTTGGGATGTGGGGACCCAGCCAGGAGTCTGGGCACACATCCAGGCTTGAACACACAACTGTTTGGCCTTGGAGTCAGCACACACACCCCTACGCAGGCAAATAGAGGCTGTGGCATATGGAAGAGCCTCTGGCAATATGGAGGCTCTGGCATGTGGAGGGGCCTGTTATCAGTTCTTGGTTCAAAAGTCTCTTCCTCACCACAATTGGGCTGTCATGTTACACAGTTTCAAGTCTTTTCTCATTTTAGTTGTCTTGAACCAAGTCAAGCCAGGCTGTTTAACCTCTTAAGAGGAATATTCAGGACTGGGGATTTTCATGAATTACCCTCCAGGAGAGGGGAATTAGGATTTTTTTCAGATCTCTTAAAAGAGATTGTATGTCTCATAACCTTGCCTTTTGCTTCCAATACTGAGACTACAACATTAGGAAATGGTTTTGGACTTTACGATCTGACTTACCTTTATAGTCCAGTCATCTACTAGCTGGTGACTCAGTAACACTCACCCAAAGCTCTGTGGGTGAAAGCAAGAACAGAATTTGACCCAAGGAGCAGGGTCATGTGGTTGAGATGCTGGATTAAGACTCATTAAATTTTAATTACTTTCCCTGCTCTGTCACAAACTTCAGTATGATTTGAGGCAAGTCACTTAACCATTCTATACTTCAGTTTCCCATCCTTAACATGGAAATAACGTTATTACCTCCCAGAGACATTGGGAGCAGTAATTTATTGCTGTTTATAAGGTGATGAGATCCAATGGTGGTCTGGGCCATTAGAAAAGATGCTTGCTTTTCTGTGTGTCTGTATACATACAAAGAACTTCAGCAGGCTGGCACTGCAGCGTATAATAGTATAATATGCTGCCTTGCTTCAGCCCTGTGATTTGAAGGGGAGGTGGTTTCATAGCACCCTCTGTTTAAGGAGCTCCTTAATGGTAGGTGTGAAGCAATGGGAAGACTTCATGTTTGTGTGTGGCATTGTAGATGACCAAGTGGTATCTCCTTAAATGGCTCTGACTATTTTTCAGTCTCCAGTTTTGTGTAGCTATCTAGATGGAAGAGAGAAACTGGAGGTGTTCACTAATCACTGAATATACACAGCCAGAACAGATAAAGGAAGTCTTGGGACAGGCAGAAAGCCACAGGTTGCTTTATGTACTGACCAGTGGGTTGCTACAGCTGCTCTGCATGCCAAGGGCGTATGGGGTACCTATAGACGTGCTCATTCACGTTCTAATTAGAACATGTAGGTGTGGACTTGATTATTTGAGTCTTCTCTGCATTTTAATTAAAATGCTTCAGCGTTGGCTTCCTGCCATGTATATTAAGCCCCCACACATTTCAAAATGGCCGCACGGGTGCTTTATCTAAACCTCGTTGAATGAGCTTTAGATAAAGCATCCCACAGCCTTTTTGAAATGCGCAAAGCTTAATACAAAAATAAGGCCTTATGGTCAACTTGAGGTCATTTTTCCTTCTGTCTGAAACAGAATTTGCATGGAGAGAGAGAAGGGGAGGCAATGGTCTGAGGATCAGGGTGACTAGAGGCACACAAATTTCCTAGCATGGGGTGGCCAAGATGCAGCACGGGGGCCACCAGTGGCACAGGCAGCCTGTGTGTGTGGCATGTGGCTGACGAGCGAGAGGACAAGCAGCATTGCAATGTAGAGCATGCAGCTACAGATCATGTAGGGTGCACAAATTATGGAGCAGAAAGCAGAGCAGCATAATGGCTGAGCCTCAGAGAAGGTACAGGGCTAATCTGTGGTGCACCTAGGAAAAGTTGGCCCCCACTGCCCTAGTATGAGACAGAAGGTAAGTTGGAGGAGCACAGAGCCCCTGTGGTGGTAGGGTTGTAGACATGGTGGAACAGAGGAGTCATGGCACACAGCCCCTGCCATGAGGAAGAGTGAGGAGCATTTCAGACTTCCTGAAAAAGAAGGTGATGAAAGGGTTGGTATACAGGAAGCTTTCTGGGGAATGGAGGACAGCAAGGCACCTCTACTGTGTGCCATGTACCCAGCTTAAAGAAGCAACAGTGTGTGCATCCCTCCAGTAACAACCAGAGATAGGTCAGACTATACTGAATCACTTGCTGAAGCCTTGGAAAACCCTATCCATCTACTGATGGGACCTTCTTTGCATGCATATAGCTACATCTGATCCAATGAAGTTGTATGGTGGCAGAATTATTTTTAAACATCTGAATAATTGACAGCCACTTTGCATTGTGCAGTCTTATATCCAGCTCAGTCTGCGTATTTTTAGATTTCCCACACAGAGAGCTCTGTACACAAGGCACAAAAGCAAATGCAGATCTTTATTACATGTTTATTAATATACTATAAAATACCACCTGCTGCATCACTTTTTGGAAATTTAGGCAATGCTTCTGTAATGGGAAACTGATGGAGCTTTGGGAACAGGACACCTAGGGCTGGCACCCAAGGGTTCTGGAACTTGTGGAGGGGCAGAGTGAGGATCAGGGTTAAGGGAGAAATGTTCAGAATTTCAATCAGTTGGAAGATATGATATATGGTTAACAAAAGGGGCAGATATTCTGTTTGCATAAACAATTACAGTTCAGTTGAATTCAATGGACCTAGGAAACTTTATTCTAACCAAGTATCTGTTCTCAAGTATGTTAAAGCATACCTGTAGTTATGGCCTATTAAAATTTTGATGCAACTACAGAAGGTAAAAGGAGGAGAAGATAAAGAGGAAAAGGAAAAAACACTTTTCTCCTAAACCTTAATTAAAAAACAAAAACAAAAAACCCCTCAGCACTTAGTCCCAGCCAATGGCCACTGCACAATGGCTGGTTTGTTAGCCTAATACTGGCATGAGGACACTGCTGCAGCACAAGCTATCTGCAGCACCAGTCCACATGGAAAACAGGCCCGCTGCCAGCTGGCACAGCCTACACAGGGAATACTGGACTGACCAGAGATAATGCAAAAGCATAGCAGTCAGGAAATTCCTCACATTTCTGCTCTGATGGAAGCCCTGCTTAGAGCTTGAAGTTGTTTTGGAGTGAGGTAGCAGAAGTACCGCCATTTATGCTCTGCTGAAACTGAATTAGTCTCTGGGGGCAACCATCCTCCATGGTCAAAGGCTAGAGATAGACATTACACATAAACCAGTTTAAGTGATCAGAAACTGGTTTAAAGCTGTAACAGAATAGATGTTCAGTGCACATAAACCAGTTTGAAAATAGCTGAAATTGGTTTGAGATAATCCTGATTGAATGGAGTATCAGACTTAACTGATTTGGGTCAAACTGATTTATGCAACATCTGTCCCAGACCCCTTCCTAGTTTAAGATAAACCAGGCTCTCCCAGCATGTTCTCTGGGCTGGGCTCTCTGCTCCACGGCAGAGCTGGCCCTCCCCCTCTCCTCCCTGTCTGCTACTTGGCAGAGACTGCAGGAATCTGCCTGGCTTTCCCCTGCTCCCCACTCTTCTCTCCCTACTCCCTGCTAAGCAGGGATCCCCTGCCCCCTCTGCCTTACACAGACACCTCTCAGCATTAGCTAAAAGACTACATGTTGGCTGTGGTCCATGCTGTGGCAGCCGGGGGAAAAAGGCAAAATCGCCAGGTAGCTGGTAATGTCCCTCTGTTGTTTTCTTAATGGGGTAATAAACACTGAGTTAGGGATGATTAAACACTGTGTTATCAACTCCTGTTCACCTGGTCAGAAGTGGGGGCTCCCTAATCAGAGTGTCCTGCCTTGGTCTGGTCATACTGCCCCTCATGTCAGCAGTGTGGCAGGGAAGGGAGGGTTGCTGTAACACCCCCACCTTCTAGCCTGAGCCACTGCAGCCATGTGCCTGCATTTCTGGGATGCCTTTGCAGTTAAAGACTGATTCTGCCTAGCCACATCAAACACACCTGCAAAGATTGAATCAATTCAGGCTCAGGCTTTTTGAATGTCTGTCCCTAGCCAAAATGTACTCTCTTAGCCAATGCAAGTGAAATAAGCTTTCAGAGTCCCATGTCGTGCACACTAGCTGTTGGCCTGTGGAAAAAAGCATTTTCTGACTTGAGACTCAGGATTTCTATTGAGTATTGTACAGCCTGTGTCTAGTGGCATATCTCTGTGAAGTCTAGCATATCCAGTTTGGTAGGAGCCCAAGCATTGCTGGGGTCTGGCATGTCTATCCTGCTACAAGGAATTTATGCATCTCTTCAGGTTGCTCCCTGACAGGAGTTAGAGAAATCCAGGTAAGCTGTTTTATAACTAGAGAGAGTCTCTTAAAACAGCCATAATCATGCCATGTGCTGTTTCAGCAGTGTGGTGGAGACAGAGGTGCTATTTTGAGAATGGTTGTTGCTAGTGAGTGAAAGAAGAATGTGGGGTGTAGATTTTAGGAGCTGTTAAGAGTTGATTGAATAAAACCCAGACACCAAGCTGCAGGTCCTGGAATGCATCAGGTTGTCTTCACTATTGCAGTGTCAGGGTTCTTTCTCCTACCTTAATGATGATGATGTTTTATAGATGCTACATATCAATTGCATCAGTATATCCCAAAGCACTCCACAAAGGAAATGCCATTATCCCCATTTTACAGTGAAGGAAGCAAGCCCACCGAGGCGAAGTTAGTTGCCCACAATCACCCAGCATGCCAGAGGAAGAGCCAAGAATTGAATCTATATCCACCAAGTTGTAATTTGTAGTTTTACCTGACATCTCCACTGATCCCGCCTATATTGCAAAAAGAGTAGAAGTAGGAGATCTCTCCTTTGGACTGTAGTCATAGGTCAGTGTGCTGACATTTTTTTGTTCAACACAATCTATTCAAGATTATTTATTAAGAATATAATTCATTCTTTACATAACTGACATCTCTCTGCATTAAAATACTCACTATAGTTATTTTAATAACATTTTTCTCTTTCTCCAAATTTAATTTCCTTTGAGCTTCTGCTATTCTCAATACAAAGAAGATCTTAACAGCCGTGCAGAATGACAGGGAAATAACTTTAAAAAACACACAAGAAAAACCCAGAATACAAATGTTTACATTTTCCAAAGTAACTAGTGATTTGGTGAACCTGATTTTCTGAAGGTTAGGACTTCAACATTTGCTGAAACTCAAGGCCAGGTAAGGTGTCTCCAACTTGGATGGTCAACAACTGAGTCACACAAAATCACTGGTTGATTTTGGAAAGATTTACCTTATAATCTAGTGGTCATTTGTTAGCCATTGCACAAAAAGATACAGTTTAATCCTGCCTCTCTGCTCAAAGTGGTTCTTTTTTTTTCCAAGAGTTTGCCGAAAGCAATGACTGTGCAATTAAGGCCCTTTTGGCTGTGGGTTGTTCCCTGCAAGGTCTCAAATAATGAGATGCTTCAAATTCCAACATACCATTGATCTTGTTCTTGGAACTCCCCCTTCCCCCTCCCCCAGTAAAAGAGAAGTCTTCTAATCTCTTTTCAGATATAGTGGGTAAAACTGGCTGTGCCTTCCCTGCCTCCCTCCCTCACTTTTGAATTTATTCTGTAGTGCAGCTGGCATACGATACCCTGTGCTATACAATTGGACTTTGAAGCTCTTTGTCGCTAGAATGCTGTGACACCTTATACATGTGTGAATGTAACTATCTGTTCATCTCAGACCCCTTTTCCCCTGACTGCTTATATTTTCCCAGGATGCTCCTCCTTTGACTTTGACTTGTCTACTATATTAACTGATGAAACCACAGTAGTGTGAAAGAAGTGTACCACATGCCCAGAAGATGTTTTGTTGGGTGAGCAAACTTATAGTTAGTTGTAAAAAAGCACCACAAAGACCAAGAGAAGTATGTACCATAAGGCTGTGGAGGTATTTTAAGAGGAAGATGGGAAAGTATGAAAAAACGTTCTGGGAGATGCAAGGAGAGATCTAGAAGTTTTGGAGATACTTGGGATCAAGAGAAAGGTGAGTTGAAAAAGCTTTGAAAATAAATATGCAAATAAAGTGTTCAACAGCATTGGCACAATGCTGGGATAGAAACTCAAAGTTGTGGCCAACCAGCTCATACTTCATAGAGTTGCTGAGCAGGCCGCTATGGACATTTGGGACTTAATTGCCCCAAGGGGTTAAGCCTTGGAGCTACCTCTTCTCACAGAAAAGTCTCTATTATGTCACCTAAAACAGAATCTCCTATATTTGTAATGGCACAGTGCCCCAGATGGCACAGTGGAGCAATTGTGATGCTAGTTGGTTAGAGGGCTGTGTTATCTCTATACACTTTAGCTAGCAGTGTTGATGCAACAGTCCCAATTAGCCAGCCCCATGCTAATTAACCTAACTGCCAGCACTGAGGTTATACTTACTTTGGTTTAGAAGGCCATTTTAGGTAGAGTAGCATGCTGTGTTTGATGGTCATGGTAAGTTTGCTCTGTATACATAGCCATAATGACAGTAACACTTAAGGACAAGAATCGTGGGAGTGTGGCACTTGACAATGTCTAAAACTGCCCCCAGAATCATAAACAGTGGTTATCTACCTTTTTTTAGATTCGAGGTACCCCTGGATAGATTTGGGGCACCCCTTAGACAGTATCACCTTTTAGTTTTCTCTCTCTATGCCGACAAAAAAATAATAGAGCATTTTTTTTCCTGTTGCAGAGAACACAGAAAGACCACATGTCTTTCTGTGGATTTCTATTTGAAATCTCTGGGTTTTTCTTGTGGATTACGTTTGTAAATCTAACAGTGCTAACATTGGGTGGCACCCCACAGCACCCTTGAAAGGGTTTCTAGGTACTCAAGGATGCTGTGACACAATGATTGAGAATCACTGATCTAGAGACCTCAACTTTTTAGAAATGATGCTGTAGTATTTGTTATAAACAATCTGGTAGTTGATGTGGGAGTTGCATATTTGGCCAGCATATAGTGTTGAAGCATCACACTTAATTTGTATTTAGCTACTAGACAGTCTGAAGAAAAAGTTGCCATATATTCAGAGACAATCAGAGAGAAGGTGAGAGCCCTCCTGTTGTAAGGCCTGGCTGTGGCCAGGTCAAAGGCAGCCTGTTTGTCTGTGCTTAGACATTTGGGTCTTTCTTGTGGAGGTTAGTGGGTAAGGCACCAGTGTGGTTGAATTTCATTCTCCCATTGTCTTTCCAAGGCTGAGTACAGAGTCTATTTTGTTTCTTTAAAACAAAAGGACAAAGAGACTTTAAGTTCTTTATCCACAAACCGCGTACATGGTAGGTCAAAGTCAGCTTTTCCCACACTGTACTCTATCACCAGGCCTGACCTAGATCACAAGAGAACGTGCACAGTTTAGGCATCAGTCCCAGGGGACCTCAGCAGTTTAAATTCTTCCTTCTCACCCTCCCACATCTATCATACTAAATAGCATTCCTTGCAAAACTCCCCCTCCTTGATGTTTAAAAATGAAAATTTACATTCTCGCTGAAGGCACCAGTAATCCAGTAGGGAACAAGGATATACCTGATTTTTCAAATCCCTCTGAAAAACTTGTTTCCTACTGGGGCCACAAAGAGTGAGTTCTGAAACTAAGCAGATGAACTTTTACAAAGCTCCCTGCATTGCAGCCATATGGAAAACTCCTATTGGCTTCAGTGGGAGAAGAAAGATATCAATGCAGAATGCTTTTTTAAAATGCTGCTCCAGTGAGAGAATAAAATGGAAAAACAAAACAAAAACTAATCCTATCACTCACCACTTTCTCTGTGTGTATGTTTAAGGCTCAGGTCTTGACATTAAGCTTGCACATAAAGTAATTCACAGGTTTCTACAGGATCAAGTTCCACAATTCAACTCTGTTTTGGACACATCACGGTAAAAGTTTTGTGGAAGTAGGCTGTGTAGAGAGATCCTAAATAGCCCCTGCTTTCAGCTGGATCAGGCATTGAAAAATCTGAAAAATCTTCCTTGAGACACTTCTGTCTCTGGAAAATGAAAAGGGAGAGCAGGGGCTAGAAAAATCCCTGTCTGCTCAAGGTTAAGTTTCAATAGTTCTCATCTGAGCTGAAATGATTAATATGGCTCTTTTGAATGCTTCTCTTCTAATGCTGCTATTTCTAGCCTCGCTGTTAGTTTTATTATTTATATTGCAGTAGCTCCAAGAGTCTCAGGTAGGCTTGGGTTCTGTTTCCTCAAAGGCCAAAATGCCCTAAGACAGTCACTGTCCCATAGAAATTAGGATAACATGTAGACAATACAAGTAAGTAGGTGAAAGGGAAAAGCAGGATGGAGTAACATGCATACAAGCCTCAGGTGTGTTTTCAGCCTGTACTGTATGTGTTTGACGAGGGTGAAGAACAAACATCAAAGACAGCACTGAGTCACTAAAACATTATCAGACCTTTCCGCCAGATGAAGTCAGTGCCAGAGGCAAGTGGGTAGGGAGCTCTCAGTGAGATGATGGCATCATGTCCCAGTTGACAGGGAAGGAGTGAGGATGGTAAAAGGAACAGGGCAGTTTAATTTCTGGGGGAAGTGTCTACCTTTCCTTTAGAGCCATGATGTTGCCATTGCTCTAACTGGAAAATCTGTGCCAGGCCCCCAGAGTTGCAGATGATGATAATTTACTTACAATCTGAGTTTTGAGACTCCAGGGTGCACTCTGGTCCAGTTTTCAAGCTTTCCTTGCAAACGTGAGAGCTAGACTCATACTTTTTTGTAAGCTGAAAAGAAATTGTGGAAATTCTCCCTGGAGCTGAGGCTGTAAGAGTGCCAAATATTGAGAGACCTGTAAAATCACACAGAATGGCAATGCTGATTTCAGCTCACGTGAGCTTGCCTCTGTCCAGTGGGCTTCTGGAGTTTGAATGACCCAAAAGCAAACCTCCTCAGAGACTGTAGCATTTCACCTGGTTTTGTAGTGAAAGTAGGGTGAGAATTTGGCATGTGTAATTTTGTTCTGAACTGGCCTTGGGGAAGTTTCACAATGTGTTTGGGGAACATGGGCTAACTTCCTAGTTTGGAATCATGCTTGAGACTCTGTGTACATTGCCTCCAAAATGTCTAGGGAGTGCCTGCCTCACCTATGCCACAGCCAGATAAAATGAAAGGTAGCTTTCTTTAGAGTAGCGCTGGACATTCACCAAAAAGCACATTGGTGCTGGGCATGTGCCAAGCAGCAACCACATTACATATTGTGGGGGGCATTGCCCAAGCCTCGCAGACATGCTGTGCTTCATTGTGGCGCTTGTTAGCATGGTCAGAGGCACTGTAGATAGATGCGTTTTGTTTCATAGTTGGTAGGGTCAGAAGGGACCTGAGCAGATCATCGAGTCCGACCCCCTGCCATGGGAAGGAAAGAGTACTGGGGTCAAATGACCCCAGCAAGGTGTACATCCAGCCTCCTCTTAAAGACCACTTCTCTTGGAAGTTGGTTCCAGATCCTAGCCACCCTGACAGTGAAGTAGCGCCTCCTGATATCTAGCCTGAATTTACCCTCTGCCAGCTTGTGACCATTATTCCTGGTCACTCCTGGTAGCGCTCGGGGGAACAGGGACTCCCCCATATGCCTGCTGGTCACTCCTGACTGGTTTGTAACAGGCCACTAGATCCCCCCTCAGCCTTCTCTTGTGGAGGCTGAACAGGTTCAGGTCCCGGAGCCTCTCCTCATAAGGCCTGCCCTGCTGCCCCTGATCATGCAAGTGGACCTCCTCTGACCCCTCTCCATGTTGTCCACATCCCTCTTGAAGTGCGGCACCCAGACCTGGCCGCAGTACTCCAGCTGCGGCCTGACCAGTGCCGCATAGAGGGGGAGGATCACCTCCTTGGACCTGCTTGAGAAGCATCTGTGGATGCATGACAAGGTGCGGCTGGCCTTCCTGACTGCCTCCCCACACTGCCGGCCCATGTTCATCTTGGAGTCAATGATGACTCCAAGATCCTTTTCTGCCTCTGTGCTGACAAGAGGGGAGTTCCCCAGCCTGTAGGTGTGATGCCAGTTGTTCCTCCCCAGATGTATCACCTTGCACTTGTCAGTGTTGAACCCCATCCTGTTCTCATCCGCCCACCCCTGTAACCTGTCTAGGTCTGATTGCAGCCTATTCCTCCCTTCTGGCATGCCCACATCCCCCCACATCTCAGTGTCATCAGCAAAGTTGAAAAGGGTACTTTTTACCCCCTCGTTCAAGTCACTGATGAAGATGTTGAACAGTGCGGGCCCGAGGACCGAGCCCTGGGGGACTCCACTGCCCACATCCCTCCAGGTCGAAAATGACCCATCCACCACCACTCTCTGGATGCGACCCTCCAGCCAGTTGGCAACCCAATTGACTGTGTGGGTGTCGACACCACAGACCCAGTTTCTTAATGAGAACGGGGTGAGAGACAGTGTCGAAAGCCTTCCGGAAGTCCAGGAAGGCTATGTCCACTGCTACCCCTGCATCTAATGATTTGGTGATCTGATCATAGAAGGCCACCAGGTTGGTCTGACAAGACCTGCCTCTAATGAACCTGTGTTGGTTGCTCCTAAGCATAATCTCCCCTGCTGGCCCCTCGTGGATATGCGCCAGAATAATTTTCTCAAAAAACTCGCACAGGATCGAGGTAAGACTAACTGGCCTATAGTTTCCCAGGTCCTCCTTCCTCCCCTTTTTGAAGATGGGAACCACATTGGCCCTCTTCAGTCCTCTGGCACTGTACCAGAGCACCATGAGTGCTGGGGATCGTCTGGAGATTCATAAAGAAAATGTCTCCTATCTCTAAATGAAAAGTGGGAAGTGGGGAGGAGAGGAGAAGTGAGCTGGGAAGGGTGTAAAAGGGACCTAGGGGTTTTCCAGTTGTCCACTTGGACCTAAGTAAACCATGACTCTGGCTCTGTGCCCCTGTGGTTTTGTTTCCAAGCAGTAAATACAGCACTGTATGTGATGTTCCTGTACACTGCTGCTGCCTCCTCCTTGGCTTATGTTACCAGCACCTGTGGATTCAGCTAAAAGCTGCTGGCAGAAGTCCAAATAAACTTGTTGACCTACCTTGCAGTTCTGAGCATCTGAACAATCCTGACTAGCCTGTCTTAACCTGCTACCCAGAGCTTGGACAGGGAGAAAACACTGGGAATTCTTGCTGGCCCTGCTGACACAGTTAAAGCCGATCTGAGCACTGGGATGAACAGTAATAAAAACAGATGTCGACACTTTCAGAAATACTGATTCTGGCAGTGGGAGGTTTATTGCTGGCTGTAATACAGGCTATGCCTGGGAAGCCTGATTTCAGTTCAGAACCAAATGTCCTTTTAGGAAAAAGGACCCAAGGGTCAAAATCTTTCCAGCAGTGAAAGCCTTTTAAGAACCCCTGGCTTTCTCATCTCCATCCCCATTCCAGCATACCTCCAACAGATAATGTGGAGGTATGCTGGACATGGGGAACCCCATGCCCCTTACCTAGGATCACTTAAGCATATGTTAGCAACATTTTACAGAAGCGGGATGTTGGCTGCTGTGGTCTCCCTACTTTACCTGTGGCAGGTTAGGATATTATATCTTGTGTCAGGGTTGCCTAAGAGTTTTAGTAAGAGTTTAGATTATAGATTTGTATAGGACAGTTTGGATAGGGGTGATCCTGCCTCAGGCAGGGGCAGTGGTGATGCATAGAGGGTGCACGGGGTGTATGTGCACCCCCAGAGAGTGGTGGTGCACCCCCTGACTGGCTGCACTCCCCACTTAGGTGATGGGCAGGGTGGGCAGGCAGGAGTGCCGGTGCCCTCCCCCTGCAGCGAGCTCCAGTCGGGTAGTGGGAGTGCTGGATATAGTGCCATGGCTGCTTCTCGGTTGGTGACTTTTGCCATGAGGGGGAACCCCCCCATTGGTGAATAGCCTAAGAAATGATGGTGGCAATAATTGTTCCTGCACCCAGCTGTTACAGAGCCATACTAAGCCTTTACATTGAAATCCACCCACTCTATCATTATTTCTCCTTTCATCCATTAACACCCATTCTAGCAATGGACTCGAGCAGCAGAGGAAATTTAGGTTGGAGATTAGGAACTTCCTGGTTATGGAGGTGGCCAAGCGTTGGAACAGGCTACTTAAAGTTTTGGAATCTCTATCCTGGAAATCTTCGAAAGCAGGTTGAACAAACAAACGCTGGAATGGTTTTGTCAGGGATAATCCTGTCTTGAGTAGGGGGCTGGACTAGATGACCTTGTGACGTCCCATCAGCCTTACTTCCCTATGAATTGCCCAATTCAAGAGAAAACCAACTCCATCCTGGGAAGTTGCAGGAATGATACCTCCTGCAGTCTCTAGAAGGTTTTTGTTGCTCTCGGTATCAGTGCCATTACTTTGCATGTACATCAGCATGCACCCATACATTTAAGCAATATGCTTAATGTACGCATCTCAGACTTTGTCCTGCCATGCAGGATTGTACTAAAGCAAAAGTTTAAAAGCTTTCTTTTGCATGTGCCGTACACACAAAACAGATTATCATGCTTGGGGCTGAAGGCAGCCAGGTCCTTTCATGAAGCAGGACTCAAAGGTTGGCCTCTTAATGATAAATAAATACAGAAGGTTTGTACCTGAGTATAAAAGTAAACAAAAACCAACCCCACTGTTCTTTGAGCTGAATTTCTAAGAGCCAAGAACAAGTTCAAAAGGCAAATATTTTTGGTTTTGGTTTTGGTTACATAAAGGGAAAAAAATCAATTTCATCATTCATTACCCCAGAGATGAGCAGATAAAAGGGAAGATTGCGTTGTTTATGCTTACTGAGCTGAAACTGTTTTACTTAATTACTTCAGAGTATGATGCTGGAAATTAGTTTAATCTTTAGCCCATGCAGCCATGTTATTTTTGGAAATGTTTTTCATGGGTTGGGATATTTAAATTTGACAAATGGCTTCTGCTTAAACCTCAAAATGGCTTTTCTGGGGGCTTTGTTTTTTATATATCAAAAACTGACAACCCTCCTCCTCCATATTATTTTTGTTTGTTTGGCTAATGTTATGGGAGACGCATCTGTTCATTTTCCTTCTTAAATTCCCACCAGGCATATTCTTGTTGAGTAGTAATGTTCAAGACCTGTATCTCACTGAGCTATCTTCCTTCATATAACAAAGTGCTGGGGCACAGGAAGAGGGGTTTCTGATTCTGAGGCCCCAGCCCCTGAAGGTACTTGGGCATCAGCATAAAATTATCCCTTTTCTGCTTAACTGCTTTGAGGGATGAATTCCTAAATGTGTACCAGTGTAAGTTTATTTTTACTGCTGAAAGCCCCATTGCCAGAGACCCTTATAAGTCAGCAGTTCCCAATTATTTCAGTCGCAACCCTATTGACAGACCTGAAATTTTGTGTGGCCCTAGACAGTGATCACACCTGTGCCCACAGTTTACAGGAGGCAGGGATTTAATGGGGCTTCAGTTTCTTTGTAGTAGTTGCTTTTGTGCCCACTCTCACCAGTGATGAGAGGTAATCAGTAGGGCTGTGTGAAACAGAAGTGTTTAGTTTTGACCAGCATTTCAATGTTTCCACAGAACTGTGTTTTGTTTTGACTTTTGTTTCGAGTCGAAACGGCTGTTCCATTTTGTTCTGTCAAAACGTTTTGCCGTTTCAATGTTTCGCCCATGCGATAAAATGGGGAAGGTCAAAACAGGCTATAATTTCATCATTTCTGGCCAGATTTGGATGACACCTGCAGAAAGGGTAGCCTCTTCTTAGGGCATGACACATGCCAAGTTTCACAAAGATAGGTGCACGGGGGTTGAAGAAATTGCAACCCAAAATCTTGAGAGAAAAACTCATGTCACTTGTATGTAAGGTTCTCCACCTTGGGAGGAAAAACCTGCAGCATCATTATAGGCTCGGCAGTGCTACACTGGCTAGCACTACAGAAGAAAGAGACTTGGGGGGGGTCATCATTGACCACAAGATGAACATGAGCCTGCAATGCGATGCTGCGGCTAGTAAAGCGACCAAAACGCTGGCTTGCATCCATAGATGTTTCTCAAGCAAATCCCAGGACGTCATTTTCCCACTGTACTCAGCCTTGGTGAGGTCGCAGCTGGAGTACTGCATCCAGTTCTGGGCTCCACAATTCAAAAAGGATGTGGAGAAGCTTGAGAGAGTCCAGAAAAGAGCCACGTGCATGATCAGAGGTCAGGAAAACAGACCTTATGACGACAGGCTCTTTAGCCTGGAAAAGTGCAGGCTCAGGGGTGATCTGATGGCCACCTATAAGTTTATCAGGGGTGACCACCAGGATCTGGGGGAACATCTGTTCACCAGAGTGCCCCAAGGGTTGATGAGGTTGAACATTTATAAACTAGAGCAAGACCATTTCAGGCTGGACATAAGGAAGAATTTATTTACTGTTCGAGCCCCCAAGGTCTGGAACAGTCTGCCAGCGGAGGTGGTTCAAGCACCTACATTGAACACCTTCAAAAGTAAATTGGATGCTTATCTTTCTGAGATCCTATGACCCCAGCTGACTTCCTGCCCTTTGGGCAGGGGGCTGGACTCAATGATCTTCTGAGGTCCCTTCCAGCCCTAATGTCTATGAAATTTGTGAAATCTGTGAAATCTGTGTCCCTGGGTACTTTTGACACTGTCTGCGTGCTCAGGTGCGCCCTTCCCAGCGCTGGGGCCTCTGCACAACACGACAGTGTGCCCCAGTGAGAACTCCTCCTCCCCTACAGCCGCAGTCCAGTCCACCACTGTAAATGATGTTGGGTGAAAATAACGTAGCTGGCTCAACAGCAAAAGTACCAGCAGCATCTAAGGTAGCCAAATGGAACTGTCACAGAGCCTTTCTTGTTATAAAGGAATTGACAGCAAGAAGTAAAGATGTTATGTTGGATATATGTTACCCATGGTGTGTGTGATGGCTTATCTTCTGTTTTTTTATGTTAGTATGTTTATTATGAAAAAAAAAATGGAATAGTTAGAGAAATATCTCTTAGGAAGCTTTCAGGTTGAAAAACCCTTTGTCAGGCTGAGGAAGTACCTGCAGTTCGTGTGTCTCCTGATCCTGGATGGAAGGAATAGTAAAGAAGCCAGAGGCTGGCCTGGCATGCAATGCAGGCAAGAAAGCCAGTCAGTGAAAATAGAAATGGAGGCATCAGGGGGTGAGGACAGGCTGGGGTGGGGGGGGGGGGAAAGGGGGATGTAGCAGCACAGGTAAAAGTGCAGAGGTACCTGGGGAGTCAGATGTCTGGCAGGTCACAGTGTGTCAGAATTCTACTGTCTAATCTATATTGAGTCCATGAGTTTCTGTACCTACTACCTAGGAGGCTGATGAAGTGCAGTTCATAGGCCCAGCTCTGATAAGTGGTTTGTAATTTCAAACAAGCACCTAACCTCATCACCAGAACTGAAGCCAACTTCCTACAGCTCAAAACACAAAACCTGCCAACTATCTCCAGTACCCCCACAAACTGCACACCAGAATCTATCAAACACAACAATACCTACCTGTGGGGGCACATTCCTCACCAAAAAAAAACACTATGCCTCCAGTCTCTCAGGCCTGATCCTTAGAGGGAACAAATTACCAACCACTTTTCACAGCTGGCCTATGAACTTCACTTCAGTCTCCTAGGTACAGAAACTCATGGACTCAATATAGATTAGACAGTGGAATTCTGACACATTGCAACCTGCCGGACATCTGACTCCCCAGGTACCTCTGCACTTTTACCTTTGCTGCTACATCCCCCTTTCCCCCCTACCCCCCACACCAGCCTGTCCTCACCCCCTGATGCCTCCATTTCCATTTTCACTGACTGGCTTTCTTGCCTGCATTGCGTGCCAGGCCAGCCTCTGGCTTCTTTACTATTCCTTCCATCCAGGACCAACTGCAGGTACTTCCTCAGCCTGACAAAGGATTTTTCAGTCCAAAAGCTGGCATCCTGGGCAGCTAAGCCAAGCACACTGGGAGCCTCACAACTGCACAGCAACCAGCAAGCATCAGGCCTGTCAAAGACATGACAGGTCTGGGCTTTCCCCAGCCAGGACTGTGTGCATGCATGTGTTAGCTGGAGGTTATGGCACCTCCTACCCACCTTTCACCAGAGGATCATTGGTCCTGGCATTTACAGGGCTGCTGTGCCACCAGCAGTCCCACCAGGCCTCCCTACCCTGGCAGGGTGCAGTTTTAGTGGTCATGCCCAGGACCTGGGGTCTCCTCCTTCCCCATAGCCCCATCTCATACCTCCAAGTTCATCCTGGCAGGGGAACAAGCTCAGCAGGGACATGTTCTTCCCCTGTTGGCTGGTGATGCAGTTAGTGCCCCCTCAAGCTGAGAGTGGGGCATTACCTGGTTTTTAAAAAAAAAAAAAAAGAAAAAAGGAAATAGGTGTGGATGGAGTGAGGAGGGTGGCATTCAGTCCATCTGCACCTGGAGCTTGGGGAACCCCAGCAGTGGGAGGTTCACCTTCAGGAACACCAGCTGCTCCACCAAACCAGCATTCAAGCAGGTGCAGTGGGGTATCACTACATCCCCAGCGATGCTGAACACCCTCTCGCTTGGCACACTGGGTCGGTGGACAGCGACAGGTGTTGCTGGGCAACTGTGGCCAGATATGCCACACTGGGCTGCGCTTGCCCAGTAGGCCAAGGGGTTGCACAGCAGTGGCTCCACATCCTTGGCAAGATAGGCAGCCAACAAGGCATGAGCACTACCTGCCTGATGCTGGGGTCTGGTGGCCCCTGGACCCTACCATAGAAGCCATGCCCTTAGCCCATATTGGCAGCACCTGTGGTGGAGGACAAGACTGGCTTGTGGATGGCATGCTAGCATGAGACAGTGGATCCCCCTGTTCCACATCCCCCCCACCTCTGCCATTCTGCCTCCCTGACTTTCTTTACCAGCACCTCCATCCACTGATTCAGTGTTTGGCTGCCACATATGGTGCCCTTCACCCTTGGGTCTGCACATGGTGCCAGCACATGGACTGTACTGGACTGCAAGGGATCAAGCCATTTCCTGATGCCCTCCTTCAGCCCTCACCAGTGCCTGCACATCTGGTGACAGCAGCCTGCCCCAGCCAGGAACATTGATCCCCTGGAAGCTCTCCATTTGGCTCTGAAGTTCCCTCACTATGGGGATCACCTGGCTAAGGAGGGCATCAGCAGCACTGAGGCTCTCAGTGGCCTCAAGGAAGGGCTTGAGGACCACCAAGATCTGGGAGATGGTATCCCATTCAGCTTTGTTCAGGGGGCTGCTGATCCCAATCTCCCCAAGCAGGGCCATCTCATGGATGGCCTTCTGTTGCTCCACCAGCCTCTCGAGCATCAGGTATGTGGAGTTCCACCAAGTCTCTACATCCTGCATGATTTTGTGCTGTGGGATGTTCAGCTCTGTTTGTTTGTCCTGCAGCATCTTGCCCCCTTGATGCTCTGGTGGAAGTAGCCTGCCACCTTCCTGCATTTGGAAATGAGCTTGCTGGTGGTGCTGGCACCATCACCAGCAGCCCTGTCCCCCTCCAAGGCATCCCTGACAACAAGGTGCAACTTGTGTGCCACACAGTGGATGCCAACAAAGTTGGCATCACAGACCACCTTGACCATATTGGCCCCATTGTCAGTGACCATGAAGCCACAGGTGAGCTCACCTGCCCAGTGAGCCACGCCTGCACCAGGCAGTTCATGGCCCCCATGATCTCTGCTGCTGTGTGGGACTCATCCAGCACCTCAGCTTGAAGGAGAGCCCACTGACAGCCTGACTGGTCACACCAGTGCCCTGTGAGGGAGAGGTAGGCATGATCTCCACCCTGGCTGCTCCAGATGTCTGAGGTGAAGTGTAAGGCCACCTGCAGACCTGCCTTGTGCAGCTCCTCCCTCAAGTACTCTGTGCATGCTTCATACAGGGATGGCACCACCTTCCTACTGAAGGTGGTGCATGCAGGCACTTGGTATGATGGGACTGCAAGCACCATGAGCTGCCTGAACCCTGGCCGCTCAATGAAGGAGAAGGGCTGGCCATTGACAGCAAGCATCTCCCCAATGCTCTGGGTGAGCTCACTCAGCCTGCAACACCCCCACTTTTCTGTCCGCCTGTCCCCCACTGTTCCAGTATGGCCTGCCTCTGCTTTGGGGGGACCGGGGCTTTGGAGCGAGCAGGGGAACTTCCCTTTGGGCACACTCCTGCTGGTGTCAGGCTGAGGAGGAGCAAAAGCAAGGGGGTGGTGCCTGCAGAGATGCATCAGCATTCCCATGGTGGTCATATGTTTTGTTCCCTTGCCCCGGCTGGTTTTGGCTCAGCAGATAGTGTACATGGGATCATCTGCCAGCTCAAAATGATCCCAGGACCACACTACCCATTCACTTCTGGGGTGCGGGTGCATCTGTGGATGCTGCTGCACTTTCCCCCTCCTCAGGCAGAGGCACAGCAAGAGGAGCAGACTCAGCTGAGCCACTTGCTTCCATCCACCTCTACATCAACCTCCTCTGAAGTGCCTTCTGGGGAAGGAAGACCTGGCTTGAAGGGAAACTTGAAGGGTGTTGAGCACAAACTCAGCTGATTCCCCCTCCTTCCCCATAATTTCCCTTGCTAGGGCACTAAGATCCAGATCCAGCATCCAGCTCTTCTTCTGGCACTGGAAGGCTCAGCATGGGAAGTGACAAAGGGGTGGAGTAGGCTGCTGTGCTGGTGCTGCTGGTTGTGGTTGTTGTCATGGTGGGGGTGGGGGGAGAGTTATGGCTGCTGCATGTGGACAGGAAGCGGTCTTGGGCACAGGCAGTGGCTGTGACACTGCTACCCTCTCCTTGCTGCTTGTAGCAACCTCATCCCTTTTAGCTGAAGGAAAGAGGCTGTCTCAGTTTAGTGGTGGGGGGAACTTACAGCTTTCCCTCTACCCCCTCTTGCAGCCCTCCCTGAAGGCTGGCTAGTGTGGCCACCTGCCCTTTCACGACACTTCATGATGTGTTTCATGTCTTCCTTGTCAAGAAATATATAAAAGTATTTGTGTTCCTATATAAACTGAAAACTGCAGGTGTGGTGCAGTGCCGAGATTTACAAACCCGCGTGTGTATAGATAAACTCAAAGTGAGCTGAGGTGCAGTAATGAGATTTATGAACCCAATAGAAATATGTCTGTGTGTGTAGATAAACTCAAAAGCGTTGGTGTGGTGGAAACAATGAACGTATAAAAACAATTATATATAGTAAATTTCTATATAAAGTAGTACATTCTATAGTAACTCTATCCAATATAAGATTCTAAAGAATAAATCACTGAATATAATAATAAAATAAAAGCACCTACAAGAAGAAGGTATTCTGAAATCCCTCTTGCTAGGGTAGCAAACAGGGAATCCTTTAGAAAAATCAGTGTTCCTAGCTGTAGTGGTCTGACGGTGAGCTGCTAGAACAGACAGCTCACTAAGTGACCCCAAAGCGGATAGCAGGGCAGTTCAAAAAATGCTGCCTTTTATGAAGTTTTTTCTGTCCCTCCTCCAGAGCACTGGGGTTGGAAGGGACCTCAGGGTTGGAAGGGTGACAGTCATTGGCCAGCTACATATTGTCATGCTGCTACTTGCTGTGTGTGAGGACCAGTGTTAAAGTTTTCGGGACTTTTAGTGAACGGTGGGTTGTGCAAGTCCAGCTTGCACGTTGTTGCAATTAAACAATTGACAAGGAGCGGGTGGGGTGATGAAAAATCGAAGGGCATCCGCAGGAGAGAGAAGACAGAAGCAGACGAGAAGAATACAACTGGCAGTACGTGCTGACATGTCACAGTGATAACAAACGGCGTCCGGCGGTTGCTAATCGCGGATGGGAGGTGGAAGCTAGGTGATCGGGCTAGCGTCCCTTGTAATAACGGAGCGGGTGATGAACGACCTCGCTCAGGTGTGGCTAGGTAACCCTTATATTACCTAGGTGACGCATGTGATGATGAGCGGTAAGTTCGCCCTATCACCTGTCTGGTTTTCAAAAAGCACACACTGCAACTTTCCCCTCCTTGGTCCCATGACATGAAGGGCGGGGACTCCTGCCATCTTGTCACCTCGCGTACTAACGCAGTTATAATAGGGAGACACATGTGTCAATAATGAGCACTCCTCCTCCCCCCCGCACTTTCCCCCCTCCTTCCCCTCCCTCCCCTTACTTTACTTTCTGTTTCCCTGCAGGGAAGCCATTAAAGGTAAGCCGTAGTCAAAATTCGAGAAGTTTCGAACTTTTTGAAATGTTTTGACCTGCCATGTTTCATTTCGACCCTGTTTCCAGCCTCCCTGTTTCATTTCAACATTGCTGTTTTGAGGTTGAAATGGCTCAAAAGTGTCAAAACAAAATGGGCAGCAAAATTTCACACAGCCCTAGTAATCAGCAGGGATCCTGGTTTTCTCTGATATAAAAAAATCACAAATTCTCTGACAAAAAATCACAAATTCTCTGATAAAACCCATTATTAAAATTAAAAGTCCCCTGCAGCCCCACCTAGCCCTGCTAGTGTCCCTCACTGCCCCCAAATAGCCCCCCACCCTACTCATGCCTCTTGCCCCCACCCACAGCCCCTGCCCCCCAGGCCTGCTGGAGGGGGTCCTCAGCTGCCAGGGCTATGGGGCCAGGGACCCAAGTCTGCAGCTCCCTGCCCCCAACAGCAGGCAGATGCAGCAGAAGCAGCATAGACCCATCTCCCCCACTGCTCTGCCTGCTTGGGTGGGGCTGGGGCTGGCTCCTGGCTCCACCCCCCCAGCCCTGCCAGTGGCCCCCCAGCCATGACCTGCAACCCCACAGCCCTGCCAGAGCCCCCAGTCCCCTGCAAGCCCCACTTACCTCAGGCTCCAGGAGAAGGGTGAGGCTGAGCTGAGCCGAGCAGAGCCATGGCTGAGTGAGCCTCAGGCCCCTCCCTCCTCTCCACCTCCAGGCAGGACTGGGTTTTCCTACCCTGTTTGCAAACAGCTTTTGCAGGCTGCAGCTCAACCAGTCTGCAGACCTGTTTGCAAAAGCAGGGAATCTGCAGGTTTCTCTGCTAAAAGGGGAAATCTGTGGTTTTCTCTGTTTTTCTGTGGAAAACAGAAAACCTGCATCCCTGGTAATCAGGGATGTTTTCACCTGAGTGAAATGCATCTTAAGCAACCCCACTTTAGTTTTCCCTTATTGTAGAGTAATTGTGGGCATAAAAAATTACCATGGAATTATGGAGGTTCGGAAAGTCCCCACCTCCTGTTACTGGTGGATTCACACACTAGTTGTAGGATTGGGGGAATTAAGAGCTCTCAGGAGGTTTCAGTCATAACTGCCATGACCACAGTTGGGGTCATCGCTTCTATTCTGGGAACTGCCTTTCTAGGGATTTAATTGTTACCACTGATTTTAAATGGAAGCTGCTTAGATACTAGAGTAGCAGGTGTAGCTTTAAGTCTTTCCATACATTTTGGGAAATGTTTGTTTTTATAGTGGGGTTGGAGTGTTGTAGCTTGGTGGTTCAGGAAACAAATAGGAGGCAAGGATTTTTTTTGTGATATCTTTTATCAGAGCAACTATATAGTTGGGAGAGCTGTTGGACAAACTTTTGGGCATCAAGTGACCTTCCTCAGGTCATCTGACCTGAGGTGAACCCGGTGACTGAGGAAGGACATTTGACGCCTAAAAGCTTGTCCACCAGCTCTCCCAACTATACAGCTGCACCAATAGAAGATGTAATAAATAAAACCTTGCCTCTCATTTATTTTTAAAAGCATTTAAAGGAAGATGCGTCAATGTTATGTGAAGTTTAAAAAAAAAAAGTAATAATTTAATCCCAGAGGCACATGATGTAGTTGGGGGGTGGGGCTGTCAATGCTTATAAAACACACAGAAGACATAGCTGGTGTGCTGCAGGGTTTATGAACAGCATCCAAAGGCAAACAACTTATTCACCCAACATTACTGATTGTGATAGTAGTTTCTATGATGTAGACATCAAGGGAGTTGACTAGTTCTAACAATTCATTCTTTGCAGGCAGCCAGACATCACCACAGGTTTAGCCATTGCCAATCTAAAATGGATTATATGCAGTGACTGACCAGAAGAGATGGGCCCAGTCTGCCAAGTTTTGTTTTGATTCTGGCCCCAGATTTCAGATCTGAGTTTTTGGTGGGGGAGCCACGTATATTCCATAAATTACTCACCCAGGCTCCTTGTATTACATTTTCTAGTCCTTTATGAGAAAATCTGAAACTAGACAAAGGCCTGACCAAAGTCATAGAGGTCAGTTTGGAGGGAGCTGATTTAGATTTATGAGTGCAACTGTTAATTCCCTGTACATGTGCCATTACAAACAAATGTGATGGATTGAAATGTAAGTGTATCCTGTTTACACTGCAGCCACAACACTGAGAAAAAATACGTGTACAAAATGTGGAGCTCATATTTTAATTGCCCTCTGTTTAGAAAACAAACTTTTTTACAACATTATAAAAGAAACAGTTTTGTCTTTCCTCAAGATTTAAGGTTCCTTTCCATTAAACTATCAATAAAACAAACTCCTACTTCTCTTTTCTTTTTCTCTCTCCCCTTTGGCTCCATTGCTGCAAGTCCTTAAATTATGCTGAGAATGATGAAGTGTGTATAATGGGTAACAACTTCATATCTTTCTATTTCATAGCTTAAGAGTTTAGTTGCCAGACACATAGCTTTGAAATGTCTCGAACTCCTCTCTAAATTGATTAATAAATAAAGTAGTGCTTTATTTTGACGTTTTGATATTGAAGAAAAATAAAGGTTGCTAAAAAAAGTCCTGTTTGCTAAAAATAGTCAACAGGAACAAAGTAATTGGCCTATAGTGTTGTTTTGTGACCTTGCTATGTTTGGGCTTTTTAACAGGGCGAGAGCAGTTGAACCATAGTTAAGGTTTCAATAAACATTTTACCCTCTATACAAGCTACAGAAAAAACTTCACGGCTTGTCTGAAAATCAGCGGTTGACTTGTAAGGTCAAGGGAGAGGCTTTTTGGGCTAAATCTGAAGTACACTGGACAAGGGTTTCTTGAGTTATTAGATGGCACCATTAGCTGCAAGGAAGGGCTCATTGGAAAAGAGCTATGGTTTCTTTTCAGGGCTAGATCTATTGGTCTGGTTCCAGGTTCTCAAGGGTCCTTTGATATATGACTACACACTACTGACTGATGCTCTCAGTAATGCCCAGCTCCATCAAACACACCTGATCCCTTGTAAGGAGCCCTTGTCCCCTTTACCTGGTGTCCAGCCCTGGAGGACTTTCCTCAGCTTGATGGGGGCTTCAGTTGCTCGGGGTGTGCTGCGCTGTGCATGGGGTAGCTGGGGAGCAACTCGGTACTGAGAGTGCCCACTGGGGTGTCCTTTCACGCACCCTCCTGCACAAACTCGCATGCCTGCTTGTGTGGCTCCAGTCATGCGGCTCCCTAGGGAGCTGGGCTAAGTCGGAGCCAGAGTGGGGCTTGACCTTCCTCAGCTCCACTCAGCTGGCCTCACCACCTAATGCCTACCACCGCAGGCCCCACCTACGTACTGGGGGATCGAGTCAGGGTCATTCGGAGGGTCCGTTGGGGTCCTCGGCTCATGGAGGCGCGACAGGTGTTCACACCAGAGCTGGACCTGAATATGTGCACCACTGAGGGTACTGGGCCAGCCAGCAGTTTCTATCCATGCCAGCACTGCACTGATAGTCAATGGCATAGGAAAAAGCCACAGGGGAAGCCTTGCTTAAAGCAAGTTAATGCAAACGCCTGCACCATATGCCCCCGTTGTCCCAGTGGTGCGTGCATGCTGCAAAAACCATTTTAATTAAATCCTGTCTCTGTCTGTAAAATCTAAACCAGAAGGGGAGAAATTTGGCATAAACTCTTCTTCTCCTAACTGATCAGACACATCACATTATGTATCACTTTAGGGCAAGACCTCAACATTACCCTCAGTACCTCTGGGAATGTCTTTGGAGTGGCAGGTGCTATCTTTGGGTTACTTCATAACAGAGAAAATAGCACATCCTTTCAGTGTTTTGGCAGGTGGCCACTATTGACTATGGAACAATTCCTGTGTGACACTCAAATCCTGTCACAATAACAGGTTTTTTCTAATGAGCTCCCTAACAATTTGTACGTAGGGAAAATTTCTTTTCCCCTGAAAACACTGGGCTGACAAATGAACTTGTTCCTTGATCGATCTTAAATACTGTTGAAAATGCTGAGACCTTCTGTCCCCCGTTTGTCCAGACCAAGGGAATGGAGTAGCCAGTCTGAAGGGAGCTCTGGAAGAATTGGCAGGATTTTGTGAAGCAGTAATTAACATAAGAACAAATTTTGTGCATGCAGAAAGAGCTCAACCCTATTAGGTTCTGTTCCCTTCTGAGATGTGTTAAATTGATGGTCTCAGTGAGACCAGGCTTGGAGCGTTCCCTTGGATGGTAGTCAGAAAACTGTTCAAGCTATTATGCTAGCCATCAACTTGCAGTCTCTGTCCACCCTGGCACTGCACTGGCAGGCAGTGGCCTGCTGAAAAACTTCATGGGCAGATCAATCACTGTCTGGATTTAAACCCTTAGACTCTGCTGGAGAGCGCTAATTAGCCTGCCTCCGTGTCGCATGTATTCAGTATCCCCGCATTTCAAAATGGCAGTGCAGGTGTTTTAACTCAAATGAGCTTTAGTTAAAGTGCCTCTGCTGCCATTTTGAGGTGCAGGATGCTGAATACATTTGTTGCTGTGGGTGCTTGAATTAGAGCAGCTCTCAGGGCACCTATACACATGATGGAGTTCTGCTCTGATGCCTGCTAGTTAGCGCACGTTGGAGCAGACTCAATACAAAGATTCACAGAAGTTTAGGGCTGGAAGGGACCTTGTGAGATCATTGGTTCCCCCCCCCCCCCCCCCCCACTCTGGGCAGGAAAAACTGCTGGGGTCAAATAACCCCAGCAAGGAGTTCATCCAGTCTCCTTTCAAACATCTCCAGGGTACACCCCCTGCACCACCCCCACTGGGAGTCTATTCCAGAGTCACATGAACCATGAAGAAGTTTTTCCTTGTATCCAGTCTGAAACCTTCTTCTAGAAGTTTATGACCATTGCTTCTTGTTTTCCCTGGGGCAGTTTGGTGAATAGTTGTTTGCCTAGCCCCCGATGCTCTCCCCTGATATATTTGTAAGCTGCCACCAAATCTCCCCAAAGTCTTCTTTTTTCTAGGCTGAACAGTCCCATATCTGTCAGCTTTCCCTCATATGGCTTGGTCTTCAGGCCTCTAATCATATGAGTGGCTCTTCTCTGGACTTTCTCAAGCTTTTCCACATCCTTCTTGAAGTGTGGTGCCTAGACCTGGATGGAGTACTCCAGCTGTGGCCTCACCAATGCCAAGTACAGCGAGAGAATAACGTCCTTAGTTTTGCTTGAGATGCATCAGTTGATGAATGCCAGCGTATTGTTTGCTCTGCTGGCTGTAGCATCACACAGGTGGCTTATATTTATTTTATGCCCTTTTGGACATGGTGCTACCTAGCATAGCACCACTGAGACTGTAAATTTGTTGAAGATTTTTCCTCCCTAGGTGGAGCACTTTACACTTCACAGTGTTGAACAGCATCTGGTTCAGGTCCACCCATCTAACTAATCTATTTAGGTCCACCTGGATCATCAGCCTACCCTGATGTGTGGCTGCACTTCCCCACAGCTTAGTGCCATTGGTGAACTTTGCCAGTGTGCTTTTCACCCCCACATCCAGATCATTGATGTAGATGTTGAAAAGCACTGGTCCAAGTACCCCGGGGGACCCCATTGGCTATCTTCTGCCAGGCTGACACAGATCCGTGTAGTACTACTTCCTGGGTCCAACCTCACATCCAGTTTCCCACCCATCTGGCTGATGAATTGTTGAGCCCATAGTCCCCTAGAGCCTCCTGGGACACCAAATCAAAGGCCTTTCTAAAATCCAATTAATCAAGTCTGCTGCGAGTATGTTGGAGCGTGCTAATTAGCGCACTCCAGCGATGTCCGTGTCATGTGTATTCCACATCCCTGCATTTCAAAATGGTGGCAGGGGCACTTTAACTAAAGTTCATCGAATGAGCTTCAGTTAAAGCACCCCCACCACCATTCTGAAGCACAGGACACTGAATACACATGATGTTGTGGATGCTTTAACTAGAGCAACTCTCAGAGCCCCTCTAACTAAAGTGCCGCCCCTCCCCCCCGCCCCTTAGGGTGCCCTTAGGATCCAGCTACAGGAGCTGTCTCTGCTTCTTCATAATTTGAGTTCAGCACTTGACTGTTGGAGGAATAGGTACCTTAGAAATGCACCAAATAAATGTTGGACTCCTAACAACTTAGGCTATACTGATGCTAGGTAATGCCATTTCTGTTGGCCGATCCTTGTTAGAAGCAGCCCATAAAAACACTGCAGCTTAAACATAAAAGATGGAGTAATTGTTCTCTGATGCATTGTAAAGTTGAAGGAGTAAAGGGGTAAATTGTTTATCAGGTCATCTGATAAACACTGAACTTCTCCAGCAGGGAGCTTGTTTATTTGATACTTATTCATCAGTTTTCCCTGCCTTCCCCATTTCCCTTTAACAGGTGGAGGCTATTAAAATCCCAAAAGCATTATCTAAGAAGCAATGCAGAACATTGTACCCAAAAGTCCAGGGAACAGCTGGCATCCAAATGTATACATTGTGAACAGTCACTTCATTTACATAAAGCACATGAATAAAGAATCATGAATACCCAAGAGAATTTATCCACATAATCTAAGATGTTGTCTCTTTCATTATTGACACTGAATAATTGTCAATCATTCATTCATATCTCTACCTGTATACAGCGCAGAGCTAAACAAAGGTGAACAATCTTGCTCTCTGGGCACAATAACCACCCCCAACCAACCCCCTTCATCCCACAACAAACTCCCACATCCATCATTACCTCTCAGTCAGGATGCACCTGACCCATGAGGCAATGAACATGTGATTTAGGACACTTTGCAGTTGGTAAAGGCATTAATAGCTCTAATAAATATATTGCCTGACTGTAAAATGTTCACTCATTCCCAAACAGCACGTGGATTCTGGTCACCCGGGACATAGCTATGTAAACCACTAAAAGACTGCATCCATCTACTGCTTTGCTTTGGTTTCTGCCTCGCACACACATCCATGTTGCTTCTGTTTTTGTCCTAGCTAAAATGGGTGCTAAAACTGATTGAGCGTTTCCTTGGTGAAATCTATTTTCAGTCAAAACATCCGTTTATTTTCAGTGGATGTGTGTATTTCATAACACAGCTAAGAAAAGCATGATGGACATGATTTGTTTCTGGGGTAACGATATCAGCTGCAGTGGGTTTACATCAGAGATGAATTTGGCTCATTCTGTTTCTTACATACCATTTGGATGCTATTTAAAGTGCTCCCAAGCTGATAGGAAACAAAAAGTGCTAAAACTGAATTATAAAGTTCTTTTTATTTGCCCAGTTATGATCCCACACCTATGTAAGTCAAGCATAATTCCTTTGAAGACAATCATGCTACCCCATGAAAGTACAAATTAGACACCAGATTTTTAAATAATCTGCTTTCCACCCCCATCTCCAGATTTAGAATTTGTGATTTTCATAGCAATGTCCATCTCTATACCAATGATGCCAATTAACACAATTCATTTGGGGATATAGAAGCTAGCAAGGGAGTAAGTGTACCTCTGAGTCTGAACTCAACTAACTAGGAATTGGAGACCACATTTTTAAAAAGGATATAGAAACTTTTAGGGGCACACTTTGTGTCTACAGTTTCATTCTGGGTGAAAATTGGAGTACCTATTTATTGCTGAAAATCAGAGGCTAGAACTGAGTCCTTCTGAAAATCTAACTCAGTTTATTATAGTGTATATGCACTGTGGTGTGGTATGTCGTAGGCAGTCTGGCAGGTTGGAACCAAAAGTGTTGCCTGTGGATCTAAAAATTTAGTACGGAGAGTTCTGGTATGCACGTTTGCACCTATCTCTATATCCTCCCATATGGAGTCATGCCAGTTCATCAAATGAATGACAGAGCATGTTTGCTAGTATCTATTACTGTCACCATCACTTCATCCTGAGAAGGCAGCTGGTCTACAATACGGTAAGCAAGCAAAGGGCCTTTTGCATTTAGAGCTTGCCAAATTGCATCTCAGTTTTAGAACTGAAGATGTTTAAGCTGTGAGACCCTTCTCAGCCCTTTTCCCCGCTCTTCCATCTGCTCCTCTATTTAAATAGCTGAAGGTACACTACAGCCTTTTCTAATTAAGTAAATAGTCAGAGAGTAAATGTTTCCTTCAGCACCAGCAAAATAGGAATGAAAACTTGCATGTAAATGAATCTAAATTAGCTTTCCTTCCTCTTTTCTCTTCTCTGTGGGTGACTTGTATCTAATTGCTTTGGGGGATGTTACCACATTTTCTTGCATGTTGCATATAACTCACCTCCCACCCCCTTCCCCCAATACAAAAATCTGCTGGAAATGGGAGTGTGGATCATAGGTGAGAAATATGGTAAGAGCAGTTTCTGCCACTTACCAAGCAAAAGGGAACATAAAGTCTGCACCGTTCTACAAGGAACAGAACAACAAACAGGCTTCAGCTCCTGAGCTGCTGCTATTCAGTTACTTACTACAAGGAAAGATCATTTTTCCTTCACTCTGCCTTTCAAAAACAAGGTGTGTATCTTATTCTTGAGCACACTGGCCACATCCACACCAGCGTGGATGTTTGGTTCCCTGGGGACAACTAGCAGCAACACACCTGGTGCACAAGGTGTGCCACTGCTAGTTGTCCCTGGGGAACACCTGTACCATGCGCCTCTGGCACACAGCAAGTTATCCCAGGTTGGGTAGGGGAGGCTGTGGCCAGCAGTGGGCTGGCCCAAGCAACCTGCCCTGAGGGCTTCCTGGGGATGCTGCAGCAGTGATCCTGCTGCTTGGAGCCTGGCCAGCAGCCCGTGTGTGGCTCTGGCCAGCCAGGCTCTGGTTTAGAGCGGCATATGCTGACCCCACGTGGACTGCTCCACTGTTTTTTGGCACGGGTTTTTTGACCCCTGGATATCCAGGGGTACCCCCCGCCAAACCCTGCACTGCTCCTTTACAGCGCAGAGAACACCTGAATGCACGGTATGTGGCACCACAGATATGCCTGCAGTGCCCCACAGCACACAGCTGCACTCATCTGGGTACGGCCATTGGGTGCAAGAAATACGGTATAGAGGGGCAGAGGCTGCTCTGTTTCCGTTATAAGCTTTTGATATCCCCTAACTACATCTGAGAAGTTCATTAAAAATTAGAAAAAATGTTTGAAAGTTTCAGTGTTGTGAACAATGTACCCTACCATACCTTTTGAAATATATTCTTGTTTTGTTTTATTTTATTTTGGCTTTCCACATCTCTAGAGCGCCTTGGTCTAGAGCATCCAAGGTCTGCTTTGAAGTTTTTTCCTCCCCTTAAGTATCTGGGGGAAGGATGTGTGATAAAATTGCTAAGCTGTAGAAACAGTTTGTTGTTCCTTGGCAAGATGGCAGAGGAGTTGTTAATCATGGGGCCACTAAAGCAAAGCAGCTAGAAGGAGGTGGTAGAAGACTGGATCAACACATCTGAGAGGTGAAGACAGAGCTCAGCCCAGTTTGGGGAGTCGGGAGGAGGTGTTAAACCACAGGCCCAGACACTATTTGGAAGGGACATTTGTAAATTAAGAGGTGTTTTTCTTCCTTCTGGCTGAGCTTGCTTGAGCTGCCTGTTGCTTTTGGAGCTTTCTTGGCTTGAGATGATCAAAGTCCCACATCTGATTTCCTTTACAAACATGGAATAATGCTGGCAAAGAGCTCTACTTGGAGGTGTGAATGGTAGTCCAAACTAGCAAGAGGCAGCATGGTTATTTTCCTCTTGGTTTCCCCCTTCCCATGCACCCACAGTCTCCTGTAATGTGGCTACAGCCTGAACCACAGAGCTGTGCTTGTGTGAGCACAATGCAATACTTTAAATCATTTTGTCTTCCAAGGAGTAAAAATATCGATAGACCTGACTCCCAGCAGGGGTCAGAGAAAGAAGAGAAAAGACCAGTGAGTGCAAATAGCTATGGTGGTGGCAGGAGACTAGAAGGGCAATGGACTGTTGCAGCAGATGGGTAGGGGTGGCCCTAGAGCAATGATCACCAACCAGTGGATCTCGATCCACCGGTAGATCTCGGAGTTGATCTGAGGCTGGGATGTGGGGCTGAGTGCCTGCATGCATGCGCCCCAGCCCAACAGGTCAGTCCATATGGGAGGGAAGGGGCGGGGGCTAGATCGAGGTCCTTGCAGTGATGGACAGTGCCACAGAGGCAGGAGCAGGGGTAAGTTGAGTGGGGCCCTGGCCAGGTGGGACTTACCTTGGCATGCCCACAAATAATTTTTTCTCCCTCTGCCTCAATCTGCCCCGCACCCCATTCTCTCCCCACAGACTTACTTGTTGGGCATGGAAGAAGCGGGGGGGGGTGGCTCACAGTAGATCTTGGGTTGCTTTTAAATGCCAAAAGTGATCTCCTACTTAAAAAGTTTGGAGACTACTGTCCTAGAGCTGCTATGATGCTGGCTTAAGCCTGAGGTCAGCCTAGTGTACAGTCCTGTCCATGGCCAGCACCTGTAGCTTCAGAGGAAGAAACCCTCCAATAGAGAATTATGGCATAACCTACCTCATAGAAAGTTGGCATTGCTGTTTGAAATGTTGGTAAAGAAAGCACTGTGCTTTCTGGAGCTGTTCATCATAACCCTTTCACAAGCATGTGGTTTGCTAAAATGTGGCATGTGGAGAACCACTATGTGAAACAGCAAAATGAAGCTGCAGGGTAGGATCCAAAGTGGCTTGGAAGGAGATCCCAGGCCAAATTCATTGCGAGCTTGATTGTTACATGCAGGCAATGTAACTGGTCCATGCAGACAAGCAAAGTGGAGTAATGCCCTCACACTTAAATCCAGAGCTCAGATTTTGAGTCTTGTACAATGCTGACGGTTTGAAATTTCTCATTGCACCTAGGAGGGATTGGGGCAGGGAAGGATCTGTGACTCAGGTGTGACTCTGTATGGTCTGGCCTCTCAGTTGTTCCTGGCACTGCTTATGCACCACTCTTGTTCAGTGCTGAGCAGACAGGAACAGTGTAACTCTCACTGGATTTGAAGTCAGCTCAAGAGAGAGCTTTCGGCTTTAGGGTGTTGTAGGCTATGACTGATGGGCGCTGATAGAGCTGTGTGGTGAGCACTGCAATGCTTGACTCAAGCCAGTTTCATTAATTTATTACTATTACAAACAGCAGTGTCCTACAGAATTAATAAGAAGTGCAAGACAAAACACCATTTCTTGTGGAAAGCAAGGTAATAGTTTTCATACGAGAGGAGGGGGTTTATGGCAGGCCTTTGCACACCAGTTCACGCCTAGAACTGAACTAGTGGGCAGCATGGGATTCTGACTTCTGTGGGCTCAAGCAGAAGAGAATTTGACTAGAATTGCTCACACGGTATTAAAAGCTGCTACTAGCCAGTTATTTTACATCACTATTTTCAAAAGTGAAAATGTTCAGCTTTGATGAATCTTTTCTCCAATCTTTTCTCCAATACCTGATGAAGGGTTTTTGTGCCCAAAAGTTCACAACTGAAGAATTTGTTTGCAAAAATCTTGTTGGTCTAATAAAAAATATAATCTCTCCTATGAGTCCTGATTGCCTTTTCCTCTAGACCAATACAGCTACAACCTGACTAACTGACACTTGGAAAATATTGAATTTTAACTGATTTTTAAAAATGAAATATTCATATTTTCCCAAGCAGGAAGCAACTGTGACCATCTGAAACTTGAATCCTGCTCCTGTCTTTGTTTCAAGGTCATTTGCATCATCACAGAACCTCACAAGAGGTGAGACGCTCCATACCAGCTATGAACTGACTGCCCAGAGGAGTTTTCCACCTATTGACTCCTCTGCGAAATCCTATGAAATATAAACTTTCATTTCCACCCAAGAGAACTTTTACAATCTTTTCTCCAATGGCTGATGAAGGGTGTTTGTGCCCGAAAGCTTACAATTAAAGATTATTATTATTATTATTATTTTTTTGCAAAAATCTTTTTGGTCTAATAAAAGATATCATATCTACTATCAGTGCTGACCAGCTTTGATGAATGCACTATGTGAATAAACTGACCAATACCAATAGCAAATAAAAAAAATACCCTTGAAGAAAAACTGAAAATATTAAACAAAATTTGACTTCCTCACAGTTTGTGAGATAAAATTTACAAAAATATCCATGTTCCGAATGCAATTTTTCTTTGATTTTTTTTTCCATTTTAAAAAGTCATCTTGCATCAGTTTACCCACGTGCACACACAAAAATACATACATATACACTCTATCGAGTTAAATACTAATTCCAGATATCTGGCTTTTGATTTTTGCTATTCAAATATTTTTAACTAAAGCTTTTTAAAAATTAAAATTAAATGTTTAACTTTCATCATAATGGCATTGCCGTTGATCTCAGATGCCTTCTTAATGAAGTTTAATGGGAATTTTAATTTTTTTGTTGTTTTCATTTTATAAAGGGGCGGGGGGGAGTCCAAATTGTGGAAGTTCCTTTGAATTGGGTAATCCAGATCCTGCACATCTGTAATTATTTCACTGCACATACAGGAAAATTCAGGTACTTAAAATTTTAGTCAGTGGAGCACAACGTGCAACTCTAGAGCAAAGCCAGCAACCGAAACCTTTATCTGTTGGCTTCCAGTTGTGTGCTTTAAACATTAAGCAATGCTCAGAAATGTCCTTTCGGTCTTAGCTGTGAAGTTGCTACTGTCTTCACCTTCAGCCAGCAGTGGTGACAGCAGGAAGTGAAGTCTGACACCATCACTAAACACAGGACTTCAGCATTTAAGCATTGCTAGATTTGGGGTCAGTCTGTTCACTTTATTAGAAACGTCTCACTGGAGCTTGAGGGGACTGCATACTGAATGCCCCTTACTATAGTGGTAAGTGGTTATGTATCAGGTACACAGAGGGAATTCTTCACTTGCTAGACAGACTGCTTGATATATATGTTCCAAATTTTGTTTCAGGAGGAGGGCTTGACTAAGATTCTGATAGAGCAGAAAATAGCAATATAGGGCCTTGTTGCTACCGGCTTTCACTGCACTGAGGGTGAAAGACAACACTGCACAGTGTGATGAACTGATCTCTGTTATTGCCTTTACCTTGTGCTAGTGTGAGACCAAAACAAGAAAGCAGCTCATTGGACATCTAATTGTATCTGCCGCTCAGTGACAGTCTCATGAAACTACTTTATCCCTGCTAGCTTGCTCTGCCTATAAACGAGACAAGAGACAGTGCAGTGGGTGGGAGCCCTGAGGTATACTTGCTTTGAGTGTGATTCAGTTAGTCTATTGTTACTGCTGACTGTCCTCTGTATATGAAATTAGGAGAGGGTAGCACAGAGGATTTATTTATTTATCAGGAAGGAAGAAGTAATTAATTTAAACCAATATAAACCTTAAGGGTTAGGTACTATTTTCTTAATAGGACTGTTCACATGTTTCTATTCTGGATCTGGTTATTTGAAGGATTATGAAATCTTAAAATGGACAAACTCCTGAAAATACTGGGGGGAGGGGGGTTGCACTAAACAAATTGTGCATTAGTGATTCAGACTCCTAAATTTAATTAATGCCTAAAAATCAAATGTAATAATGCTAAGAAGCAGTGACTGAAGCTCTAAGAATGGTATCATTTCAAATGTCTAGTGACAGGGAAAAGATTGTCTTGAAATCCATACCAATGTTTGGATACATTTTTGTGTACTTGACACCTATTGTCTTTTTATTTTTTAGTATTGGTGGCTTCAAGCCCCTCATTTCTTAAGCTAAATACAGACAGTCAAAAAGCACAAGGCTGAATCAATTCAGGCTTTTCAGGTTAGTTTAAACTGCATAGATTGAACCAATAAGCAAGTGAACAGGCATTCACTTTTGATTCCAGAAACACAGTCACATGCCTTGCAGTGGCCCAGGCCAGAAGCTGCAGGGCACTACAACATGCCTCCCTGGTCAGCTGGAGCAGATAGCTTGAGTCAAGATTAGCTAATTCACCCTGTTGGGGAAGAGAGGTTTAGGGGAGTTGCAAAAGCATCCTCAGATTCTGGGGGACCCTGAATGGACTAACTTGAACCTGGAGGGGATCTGGGACAGAAGTTCAATAAATCAATTTATCCTAAATCAGTTAAGGCTGATACTACATCCATCCAGGTTTATCTTAAACTGCTTTTGGCCATTTTGACAGTGATTTATGTGCACTGAACTTCTGTTGTGTTACAGATTTGAACTGATTTCTGGTCACTTATACCAGTTTGTGTAATTTCTGTCCCTATCCCTAAAAAAGTTGATATTGAAATCCATACCTTAGCTTATCAAATGAGCTTTAGTTAAATTGTCTCTGCCACTGATTTGAAACATGAATGACACTGAATGCACAAGATATGGTGGACACTTAAATTACAGCAGCCTCCAAGAGCAGCTCTAATTAAAGCATCCACCCCAGAGCATGTGTAAAGACACCTGGGCTTGACTCCTGACATTAGGGGTTTGCACTGCAATTTTAACAGATTTGACATGAACTAGTTCTAAAACAGTTACTAGCATGAAGACATGCCCATACTTTCTGACACGCATTTATTATATATTTTTGAATGTTCTGGCTTCCTGTGTTTCTCATACTGCTAAAGCTTCTCCACTCTTCTATTTTGAATATCACTTGTGAGAGGAGCCAAACTCTTCTCTTCTCCAGCGTGGTCACTGCAGCAGTTAGAATCATAGAAAAGTGGGGCTGGAAGAGACCTCAGGATGTCATCTAGTCCAGCTACCTGCTCAAGCCATCTTTCTGTCTAACTTAGCTTTTAAAAAATCAAAGGGTGTCTCTCTAGCTGGGAGGTTATTCCAATACTTGACCAGCATCATAATGAGGAAGTTCTTTCCTAATCTCCAGCCTAAATTTCTTTGACTGCAGTATAAAGCCATTGCTCTCCCTATTGCTCTGGCAATAGCAGTAGCTGGGGGGCTCCAGGTTTCCCCTCCCTATGGCTTCCTCTTCCTACCCCTGCTCCTGCTCTAGGGGGATGAGACAGTAAAGTGCAGCATAGCCTGCAGTGCTCAGGGGGAGCCTGTAGGCCAGGGTGTCCAAGTGGCATGGTGCTGTGGGGAAGCTCATGGCCAGAGAGCTAGGGATGAGTCATTGCCTGGGTCTGTGGTGCAATGGAGGAGCACAGGGGCAGCATCTGGGGGGCATTCAGTGCAGCAAGGAGAGCACCTGGGCAGATGAGCGACTGGTGCCCCCTGAGTCGGGGGGGCACTTGTCCCCCCCAGCAGCCAGTTAGTGACTGGGTTGGTGTGATTGGCCCTGTGGGATCCCTCCCTCCTTCCCCCCTCCCTGGTTAGCACAATCGGCCCACAAGGATCATTTGTCCTGGTGCCCCCTCTCCCTGGCTGGCACTCTCAGTGGGGGGCACCAATGCTCTCACCTGTCCCCCCCCCCCCGCCCATTGCCTAAGCAGGGAATGCTGCTGTCAGGGAGTGCACCAGCACTCTCGAGGTGTACATGCAACCCTGCGCACCTCCTACCTGTTGCCACTGCACACGGTGAAGTAGGGGGTTGCCCTGGCACATGGTGCAGTGGGAAGGCACCTTACTCATGGTGCAGCAGTGGGGTGCAAGATGGTGACTAGAGGGAGGCACCCAGTCATACAATGCAGCAGGGGGTGTGAGAAGCAACAGGGGTGGGGGCTTGGCCCCTACTGATGTAACCCCTTCAAATCCAGCCTAAGAGTTGTGCAGCTTTAACCCACTTAGAAGTTGGATAGCCCATCTATCTCCATTCTTTTCATAATGGCCCTTCAGGAATTTGAAGACTGTTATCATTCATTGAGCAAATTGATCCAACTAGTCATATATCTACCTTACAGTACTTTCATCTAGTCTATATTTCCTATCTTATTAATGTGAATGTTGTGGGAGATGGTGTCAAAAGCCTTGCTAAAGTAAAAGTATATCACATCCACTGCTCTCCCTCTATTCACAGAACCTATCACCTTACCATAGAAGGAAATACAGTTGGTCAGATATAACTTCCTCTTAGTGAATCCATGTTGGATGATCCTGATCATCTTGTTTTCCTATGGGTGTTTCAAAATTGATTTGTTTTAGGACCAGCTACATAATTTGTCCAGGTATTGACGTTAGACTGACTGGTCTGTAATTTCCTGGATCTTCCTTCTTGCTTTTCTTAAAGATGAGCACTATATTTGCCCTTTTGTAGTCATCCAGGACCTCACTTGACCTCAGTGTGTTCTTAAAGACATAGCCAATGGCTCTGACATGGCCGTAACCAGTTCCATAGGGTGTCTCCTATCCAGTCCTGCCAGCCTGAAAGCATCTAGCTTCTCCAATTACCGTAATCTCTAGCCTGCTCTTCCACTATTATAAGCTCCTTGTTTCCTTCTCTAGCTTTGCTTCCAATTGCACTTGTCATCTGGTACCTATTTGTGAAGACCAAAGTTTAGAAAAAGCATTAAATACTTCAGCCTTTTCAGCTTCATTTGGTGGCTCACCACCTCCTCTGGCCATACAGAAGTAGTTCTTGGATCTGAATCTTGCTGTCATACATCATATTCAGTCCTTTTTGTTCCTGTCAAGGTCAATGTGAAAGGCCCTCCAATAATTCTGCATTTGTTCACACTGGTAGCATTTTTCACTTACATTATATAGATGTAAAGGACTGTACAAAGTCCAAGGCAGTAGAGTATCAGGACCTAATTCACAGTGGACTTGCCTTAATTAGGAAAATTAGCTCCAGACTCAATCTGTTTATGACTGGGATAAGCCCCTGTTGCAGGGCTGATGCACTGGTGGATCCTTCCACAGTCAGTTGCACTAAGTCTCCTCTTATGCTAATGCAACATATCAGCACCGCATTTTAGAGTCCACTATTGTAATTACATCACTGTAACTGTCTACCCCTTCAAAGAACATCTCATGGGTCAGCATCCAACAACACACCATTCTGCTATTCATTAAATAACATGACTGCACTCCACAGCAATATGATTAGTATACATTCTTTATAAATTAAAAAATCTCTTGCAAATATATTTTTTCTGTTACAAACTTGGAATCTGATCCTGCAACTGGTGCTGTACAGCTGGACTGCTGCAGAGTCTGTGACATTCTGCCCACGTACACAAATTCACCCATCTGAAGCCTTGGCCATTTAATACATGGAAATAGTTGTAAGCCATTCAATGAGACTGGAAATTGTATGTCTACATTGACCTGATATCAGCTTGCTTTTTTTCACTGAGATGGTGTAGAGACACTTCAGTTCACAGGTTAAAGTCCCGTGGTCTCTTTAATCCTGTAGCTCTAGGATTTTTATTTTTTAATGCTCGTCAAAATCAATCTTCCCTCAGCACCTCACTTTCTGGCCATTGGTCAGTGTTTCCCATCTGAATCAGGGGAAGCTGGCAGGACCTCAAGGGCTGGACTGCAGCCAAGTAGTAAAGTCACTTAGGAAAAATTCAATCAAAGGCCGCGTCACTCTCACCAAATGGCTTTTGGAGTCACAGCTGCTTGACAGCTCCTTTGCTATGTTAATTTAAGTCCTGATCTACACCCTTCTTCATTATTGTACCCATTTAACTGTTTCAGTTGTGCATGCAGTTTTATACCAAAATGGCTGGAATGCTACAATCTCTGTGAGTACAGTTATATCAGAGTAAAGACATTTATTTAATAAAGCATTCCAACATAAGCAACTTTTGCCTGGTATACATGCACTTCAGGGAGGGTGTTAATGCTTTAACCATAAACTGAGATGGATAAAGCAATGGAAAAAGTTATGTAAATAGGACGTCCCAAATGTATACTGCTCATTTGGCATTGTATGCAAGCTTGTCCCTCCCCTAGGAACCACTCAGCATCCAATCTGTGTGAGTTTAAAGTTTGGGCAGGGTTTTTTTGCTTTTTTTTTTTTTTTTTTAACTAACGGCATGGGTAATTAAACAATTGTACCATTTTAACTGGGCAGGGGGCACTTACTAGGGGTGTGCAAAGCGGGCCATATTCAATTTGGATTCAGATTTGGCCTGATTCAGGGGACAGTGATTTGATTCGCTGATTTGGATAACTGTCTTGATTTGATGTGGCCAAATCCAAACCTGAAGATTTGATTTTGATTTGGAGAATCAGCAATTTGGCTATAGACAAAGCTTTATATGTTTTTTCTACACACCTCAAGGTACTAACATGGCTCGTGAACACTGAGATGGTGAGGCAGATGGAGCATCCTACAGGAGTCGGGGGGGGCCCGTGTGCTTGGTGGTGGACCCCCCTGCACCTCCCTAGCTCAGCGATTGGCCACAGGGGGACCCTGGGTGCTCCCCTAGACCCAAGAAGCACCAGTTGCCAAGCCAGGGGATGGAGGAGGGTCTGCCACCAAGCGTGCTGGGAACCCACCCCCCTCACCCCCCTGCCCTGTGCTCCTGTGGGATGCTCCATCCACCCCACCATCTCAGAGTTCACGAACCACCTGGTACCTTGAGGTATGTAGAAAAAATATTTAAAGTCATTTCTATGTCCAAATCATGGAATCTCTCTGAATTGAATCAGAGGCTTCTGATTAAATTCGGAGAGATTAATGGGTCTCCTGATTCAATTCAGATTTGGAGCTTTGGCTGCTGAATCTGGCCAAATCTCCGCCAAATTGAATCAGTGACTGAAGCTTCACACAGTCCTAGCTCTTATCTCTCATGAGTGGGCATCAGCTGATCTCTTGTAACTGTCATTCCTGTTCACTCCTGTCTCACAATAAATGAAGTTAACATTAAACCCAGCTCCATTTACGCGTTAGTTGCCTCAGTTTAATTCTACCTACCATGGAACAGGAGTGAGCAGACAAAGGAGGTATAATAGAATCAGTTATACTGTGGCAATTCCTTCCCACTGCTGCTTTAAAACAGCATAACTTTTTATCTGTTCACATCCCAAGTTGATTTTTCTGCCCATACATTTTTTTTTTTTAATTTTTATGCAGCTCTGAAGTTTCAAGCTTTGGCTTTACTGGAAGTGGAAGTAGAAAGCTACAAGAAACTATTGTTATGGTATTTTTGGTATAGCAGGAAGCACTGGAAATGTAATACAAAACCTTGCATGTGTTATTTGTAGATTTTGTTAGTCCATGTGCATATGAATAAGGACAATTTTAGGTGTATGTTCACATTTGGATTTAAATTTAGAATTCTCAAGTAGTCCACCACTCATAAATAGATGCATTAAAAATAAAAGCTTACCCACATATTCTACTGTACTATATCTTCCAGGATCAAAGGGACGTTCTTAATTGCTCAAGATATGCAATCAGTACAGACAGAAGTACATGTCCATGAAAGGGCGTTTCTTTGAACATCAGTTAAACTTTGCCAGAGTATTTTAGTTCCCCTGTAACTGTGTTAAGATCAAACTCTGGAAGGGTGGAAGTCTGGGCCTGGGCTTTATTCTTGGCTTTGCCACCAGCTCATTTAGTGACTTTTGAGCAAGTCATCATTCCACACCTTGGTTTTCCCCCTCTCTAAAGTGAGGATAATAATTACTTACCTGTTTTGATGAAGTATTTTAAGATCCTTGAATAAAAAGTGCTACCCAAGAACAGCGTACTACGATTGTCACCCCTGACAAAGGTCCAGCTGAAGATTTTTCACTTAAGGTCAGACATCTAAGCCAGTTAGTTTGCTCACTGAACCTCATGAATATTTCCTGTGTGATCTGCTAGGTGACTATGTGAAAAGTTTGTGTATTTGGAAGACAATGATTTACAGAGGTGCTGCAACTGCAGCTAGCATTTTAGCCATGTGCCATATAGACTGTTGGCTTTCTTTTAGTGTCTTCAAACTCTTTCCTCCCACAACCCTTGATTCTTTCTTCAAGTTTCATTCCGCTTGCTATGTCTTTGCTTTTAACAATTTCATGTGGTAGCATTTGCCAATTTGCTGGGGTAAGAAATTACCAGTGCATAGTCAAATCGGAGGATATGACTTTTACCACCAGTTTTTGACCTTGTAGATCTCATATTCCTTCAAGTATGTTGGTCTTTGAACTACTCTCCTAGTCTGCTGTCACTGCTAGTGAGGACCTTACTTCCATCCTGTTCCCACCTTAATCTGGTTAAGAGGGTTCTTTGGTTGATCTTTGTGTTCCTTTTTTCCTTTTTCTTCCTTTGACTCAAGTTATCTGGCAGCTATGTCTCTTGGTCCCAGCTTTGGTTCCTTGTTCCAGGGGCACTGAGTGCTAGGTGTTGTCTTTGATCTTGTCACCGTCATTGTCCCAAGTCTTAAGTATATCATAAGGCCTGTTTGCCTTTTGTAATTGCTTTGTGTGGTTGTTTGGTGATTCATTCACCCATTGCTCACTTAGGCATAGTGACTGCAGGTCCTTAGCTGGTGCAGCAAAGCTGTCTTTTGACCATCTTTATGTATTCTCCATTCTATCTATCAGACTACCTCTGGAGGACCAGAATCTTGTCCATCAGTCTATGGGCAAGGGGGGTGTTGTTTGATGGGTCAGCATTGCCAGGCAGGAATCCTTCCTGTAAATCCAGCTCTTGGCAGTCTTTCCTGCCAATTATTTCTTCCTGTTGTGTTGTGCTCAAATTGCCCTTGGCACTAAATTTTCTAAATTCTGCTACAGTACACTGCGCTCCATTGTCAGAATGTAGTATATCAGATATGCCACACCTCACAAAGCGTGCCATCAGTTTCCGGATCACTCTTCTTGCCTGACTATTCTCTGAATAGTCCTCTTCCCAGAAATTGGCATAATAATCTTCTATTCCTGTGTAGTTTCTGTAATTGAGGTTGAGATTTCATGATGCTGTGAAAAGATGGTTCTCAACCTTTTTAGACTCAAGGCAAAGTCAGTTCTTAACTTGCAGTGTCTTGACTACTGAAGAGTAATAGAGCAATTCTTTTGCAAAGGATTCAGAAAGACCACAACAGGACGGCATGTGTTTTGACACTATAGATTCTTATTGGAAATCTCCAGGTTTATCTTGTGACTTGTGTGCAGGCATTCACACACCTAACGACGCTAATATTGAGTGGCACCCTATGACAGTCTTAAAAGGATCTTGTGACATCCCAGGGTTCTGTGACACCTTGGTTTAGAAGAGGTATTGCTACAGAGTGTCCTTCTGTTGCCAGTCACTGTGGTCTCGGCATTATCCCATATATGCTCATACTTACCTGACAGGGGAGATACCATGATCTAGCAGGTGGTTTTCCCAGGGCAAGGCTCGCCCCTTGCACTCTGGGCCTGCTGACCCTGCAAGGGAGAGTGATGGAGAAAGTGGAGGAGTTAGGGCAGCAGTCATTTAGGAAGGCAGCAACAGTAGAGAGATCAGAGGGTGGTGACAAGTGGGGTCTTCCATTGAGGCTGACATTGCATGGGAAGCAGGGAGTGGGGGTGGAGGAGGGGTGGGGCAATGGATCCTGGTGAGGTGGCATGGCAAGTTAATGGTTGGAGATGCTGAGCAGAACAAGACAACAGAGAAAATAAAAACTGGCAGCAAAAGCCACGGCTATTCAGCAAAGAATGAAAGCAGCTGGGGAGAGAGGGCAGAGACTGTGAGGAAGGTCCCGGAAGAATCAGAGTATGTTTTGTGGGAAGAAAATGACCCCAAAAGATCAATGAAATTGTGGGTGAAAGTTACTCATTTGAATGCAGGTGTTAAGGGGCCCACTCCCATGGCCTGGGAACGCTACAAGAAAGTGGCAGACTGGGAAGATCTTTATGGGCTGAGGCTCAAAGTGGGACAGAAGGCACAAGAGAGAATCCTATTTTTCAAGATGTTACATCGATATGCTTGAACCAGAGGACATTTTGCACGGGCTTGAATCGCATGTACAGCGGCTTTGTTTGTAGACCACGTTCTGGATCATTTGAAAATATAGACTGGGGTATGGAGGGTGAGGGCTTTACTTGAAGAGGAGCCAGAAAACCCTGGGGGGCGGTGCGGCACCTCCCATCAGTAGTTACCACTGGGCTCCACCGTGGATACTTAACTTGCCATGGACAGTCAAAGCAGTGCGGCCAATGTGCCTTTTGCTGCCTTATTGTTTGTTACAGGTGCAATGCAAATGGGCACTGAGCAGCTGTGTGGAAGGGGAAATTGCAATGTGATCTTTGTGGGGAACCGAGACTTGTTTGCAAACAGTGTCCAGACTTGTACGCAAACTGTGCCAGGGAACCAGCAAAGAGGAAAGGGAAACCGAGGTGGAGAAGGAGACTGGAGATAGCAGATCCAAGATGGACATTTTAACTGTGGAAGAAACGCCAGAGGAAGGCAATGACTCTGGGGCGGGGGGTGGGGGTTGTAACAGGGTTGCACGAAAAGGAAGGACAAAGTTTGACAGCACAACTGAGATGAAGAGAAGAGGTGAAAAGGGAATGGGAAAAGGTGAAGGAGGGGGTAGAAAATTGGTTTCAGAAGTGGATGAAAGAATGGATGTTTCTGACAAAGGAAGGGTGGGTTGAAGAGAGGGAGGAATGAGGGAGGTATTTTTCTTTGCGGGTCTGAAGGCTGAACTGGGAGATGAGATGGGTTTGGACAGAAGGGAGAGAATGGATGGAGGACTCGGGGGAAGTGCTGCCGAGAGGTGACAAGGTATTATGAGGGTTTGTTTGAAAGGAAAGAGACGGAGTGGGGAAAAATGGGAAGGATTGGTGGGAGGGTTGGAAGCAAGGGTGAGGGAGGAAGATAGGGAGGGAATCATAAGGGAGCTAATGGAAAAGGAGATGTGGGAGGTATTGAAGACAATGCTGAAAAATAAAACACCTGGGGTCTATGGAATAGCAGTGGGATTTTATTTGAAGTTTTGGGATCTAGTGAAAGAGGATTTGTTGGCACTCTTTAGAGAAATTATGGACCAGGGACAGATAGGGGAGGGGTTTGCACAGGGGGTGGTGGTTTTAATTTATAAGAAAGGGAGATGAGAGCACATGAAAAACTGGAGACCAATTACATTTTTAAACACGGATTATAAATTATTTGCCAAGATACTAGTGGCACAGTTGGCAGGGGTGTTAGCACAGGTGGTAGGAGGGGAGCAAACGTGTGCAGTGGTGCAGAGAAGGGCAGCGCAGACTCACTGGGTAATCAGAGACATGCTAGCATACATTTGGGAGCGCAAGTGGAGCGCTATAGTAGTGAAGTTAGAGCTGCAAAAAGCTTATGACAGTATTGGGCATGCCTTTTTGTTTAGGGTATTGGAGGAGAGATGGGTTTGCCAGGCAAATCTGTAGGGTGGGTAAGGGCAATGTATGGAAGCATGATGAGCCGGGTTATGGTGCAAGGTTTGTTGGGGGAGGCTTTCGGGGTAGATTTGGGGGTGAAACAGGGTGTCCACTGTCATCAGGACTCTTTGTGGGTGCCATTGAGCCACTGGGCCAGCAGATTAGGGGGGATAGGGTGATTTGTGGGGTGAGGGTGCTGGGAGGCAGGGAGGTAAAAAGTTTATTCTACATGGATGTTGGGGGTGGTGAGGGATGAGGTGTCGCTAGGGAGGGTGATGGGCCACTCAGGAATTTGGTGAGGTATCGGGAGCAAGGATTAATGTTGGGAAAAGTGTGGTTTTGGCAGTAGGGAATTGGAGCAATTTGGGGAAATCTGGTTTGCAGGTAGAGAGGGAGAGACTAAAGATTTTGGAGGTGTTAATGGACAGCCAGGGGAAAGGTAATGGGACCTGGGAGAATTGGAGGGTAGGATAAAATGGGAGAGCGGGGAATAGAGAGAGTGACAAGGAAGGAGTTGTACGGGGCTTATCTAACATTGAGACTTTTGTTTATGTGCATTTTTTGAAAATGGTAGTGAGGAAGGCACAGGGAGAAATGGGAATAATTGGGAATTTTGTAGATTTTGGGTGGGCAGGTTCCTGAGGAGACTGGGCTTGTATGGGAGTGGGTGGAAAGGAGTGTGGGTGTGGAGGATTTCAATACTGTATGCACACTTAGGAAATTTTGTCAAAGGACTGGGATTACAGGGACTGGGCCTCGACGGCTTGGGGAATGCAGAAATGGTTTTTAAGGTCTTGCAAGAGAGGGAAAGAGTGACAGATGTGGGGGAAGTAGAAAGGGGACTGGTTAACAGGGTATGGAAAGGGATGGAAGGGGGGAAGGGAGGGAGGAACACAAGGAGTTAGCATGGGGGGGGCAGTAAGGAAAATGTTGCCAGTGATAGAGGTACAGCACCGATACAGTTTGGTAAGGTCACCTGAGTGTCCACAGGAACTCTGCAACAAAGATGAATCGGTCTTCCATGTTTTATAGGAGTGCTTTTTATGACCAAAGGGTGTGGGGGAAGCTGGAATTGTTTTTGAAAAAGACAGGAAGGGGTACAGGGGTGTCCTTTGAGAACATGTTATCGGGTTTAACTAAGGGTACTGATGAGACATGGGAAGTCAGGGCTTTGATAGCGTGTATTGAAGCAGCACTATGGAAAGTCCATTGCCTGTTAGTCACCGAGGAGCTCTGCTTTTCAACAAGAGTGCTTACAATTGAGCTTACATGAGTTAAAATATTATAGGGAGAAAGAAGAGAAAAAGGGGAAGGGTAGGGAAAGGATAAAGGGAAAGGAGGTTTCTGGAAAGTTGTGGATTGGAGACATTTGTTTCAACCTAGAGTGGGTATGGGATAATTGGAGACAGAGTGTAAGTTAGTGAAAGGACAGTATATGTGCTGTCCCTTTACGGCTTGTGAAGAAGATCTCATGATTTTTATTGGCACGTATGTGTCTAAGGAACATCCTTTTGCTGATATAAAACTGTTAAAGTGACAATTGTTATGTTCAGTTGTGGACATGTGTCTAATAGGAGTGACACGTAGGGGTTGCATGTGCACCCCGAGCGTGGCAGTGCACCCCCTACAAAAAGGCGCTGCTGGCACTGTCGGCAGCGCCTGTGGGAGGTCGCTGCTCGCCACCCCACTACCAACACCACCCGTGGTGTCTGCAGGCGGTCCACAATCCCAGTGGCTGATACTGCCAGTGGCACCTGCAGGTGGTTGCTAACCCCTGGTTGGTGCTCGCCACCCCCTTGACCTCCACCGCCACCAGCGCCAGTGGGGTCTGCAGGAGCACTGCACTTACCACGCTCCTGCCACCATGCTTCCGCCACCACCACAGGGGCATGCATCGTTCATGATGTATAATGTTATGCTAGAGTGATTAAGTTGTAATTTCAAGTCCTTTTTGATCCATATATGTTTCCCTGTCAGTGTGATAATTTTTGCTGATGTTTTAAGTGTGAAATTTGTGATGTTTCCTTAATCAGATATAAACTTTTGGTACTTTTAATTTAAAAAAAAAATGCTGTCAGTTGGACACCAAGTCTGGCTTCCTGGCTTATCTCAAGCATACTTCTCTTCCCAGGTGTGAAGCATGTACTTGTTTTATGAAGTCGGTTGTTAAATCTGCTGGGATTACTGCTCAGTCCCTTTAAACATCCTATTTTACAGGCAGTTCATTCCTCAAGTTCAGGAATTCAGGGGGATGCCTTCTGAGGCACTTGCTCCTTTCAGCCTGACTTTGAAATGCAAACCATTTTACTGCATTGTGCTTGATTGAGCTTCCTTGAATCTCTTATCAGAGATTGAAAAGTACCTTTCCACATTGGTAAAGTCCGTCTTTTGATCCAAAGAGTCCATCTATGCTGTACTCTGTAAAGTAACCCCTGCTCTACCCTTGGTGGTGACATTCCTGGGCGGCACCTTATCTTCACAGCCTGGCTCTGGAGTCTCAGTATCATACTTTGTACTCACTTGGGTGCCCAACAGAGAGTCTCCTTCATAATACTTTCTAATAGTTTGTGATCAAACTGCATGCCCATCTGGTGCCCAACAAAATCATTTTATTTTAAATAGCATTGCCAGCAGCTCCTTTTCTGAGTACATCCCCTCTCTGGGTCTGTCAGTGCTCTGCTAGCAAAAGCTCTACTAACTGTTCTTGTGCCTCTGCTGATCTTATGAGGCATCATGCTGTAGCACTAGCTGCTCTGTGTTGCAATACTTTAAGACTGGGGAGCCTCTTGTGACTTTGCTTACACTCTCAAATGCCTATAATGGCATCTCTGACCATTCCCACATTGTACCCTGGCATATTAACTGTTCAAAGGTGGCAGAGGCTTCTTGTAATTATGTGCAAAATTAGGAAGGAGAGTTGAGCATCCCTGTAAATAGCTTAACCTCCATCACACTCTTTGGTCCAGGCTTTTTTTTAATGGCTCTCAGTTCTTTGGGGGACCTAGCTGGACTCCCTCAGATATGGCTACACTGCTTTCCCATTGCTCTTGAAATTGTCACCAAAGAATCCAGCTTTGTCACCAAAGAATCCATTCTCTCTCAATTTATGCATGCCAAACCTGGAAATGAGGTGATGAAGTTGCTCTGGGGTGCCCCCATCACTGCTTTCAACTATGCCATAGACTCAAGACTATCTGTATCCATAGGGGATTCCATAGCTTTACGAATTTGACCGCAGGTGACTTGTACAAAGTCCACCTTGCAAGCTGATAGCAGAGGCAGATCTAGAAGCAGGCATGCTGCTTTTCAGTCCTTTGACAAACTGCTAGACCACTCAGCTTGTCATGTATTAAGCCTCATGATTCACATCACACTTAGCATGTGTTAAATACACTTAAAAAACAAGTGGCCGTGGGTTTAAAGCAGTCAAACACATACTAAGAGCACTCATGTTGCAACAAAGTCATGACTTTTCATGGGAAGAATATCCCCAGATCATGTTAAGTAACATTTGTTCGGCTCTCATTGGATGGCTCCACTGCAATAAAATGGGCAATTAGCTGTCCTCACCCAGCTGTGACATCAGCCAGGGACCCCTCTGCTGAACCAAGCTTCAGGTGGAAGGAGGGAAGCCACACATGTCAGGAAGAACCATCCTGGATTTTTCACTTCGGCAGTTTCTCCAACATCAAATTGAAAGGTGGGAGGACTAACTAACCCATACAATAAGGCCCTAAAATGGTGTGGGTGAAGCTTAAAAACTCATCAATGCAGTATAATTTTTTATGTTGCTTTTTTTAGTTAGTTCAGGCTTTGGTTAAACTTTTCTGAAAGCTGTTGCAGCAATTAATTAGCAAGCCATTGTTCATCAGGAGTGACTGACTGATTATAGCTCATGTTAACAGCACTAATTAACTTGCACACACCCTCTTTTTATTTTTAACCTCCTGCTGCTGAATGCAGAATGAATCCAGAGGCTGAAAGTCCCGTTCCATTGCAGGTTTCTCCATTGCCAAAACCTTCTCTGAATAACTAGGAGGTTAGACGAGGTGATATTGTTAGCTGGAAATCCAGGTCCCCAGGGCTGCTTAGAATATATGATTGAAAGTTCTGTATTCTGTGCTGGCCTTTGTGCTTCATTGTATCCTTACTGAAGAAATGGTGAGTAGTAGCATTTCCCTAACTCTAAATTAGAGAGTCAATGAAAGTGAGCTCATTCTTTCTGAAGAACCTGTTGTGCATTTAGTTATTGTGTCATCACCCTGCATGTAGTAGGCATGTTTGAATGACTGAACATATTGCACCTCTAGGATTATTTAGCTGAACATTGTTCAGCCCCTTGAGAATTTGTAGTTTAAACAGAACATCTCTTGCTCCCCTATCTGCTGCCCATTTAAACCCAATGACAGGGGTTTTTAAAGTGTCAGTTACTTAGAGAAATATGATCATCTTGTCTATTTCAGCTCTAAATTATGCCGCTGACTTAACTAGCAAACTGCGTTTTATTTGCCCGCAGATCCAGGTTCTGGATGCTGCTAAGATCTTTTTCTTTGTGTGCTACCAGGTTGAAGCTGAAGTGCAGAAAGATTTTTCTGCACTTCAGAAGATCATTTAAACAAGGATTGGAATATATGTTCCTGTGTATAAGAACATAAAGATATAAGAACTGCCATTTACTTGGTCCATCTTGCCCAGCATTTTGTGTCACACAGTGGCAGAGAGTAGATGCTGAAAGGGAGAGGTGAACAGGGTATGATCAGGGTTTTCTCCACTGTTCCTCTCGCTTGCAGCTTCCAGCATTTAAGGTATAGCAGTATTACAATTTAACAATTCTTGAGAGACAGCAATTCCTTTCTCAACTAACTTTATCTGCTAATTAATACTTCGTTGTTTCCAACCTATCATCATTAGCTCTTGAATAGTAGCCTTCACCTACAAACACTTTACAAGGAGGTTATCCTATCTCCATTATAGGTGAAGTGACTGCATAAACAGCTGGTAAGTAACAGATCCATTTGTCACCCGGCCTGGGATCAAGCAAAGATGCGTCATCATCACCCCAACTCTGTTGTCCATTTTTTACAGTCATCCTGGTTCTCATTTCCTTCTGGAATTGACATAGAATACCAAACATTTGGAGGTCTCTGCAATCTGGGATGTTTTCTGTTGAAGACCAAAGTACTCAGTACAAATACTCTTGACCTTCAATATGCTGACAACTGTGCAATCCTTGTGTACACTGAAGAAAATCTCCAGGCTGTGCTGGATCTTTTCAGAGAAGCCTACCAAACTTTGGGCCTCTCTTTCAACATCCAGAAGACTGAAATATTCTCTCAGTCTGCCCCAGCCTGTGAATGTGACCCCTCCCCCAATTATCATTGAGGGAAAGACCTTGGAGGTAGACAAGTACTTCTCCTACCTCAGTAGCCACCTCCAAAAGTAAATACTGATGCGGAAATCCATCAGGGGATGCAGCGCACAAGTGTCTCCTTTGGGAAATTGTGTTGTTACATCTCTGTTTATAATGAACTCTGGAAAGAGACCAAGATCCACCTTCACAATGCAGTCATCATCCCCACTCTCTTCTACAGATGTGAAACATAGGTGACCTACTGCCATCATCTCAAGAGCCTGGGTAGGTATCACCGGTGATACCTTGGGAAAATCCTGCCCATCAGATGGGAAGATCACTGCACAAATGACAGCATACTTGCTGAAGCCAATGTTACCAGCATTGAGTCAGTGATCCTCAAGTATCAACTTCACTAGACTGGACATTGTGTTTGGTTGCTTGACTCTTGACTCCTAAAACAGGTGCCCTATTCCCAGCTTAGAGCACAGCTTAAAATCTCATGGTGGACAAAGGAAATGCTACAAAGACACATTGAAGGCATATCTCAAGAAAACAGATGCCAACATCAAGAGCTAGGAGGAGCTGGCTGTTGACCAACTCCAATGGCCAACCAAGTGGCAGCCCATTTTGAGGTAAAGCATGTTGCTCTCGAAGCAGAGAAGAAAAAATGGAGGAAGGAAATTCTAGTCTATGACTTACTCTTCTCTATGGAAAGACCTGCAACTTCTGCAGACAAGTCTGTGGCTCAAGGATTGCTCTCTTAAATCACCTCAGGACCCATCAATGAGTCATGGAAGAGGTCATCATCAAATCAAGGGATTGAGGATAATGACCAGATCACGTATAGGACGTGGGTGTCCTGCCTCCCTATCCATGTTTTTAGATACTAGACTAAGATGTCTAATATGAAAGAAGTATCCTGATTCTTCTCCTAACACCTCTTGATTTTTAATGGAGTTTCCCTTAAGTATTTGCAGGCTAAATGGGTTTCTTTGTTTTGCTCTTCCTCCTTTGCCTTCTACTTAAAATGATTCTGAGCATCCCAGTTCTTTGACCCAGGATAGTGACAGAATTTATCTTATGTGTATTACCATGGACCAAAGGTTGCAGTCTTTATTTGGGATATATGGTCCCTGCACAAAGTATTTTCATCAGTCAGTGGGAGTTCTGCACATGGAGTGCATCTGTACAGAGGGTGGCTTGCAGTCACTTGCTCATTGACTTCAAGAAGTGTTTAGAGGCAGTAAGGGTTTGTAAGTTCTGACCCATTTGTAGTAATGGCTGACCTCATAGCAGACTCAATCCTCAGTGTTGCTAGGGAATTTTATACATTACAATGTCTAATGTATATTATATAACAGTAGGTGCTTTTCAAATACTTTTCAAATGCTGAAAGAAGAGAAACCCTTCTCTCAACAGCTCACAATTGAAGATTCAGCTAGTTTCACTAGCTACTTACACTGTATTTGTTCCCCCTGTATAAGGCGGCCTGTTGCAAGTGTACTACATGGTGATTGAAGTGAGGTCCATTTGAAGATTACTCACCCCTTAGGAAATTATGTTGGTTATCAATTTTCTTCTAAAACTGCCTGGCCAATTAAGTGTTTGTTCAGCTACTCTAGGAGTGGAACTGGCAGTGTTAATACCACCTTGTATTAAAAGCTCTGAAAATCTTTAATAAAAACCCCGAAGAACTAAGGAGGGAAAAAAAGGCAGGAAGGTATTACTGTAAAAGAATTAATAAAAATTAGGTATAAACAAAATCAGAGCAGTCTTGGGCTTTCCTCCGGATGACTGCACAGCACAAAAGATCACATCTCTGTATGCTGTAAAGAATGAACATGCATCTATACTGATGCTCCTGTCCCATTGCAACAGCAGATTACCCCTGTTTGAGCATCCCAGAAAGATATGACTGGGTGCAAGGGAGACGCGGTACAGGTCAGAAATCTGCATGTGTCTAGGCATGGAATATCTCTTGTGTATCTAAGGGTTTTGTTATGTGATGGACTTTGAGCTGCTCAAATGATGGTCAGTGTTAGTGCTAGCTCAAGTTTGGAGCAGTCACAACTTATGGCTAAAAATCATCTCTGAGCTATAGCTGTGAAGGCTGGTGAGCCAGGGCAGGCTTCTATACCTGCTTTAGGTAGGGGTGTGAGCAAGATGGGTTGGGGGGTGGAGGGGGATGTTGGGATGGAAGTTGGTTGGATGGAAGTTGGTAATGAAATAAGAAGTGGAAAGGAAATGAGGGTGGGGGAAGGGTGGTAAAATGAAGTCAGCCACTGAAGGATAATATGAAAAGGAGTAAAAAAAAGAGAATTTAAAAAGAGAGGAAATATATTAATCAAGGTCTCGTGTTTTAATAAACTGGGATGTGGGATCAGGGTGTGGGAGATGCTGATCATGCTTCCTGGGGTGGCTGGGAGGTGGGAACAGTGAGCCTGTTTGCACTGCTGGGGGTGAGAAGGGGAGTTGGCTTGGTGCCAGAACCGCCCCCTGGGCAGTACTGTTCAGGGGGTGGAAAGTTTGCCCACACAAAACAGGAGGGTGGGGAAGGGGACACTGCATCCTGGGATGGCAGAGGACTGCAACTTGGGCAGTTTATTTCTAGGGAGTGGCCATACATTACTGAAGACGAGCTGGGTAACACAGATCAGAGCTTAACCTGACCTGGAGTGGCATAATTTTAAGCTACCTAACATTTGCTTAAAAATAGTTTCGGGTATTAGTGTGTGAACAATCCCAGGAATAAGAGCTACAGGAGCCACCTAAAATTAATGTGCAACAGGGCCCTAAGACAGTTGCATACAGGAGTATTTAAGTACAGAATGTATGTCTTGCATGCAGCCAGCCTGTTCACAGCTAAAAGGTAAGTGTTAATGCAGTAGCAGCGTACACTGTGTGTGTGAAATCCCTGGATACAACACCACTGACTTTGGTTAAATTCTGCTAGTAAGCTGTCACTTACACAAGTTGATGCTTATCGCATAGATTTCATAGACATTTGGGCTGGAAGGGACCCCAGAGGATCATTGAGTCCAGCCCCCTGCCTCGGGGCAGGAAGTCGACAGGGATCATAGGATCCCAGCAAGATAAACATCCAAATGTGTCTTGAAGGCGTTCAAAGTGGGTGCTTGAATCACCTCAGGCAGCACTCTATTCCAAACCTTGGGGGCTCGGACAGTGAAGAAGTTCTTTCTTATGTCCAGCCTGAAACGGTCGCGGCGGAGTTTGTGACCGTTTGATCTTGTCATCCCTTGGGACGCTCTGGTGAACAGACGTCCCCCCAGATCCTGATGAGCACTCTTGATAAATGTATAGGTGGCCATCAGACCACCCCTGAGCCTGCGCTTTTCCAGGCTAAAGAGTCCCATGGCTCTCAGCCTGTCGTCGTAAGGTCTGTTTTCCTGATCTCTGATCATGTGCGTGGCTCTCCTCTGCACCCTCTCAAGCTTCTCCACATGCTTTTTGAATTGTGGAGCCCAAAACTGGATGCAGTACTCCAGCTGCGGCCTCACCAAGGCTGAGTACAATGGGAAAATAACGTCCCGGGATCTGCTTGAGAAACATTTATGGATCCAAGCCAGCGTTTTAGTTGCTTTACTAGCCACAGCATCACACCGAAGGCTCATGTTCATCTTGTGGTCAACCATGACCCCCAAGTCCCTTTCATCTGTAGTGCTAACCAGTGTAGCACTGCTGAGCCTGTAAGCATAGTGCAGGTTTTTTCTCCCAAGGTGGATAACCTTGCATTTTTCAGTGTTGAACACCATCAGGTTCTCGTCCGCCCACTTCATGAGTCTGTCCAGATCTGCCTGGATCACCCTCCTGTCTTCAGGGGTGGATTCTTTACCTCAGAGTTTGGTGTTGTCAGTGAACTTGGCCAGTCCGCTCCTGACACCAGTGTCTACATCATTGATGAAGATGTTAAACAGTACAGGCCCTAGGACAGAGCCTTGTGGGACCCCACTGGTCACAGCACACCAAGACGATTGGCTCCCGTCGACCACCACCCTCTGGGTCCTACTGCGTAGCCAGTTCCCCAGCCAGTGGATCGTGGTGCTGTCAAGGCTGCAGTTAGCCAGTTTAGCCAAGAGGTGATCGTGGGATACCAGATCGAAGGCTTTTTTAAAGTTGAGGTGTATGACATCGATCTCTTCCCCCTTATCCAGGTGATAAGTCACCTGGTCATAAAAGGAAATGAGATTAGACAAGCAAGACCTACCAACAACAAACCCATGCTGGGTATCCCTCAGGATATTGCCTTCAGCTAGTCTGTTAAGGATGGCTTCCTTGATAATCTTTTCCAAGACCTTCCCCAAGATAGAGGTCAGGCTGATGGGCCTGTAGTTTGCCAGATCTACTTTCCTCCCTTTCTTGAAGATAGGCACCACATTGGCCTTCTTCCAATCATTGGGCACTTCACCAGAGCGCCAAGAGCTCTCAAAGATCTGTGTCAGGGGCTGAGCTATGATGCTCGCCAGCTCCCTGAGTACCCTTGGGTGTAACCCATCAGGGCCGGCTGACTTGAAGGTATCCAGCCAGTCAAGGTGTTCCTTCACAAGGTCAGCTTTGATGGAGGGCAAGGAATCTTCCTTGCCCGGGCCGCCCTGACCCATAGTGGGCAGGGCTGTCCCATGGATCTGGTGAAAAACTGACACAAAGTACCCACTTAGCAAGTTTTCTTTTTTCTGGGTGTCAGTTGCCCTGTCTGGTTTAGCAGGGGTCCAATGTTGCCCTTGCTTTTCTTCTGGCTCCCCACATATCTAAAAAAGGACTTTTTATTTTCCTTGATAATTGTAGCCAGCTGGAGTTCTATTGCAGCCTTGGCTTTCCTGGTTTGCCTTCTGCAAGTCTGGACTAAGGCAGAGTAGTCCTCCTTGGTGGCGGTTCCAGTCCTCCATCCTTTGTAGGTCTTCCTTTTAAGACACAGGAGGTCCGCCAGTTTGCTGGAGAACCAAGGGGGCTGCTGTGCCCTTCTGCTGCCTTTCCTCCGAGACGGGATGGACTTTGCTTGCGCATCCAAGATTGCTCCCTTGAGGAGCAACCACTCGTCCTGAACTCCCCTTGCCATTGGGTTGTGGCCTTTTAGGGCCTCTCTGACAAGCCTCCTTAGCTTGTCAGTCAGCTTTCCTGAAGTCAAGGACTTCTGTATTACTGACTGACTTGCCAGCTTTATGGCAGATGGTGAAGGTGATCAGTTCTGAAGCAATTAGTCTCTAAAGGCATCTTTACGTGTGCTTGGTTGAGGGGTGGCTTTAATTAGGGTAGCCCAATGAGCAGCTCTAATTAAAGTGCCCACAGCATCTCATATATTCAGCACCCCATGATTTAAAATGGTGTTTGGAGGCACTTCCCTGCTACCATTTTGAAACATGGGGATACTGAATACATGAGATGCAGAGGCTGGCTTGAGCGTGATAAGTAGCACACTTCAGCAGACTTAATTAATCAAGTATGCTCTGACATGCTGCAGTTACAGTGCATCGCAGCACCATCCCCACATGTCTACAGGCACCCTGATGCTCTACCCTGCCTTGCCTTCTGCCTGACTTCAGGCTAGCATGGCTAACTACCTTTCTCTACTTTGGTCTGTGTTTCTGTCTTAATTTATATTAATTAAACTTGATCCCTTCATTTAATCTATTATTATACAATATGCCTTGCAGTTACATAATATACATTATTTAACCCTTCTAAGGATTTATCTATGTGGGGCAGCTCCACCAGTTGATATATATCAGTGTAAGCAGTAAGACTTAAAACTTCTCCTTGGAAGCCCTTAATTTTTTTGAATGAAATATGTTTAAGCTACAGGTATAAACAAAATCACGTATAAACATTCACATGTCATAACCAGGAGCTGACAACGTGAATGTTTAAGCCAGCAACACAATTATGGCAAAAACAGATTTGTCTCCTATGAAGGAACCTGAGTATTCCAGACCAGAAACTGAAAGAGGTTAGAAAAATGACTGACCCTCTTTGAACAGCTAAACTCTGATGTCAGTGGTCTTAGCAATATGTGACTAGACTTTTGGCCCAGATCACAGGTGTGAAACTCCCCCTGGGCCCTGGCCTCAGACCTGATCTGGGCTGCAGAGGCTCTTCTTGGGCCGCATCCATAGAGACAGAAGCAACAGTGTGGGTCCGGAGCTGGGTGGCAGCACAGGGCCACTTTTGAGCAGCAGTAGCACAGGTCTAGGAGCAGGCAGCGGCACAAGGAGAATTGTGCTGCATGTGATGTGGCTCCCTGCAACTTCCAGTAGCCCACTAGACTACCAGCAGGCCAGATGCAACGGGTCACCTACGGAATAGTTCTTCTATGGCTAAATCCGTGTCTTTGCTTACTAGTTTAGATTACAGGAAAAACCTGAGCAAGATGAAATCTAATTTTATACTTCTTAGGACTGCTGCTAGGAAGGAAGCATTGAAATATCAACATCAGAATTTCCTGGAATATAAATCTAAAAGCTTTAGATACTTTAATCACCCAGGAATTATATTTTTACACATTTAGTTGGCCAGACCTCAAGGGGCCTCTCATTTCATCCATCATTACCTTATTAGCGGGGATCAACAAGAGCCATTCCACATAGTGATCCCTGGTAATATCTCTGACAGCCAAGAGTTCCCGAATTGACAAAAACTCCAAAGCACACAAAGATAAAGATATGGACACCATTTTTGTCATACAAAAGAAGAAACTTTATTAGCAGCAATGAGAATGATACACATGTTCCAAAGGATACAATAAGGTCTCCCAAATATACATTTTCTAATACTTGATTTCATCATAGATGCCTGATCCAATATTATAAGCACAGGGACTTGCAGTGAAAGTTGTTAGTGAATTATGGTGTGTAGAGTGTTGTTTCTAATAAATTTATCTAATCTCTGCTAATGTCAATAGAAGCCTTTCTATTTTTTAAAGGAACCTCTGTGTGCAACAGGCAAACAAGAATTCATTTTTGCTTTACTTATTGATATCTCCATGTACTATATTGTTACCCCTTTTTAATTAAGGATAAGCATAAATATAGTCTTACAAGCTTTTGCATTCATTAAAGGTAGGGATATTTTTCTTTTGTTCCTGTAAAATAAAGACTACTCTAGTGAATTCTGTAAAATCTAACCTATAAATCCAAAAAACGCTACTTTGGGTGACCCAGAGGTGATGATCTGCTTCTCCAATCTTTGACACTGTATATACTACATGGGTCTGAAGGCTGAGTCGGGGGACCTGTCCCACTAGAAATAGCCACCGGAGACCAGGAGTTTAACCCTATCCAGATGCAGTCCAGCTGTTGTTAAACCAGTATTTAGGCTGCCATTGGGTGTTGGATTCCAGTTGCACTTTGTAACTGTGGAAGGGATCACAGAATACACTCAGAGAATTAATGCTTCATGAGGTTTTTTTTGAATTTTCAGGTCTTATTACTGTGGTCTTTCCCCCTTACCCCTTACACCATAGATTCCAGCTTCCTGTTCACTGTTACAACCATCCATAAATTGTTTTTCAAAATATTAGAATCTAATACTCCGTACTTGGGCAGTGCCAGCATGACTGGTAAAAACAAGTCAATAATCATACAAAGTTAATCCTGATGATACCCTTATCTTGCACCTTTGTACCTCTCTTCCTCCTTGCTAACTAAGTGAGCTAAGGACAGTGTCACCCTGAACTTCCTGGTTGCTAACTATTTGTGGCAAAGCTCTTTTTTTTTTTTTTGCTATGATGGGATGGGGTTTTTTTCCTTGGTTCTTGAGAGGTTAAACGGAGTTGTGTTCAGAAGTTCCAGCAGAGCTCATTTCACATATTGCTTATTGACATTTGTGTGTACCTTTAAAAACCACATCACTTGCATAAAACCATGATATGGGCCAAATTCTTAAGGCCATCACCTCCCTCCTACCCCAGTGCTCATCTGTTATTGTGACAACACTGTGGTAGTGTTCTCATCAAGATTAGGGGCCTGAATTGTAGTTAGGTTGTGAACAACCCCTGCAAGGTTTCTAGGCTCATCTGCTTCAGTGATAACCTCAGAATTTGGTCCTTCAGAATCCAAATCAGTGAAGGTTAAACTTCCCTGTAACAGGTTATGACCCATCAAATACTCATGACTGTATTATATATATAATTTGATGGCATTTTTCTAGGGGTTTTTTTGTTTGCTTGTTTGTTTTTTTCCCCCCCAGATGCTCTGGTTGTACTACTTCTATCCCTTGTATTTCTCCTCTTATCATTATGCAATTCTTTTAATGCATTATAGTACCATTATCCCGGATAACTCCAATGGCATTGTTTCTGTCCCAGGACTGCCAGCACTGTCTAGTCATTCACTGAAACTTGACCAAAAAAGCTGAAATATTAATGTAGGAATAATTGTATATTAGAAAAGCCAGCATGGCTTTCAATATAATGAAGCACATCAGTATGGCTTTAAAAAATAAATAGTAAGTTTTACTGTCCTTCTTCATCTAGGAAAAGAATGAACCCCCCAGGGAAATAATGGGGTAAGTAAAGGGATATTTAGGACATTTGGTGCTGAAGGGAGATTTGGAATGGAAAATTTTTGTACGTGGTTAATAAGACTATTACTGTTTTCTGTCACACATGTAGACAGTCACGTTTCAGAATAGCAGTATATACAAGATAGGTCTAAATTTAGGCTTTACTCTAATTTCTTTCATCAGCTATAAAAGGATCTAATGAAATATAATTTAGAAGAAAAGGTTTTTGGCACCAAAGCAGACCAAAGGAAAAATGACTAAAATTTTTTATGGCCTCTGTTTCTAAAAATATAAATGACTAATAGAGATCATAAAATATTAAACAAGTGAGTAATCCAAGTTCATAGATAATACTGGATTACCTACAAAGAAATACATATATGTGAATTTAACAGACGTATTTAAATAGTGAAAATGGCTTTGTTCCCCACTTCAGTTGCTCAGAAATCAGGTCCAGTTAAAATCTGCCACCCTTGGACTGTGAGTAGTAGACAATATTGTGTATCATGGAACAGCTTTTAGGCATTTTTGTGAAATAATTTGCCCCAGTTTTGATCTCAGTAGGTGGGAGCATACACCCCAGGAAGTGTCTTCCTGACTCACCATGGCAGCAGTTGATCAGGCAGTCTAAAGATTGAGTGAAAGATGGGGTAGATTGGCATCTAATAGATTAAATCAACAGTATATGTAGCATAAACTTTCATAAGCCTGAGATCACTTTATCAGAAGCTGTGAAAAAGCTTGCACAGAACTGTGTATAAAATGGAGGGAGTGATTTGAATACAAAAGGCACGAGGATATGGGAGGGGCAAACAAGCAATAAATCCATAGAAACAAAGGGGTCACAAAAGCTAATCCAGGTAATGGGAATAAGACTCTGTAGCCCCTGTTTAAACCATGCTTAACACAGTCCAGTCTGTGGATGATTTCTTGTTCTGTAAGTTCCCATTCAAGTCAGTTTGTAAAGGTTTGCTGCCTAAGAGGAGCTACCTCAAGGTTAGCAATGGAGTGTCCAGGGAGGCTACAGTGTTTTCCCACAGGCTTTTGCATCTTCCTGGACCTGATATCAAATCAGTGTTCATTGATTCTTGCACCCAGGGATCCTCCTGTCTGTCTAATGTAGACAGCAGACATTGGTGGAAGTGCAGGTGAATGAACCTCAGATGTTATAAAGTATGTTATTTGGTCCAGTGATTATGCAGTCTGTATTGATGGTGGGGGCACAGCTAACATCTGAGTACATTGCAAGGCCTGGTGCCTTCTTAAGAATGGGAGTTAGGAAGCCTGTTTTCTAAGAGAAGTCATTTGAGATTGGCTGGGGGGGTCTGTAAGTTAGGACAGGTTGGTCTTCCATAGCTACCTTGAAAAGGTCATCCTTTTCCAGGATGGTGTGGTTAAGGCAGAGGTGGGCAACTATGTCAAAGGCAGGGCCGCTTAACAAGTTTTGGCAGACTGTCGGAGGCTGCACAGGTAGCCCTGCCCCTTGAAAGTTGCCCCGCCCCCTGGTCACCACATTGGGACCAGAAATCCTGCTCTCCTTACTGCCCCACCCCCCAAAATACTCCTTTTGGGAGGCAGGAGTGCCATCTTAGAGCCAAACAAAATCCAAATCATATGCTAAAAGTCAAACACCTACTATAATATATTTGAATTTTATTACAAAAAATATCTGTCATGACTTGTGATGGTTTACTGTATATAGAAGGGATTGCATAATAACTCAGAAATAAAGTGCAACTATTCTATAGTGTGTGGGGAGGTGTTATGAGAAGGTGTGGCTGTTTAGAGGGCATAGGTTCTGTTGGGGTGTATGTATATGTCAGTGGGGGTTGTGGGGCAGGGTGGGTGGTGTAAGGACTCCCTACACATTCCCACCATGAAGTGCAGCCCCCGCTGCCTGGCAGCAGCAGGCAGAGAGGCCAGGGTACTCGTGCCTGGTGCAGGCGCCCAGTGGGGCATGGCTCTGGTTACCGCTGTGTGGGAGAAGGGAGCAGAGTCTGCCCACAGGTGCATCTCAAGCAGGTCCAAGGAGATGATCCTCTGCCTCTATGCGGTATTGGTTAGGCCGCAGCTGGAGTACTGCGTCCAGTTCTGGGCATCACACTTCAAGAGGGATGTGGACAACATGGAGGGGTCAGAGGAGGGCCACTCGCATGATCAGGGGGCAGCAGGGCAGGCCCTATGAGGAGAAGCTAAGGGACCTGAACCTGTTCAGCTTCCATAAGAGAAGGCTGAGGGGGGATCTAGTGGCCTGTTAGAAACTAGTCAGAGGGGATCAGCAGGCAATGGGGGAGTCCCTGTTTCCCTGAACACCGCCAGGAGTGACTAGGAATTATGGTCACAAGCTGGCAGAGGGTAAATTCACGTTAGACATCAGGAGGCGCTACTTCACTGTCAGGGTGGCTAGGATCTGGAACCAACTTCCAAGTGAAGTGGTGCTGGCTCCTACCCTGGAGGTCTTTAAGACAAGGCTAGACAAACACCTTGCTGAGGTCATTTGACCCCAGTACTCTTTCCTTCCATGGCAGGGGGTTGGACTTGATGATCTGCTCAGGTCCCTTCCGACCCTACTAACTATGAAACTATCTTTGGGGCTCTGCGCTGTGCACCTACAGCTCCAGCACTCGCAGCAGGGAAAGCATCATGCTGGAACCTGCTGCCTCCCGTGCTCCCTGCCTGCACACTCCGCCAGGAGTGGAGGGAGCCCTGCCCCCTGCTTCCCCATGGAGACCAGCACAAGGTTTTGCTGCTGCAAGTGCAGAGCTGCAGGTATGGAGCCCCTGCAATACAGGTAGCCAGTGCTGTGCTGGGGGCAAGGAGCACACCCCAATCCAGTCTGCCTGGCCATCTCTATCGCAGGGGCTCTGCATGGCATGCCTCAACTCTGCACTGCGCTAGACTCTGCAGGGAAGCAGGGAGCGGGGCTCCCTCCACTCCTGGCACAGTGTGGGGACCTGCACAGCAGAGGGAGGGGGAGGCAGCAGGCTCCAATGTGAGGCTTCCCCCACTATGAGTGCTGGAGCTGCAGGTGTGTAGCGTGGAGCCCCAGAGATAGGGCAGGCTCTGCTCCCTCCTCCCACGCGACACTGGCCAGAACCGCACCCCACTGGGCACCTGCGCTGGGCATGAGCACCCTAATCTCCCCACCTGCTGCCAGGCGAAAGGGGCTATATGCCACAAGGAGAGTGTTTGGGGTTCCCTGCACCCCCCACCCCCACCCCCTGCCCAGCTGAGCTCTGCACTCCCGTTGCCCCTCTGAGCGCAGGCTCCACATTTCACTCCCACTTCTACCCAGCTGCAATGTCACCCCCGCACACCAGCCCTGCCAATTCCTTACCTGCTGCCCCGAGCAAGCAGGCTCCAGTTGCAGCAGGAGCCCTGCCCAGAAGCTGCTAGGTGGGCAGAGCCCTTCTGCACAAGGGGATGGGAGCAAGGCCCAATAGTGTATGTTGGGGGGTTGTACGTGTGGGTGCCTTGCTTCTACCCTTGTGGGTGGAAACCCTGGGTGCAATGCAATTAGTTGGGGGTACAGTGCGCTGGATAAAAATGCCTGGAGGGCTGAATCTGGCCCATGATATTTTGCCCACCTCTGGTCCAAGGTGACCAAGCTGCAGGCTGTAGGTGGCAACCAAAGGGACTCTGTATAATGGCAGATTTCATTTTCATTATAATAATGAAAGTTTAAGGGATTAAAAAATAAAACATATGCTTGTAGTGGTATGCGGGCAGCTGGTAAATCTGGAAGGGGGTACGCAATAAGGAAAAGTTTGGGAACCTCCGCTCTGGTCAGATGACACAGCTCTGTGGACTGGATGCAGCCTGCAGGCTGTATGTTTTGACACTCCTGCTCTAGAGGAATGATTATTGGGTTTTTAGTTGCAGCTGTATTGGTCTAAGGACATAGGCAGGCCAGGTTCTTTGTGTAGATGTGATATCTTTATTAGACCAACTGAGTAGTTGGAAAAAAATTCTAGCAAGCTTTCGGGCACAGTCACCCTTCTTCAGGCATAGGGAGTCTCTCCAACTTGCACCTTCACGGTGGAGATCTACAATAGTATGGATCTTATATTCCTGTAACACAGTATCTGTTGTCGATAACAATGCCTTAGCTGAGGATGGTGAAACACCACATCCCCATTATCCAGGTCCTGGATTTCTTGCATGTTTTATGCTATTTTCTTACCATTGCAACCAGAAATTGTTAACTAAATCGAGAAAAATTGGCAACCATAATTTTCATGATATTTGTGCAAGTGTTTGTTTTCTGAATTGCTTTTCAATTACTGTGTATCTAAAAATAAACCTTCCCATCTGAAATGATTTTCTTATCTGGGACAGATTTAAGAAGGAAGCCCGGGAAGCTTCTTGAATTTGAAAGAATAATAGAATACCGCACAGGTGAGGTTTGTAATAATTAAAATTTCATTTACCAAGAGGCGTCCTGAGTTAGAACAGAGTCTCTTCCATGTTCAAATATATAACAAAATGAAACATGTTCCCACAAACTTGGGACAAGATTCTTGTTACAAAACGAGGCTTGATATAAAGATGAACTTGTCTGTCAGAAAGGTCAGAGATCATGAAGCCATTTTATTCTATTGGCAAGCTGGCATGTTGCATGCAGGAACTTAAGTCACTAAAAGGATTTTTTTAGTGCTGAAACTTGGGTTATCCCAAAGCCTTACAGCAGTTTATACTTTGGTTCAAGGACTTTGTTTGATTCCTAGCAAGGCCACAAGATATTACTAGCTGTAGTAATGATGACAGATAAGAGGTAAAGCAAAAAAGAATAATTTCCAACAACAGATTCTTTGCAATATATCATTAAAAACAGAGGCACGGATTTCTTGGGGTGATACCTTTTATTGAACCAACTACTTATATAGCTGGGATAAAATTAGACAAGCTTTTAAATGCAAGACGTTCTTTATCGGGTCTCTGATCACAGGAAGCCAGGCACAGCATAGCAAAAAACCCAGCAGGAAGGAGGGCCTGAGAGAAACTCTCAAAGGTAGCAGACCCCACAATTAGCAGAAGAAAAGAAGCTGACTACCGGGAGAGCAGTCTCATCTTTCTGTGGAAAGAATTCAGAAGTCAGATGAAATATAATGTGCCATGAACCTGATATCAATATTTAGTCATTGGTTGTTAGGTCCAGCTAGCTTAAGGATTTCTGTTTCTGAGTTCACTTTTTAAAGACGTTGCATAGATATCCCTTGAGCACAAGGATAGTGAGGTCAGAGAGGGAGCAGTTGTTCCATGAGAAATGTGCTCCTAATGATATGTGTTTGTCTCTGTCTTTTTTTTTTCTGTGAGAGTTTATTTAAAAGAGACTAATATATGTTCAAAAGAAATCTATGGTCCGTCACTTAGTATGCTTAGTCAAAGGAGCTAATGTGGCTACAGAAAGACAGATCTGTAACAGAAATCTCTAACAGACCTGTAACAGGTCCTTCCTAACACCCGGCGGAAGGAGAACATCTAAACCCAGAATGGAATAAAAAGATAAGTCTAATGATTTATAAGATAAGATGAGGCAGCCAACTGTGGTCTGCAGAAGAGGATATCCTAGAATTGGGCTCAGGAATGTGGAAAAAGCATCTATTCACATTTGGGCACCTCTCTCGAACCTGGCTTGAGAACCAAGGACTAAACACTGATATCAGGTTCAAAGCACATCATATTTTATCCAACTCCTGAAGGCCTTTTTTCTCTAATCCTCAAGCCTGGCTTATTATTTTCTGCCTTTTTTCCCTATCATTGTGTTATTCATACCTAGGATTCTGAATATAATTCTCCACAAGTGCTTGTTGACCATGACCAGATGGACTTAACTACAAAATAAAAGAAAAAATACTTCAGTGATCTTGGATACAGTGCAGCTTGGTTTTATTTCATTTTTCTCTTGATATCCTCCACGGTGTGGCGTTTACTCTGCCTTCAGAATAAAATGGGAGGTAATCCATATATCATACAGCAATCCCTTTTGTATATGTTATTCAAAGCACTCAATTCAAGGTACCCAATGCTGCCTCTAGATTAGATTGACATCATAGTTGCATAATTGAACTCATAATACTTTGCTTTTTGTGTCCCTTGGATCCTAAATAATTGGAACAGCAATACTGAAAGGTTTTAAGCTATCTGTCAGTCTAACGGTCTAGATTTTATAACATTGATTTAATCCTTTATGTAACCATAAATGAGAGTAAAGATGAGCTGTATTTGTTCTGTTACTGACAAACAAGCAGGCTGTCAAGTAGAGCATGTCCTTTTCTCACTCTGAATAGATTTGTATTTATAAGAATCAATAAGCAAATGTCAGGTAGGTGCCCAGTGAGAGGAACTTATGCTTCCTGCTTCCATATGGCTAGAGTTATTTCAAATTTACAAACATTAGTCAAGGAATTGGGAGAATTTTGTTTCTAGCTCTGCCTTGATTCACTTTATGGCATTGAGCAAACCCTTTAACCTGTTCACGCCTCAATTTACCTATACATAGAGTGATTCTTACCTCCAAAAACTTTACAATCCATATTATGAATGAAGAGCACTATCTTGAAAGCAAATAAGTAGCAGCACCTTTTGCAAACTGGATTGTTCTGGGGAAGGTGAAAGTCACAGGATTGCAGAAGATGCTTTAAGAAAATTCATGGGGATACCACTTAAAGAGGAAGTTTGGGAAAGTAATAAGTGTGGCCTCTGCTTTGTAGGATGGCAGGAGGATGCTTATCGTTTCTTTCAGAATTATTTTAAAATTGTTTTTTCATTAACTGCTATTACTCAATTAATCCTTTTCTTCTTCCACTCTGCACCTTGCCTGCTGCTTTTTTTGGCTGCTCCCAGGCAAGGAAGATGCAGGAAATATGTGAACTTCCAAAGTCACAATACTTGAGAAGATTTGAAATTAGGTCAAACAAGTTCACTAATCCCTGCAGGATAATGCTATTACTATGTAATATTGTGACATGCCCTACAAGTGCTACATGCTGCTGTTGAAGAAGATGCCTGTGTACATAAGTAGAAAAAGGACGGGGGGCTCATCAAATGGATAAAAGCCAGGTATGGAGAAGTTGCCAATACTTCATTCACAAACAACATACAATTGAGATTTTCTGCTCCCTTCCCTGTAAATCGAAATGACAACACTGCAGCACCCACATTGCTGCATATTAAAGCCCTTCAGAAAGTTGTAACAGATGGAAGAGAAATTGGTTCCTCCACGTCCAAAAGCACAGGCTGCTACTACGTAAGCTTCAGTTTGTGACCTCCTATCAGCCCTCATTGTTAGTCACATCATGGCAGGAAACCTGAGGAGTTCAGAAACTTAAAAAAGAATTTCCAGTTTTCAGCGGAGGGTCCAATGTGGACTGTTGACCAGTTCTAGCTTTGTCCTCTTGAGACGAGGGGCACACATTGACAAGACCTAGTCCATTTACACAACCAAAATTCTAGTTCCCTCTGCAAACTCCTTCCCCATGCCTGAAGTTAGAAAGTAATTGTATGTACTGTGTTACTTAGGGACAAGGACTTCCCTTAAGGAAATGCATCATACTGGGAATATATACACACTACACCAGTAAGCCAACTGGAAAAGCCACAGCCATTGTTGTTGCCCACTGGTGGTGCCTGAAGCTTCTCAGGGGCTTCTACTGGTTTCCTGGGACCGTCTAAGGCAGCACTTCCAACTCTAAGGGATCTGGCTGCTTTGCTTTCTGTTTTCAGACCTATTATCTTGACTTAGTCTAATGCTGTGGATTTTGAGTGCAAATCTCAATATTATTTTTGTTCAGCAACAAATAAAGCTCAGATGGCTGGCACAAGAATTTGGCACTGCATCCCACTTTGCTTAGCCAATATCTAACCCATTCCTTGGCACCCAGTGCAGCCTCCCACATTTCTCAGGCCATACTGATCATTCTCTTTGCTGCTTTTTCTTAGCCCCTTCTCCCCTTGACCTACCTCATACACTCTCTGAAATTTTGTGGGTTTAGAGAAGTGAAGACTTTGGTGTGCCACAAAGCTTTGATCTGCCACCCAGACACAGATATTTCTGATTTGAAATGTCTTAACAAGATCAAACAAGAGGAGATGTAGAGGTAGAGTCTTAACTTCCCAAACTCTGTTTATGTCGGAGGGAAAAGGCTCACTGATGGCGAGTAAGAGAAAAACTGAAGAGTGGAACTTGCAGTTCCCTAAATTCTGTCTTTGCTATTGCTCTGTTTCTGCTGATCAAACTATTGGTGGTGCAACTGCTTCCATTTCCAGCATACAGTACTGGTAGGGCAGAGTCAATAATACAGGCACCTCACTTTTCCACAAGGCTGAAAAAGTAAGGGTCTGACTTGTAAGGCCCCAGAATCTTTTTCTTTCCATGCAGCAAAACTGAGCCACGAATGGGAGCAGAAATTCCACAACAGCACAACTGGAAGAGTATAAGACTCACTTCCCCAGTGGGCCAACAGCAGGCCAAGAACAACATTATAGAATCATATTTCAAATGTGAAACAGTTTCAAGTGAAATTATTTCTGATATGGTTCCCTGGCTGTTGTGAATGAGGGCAAGTAGTGTTGTAGATAGGGACATACCTTAATTGGGCTACATCTTGATTCTAATGTAACCTGGGCAGTACCCCTCTCCAACTGAAGGGATCAAAGACTCTCCTCCCCTATAGAGGAGAGCCAGACCAGCAATGGGGACTTAACCATATACCTTTTAACGAGGGAACAATATTGGGAACATAACAGGCATAAATCAGAGGGTATAGTGGACACTACAAAGCCCCAAGGGGGCAGATTTCAACAAACGTTAGACACTTGCAATCACTGACAAAAGATAGGGTTAACAAAATATAAAACGCAAACAGCAGAACAAAAAAACATTGGTTGGTGAAATATAAAAGGCACAAGATACAAAATGTCAAATGACAAGGGAAATATAAGGCCGGGAGGGGGAGAAAGTACAATGGCCCCTTTCTACTGCAAGAAGATTTGCTTCTTGTTAGGTCACTCACCCCAAGTCTCCCCAGTGGGGATTTGAACTCATATCTTCCACATGGTAAGCACAAACACTGCCATACAACCACCAATGGTGGCACTGCTTTAGGTTGCTAAGGGTTTTGACCTTCCCGGTGCCCTGGCCTCATGTTGAGCTGCCTGGCCTCTGACTGGAGGAGCTGGAAGCAGAGCTGGGAACCTCTCAGGTCGCTGCTCAGATCCTTGTGGGAGCTGGGGAGCCTCTCCTGCTGGCTGCAGCCTCTCCCAGGGGGATCCTAGAGCCCAGTGGGGAGCCTCTCCTGCCGGCTGCACGCCACACTGCTGAGGGTCCCACTGCTGCCTGCAGGTCCTGCTCCTTCAAGCTCTTCTGGGGCAACTGCTTCCACCCCGCTGGCTCAGCTCTCGCTAGCTCTTTGAAGCTCCTTCCTTGTGGTCCCTCACCAGTCTCCTTTGAGTCAGCTGCGCTGCCCCTTTTATCCCCCTCCAGGTGACCCAAGGGGCCAATCAGGGGACACAGAAGGTGAGTCTCTGGGGCCTGATTGGTGAGGAAAGGGAATCCCAAGTCCTTACCCTTTCAAAACCCATGGGCTAAGTCACTGCCAGCTAGCCCATCACACTAACATAGTTTGGTCTTATGAATTCTGGCTCACTAGACTTTGTATTAGAAACAAATTGAGCTTGGACTATTTTTGCTAAGAAGTGAAGCTATATTCAGTAGGGCTGTGCGAGGCTTCAGACCATGCTTTGGATCCAGAGATGCTTCAGTGTCTGAATCAGCATGTCTGGATCAAAGTGCTGGCTTTGTTAGGCTTTCTGAAGTGATTCAGAGCTTCCGAAGTGCTTTGGAAAAGCTTCGGGCCTGCTTTGGATATCCAGCCGTAGGGTATAATGGGGAATCAATGAAATATCTGTAATTTTGTTGTTTTTTGTCTAATATGGATGAAGGTTGCAGGGGTGGTAGCCTTTGCTGAGAGCATGAAGTCTGCCAAGTTTCAAGAAGATCGGTGGAGGGGTTCAGGTGGAGCTATACCCCAAATTCTTGAAAGAAAACTTGTGTCATGTCTGTGTGTTACACCACAGGGGGGTGAAAACTGCAGGGCTGGTAGCCCCTGCTGAGGCCACAAAGCCTGACAAGTTTCAAGGTGATAGGTTTAGGGGTTTGGGGGGAACTGCACCTCAAATTGCTGACAGGCAAAACTCATGACATAGATGACCCTGCATGTGTTAAGGTGCAGCGGGCTGTAAACTGCAGGGATCGTGGCCCCTGCTGAGGCCACAAAGCCTGCCAAGTTTCAAGGAGATAAATGCAGGGGTTTGGGGGAAACTGCACCTCAAGCTGCGGACAAGCAAAACTCGTGACATGGGTGACACTGTGTGTGTTAAGGCTCAGCAGGGTGAAAGCTGCAGGGATAGTAGAACCTGCTGCAGCCATGAAGCCTGCCAGCTGTCAAGGAGATAGGTGCAGGGCTTCTGGGTCTGGGGCCCTGCACCTCTAGCTGCTGACAGGCAAAACCTGTGACATGGGTGCTTGTGCAACTGTGTCTGTCTCGGGGAAGAGGGGGGTGGGAACTACTGCAGTTCTGGCTGCTAAGCTACTGCACCAGTTACCAATCAATCATGATTCACTCAGGGACCAGCTCAATACACAGTTGCTAGCTAATGTAACCATTTATTAGCAACAATTAACACCTACAAAACCACAGACTAAGGAGAGGAAAGAATCAATACAGACAATCAACTGTCCCAAGACAGAGACAGACAGTTGCACAAGCACCCATGTCATGAGTTTTGCCTGTCAGCAGCTAGGGGTGCAGGGCCCCAGAACCCAGAAGCCCTGCACCTGTCTGCTTGACAGCTGGCAGGCTTTGTGGCCGCAACAGGGGCCACCATCCCTGTAGCTTTCACCCTCCTGTACCTTAACACACACAGTGTCACCCATGTCACGAGTTTTGCTTGTCCACAGCTTAAGGTGCAGTTTCCTCCAAACCCCTGCACTTATCTCCTTGAAACTTGGTAAGCTTTGTGGCCTGAGCAGGGGCCATCACCCCTGCAGTTTTCAGCCCACTGTGCCTTAACACACACAAGGTCATCTATGTCACAAATTTTGCCTGTCAGCACCTTGAGGTACAGTTTCCCCCAAACCCCTGCACTGATCTTCTTGAAACTTGTCAGACTTTGTGGCCTCAGCAGGGGCTACTACCCCTGCAGTTTTCACCCCCCTGTGGTGTGAAACTCATTACATGAGTTTTGCTTTCAAGAATTTGGAGTACAGTTCCCCCCCAAGCCCCTGTACCGATCTTCTTGAAACTTGGCAGGCTTCATGGCCCATTATACCCTATGGCCGGATCTCTGAGGCAGCGCCGAAGCTTTGGAGCCACTTCGGCTGGATGAAAGCGGGAACCTGATTCAGAGCTCTGGATTGGATCCCTGGCATCCAAAGTGGCCGGATCGAATCGCTGCCTACTTGCACAGGCCTAGTATTCGGATCCACATGATCCCTGTACAGAATGCTGCCAAGTGACTGTGCATCACCTTGAATATATTTAGACATGGAATGAAACTTGGCGAGAATTCTCCTTCTCTCCAGCCCAAAACACTCTTGAGCACTCTTGCCAGTAGTAGTGGGTTTCCTCCTTAACAGTGTAGGAAAGTACAGTATTCAAAGCACAGAACTGGGCTTCAAAATGGATACTGCAAACTAACACATTAAAGGGTAGATGCCAACGAGATGCACAGTTGCTATGCTTCCACTTGAGACCTTGCACACAATGTTGGATAGTAGATACAAGAATTACCATCTGTTGGATATTCTCTTTGATTTAACTAACTGCTGTAAGGATAAATGTTTGCATATACATGCATCATGAAACAGTTTTCTTACCAAGGCCTTGCATTCCACCTAAGTATTTGCATTATCATCCCATGCAGACACCTGAAGCAGATGAGATGCATCTGGAAGTCCCTAGGACTAAGGGAAACTGAGTTGTGTTGTAGAAGTAATAGTTTGTTGTCTGTTATCTTACTACGAGACATTGTAGATTGGATTTTTTTTAAAGAAATACTCATAAACTGAAAAATATCATGATTGGATGACTAATTGAATAGGCTTCAAATCTCAACTTGGTGGCCTGTAAATACTTACAGCCAGAGCCTAAGATGCTGTTATCTGAACAGATGTGGGCAGTATAGGGCTTCTCTTAGTCTGACTTTCTAAAACCCTTCATACTTTCTGGCAGAGATCATCCATGGCTAGTTTATCATCAATCTTTGCTTTGGAATACTTATTCTTCAGTAAGACTGGGAAATGAATCTTGTTCAATAGTATAGATATTCTCTGAGCCAAAGCCAGAATAATAAGGTGTACACTTCCTATGAATGCCTGAGAAGGAGCATCTTCCTAGATCAAAGATAATTCCTTATGGTTTGTCTATATTACAGAGTTGCTGCCACTATAGCTGTGCTGGGACTGCTCTCATGGAGATGCTGCCACTTTTTCAAATGGCAGAAGCTAAGGCTCTCCTCAGAGCAGATCTCATTGAAATGGTGCTCAAAAATAGGGGTCTACCTCCACATATAAGAATAACATTACTGAATTAAATGGGGCACTCATTTGCTTAGGATAGGCAGTCCTCCATACTTTATTGAACTGATGCTGAATTAGGGGCAATTCTAAATGCCTTCCCAGGAAATCTAAGCTGTCACAATGGTAGAAACACAAAGGAAGAGACTGCACATCCACTCTAGCAGATGGCATTCTTATTGCACATCTTGCATCAGTGAATCCATGAAGATGGCAGGTTATTTTCAGATCAAAGTGCTGAATGCCTGCCAAAACGCTTCAGATTATCCTCCCTGAGGTCGCAAATGCATGTGGAGTTTGCTTTGTGCATCAGACAAAGGGAAATTGATCTCTCTGAGAAATTCAAATTTAACAAACAGATATTTTGAGGTTTCACCTTCTAATAGGATTATCTGCATGCATAATATAATGCTGGTATCTGCATTTCCATCTATTACCTCTATTTCTATAGAAATGGTCTCAAAGAAGTTGTGCAAGTTTGAAAGCACTGACTTTGACAAAGATGCGTATTTGTAGAGCTGGGATTATATTGCTTACCTTTCAGTAATTAGTCATGTCAGGTTTGTTGATTATCTTAAGTAAAATTGAGTAAATCTAATTTACCTCTTGAGGTCAAAGGGCATCAGTCCCAGCCAGGCAGACTTTGATGGGAGGCTTTCTTGTGCAACTGAGAAAATGTATCATGGTGAACAGGGATTCTCACTGGTGAGTCTAGCGTAAACTGTGCCCTTACACAGGACTCTATGCAGTCAAATGTAGTAATTGTATGTGCTGGGATATTTCTTTAGACTAAAATAAGAAACAATAGCCTGTGTCTTTCTCTTCATGACTGGTGCCCATCTCTCTAGTACATGAGCACATTGTGGAGTATTTTGTCCAGGTCTTTCCTTTGGAAAATTCTCTTGCTTCTGAGGATTGGGAATTGTATTTTAGACAAGAGGAGTTGTCTTCTAAGAGATCCAGTCAGGCCTGTCCTCCCTTCCCCCTCTCCTTTCTCTCATTCAGATGCTTGAAGCATCTCTTACTGATTTTTCTTTATGCTAAGGAATACACATATGCTTCTGTTGCAAAAAAAAAAAAAAGCCAACAGTGTACTAGGTTGTATTAATAGGAGTGTTACTTGCAAATTAATGGAATTGATTATTCTACCCTCTTCACTACTGGTGAGGTGTCACCTGGAGTACTGTGTCCAGTTTTGGGCCCCACACTTCAAGAAGGATGTGGACAGCTTGGAAAGAGTCCAGGGCAGAACACAAAAAATGATTAGGGGTCTGGGAGGCAAGAATTATGAGGAAAGGTTTAAAGAATTAGGGTTATTTAGCTTGGAGAAGAGAAGCCTGAGAGCGGATTTGAGAACAGTCTTCAAATGGCAATTACAGAGGGGATGGAGATGGGCTTTTTTCTCTGGCTGTATGGGGCAGAGCTAGGAGCAATGGCCTGAAGCTGCAGGAAGGAAAATTTAGGTTAGAGATTAGAAGGAACTCTCTGACTATGGGGGTGCTCAAGCATTGGAACAGGCTATTTGAAAAAAAACTGTGAAATCTCCATCCTTAGACATTTTCAAGAGCGGGTTAGGCAGACATTTGGCTGCAATGGTTGTCAGGGATGATCCTACCTTTAGCAGCAGGCTGGACTAGATGACCTCATGAGGTCCCTTCCAGCAAGACATTCCTAGGGTGATCTATCCTAGGAGCACTTTGATACAAGTCCCAGTATTAGCCAGAGAAGGAGGCTGAGGCTGAGGGAGAAAATGAAATGCTTTCTTCTATGTTGTAAGTTGAGCTTAAACTTCAGGCATGACAAGCTTGTACAGCAGCTTGATATGCCAGTCATTGAATCGGCAGACTTGTCATCGTATTCCTCTTCAAAGCTTGAAAAAGCGACTGTACAGTGATATTGTACAATCCTGCATTGTCTTTCTGTTACTTCTACATCAGTTGGTTACAGTTGATAAGTAAGGAGATCATTTTAATATGGCATCCATATAGGTCTAACCTAGCATCTGGGAAGTAAGCTGGTTCTTTGCTTCTCAGTTATCATAGACCAGGGTGGGCAAAATGTGGCCCATGGGCTGGATGCAGCTCGCCAGGCCATTCTATCCGGCCCGCAGGGCCCCTAAAGAATTTAGAAAATTAATATTTATCTGCCCTGGGCTGTCTGTCATGTGGCCCGCAATGGCTTGCCAAAACTCAGTAAGTGGCCCTCTGCCCGCCTCTGTCTTAGGTAGTTACAGAAGTTTTCCAGGCTAAATCTTGACACCTCTGCAATCCCACTGACAGCAACAGAATTAGAAAGCTGCAATTTATTGGAAGGTAACAATTATTACAGTTGTTGATGCCCAAAGACAGGCAAGAATCCCCCTCTTTTGCTCTGTTGCCTATTCACATTTAACATAAGTAAACAGGAGTCAAAATTCACTGTAGTCACTAAAGACAATAGATTTGGCTGAATAAACATCAGAAGGTCTGTTTTATAGGGAGGAGCTGTTTTCATGTGGTCTAGGATAGTTTAAACAGAGATGATTCTGCCTGGGATAACAGTTTGGGCTTGATTCTTGAGGTCCGTTCCAGCCCTGTTTTTCTGATGTACGTGTTGCAACTAGGTAACGAATAATATTCTACAGTTCGCTGACCTGTTTCCATTATTTACTGTTTTGCTACCAAGGGAGTCTTTTCTGTCTCTCGTAGGAAATAGGAAGACTCATGCTTTTATCAGGCCTTGTTTGAGATGGAAAACAATTGAATTAGAGTAAAATAATTAGTTTATTACAGGAGACAGATTGGCCGTTCCAGTATTCCCAGGGTTTTCTTCCTTCCCCTTCCTGAAAATACTTAGAGTAATTTGTAAGCAGAGGTTTATTTATAACTGTGGCCAAAATATTTAGTACTTCCACATACCCCAGAGAAGTAAAGTCAAGTGTACTTTTATGGAAGCAAACTTTCCCAGAGTGTTGTGGTCACTTGTTAGACTCAAGGCACCCTTTGTTAGACTCTAGGAACACCTTAGAAAATGTCAGCCCTTAGCTTTCACTCATTTCTTGACTACAGAAAAATAATAGAATAGTTCTTCTGTTGCAAAGAACTCAGAAAGGCCACAACGGATCAGAATATTTCTGACGCTGGATTCCTATTGGAAATCTCTGGTTTTATCTTGTGAATCATGCATGTTTGCACACCTAACAGCACTAAATATTGTGCAGCACCCTGTAGCACCCTTAAACGGATCTCATGGCATCCTGGCTGAGAATTGCTGCTTTAAGTGATTCCTTTAAGCAAATGCCATAGTGCCATCACTGTCTTATAGATTTGTTGTTTTAACTCATTTTAAAATGTATTAGGGTCATACACAGCTAGGATATACAGAATATACAGTCCCACACTTAAATTAACGTGAAATGGCCATCAGAAAACATGAGCAACATGTTTAGTATTCAGTTTTTAACTGTTATGTCAGGACTGTTTGGGCAGCTGCAACCCTAGACAATTTGGTGATTCAAATTAGGACTGAAGGGTTCACCTTTGTCTTCAGAAAGCAGTGGAAATCAAGTCTCATCTGCACTCAGGGAATCAGCTCTGCTGATGTTAGCAGCACTGACACCAGCAATGGAAATTTCAAAAGGACGTTGTGTCTTATTTGCACTATATTAGCAGTCAGTGGCCCAAGACAAGAATCAAGGTGCTATGTGCTCAAGAAACAAATGACAGAGAGAGAGTCCATGCCCAGAAACACTTGCAATACAACTTGAGAGCTGGTTTGCAATACCCTAAACTGTAAATGCATCTGCACTCAAAGCTGCTGCTTTCTCCCAGTGGAGTCCCACCTTTCCCTGAGTAAAGGTGGCTGCCACCACTGGCATCTGGCAGAAGGCACATGTGAATTCTCCCACACCTACTGCTGACTCTGCCAGTCTCTTCAGTAGCTGGCGCCTTCCCAGGTTGCTGTTCATGCTCTGACAACACAGGTGCTGCAATGGGGCTATACAGAACTACCAGAAGAACACAGGCGTGCGCACACTCTGGAGAGCTGTTGTAGGTACCTCCTGTCTGCTGCCAGGGCTTCTACTTGCAGAGGCAGATAATTGGAGACAAACCCTAAATAAGGTAGGGAACTCCCACTCGAAGTCAGCATGTACCTAGTTCCATTAGGCTCTCTTAGTCCATTTAACTAACATAGTATTTAAGGTATCAGCCAGCAGTCTTCTGTCTTAAAGCTTACAGCATGGCTAATGCTGGTTCAGCTGAACCCATGTAAGCAAAGCTGGAAAATTGTTGTAAAACCTCCCTAATTTTACACAAGGCAAAAGGAATTATATTATTGTTATCTTGTTTTTTATTGATATCATTCAGTTCTGTTGCACTGAGTGAGGTAGGGTAGAAGAATGATGAAGGTACCTGATGAGGAAGGCCTGGCATTCAAAAGCTTGTCTAACTATATCCTTTATGATGTTGGTCCAGTAAAGATATTACCCACAAAAATCCTTGCTTCTTGTAGAGCTAATTCTTAGCTGCGTTAGGTTCCTAGCCCCTTCCTGCAAAAATGCGTTATAAGGTACACCATGGAGATGCTCCAGGGAGCCACCTGTCCATACAGTTGCATAGAAATCTGGTGAGCTTCAGTTAAAAGGAGAAACTGTGAAGTAATGGCTGCAGCAAATAGCTCTTATTTCAGCAACCCTCTGCAATAAGGTGGGTTGTGAATCACTTGGATGTGAATGATCTAGGTTTCTACTCTGTAATATAGCAAACTGAACAGTGGAAATAAGAATCTGAACATCCTGAATGATTAACCTTGTGTACCCTTGAGGTTATCATTAAACCTGCATTAAACCTGCCTTTCTGCCTGAGCTTCCCCTGATGTAGAATGGAGTTAAGAGCATCTAGCTACACCAAAAGGGGATTACAAGAAGCCAATGCATTTGGAAGATCAAAACTATTATATAAATGGCTACTATTGGTGAATGCTATTAGACAGAGCTGAGATTCGGGCCATTTTTCATATAACTTTCTTCAGCAGTGGCAGTTACATGGAACATAGAAAATGTTACGTGTTGCTTTGGCAGTAGAAGTGATTAGGAAGACTAACAGCCAGCCTGCTTAGAGTGTTCATGGTTACGTATTCTCAGAAGAGAAGGCAAACCACTTCATAGGGAATATGGAAGCAGAGAGCAATTGTGTGCAGAGGTAAAAAAAATAAACAGCGGCTTTCTCAGATTAGCAGTTTTCTATTAATCTGCTTGCAAGCACATGGCCTGTTCCATCCCACTAGAAAACTGATATTAGGAAATTGTCAGCATTTCTGAAATTCCTGTCTTTTTCTCCTTTTAAATTAGTTTAATGATAATATTGCTTGATTAGCTCTAGTAGAATTTACATTGGCTTAAGTGTAAGGAAGAACGAGGCCCCATGAATTCCTTGTTTTAAATAGGATTTGTTTCTTTGTAGAAGCCTACCTTTCATCCATGTAAGTGATATGAATTTTACTGTGATGACAGCAGCACAATGTGGTTCTCTCAAACCCGTTGCCCTAATGAAACCAATTATGGGAAACAGAGCAGTTCACTAAATAAACCCCAAACTGGAGCCCATGCCAATTAGCCCCCTTGTTCCACACTTTTGTAGAATGGGGTATATCCCCTGAGTTCTTCAGGCCTGCCCTGTCACAGGCAGTATGCTGGGAGGAGATGATCATTTTCCCTGCTCAGTCATCTTACTATTCTTACACTTACATTCCTCAACTCACCTGCTCCTGCCCACACCTTTGCCTAACCTAAACCCCTTGGCCTTGCTCCTAGGCCATGTGTAGATGAAATGAGGGGCGTGTGTGCACAACACTTTGAACTGGGCTCAATGCTTTTGCGCCACTTTAATGGTGTCGGTGTTTGTACGCCTCAGTGGCATACTCCACATTAATTCCAGCCACTGTAGGAAATTAGGCAGGGTAATGCACCTTAAATGACCCTGAAGTCCTCTGCCTTTATGTACCTAGTACCGCTTTCAAGTTGTTGGCAGTCAGATACTCTGCTATTTACTCATAGGGCTATGGGATGTTGTCTTTCAGGTACACATTGTATTCTAGGATAAGCATGAAGGAAAAGCATCTTGTCTTAGAATCAAGTACAAGGGTGGGAGCAGACAGCTGCTGTGGCTCAGGCTCCAGCCTCTATGCAGGATCAGGGCCATATCCATAGCTGCTGTCTACCTCCTCCCCTCCCTGCCACTTCTGTACCTTGCCATCTCCCACATGAAGCCTGATCCTCCCATATCCCCTTTCCCACACAGACTCTGCTCTCCTGTCTGCTCCTCTCTGTCTTCCCTGACCCTTGCTTCATGCTGGCAGACTCTGTGCCTCCTGCAGCCTGAGGCACTGAGCAGAGCCCCAGCCTGGTCCCAAAGCATTGGTGTGTGGCTTGCATGACTGTTCTAGGGCTATAGGGCTGGAGCCATGCTTTGTGCCCCAGGATAGAATAGGGACAGAGCCTGCCAATGTGGGACCAAGGGAAGTGGGGAACAGAGGCTAGGGGGAGGGGAGAAGCAGAGGCCAGAGGGAGAGGCAAGAGAGGGAGCAGAGGGAGAAGGGATTCTGAGGTTGTGGGGGGACAGGCAAGGGCAGAAGATGCAGGGGGGAAAGCACAAGCGGTGGGCAAGGTGCTTGACCTCCCCACACTTCCTGCCCCCTGCAGCAGTGGGATGATGGATTCATGGTCATCTTAGATTTGAGTAAATACAGTATATATATTTTTAACTGTCTGAGCACTGATCAATTGTATTTTGTTATTTATCAAACAACAGAAGACCATATTCTGTTGTAAGGGGATCATCGTGTAGGGGCATGGTCCTCTGTGCCCTGATGATATCCACTTGCTGGTCCTCACTGGGGAAAGAGCCCTAGCCAATTAGTCAGACTGGGGGCCCCCTAATTCTTGCCTGCCATGACTCAATGGATTATTTGATTCTGGGAGGGTGGCAGTGGGTGTTCCCTCTGGTACTCCACTTCCCAAAAGAAATGTAAAGTGCCTGCTGTGCTCGGCTTCTCCTCACTCTTGGTGTGCTGGGAATCGTGATCCTTGCCACTGCCACTTTTGCCACTTCTGGCTAATCGATACCCCACTGAGATAACTGATGAATCGCAGTAGCAGTTAGGGTCTGCTGAAATTCGTGAGTTTCTCTGAGCTCTTGGACCAACTGGTCCACCCTGTTCCACCAGGTGGTCATCGGATCCACCCAGCCCATACTCAACTCACTCGCTCCTTCTCCCTTCTGCTCTCCTCTGCTCCTCCCAGCCAAGTCACATGGCCAGAAATAGCTCCTGGGGCATTGGGGAAAGCCAATCTGGCTCACCTGCTGGGCTAGTAAAGCTGGCTGCAGGCATGTCGGGAGTTCCCTCCGCAGTGTGAAGGCGCTATGTTCAGGTAATCCGTGGCCAGGGCCATCGGGTTCCCACAAAGAGCAGCTATCACACCTGTGACTGTTCTTTTTCACTGCCACTACTCTGCATCTTACCTCATCTAAAATTTAATTACAGTATGAAAAAATAGCCTATCAAAAACTACATACCCTAAAGAGGCCTCATCCAAGGAGTCAGACATTACAATTTATTCTTATGCAATGAAGGATAAAAGGGATAATAGTAAGCTCTCTGATAGCTCAACTCATCATCTTAGAAGACTTATAGTGTATAATTAAGTCTTATTAATATATTAAAGTCTGAGAACCAGGAGGCCAAGATTTCATAGATCAGAAAAAAGCATTATAAATGAAGGTCCGATGCCATGCATGGCTATGCCAAAAACCATTATAGAAAGCTAATGCTTTTATGTGTTCTTACAGAAATTCCTATATACAGATATTGCTTGTTAAATTAGAAAAAGGGAGAACTGTATACATCCACTGATGTAGCCAAAGTGTATCTTGACAGTATTCCTCAAAATAAAAGACTTTCTAAAGTTTCTCTCTTGTTTGCATTTTTTGATTTGCATGAGAAGTGGGATTGTTTTGTGGGTAAGGTGCTGGACTGAAACTTCAGATAAATTCACTCATATTTTTGAGGTGCTCTGAGATCAAGGTGGTGGGGGCTAAATAACAGGTAGAAAGATGCTGCATTTCAGCTAAACAACATTTGTTTTGGGTTTGTTTTTTAAACTATTTCTGACCTCACATAAGGGAACCTAGCAGAACACTTCTACCTCAGTTCCCTACATAAGAATGACCTGGGCCAAAGCTGGAGAAGCTGGTAAAGTTCAGAGATAATACAGAATAGGCATCCCATTAGTAAAGATTATAAGTGCAGGTGGACAGATTGAAAATGAATGTTATAGCTCTAATTGGGAGCCACTGATGATATGCCTGACTGGTGTTTCAAATGACAGGTCTACTGGAAATGTAGGTCCTGTGCTGTGTGCTTCAAGTAACAAGCCACTGAACATACACAGTTTCTTTCAAGAAATAACTCATAGTCAAACAAACATAGAAATTAATTGCCTTATTAGTTTCTATAGTATAGGCTCCCTGACAAAAAGAGACTAAAGCTACTTCTTAGATATGCAGTAATGATAAGTAGAGCATGTCATACAGCCCTGAGACCTGAAGTCCACAAAATCAATCCAAGTCTGTTTTACTCCTATTGCAATTTTCACTGTGAGTTAATATTCCAGAGAACAAAATTAATTGGAAGAGCTAATTAAACGCAGTTACCTTTAACCTGTTTAGAAAGTGAGTGACTAGCTGAACCCAACTCAACTGACCCATGCACCAGAAAGGTCTAGCACCCCTCAGCCTTTAGGTTTAGGAGGAAGGACCCAGTGGGTTTATACAGAGAAATAAAGTATTATTTTTCTTTTGCTTTTCAGTATTTTATGAGGGTGAGGAAAGCAGGAGCACTAGTTCATTAGAAACCCTCACCAGATACTCAAATTTGGTTGCCTCAATCTGTGCTCATTGAGTTCTGATCTTCAGTCCTTTCTTGATGTTCAAAATAGTCGTTTATTTGCAGCGCATTAAAAGCATACTCAGTGCATTTCTCATAGACAAAAATGTTCATGGGCATGGGCATTTGGGAAGTTTCACCATTTCCAGAAATTAGCAACATTCCAGAAAATAGCAAAAGGATTTCCAGAAGTCAGTGTCCAGCCATTATGTCAAGAAACTGTGGGATGTTTCCCCAGATTGTGCTTCAAATGCAAATGTGTAGACATTGTGGATAGGATGTAAACATGAAAGTTTCTTAATCTGAGAAAGCCTGGTTAGAATTGATATATTTCATTATTTATGTTTCTCCTAGAGCTACCCATTCAGTTCAATTGCTTAATACAGACACTACCACGAAATAATAGGAGTTTAAGTAGTGGTGCTCAAAGTACAGACCACGAGCCATATCCAACCCACATCCAACCCTTTGAGTTCCCCACATGTCTGGAGAATTGGCAGCGGAGGAGCAGTGGCATAGCTCTAGGAGTGTGTAGCCCCAGATCCATTGGGTAGGGTTGGACCACACACCAGATCTGGCCCATGGACCCACTTACCCATGTACAGGAAAGTTTGAGCACTGCTAATTTAGAAGGAAGGAGTTTAGGAAGAACTTGCTTGGTTTATCTAGTCCAAACTCCTATATTGAGTAGGATCTTTCATTTGCTTAGTATTGACTTAACATTAAGTATGTTCTTATCTTCTCTCTGCTGAGGGGGGTGTAACATTGTTATCATTGTTTTCTATAGGGCACCTCAGATGGTGAGAAGGTCAGTTTTCCGGTGCAGAAGACAAGACAGACATCCCATGCAGTCTGTAAAAGAACAGAACAAGGAAAAGCAATTTGTAATGTGAAAACTGCTGCCTTTTTTTACTAAATAGTTAATTACATTACATCAGATTTAAATTCCAGTGTAATTGTCAGTGCTCCTAGGAACACATCTCTCTGTAGATTATACTATTCAACCCAGCACATATTTTTTAACTGAATAAATGTTCTCTGTATTTAAGCACGAACATTAAAATGTTGTTTTAAAAAACTGTTTTAATTAAACTCTTTTTTTCCCATAAAACAAAAAAGTCTATTTGCCAGATTGAGAATTCTTGGTTGCACTTCAAGTTACATTGTTGCTTGTTTTCACTTTTTAGAAGAGGACTGATTAAACTCCTTTGACTGATCCACAGAATGAAGTCCCTACTGTTGTATGAAGATTCCTATGAAAAATACACCTGCTTTTTCTGCATATCCAATTTAATACAGTAACATTTATAACCATGAAAAACAGCAGAGTGACTGTATACTAATTTGGTAGTTTGTGAAGTAAAACCTGTTCAAAGCTGAGAAGGAAAATGCATTATGGGCAACAGCAGAGTGCATTGGGTTGGAAAATTAGTTCTGTATGTAGAATGAGAAGGCTCATGAGTATAGAGGCCCTCATACCCTATAAGGAAAGCTACCATCCAGTGCGCCAGCAGTTATGAATGGGTTTCAGGTCCCTAGTAAGTAGAAGTTTACAAACGGAGTTAACATTGCAAGGTGTCCAGAGGAAGACAGGTGTCTACAGGGCAGCAGTGAGGCTTTTTACTACCAGTTCTTTATTTGAGAGGTGGACTGAATGCTAAGCTGTCTGTAACCACAACTCTTCCTTCTGCCATAAAGAAAACAATTGTAAGGTAGAACTGGTAAGCTGCAAAGCACGATGTGCCACATCTGGAGGAAGGAGTCAAACTCTTGTATAAGTAGTCAGTGGAAAATATAATTAATGACTTACCAAAGATAAGCCGTTGCAGAGAACACCAAACTTACCATATTTGCTCAAATACAAGATTACCCTGAATGTAAGACAATCCCCTCAGTAATTAGGATCTACACACAGAAAATGTATACATTTATTATAATTTTCCATGTATGGAATCTAATTATAGGAGGATCATCTTAAATTTGTCTCCCCACTACTGCAAGTGGTGGACAGAGAGGTGATGAAGGGGGCAGGAATGAGGTAGGCAGTAGGGGACAAACAGTGGGGGACGCATGTGGAAGGGCAGGCAGAGAGGACAGTAATGGGGCAGACCGTGTGGGGGGTAGGGGACAGGTAGTGAGAGGCAGGCAGCTTGCCTTCTGCCCCGCCACTAAACTCCACATTGTGTCTTCCTCCCCACCACCCTCCACACCCAACTCCCCCTTCCCCTGTTCCTCCCTCCTCCTTTTTCCATGCTGCTTTTGCCACCCACAGCCTCAGGTCTCCCCGCTTCCTCCCATCTCCCCCCTCTGAAGTCTCTCCTCCCTTCCTGCCCCTCAATACCCCCCCACTCCCTTACCTTTGCTCAGCACTGGCAGGCTCCATCCATGCTGCAGCCTGGGGCATGGAGTATGGCTCCAACCCAGCCCTGTAGCAACAGTGGCAGGGAGCCAGGCTGGAACAGCAGTGCTGGCTTTGCACCACTGCTATGGGGCCGGGCTGGAGCCATGCTCCATGCCTAGGCTGTAGCAGGGATAGAGTAAGAAGGAGCACAGCAGAGGGAGAGAGAAAGCCAAAAGTGGTGTTGGGGTTGGGGAAAGGGCAAAACTGGAAGCTGCAAGGGAGGAGTGGCAGGGCATGCAGAGGCAGTGGGTGGGGGGTAGGGAGGGGCAGGCAACAGCTATGGCTCCAGCTCCAGGTTGGGCCTGGAGCAGCAGCAACTGCTGTGCTTTGCTTCCTCCCCACCCCATCCATGCTCAGTTGTAAGGCAAGGGAACCTTTCTCCCATGTTAAATGGAAGAAAAAAACTCATCTTCTAATCAAGTAAATATGGTATTTTCAGTTGTCATTTTAGTGCCAGTCCATTTTTGAGGAAGGATATATTAATATAGATTGTTCATTGTATTATAATATTTCTAATGTATAAATAGCCACATTCTATCTTTTAAATGGAACTTCTCAGATTGTGGAAAAGATGCGTTGCAAGGGTCCTTTTCCTTCCCTGGGAAATGTTCAAGCAAACAGCAGACTTTGAAAGTAAACATGCCAGAAAGTATTAACAGGAATATCTACAGTTTTTTTCCTTCTGAAGTGTTTTTTTTTACAGTAACAATAATTATTATTTTGAATTTTGAATGCATTAGGCACTCATCTCAACACTATTCTTCTTGTAACAGTGACTAACAGCTGCAAGTATGTGACTCAGCAAGCAATGTACCCCTACTGACTCATCTTCAAAAGCATGTGCATGCATGTATAGAGATGCATGTTTCTTTTGGAGAGAAGAAAGGTGATGTAGAACATTTCTCTCTATATAAAAAAGGAGGAGGATGCTCATTGTAGGGTGTAGCATAGTATATGAGAACTGAATTGCTGCCAGAGGGACATACACATGTATTACATCTTTTATGGGAAAGTGTGACACAGGACTGGGAAGGGATCTTCTGGAGTAATCCAGTTATATAACCTCCTTCAAAAACTGATCAAGCTCCCCCTTAAAACTAGCCACTTGCTAGTTGCACTTGCTACTCCTTTGGAAAAACTATTTCAGAACCTCACTCCTCTCTGATGGTTAGAAGCCTTCTTCTAATTCCTAGCCTAAATGTATTCATCATTGGTTTATACCTATTTGCTCTTGTACCAACATTGTCCCTTGGCTTGAATAGCTCTTCTCCCTCCTTGGTGCCGAACCACAATGACTTATTTATAGAGGCAAGAGGCAGTTTTATAGAGGCCAATCATGTCCCCTCTCAACATTTGTTTTGCTAAGCCACAGAAGCCATAATCTTCAGTTTCCTCTTACAAAAGCAGATAAGCTTTTCATTTCCTTGATTATCCTAATAGCCCTTCTCTGTACCTGCTCCAGTTTGAATGAATCTTTCAGACCTGCAGAACTGTGCATAATATTGCAGATGAAATCTCACAAGTGTCTTGTACAATTGTCATTAATACTTCCTGACACCAGAACTCATCTTCTGATACGTTTGCCTTTTCCCCTGCTGAATCTAGTTGGTGGCTCAGTGCCACACTATGCGCAACTCTGGTACATTCAAGTCATTCTTCTCCTCTCTCATAGCAGAAATCTTGTTAATAATCCCCAAGTGCATGAACTTGTGCTTTGAAATGCTGATTTTTCATCCCATTGCTATTGCTGCAGTCCTCAAAGTCTTTTTCTTTTGTTTTTCTTTTGGCTCTGCAGTTACGAAGTCTCCCAGCTGTGTGTCATCAATGAAGTACACTCCTACTTTTTGTACCACATACATGGATGCACCCGTTAAATAATATCAGTCCCAGTGCATAGTCTACAAATAACTTCTTTCTATCATAATAATTTTTCTTTCAGAGGAACCCATAATACTCTAGTTTCTCATCTATCTTATAGTTCTGGTGTAATGTACTGTGATGTTGAATGTCATGTACTATAATGTTGTAACATGTCCAGAAGCCTTCAGGGGACTGGAGGAATGAACTGCAATGTGCATTACAACTTCCAGAAGGTGGCAGGAGGAAGTAGAAGGAGCAGTGTTGAAGTGCAGGTCACACAGCAGGGAGGGACGTGTGGCCAAAGTGTTGGAAGGAGTGGCAGAGCTAGGACTGCGAGGTGCAGCAGATGTGGAACCCAGGCAGACTGTGATTAAGTGTTTTATGGGACCACAGACTTGTTTGGAGCCCTCTGGAGCTGTAGAAGGGTTTAAGGTTCTCCATCATATATATCACGGTGTTACTGTTTCCTACCATTTACCTGTTCATGGGTGATTTAACCACAGTGTCACTGTTTAATTCTTGTTACTTAGGTCCTAAGTGTACGTACCCTAATGTTAATGTTTGTTTACCTGTGTCCGTCCCTCTCTCTTTAGCCCATTGGCTTGTGACCCTAATCCTCAGCATCCCCAGAACTGGCTCAGCCCCACAGAAGCTGCAGCAGTTAATGCTGCTACCGTTGCCCTGCTGCCAGCTTTCTATATCCATATGGAACTCCACCGGCTGAAAGCAGGAAGAAGGTCCATTTCCAACCCTCTAAAAGAAATGTCAACCTATCCTGTAAAACTGATTTTCCATTTTTCAATTGGCTTGAGGTGCCATAAATAATATTTGTCTTACTCTCTTTGAGCACTCTTAACACTTCAAATAAGAATGGCAGAATCTGGTCTGTGGTTTGCATTGGCTAGATCAAGTCATAAGGGGCACAAACCCAAGCCACACATGTTAAAAGTTTGCAGTACTTTTGCAGTACCGTAGCTGGGACCCATACACTGCCCCTTTTCCGTGACATTCTTATACCACACTGTCCTGTTATAAGTTAGCTGGTTGATGTGTATAAACAATGTGTGACTAGCTGCCACACCCTAACTCCAGCCCACAGCCTCTGAGGACCCACTACAGTTGAAAAGAGGATCTTACACTAGGCTGACAAGGTCCACATTTCTGATCAACTCTAACAGCTCCAGATAAGAACCCATCACAAAGCATCACTAATGCATGATTCTGATGCCTGTGATGTGCTAAGTATAATTTGCACTTTAAAGTTCATACAGGGAGAATTACATGTACTTGATAATTGGACCCTCAGATGCTCAGTTTTCTGACTAATTAACCTGAACTATTCACCAGCTCCTTTGTTTCTGGTTTTAATTTGTTTATATCATGTAAGCCTTCCTGTCCTGTCTTTTTTAAGTCCCATGTTTGGGGGCACTCTTGTGAGATTCTGACAGTCTTCTACTAAAGTTATCTGGTATGCAAACTTAAGGTATTCATTGCCTGATAGTATCAGGCCATGTGAACAGCTTGTGAATCATACTCTTGTCACACATCAGGACATTAATTTCTCCCATTATTGCATAAGTTAAGGCATTTTATTCATGACTAAAGTGGAATCTATGTGAATCGTTTATGAAGATGACTGGGTGACTGTGTATGGACAGCCTGCCACTGTCCTCTGCTGAACTGAATCAGAACTGATCACTTGTGTACATATAACAAGTTCTATGGAACAGTTTAAAATGTATCCTTTAGCTTAAGTGGTAAGATCCTGTGTTTTCCCAGGCTTGAGGTTCTGAACTTGCTACTGCTGCTAAGTTCAGATATTCAAATGTGTGCACCACAGTGCCAGCCAGAAGTTGTAGAAGTCCAGGGATTGATAACATTTGGGTAAAAAGTATAGTTATTCAATATCTGCTGTGTTTTATCATGTTAAAAATACATTTCTGAGGGAGTACAGTGGGGAAAACAAATTTTCCCCCTATTCACTGGGGCAAAGTATAATCCTGCCACAACATGTTTCAGGGAGTGCCAACTGATATTTTTTTCATGTCTCTCAAAGTCTTGGAAAGTCTTATCCAGGTATATGATATATGGATATGTCTTTTAAAATTGGTTTTGGAGTTGTATAACTTCCTACATAAGGTCACACACAATAATAATAAATGTGACATCTTATGAATTGTGACCACCTTATTACAGCTTCGATTCTGCAAAGCTTAGTCGCATTTAATAGTCCCTTTGTTTTCCATTAATCTATTTGTGCAAATGAATATTACTCAACTTAAGTAATGGCTGAAGAGTCTAGCCCTAAAACTACTTCTTCAGGGCTGTTTTTTTCCTTGTATCTTGCTACAACATCAAGCACTCAGTAACTGTTAAATAATTCTTCTTAGCATCATGTGCTGTACTGATTGTGTTGATAGATATGCAATGACACACTTACACGTCATTCAAATGAGTGACATCATGTTACAAGATGTAATTTAAGAGAAGGGTATCAGATGTTTTTTTATTATTGCCTAATACACAATGTATCTTGAAGGATTGCTGCACGGTTTTATGACATGATCTTGGTAAACCTCTTTTGTAAAAGACAGGTCAAATCTTTCTAGGACTTTCCTTTGCATCTCTGGTAACCAGAGTTCTCTTACTTCAAAGTCTTTGTGACGTAACCCACTGGATCACACTGCCTCAGAGGACAAGGCCCATCCTTTACAAATCATATAGAATCTAACACAGAAACATAGAAGAAAAGGTCAGGAAGGAACCTCAGGAGATCATCTAATTCAGCTTCCTGTTCTGTTGTGGGATCAAATATGCTTAGATCATCCCAACCAATATTCATTTAACCTGTTCTTCAAAACCTCCAATTAAAGAGATTCCACAATGTCTATAGGTAGCTTGTCTCAGTGTTCCATAACCCTAAGTGTCAGGGACAGTTTATTTTTATCCAAACTTAACCTTCCTTGTTGCCAATTGAAATGATTCTTTTTTGGTTTTCGTCATGTAGCCATGGAGAACCACTTATTACTATCCTCTTTACAATAACGTTACAGTACATATTGCAAGATCCCGCTGTCGTGATTCAGTGGTAGGCTCATTGTCCACTATGTGGGTTTGAGTCCCAGACATGCATGTACCTGCAGCCATTGAGGCATCAAATGTCTGGATTCTGTCTGGCCTTTGGATTCTGCCTAAAGGGGTCGTGGAAGGTCTGGGAAGCCTCCAGTCCTCCTCCATACTCCTGCATAGGTATACACATCAAAGGTCCTGGTGACCCCATGCACATACACCATGATCCAGGATTGACAGTTGCCTACTATATATTACAAAACTATCATGCCTCCTTGTCTTTTCTAAACTAAACATATACAGTCTCTTCAGCCTAACCTCACAGGTCAAGTTTTCTAAAATGTTTATCATACTTGCTCTTCTTTGCACTTTCTCCATTTGTCCCCATGCTTCTGAAAAATGGACACCCTTCTCCAACTGACATCTCACCAGTCTGGTGTAGAATGAAATCCTTTCCTCCTGTGTCTTAAGATACAACACTCCTGCTAACACATTCTGGAATAATATCTGACTTTTTTTTTTTGCAACAACATTATGTTGTTGACTCACATTTAGTCCGTGATCAGCTATGCTCTCCAGACCCTGAATTACTACTGCCAAGCCGGTTATTCCCTATGTTGTATTTATGCATTTGCTTTCTTCTTTTCGGGTGTAGCACTCTGCACTTGTCTTATTTGATTTCTACTTTGTTGATTTTGGACCGTCTCTCTGGTTTGTCAAGATCATTTTGAACTGTGATCCTGTCTCACAAAGTGCTTGCAACCCCTCCCTAATAAATGTCACTCACAAAATTTATAGCACATATAATATTCCATCATTTAAGTCATTAGTTGACTGCTAAAGAGGGAAATTAGATTGGTTTGACATAATCTGTTCCAGACAAATCATTTTGACTGCTTTTTATCACCTTATGATCATCTAGTTATTTCTAAATTGTTTAATAATTTAGTTGGGAATGTTTGCCTGGTCTAATTTTCCATTTTTAATAACAAGTACTGTGTTTGCCCTTTTCCAGTGCTCTAGTCCTCCCCCATACTCTACCATAGCTCAGAGATTACTTCAGCAAATGTGTATCCCTTGAAGTGAATTTCATCAGCTCCTGCCAACTTGAACATGCCAATCTTATGTCTTTAAACTGTTCTTATCCTATTCTGGCCTGCTTGCCTATTTCCTCTTTTAAATACAAACTGATATTTGACAGAAGAGGAAAAGAAAATGACATAAATTAATGTTTTCAACAATGCCAAGCAGTCTTTCCATGTAAATTAGCACAGCTCCATTTTGAATCACTGGGGATCTATTAGTTGGCTTTAATTGGGAGTTAGATCAGACACTTAATGAGGGTGTTTCTCATAACAATTATGCAACAAATGCATCACCTCTTGTTGCTCTTGATGGTACACCTGGAAAAGTTCCCAAATAAGTTCAAAGTCCTGTGGGTGTAGGTAAGCTTGGCCAGTTATTTTTATTGGTGCTGCAAAACTTCATATGTAAAATCCAAGTTTTCCAGGGCGGTAGGGTAGAGTATGGGAAAAGATTTCCATTAAAACATGATGCCATATTTTTTGTGAAATTACTACCAGCTGAAAATCTATCTTCTCCTGATTTCTTCTGGTAATTTGGAGCAAGGGAAATTTTGTTTTCTAATCTTTTTTTTTTTCAAATGCAGAGGCAATAATGGAAATAAACTGTTCTTAGGGAAATCAGTCATCACATGGAAACCTGATATTTTCTTGCACACAGTAAGTTCAGGGACATTAAGAACCAGTGCTACAGATTTTACTTATGTGAATAATTCTAAGTTTTCGATAGATGCATTTATTTGAATAACAGTAACATACCAGGACCTGGAGTTTTCACTTCAAAACAGGGCCAGTTAGAATTTGCAAAGCAAAAGTAATATGGACTAGTGCTCTGGTAACTTAAAATGTTTTCATATATTTAGTTGAAAAGCTAAATCCATGGGTGGATTAATTCACACATATAAAGATCTTTGAACACATGAAAGATAAATACTAAGTGGTCATACTGGTTTTTTTTAATCTATGATCAATTGTAACTGAAGGAAGCAATTATTTTAACTCATCATTTAAATCTATAAGGCAAACTGTTGGTGAGAACTATATGATTTATAAATTCATATAGGCCAGCACATTTTTAAATAAATAATATAAAACTGGAGCTAGATTTTTTTTTCAACGAAACAATAAAATAAAGTCAAGATAGGCCTTGTGAGAGGGATTTATTAATGTTTCTGATGTTAAACATTAATGAATAATATTGTTTCCTGAAAGTACCAATGCCTAGAAAAAAATATGAAATTCCTTAGACTGCATATAAGGCTCGTGGTTTTCCATAAGTTGACAATTTAATTTGACTGCTTTAAACTTCTGAAACAGATAAGTATCAGCTAAAGGCAACTGAAAGATAAAATTATACATTTAGCAACAGGGAACACGGGGATTTAGTTGCTCCTCAGGGAGGTGACAACCTGCAATGACAAGGAGCTAATCAAATTGTATGGAGTTTGCTTTTCTTCTTGACTTCAGAAAGATGTTTGATGTCAGTTGCCTCATTTTTCCAGCTAGTGCAAGTACTATTACAGAAGTAGTGATGCAGGAAACACTGTCTTTTTCTAAAAAGGTTATTCAAATAAATATTTCCAGATAATCAACTGTCCTTTACTTTCCTTCTGCTTGTTACAAACAGTTACAATACCAGACCTGTGGGACAACCCCAGCCCCATGTGTACCTGAGGTGAAGTCCCAGACTGCACTGAAATCAGTTAAGTTTAAGCCACCAACTTCAGTGGAGAAAAGTTTTCATTGCTAATGCACCCCTAAGGAATACTGGGATGCCAGAGGAAATTGCCATATTCAGGAATAGAAAATGCAGCAGCAAAAAGCTTTAAAATTTTCAGTCCATCTTCTCTTGAGACACCTCACCATGGGAGAAAGCTGTTGGGAAGGTTGGATTTATGTGGCTTCTTCTTGAAACAGCTGACTGCCCATAAGCAGCATTCACTCAAGGGAAGTGGTATCTAACTGCTCAGTGCTGCCAACCTTGTAATTCTTACAGTCCATGTAAGTGAGATCTGCTAACTTGACTGCTAGTACATTGTCAGTTGGCTCTCTAATGAGGATATGAATAGGTGGCCCTGACAACTGTGGGGGGGAATGCAAGACCTAATGCTGCAAGATTTTGTGGAGACAGATTTCTGGTTCACCTTAACCTGTATCATGCAACAGACTGTTTTATAGGTTCTGCTATGTGGGTGGTACATAGCTATAAAATTGAGCGTAGATTAAGCATGTTTAAGATTATCCAGTCTGTCCAACTATAGGCAGAGAACATCATTCAGCAATTTCTGCATCAAGGCCATAACATCTGTTTGAACTATAGCATTTTAAAAGATTTATTACTGTAAAGTTTCCAAGTGAAGGAGAAGGCATCGCAATCTGAAACCGGTTGTTCCGGTATTTAATTTCTGCAGCTCTGTTGGTACCAGCAGTTTCTTCACAAGGAAAACTTCACATCTCCATTTTTTGTTGTTCCAAATCTGAACAAAAGGTTTGAAAATGCAAACTCTTCTGTGGGAGGGGTCTTTGAATACTCTGGGCTAGCCAGTGACTGTGGGAACCAGGTAGCCTCACCAGATTGGTAGCTCAGGGCCTGGTTTAACCAGAAAGCCAGTTGCCTGGGGAAACTGGGAGCCAAATGCTGGATAGCCTGGAGAGCAAATAACCAGGCAGCTACTAGCACACCTGTAGATCCTGAGAAGCCAGCCAAGCAAGAAGCCTGAAAGCTATGTAGTGTGGCTGGCTGCTTCTGAGAAGCAGAAAAGGTCAAGTCTTATCCGTTTAGAGAGCTCCCCAGCCAATTCTTCTAATACTGTTGGGTGGATATTTTTTTTTGTTGGGCAGATATAAAAACATTTCATAGCTGCTGATGGAATTTAAAGTATTTCATGATAGTGACAACTATTGATTTCTTTCTGGAGCCATTTCATCATCATCATATTTTTTATTATTATTTAACACACAGATAGATGCCTGTTTCCTTTTGCAGGTATATAGGCACACATCAGTTTCAGATCTCTGCAACTTCACAACTGCTTTAATCAGTTCAAAGAAATTCTAAACAATATGTGGTAAAAACTTGCCATTATATAGATGGGTATTTTCTATACGAAGGTAGTAACTGCTGTGGTTCTTATCACAGCATGATTGCAGGGCAGAAAACATTCACTCAAATGGTTAATGGTTTCCAGCTCTGGGCTAATATCCTAACATGACTCCTGATGCATTGGAGACTGTTAACACAGTTTGTAAATCAGTATGTTTTTCAGTGGAAGTGGAAACATTTAATCACTTCAACGAGCACTTTTCACATTCTCTCCATAGAATAAGCGCTACTCCTGAGCTGCAGAGAGCAGTTCTGTACAGCATTGTTGATTTCCTAGGTTAGTTTTAAATTTAAACAGAAAACAAATATCCAAAGGCATGTATGTTGCACAATACTGTATTTAGTGCAAATACTAAAGCAGTAGCGCCTGAGCGCAGTCCTTGCAATGCAAACATCTTTCTGTACACCTAGAGGGTGCTGATAAAATGCAGTCTTTTATTTCTAGTAAACTGAAACCATATGTATATTAATCTACCTGAGAAGATTCAAGTGCAAACACTAGTGTACCTGTGTGCATTGAATTGTTATTACATGATGCACAGTAGGAACTTTGATGTTTATGTTTTGTATTATACATAGTATCGCATGATATTATTGTTATCTAGCTGTACACATAGCTGCTATCTGTAACCACGTTGTTTTCTCACATTTTCCTTCTCCTTCCTGTTCATCTGTTGCTCTGGCTTGTTATATTTTAGGGTATGTCTGCACTGCAGTCATGGATGTGACTGCAGTGTGGTATAGACGTCCGAGGCAGCTCTAACAAGCTAGCCTGGGTACTGGTAATATGATGCAGGAGCAGCATGAAGTTAGGTTGCAAAACTTTCCAGAGAAGCCAGGTAAATGTTTACAGTGCTGATTAACTCTGTGGTGCTGCTGCTGCATCAGCCAAGTCTATGGGGTATGCCTACCTGTCTGGCAGCAGCTCTTTCAAGCATGCTGCCCTCTAAAGCTAGACGTAGAGTAGCTACATCTGTGTGATGTGGTGGGCAATCTAGTTGCCATGGGAATGGGCTGTGGGCACTGTCATTCGGCAGTATTAACTCTCCTGCCCCAAACAGTACGTGACCTTGGCCATGTTACTTTCTAGTTAGGAGGCAGCCTGCGCAGAGCAGCATGGTGGGCTTGAGGGTGTCACTGTAAGGTGAGCATACAGATATTGCTACATCAAAGGCGCCCTGATGCTCAGTTCAGCCTTGGGACTGACTTGACTTGATAGATGGGGCCACTGCTCTCAGCACCCGAGCTCACTCAGAGGCTGACAGTCCAAGGCAGGCGGAGCAAGGAGAAAGGAACAGTGGGAAAAACCCTTGCTGGTGTCCTATTCACTCTCTCTTTCAGCATCCACTCTGCCCCTCTGCCCCATGACACTGGGAACCTGGGGTCTGACCCAAGAAATGCCAGCTCTCATGTTCTTAGACGCACCTGATGTCTGTAGTCTTCACAGGGCAGCTCCTGAGACTTGGGGTGGCCTGACGCAGACCCCGCGGGCCCTCCTCGGCTGCAGTTGCCTTTAAGCTGCTGGAGAGCCCAGGCTTCGCCGCCCCCACGCGCTGTGCCAGCAGATGAGGCCTTCGTCCCGCTGGCACCCGGGAGGGCGGCAGAGCAGGGAGGACGCTGTGTGGGGGGGGCAGCGCTCGGGCCCGAGTCGTCCCGCTCCCCCCTCAATGCCTCAGGCTGCCGAGGCAGCGCCAGGGCCAGGAGTCTCCCCCCATGCCCCGGGCTGGCCGTGGCAGCCAAGCGGGACAGGGAGCCGCGGGCCGGTGGCTGCGCCGAGGGGAGCCACGTGACCGGCGCTCCCGGCCCCGCCCCCGCCAGGCGGGACTGGGGTGGCGCCGGGCACGGCGGGGACTCCAGCCCCGGGCAGCACCAGCACCAACACCCGCACCCGCCGCCGCGGAGGAGCGGAGCGGAGCTCCGACCGACAGAGCAAGGTGGGTCCCCCCGGGGCTCCGGGACAGGAGCCCGCGATGCTGCCCGCCCGCCCGCCGCCCTCCGCCTGAGGCAGAGCTGGCACCGGCAGGCTGGGCTCGCTGCAGGGCTTGAGGGGCATCTTTTTCCTCCGCCCGGTTGAGACGTGTGCCCCGGGCAGCCGCCGCCGGTGCAGAGGGCTCGTCTTAAACTCGAGCGCAGCCCTCGCTGGCCGTCCCCGCGGGGCTGCCGCCGCCATGGGGGGCAACCTGGGCTGCCACCGCTCCATCCCCAGGGACCCCTCGGACATCTGCCACAGCCGCAAGTTCAGCGCTGCCTGCAACTTCAGCAACATCCTCGTGAACCAGGAGCGGCTGAACATCAACACCGCCACAGAGGAGGAGCTGATGACCCTCCCCGGGGTCACCAGGATGGTGGCCCAGAACATCGTGGAGTACCGGGAGTACATCGGCGGCTTCAAGAAAGTGGAGGATTTGGCGCTGGTGAGTGGGGTGGGGGCGGCCAAGCTGGAGCAAGTGAAGTTCGAGATTTGCGTGAGCAGCAAAGGAGGCTCTGCCCAGCATTCGCCCAGCTCGCTGAGGAAGGACCCGAACCCGGAGCACCACCTCTGTGCCGCCAAGGTCAACATTAACACGGCCACACCGGCCCAGCTCATGAGCATCCGTGGCGTCACGGAGAAGATAGCCAACAGTATCGTCGATTACCGCAAAGAGCACGGGCCCTTCAAAAGCATTGAGGACCTGGTGAGGATGGACTGCATTAATTCCTCGTTCTTGGACAAAATCAGGCATCAGATTTTTGCGGAGAGGTCCCGGCCCCCTTCCACCAATACCAACGGTGGCCTCAATTTCACAGCCAAGCCTCACCCCAGCCCCACCTCCCTGAGTTTGCAGAGTGAGGACTTGGATTTCCCACCTGGGGGCCCGACCCAGATTATATCCACCCGTCCCACCGTGGAAATGTTTGGTGGGGTGAGGGACGGTAGGCCTGTGCTGCGGGTTGCCACCTGGAACCTGCAAAGTTGCTCCACTGAAAAGGCCAATAACCCAGGCGTGCGTGAGGTTGTGTGCATGACGCTGCTGGAGAACAGGTAAGGCGCTCCAAAGAAATAACAATACTTGGCGTTTGCTGCCTTACATGTCTGAAGTGCTGTATATTTAAATAATCCATCTCAGGGTTATTGGATGTTATCTGCACTTTGCACTGGCATCTTGGTTCAGCCTCCACCCTGAGGCCATGATGATGGCACCTTGAGAAAAAACCACCGTAGTTAGAATACCTTAGCTCTAGTGCGTAACTTGGGAATGTGTCGTGCACCACTGGAAAGGTCCAACAGGCCTGTTCTCTAGCAGAGTCCCTTAACATCAAGCTATATCCCTAGAAAGTTTTGTTCAGATATTTAATAGATAATAGTTTAAACCTCAATAAATAGGACTATGTTACACTTCTTTCTTCCTCCCCCCTCAAAAAATGACCCAAAAGTTACAGAGCGTATTCAAAAAGGCTTGAGATCTTCAGCCACTATGGACTGCTGCAGCTCATTTCTTGAGCATGGCAAAAGCCATTATGAACCTGCACGTGTCTGATCTGCATGAATCACCCAGGAGTCACCACCTTGCAGTCCAGTTCAAGGTGTAAATCGTCAGGGGTAGCTAACAGAGAGTGTCTCGCACACTGAGAGTGGATACTCTGTAGTCATCTTCGGTCTGTGTTGCTGACTGGCAGGAGGGCATTCCCAGCAGAAAGCAGTGCCGCTGGAACCTCCTGTCTTGGGCAGTCTGCCAGACCTGGATTTTACTGAGTTTAAGGGCACAGTGTAAGATCTGTTTGTCTGGTAAAGGATTGGTCTGACCTTTAGAAATAATGTGGAACAGTTCTTCTGTTAGTACGAGGTTGTGCCATATTATTTAATAAGGCTTTTTTATTAATAAAAGATAGTCATGCTTAGCTGTTGGGGATCTATATATATGTTTCTGAAACAAGTACTCGCTTGCTAAACTTCCTTCTTCAAAACGAAGCCATTTTTTCTATCGTAAAAGTACAAAGAAAGACTCTTTGAAAGTAACTTTTCCCCTTCACCTTCTTTTAGGCTGGTCTGATTTTTCTTTCCCCATGTAAAACCAACACTTCCACCTGAAATAAGTTTGTATGGATGATTCCTAAATGTCTGAAAGTGGGATATCCTTTGAGTGGAAGTACCGACAAACCATTATATATTACAGCATTAACAGCGCTATTCTTTTTCAGTATGCTAACATCAATCATACAGAGGTCAAGCTAGCTAAAAAATACAGCAGTGATGTTTGCAGTACTTTCTTCTCCTTTTTTAAAAGGAAACATTATGCAGTAGAAGTGTTTTGGAATGAAAGGAAATGCAGCACAATGTCCATGAGCTGTGACAGTGTTCTGCTGCAGTCCTCCTCTGTTGCAACATGTCATTAGCGAGCCAAATCCTCCAATGCAGGAACTTAGATCCATGTGCAGACATGACAGAGTTTGACAGCTAGAAAGCAAGATGGGTATGAAATGAACTCTCTGGGCATTCTCTTGCCCATTCCTGCTGAATGTTTTTCATCTGTTCGTGGATCATTTTGCTGTTTCCTAATTTCTGTTTTCCCTTTGGATTGTAATCAGTCTCCTACAAAATGAAATTGGCTACAAGTCTGGTTAGTCTGAGCATACTGCAGTGGTGGGGAACACTAATGAACTGATCTTTTGCTTTTAGCTTATAAACAAAATATCACCCTAAGTACTGTCAGCTAAGTTTGGCAGGTGATCATTTCCATTTTATAGTGATTTTTCATCCCTGTGAATGAAGCAGTCTGGACTAGGGCTGGGAGGAAAGGGATATAAACCAACCTTGCCCAGTAGAACAGAAGGGAGCTAGAATAGCTGAGGAAACAAATAAATGACACAAAATAATTCTTGCTAATCTCAGGATGATTCTATTTCTGTACTCAAACAAAAGTGAGTTTATTTGCTTAGGATCCACTCTTGTAAACGGCTCACAGCAGTCACCTTTAGTATCTGGGCCACGAGATGGCTTGTAAAAAGTGAATGGTGAATTCAGTGGGTGTCATGGATGCCTGGCACTTTGGAAAATCAGGCCACTAACTTAAAAAAAGGAAGGAAGTGAGCAAGACAGACAAACTAGAAACAGCAGACAGGTCTGCATTTCCCTTGGAGGCTGAAGTAAACAAAGAACAGAGGTCTGCGAAACTAAGACAAATTACGTTAGCATTAACCTTACTCAGCGACTTGGGAGCAGTGGGTGAGAACTTCCTCTTGTTTGCATTAATGCTGTCAAAGCCAGTGAAGTTAACTGAGCTCAGAGTCAGCCTCCTCTACGTATTAAATAGTGCAAGTTTGCCTCTCCAGTTGTGTACCTCTTGGGGAAGTGATGACATGACTTGCAGAATAATCCTTGCTCTGCTAGATTAACTTCAGATAATAATCATCTGTGGCAATTCAGTTCTTGCTTGCTCAGTCAAGAATACAGTGACACAGAGGGCTTACCAGCACATGTAGAGGCTAATAGAATCAGTGAGGGACAAATGTGAATGTTGATGTTGTGCAGACAGGCAAGGGGGCAGATGACACTTGTCACCTACATTTCCAAATGTTGTCTGTATCTTTTGCCCACTGGATTTGTGGTCTATTTAACCTGCTCATTTTAACTTGCAAGAGTGGATGTGTTCTGTGCATGACAAGTAGACCACGTACTATGTACATAGCCATGTTTAAATAAACCAACCAATGCGAACCTGTACAGTACCAGTCCCTCATTATCTCAGGCTGGTGCCTGGCTGATTCCACTTACCCACAGAGCCATTTGTGCTCATTGAGGGCCTGATCCTCCACTGCCTTGTGCTGTCCTTTACACCCTGCAAAACGAGTATGAAACACAGTTCAATCACCAATGGTGACCCGTCCATAAGGAGTAGTTTTGAGAACACCATATCGTTTAATACAATTCACCACCCGCTTCTGTGAATAATATCACTGAGTGACTACCAACCCTAGTGAAATTACCATCTGTATCCTTTTTACAAACATGTAAGATTCTGCTGCTCCCCTTGGCAGGTTACAAGACAACCCTTCCCCACCATTCAAGCGCTGAAGAGCATATGAAAAATATTTGAATAGGAGAAGTTACAGAAAAAGAAAGAAAAAGGGTGAAGCTCCACACTAGCTGGAGACTAATTTCCTTTTGATGTAAAAAAAAAGTATCAAGTTCACCCTCAGAGGTACTAAGGGTGGCAGTAGACTTTGTTTGGCCTAACATCAGTCAGACCAAGCCACTGAGCATGAACTGTCATTGGTAAGCTATTTTAAATCTGTCACTAGTACAGAAAGAATGAAGTGCAGCAAGCTCATCACTCATATTGTTATGTATATTAAAAAGATCCTTTTTTTTAGCATTGCATGCAGGGTGTAAGAAAGCAGATTTTTTCACAGGGCTAGAAGGTAATTTTAGCAGTAATTTTGCCTGTTATAGTGTAGAACATGCAGTATAATTGGATTAAAGTATCAAATGCAGGGTGAGGTTGACCAAACCCGCAACATTTCTGCAGACGTAGTTCAGTAAATCCAGGATTTGTTGAAAGCTTGTTAGAGCTGGCTTTCATATTGGAATGCAGATTGCTCCCTACATTGCTGCCTTTAACCTTCCAAGTCAGTGTTGGTACTTCATGAAGCATCTTGCTTCCAGCCTGAAAAAAATCAAGTGATGGGGCTTGGTTTTGAGAAGTAGTAAGGAAGCTAATGAACCTGTTGGAGAGGGGATAATGGAGCGGGGTGTTGAATCACTCAAATAGTTGAACTAGAGGAGAACTTTCAGATGATGTAAAAACACTTTATTTCAGCAGTTTTGAAATGAAATGTTTTGACCTTTTTTCCCCAAAAGGCATTTCATTTAGAAATGTAGCTTGATTTAGCATTAAAAAAAAAATAAAACCTCCTACAATGACTCTTTCCCCACCCCACCCCATCAAAACAGTTCCTTTTTCCCTCAATTTTCTTTGTTGATACAACCTGAACATTTTTCAGATTGATATATATATTTTTTTCCCAGTTCAACCACCAAAACTGAAAGATTGACGCTGGGAAAGGCTTTTCTTTCCTTCTTTCTTTCCTTCTATGGCTTTTTAGTGGAAGACTGATAAACGTCGGCTCTCTCCACTGCGTAATTGGGAGCTCTGCTAGCAGCTTTTGATAGTTAAGGAACTATTTATTTATTTATTTTTTAACTGCACTGTATCTCAGTACTATTTATTAGGGTTAATGGAGCAGGTTATTCTCAATCACCATCATAAAAGGAAAGTGTTACCATATTAGTATGGTCCTGCCTCTGTCACCTGTGTGTAAATAGGCTTGTTACTAGTAAGGTTGTGGTTTAGCACAGACTGGGCCTTTGTATTCATGTGGTTTTGTATGTAAGATCAGGATCTGCTGAACAGTTCTTAAGTTATACAGTATTCATAAAATCAGTGTCCTGTGCATGAGAATGTGATGCTTCACAGAAGCAGCCTTGCAGTGGAAGGAAGGCTTGTTCTCCTTGTTGCCCCTCTTGGCTGGATTATGGTGACAGTAAATCCAAGTTGGGAAATAGAATGAGATTTACTGCAAAATTATGGTACATCTGACATCTCAGTGAGGCATTTGATAACTCGGCCTTTGTCTTTTGCTGATTGATTATGGGCCAAATCCTGATTTACTATATTTATATGAATAAATAGTCCCAGTGACATCAGTTGTGGGTGAGATGGTATGTCTCCGAGGGCATGCATTTATGGGCTGAACCCTTGTGCCATATAGGCTGTGGCTTTATCACATGGTTCAATGTTAAGATTTATGGGCTGAATTTGGCATCTAGGCTGGGTGTCGTGTGCTTCTGAACTAACACTAGCATTAGGCCTCAAACCAGTCCATTCCCCAGAGCTGTGGAAGTGTTACTGAGGAAGTGTGATGGACCTTGGAGGACTACCCAAAGGTGCACATTCCCTGTGTGATTCACACAGCAGTTGTCACAGACCTGAGCGTAAATAGTCTTAGAAAAGGGTGGGCTGTATACAATTTTACCATAGCCTCTCATTGTTTCCATTGTGGCCTTATGAATGATGGAGTTCATGTCAGCCACTGAGCTCTAGTAGCCTTTGCAGAACAGTTTTGGAGCTACATCTTGGTTCCTTTGTGGAGTGGGTTGGTAGAGGACACAATCTTTTCCCCACCCCACTTTGGGCTGTGGTGTTGTGGGGGTTTAAGATTTGTACTTCAGTGTGTAGTACTCATGCTGCTTTTTCAGGCTTTGAATTACATGCAGAGATCTGGCAGACGAAGGTGACTGGAGTGGCACTTGAGGAGGGTATAGGGCCTAATTTATGCCATGCCTGCCAAAAAAGTTGGTCCCCACTGCCCAAGTTCAGGGGTCCTTAATCTTTTTTTAAATTTAAGGCACCCCTTGTTAGACTGAAGGCATTTCTGAGGAAACGCCAGCTCTTAACTTTTACTCTTTTTTTTTAACTATGGAAAAATTATAGAGCAATTCTGTTACAAAGAGCTCAGAAAGACCATAAGAGATCAGAAACGTTTTTGAGAGTGGATTCCTATTTGAAATCTCTAGGTTTATCTTATGAATTGTGTAGGTATTTGCTACACAGTGCCAATATTGTGTGATACCCTTAAAAAAAAGTTGCAGAACCCCAGGGTGCCATGGCACCCTGGTTGAGAATCCCTGCTCTAGTTTAACTGCTCTCTAGAGATTGCACTAGGAACCAGGGCAGCACTTAATTGTGCACATCCCTTACTGCAAAAAATCTTTTAAATTAATGATTCCAAGTAGATTTCTGTGCCATCAAATACTGATCAGGGACCATGCAAGAATATGCTTTGTAACTGAGCAAATTAAAGTTGGCATGGAGTCTGAAAGCCAAATCTTATACTCTCAAATAAGGGCAAGAAATGCCAAGACTAAAGCTCGAGTCCCATGGAGTATTATTCTGATTCAGGGTGGAAGAATTCCACTTGAACCTCAACCGTTTTCATGTTCCACTTTTTCCCTTTTGCTTTAATCCGTCTTCTGGAACTGTCGTCTTCTACTAGTCCTGTAAATCCACATAACAAGTGTTAATGTTAGTTGGAAAAGTGAGGATTCAACCACAGAGATGCAAGTGCTGTGGTCTGTTTAAGGCAGTTAAGATTTTTCATTGGTTTGTTTGGGGTTTTTTAGTTTTTTTTTCTTTGAGAGTTTTTGTACTTTGCAAGATAAATATGCTGTTCCTCCAGACTCTCCTTCTCTTATCGTTGAACAACTGCAGCATGTGGTTTAACTGTACTTGAAAGGATGGGAAAGAGATTTTGGGGGAGAGGCAGTTTTTGTGTTTTGTCTGGTTTTTTGTTTGCCAAAGTACCATTTGCTAGCCTTGTATAACAGGTATGAGAAGTAGTGTCATCATATTTGCTTAGTGAATCTTTGAAACTTTCTTTGTAAGGGAGGTTTGAAATAAGAGCCTGGTGATTTTCATCCCGTTTCCATTTCCTCCCAGTAAACTGGAGAGGAGGGGAACATATATCAAAGAAAGGTCCAACTACCTTTCCCCCCCACCCCAAGTCCTTTTCACACTATTTAATGGTTGAAATAACAGGTGCTGAGCTAGTCAGCAAATATGTGTTTCAAGGACTCAACAAACACTGTGTGCTTGCTTTGGGGTTTTTTTTATTTTGTTACCAAAACCCTTGGTGACCCTACCAAGTAATAAGGTGTGTCTGTTTTGTTCTGTATCTTTTTCTTTAAATCTCTGTTTGTTTCTTTAATCATGCCAATAATGTACTGGAGCATAGCCAAGAATAAGAATTGCAGTATAAGAGCTGTGAACAAGTATTGCCCAAATAATGTAACTTAACTGATAGACCTTAAGCTGTAAAAGAATAAATAGGGCCCTTGTCCCTTGTAATGTTTAGTGAGTTCCATGTTCTGCAGTTCAAGATCATCTTAAGAAAAAAAGTATTATCTGCCATATCTTTGTTCCTATAATAATGAAAAAGCAAATGTTATTTTATTCATGTAAGACTGGTAGAATTTTGCAGAGCTGGTGTCATTACAGTCTGGATGCCATCCTTGTGAGAATGCTGCAAGAAAAGCTTGGATAGGTCCCTATCTTAGCGAGCCTCTTCAAAGGAACTGTGCTGATTTAAACTGGCTGAAGATTTGGCCTATTACTCTCAGCTGTTGAATATTGAGTTTAATGCCACAAAAGTCTGAATGGCTTCTTTGAAGCCTCAGGCACACCCTGTTGTTATAATGACTAATGGGATAACAGCACTCTGCCCCCTTGCAAGATTGGACTGCTGAAGAGCAGAGCTGTGATATAATAAAGGGAATCATCCTCCTGAGATCTCTGTAAGGAGGGCACTGTCCATGTGGATTTGAATTGAATCCATGACATCATTTGATTCATTCTGTCTGAAATCTGGGGTCCTTGAGAGGGAAGGGTGGAGACCTGAGTGGGGATGCAGTGCAGTAGGAACATAGTTGGCATACATCAGTTACTACCCAGATTTCTCTGGGTGCTCTGGGGATGTTCAGAGGCAAAAGGGAGTTCCTGCCAGTGGTCTCAGCCATGCTATCAGCCTGTGAGAGGAGGCTGAGGATTAGAGTAGTCTGGAGGCTCTGGTTTTTTACAGAGATGGCCCTGGCTTCCGCCTTCCTCCTGTATGAATCTGCTGAGTTTTGGTCAGGTCCCATAACTGTCCCTGTTTGTGGCAAGAGAAGACCACAAACCATGCACAAGGAATAATAAGTGGCTTTTCCACAGTGAATGCTACAGAGACATTCTCGCCCAGGGCCCCCTGCCCGGGGTTTTGCTGCAGGAAGATTTGATCTGAACTGTTTGCTTCTTTCACAAGTTGGTTATTTTTCCTTAATATATAGAGGACAATATCAAACCAAAATACCTTTGTCCTGTGCACCAGCTTTTAAAGTGATAGTGTAGCTAGAGACAGAACATATGTTATGCTGACATTCTCAATATAAAAATCCTCACTTTGCCTTTTCTTACCTACTGTGCTATTGTTACAAGTGTCAGTGAAGATGATTAGAACTGAAAGAGGAGGGGGAAAAACATGTCTTTATTTTTTCACAACTTTATTCATTTAGCGATATACAACATCTATCAGTAAATAGTTTAACTCTTTTTTTTTCCTGTGCATTAATATAGATATACTGTACATTTATTTTATTTCATTGAACTCATTGGGTTTATATACTATATGCATCTTGGTAAACTAGAGACATCAAGAGTAACTTCTGTAAACCCTAGTGGATTTTGTATAACACATTTAAAACTGACATGCTGTACAACTATCCACATTGATTGGCAAATTACCCTTTGATACCCAGAAGCCTCCTCCTCCTTCACTGAATGGCCTATGCAGTCTTAGCTTCCAATAATTCCTTGGCATGGTTTTCCCTTTCCTATGGAATCAAGGACCTATGCTGTGTGTATGCACTTCCAGGATCAAACTGCATCAAAACAGAACTTAGATGGGAATGAGGTGCTGAAGTGGCCTTTTCAGGTTGTATCTGAATATGTGCAGTTGTCCAGTCAAGGCAACGAAGGATTTTGAGAGGCCAGAATAGAAGTGAATGACACATTAGTGTTTTGTAGCTTCTGAGCAGGGTTGAGGATTGCACTTACTGTATTTACTTCAATCTAAGTTAACCCTAAATTTAAGATGACCCCCCCTAATTAGATTCTACATATGGAAAAATTATACATTTGTTATAATTTTCCAGGTATAAAATACAATTATTGGAGGGTTGTCTTAAATTCACAGCACCCCGCCCTCCCCTCACTGCTACAGCAGGGAAAATAATGGTGGTGGGGTCAGGTGACACCCCCCCCATCCCCTAGCCCCCTCACTTCTTCCCTCTGTAGTCTTCCTGCCTCCTGTGACACCAGCACCGCTACCCCCAGCTCCCCATAGCCTCTCCCCACTCCATGCAATCTCTGCCTCTCCTCTCCTCTTACTGTCAGATGCTGCTCAGGCTCTGTTCCCCACTGGATCACAGCATGTGGAAACAACCCCTGCCAGCTGTGTAGCAGCATCAGTGCTGCTGATTTGGCAGGGCAAGGGACAGAGTTTCCATGTGCTCTATGCCTGGGAGGTAATCCAACCTGAGCTGGAGTTGTGCTGCACCTGACAGTAAGAGAGAGGAAGGGGCCAGGGGGGCAGAAGCTGCAGAGGGCAAGCAGGGGGAGAGGGGGGCAGGAGGCTGTTGTGGGTCTCATTTTGACCCCAACACAGGCTCAGGGTTGGAGCTGCAGTAGCTGCCTTCCCGCCCCCCCAGCCCCTCTACTTTGTATTCAAATCTAAGATGTGGGGCTTCCTCCCCTGTATTAATTTGTGGGGCGGGGGGAACTCATCTTAGATTTGAGTAAATATGGTAGTGATTTAGGCATGTTAAAGTGGTAGAAGTGCTACTTACACATCTTAGAGTTATATAGGGATTGTTATAAATCAGTCAGTCTGGGATAAATGAGAATGTCCTCTTTGAAACCGACTTCACACGTGACATAAAGTTACCACTTGGATTTTGGTCAAGTTAAAAATAGGAAATTTAAAGACTGTATTTTTTCACAGTTTCTGATTGGATTTTGATTCCTCTGTAAGATCTGGCTAAATTATCACAGTGAATTGGCAATATCTGTGACAAAATTGAAGTGCATATGTAACTTTTTTAGGCATGTGGAACAGAAGTGATCCATACATCTTACTGGGCATATGTATATTTTATATGAGTAAAGCTAAATGTATACGTCTTTTCTCTATTGGAGCCAAAATGTTACCCAAGTTAAATGTTGCCTTTTCCCACCTTTCCCTTATTCTTGGGCTTTGGGATATTTAGGAGTTATAGAATACCACACAAGGTCTTGAGAAAAATGTGGTGACAGTAAACTGATGAACTGTAAATGGAGCACTCATTGAGGTGAGATATGTTTTCTGTGTAGTAACTACACTTCCGTTTAATGTTTAGTTTCACTCCCTGACATACAGTGTGTCCCTGTAGCTCTAAAATCATATCATTTTCAGTACTTCCTCTACCATTGGCTTTCTCATATCTTGTTATATCCTCAACAGCCAGGAAGATTGAGGGGAATAAAGGCCACTGTCCACTCTGGCCTGTTGGTGTCAGGCTTCTAAGCCCAGTCTTGTCCTTGCAAACACTTAAGTAGGTACTTAAGTCTATGCTCAAGCACGTAAGTTGTTCCACTGAAGTTACTGAGACTGTGTCCTAAGAAACGTGTTGTTTGAAAAATGTTAAGATGCTCCAAAGAGGTAAGTTATGACACAGTCTGTGAAGTACAGTTTTGAAGCAAAAAAAATTGATGTTTATATTTAAGAATATATTTTTAGTATTGGCAAAAATGTTAAGGGAATATTACATTTAACAAATGTTAGGAATCCATCAGTCTTAATTGTGGTAACCTGGATGCCCCCATCTGTTTTGAGCTAGTGTTTGTGATCTTTGTTTTGGAAATTCCTTTAGATTTTTTTTGACTTTTGAAAACCTTGTTTTCATGGCCAGAGCCTGAAGGGTTGCCTTTTCTTATTTCGTGCGTGTGTGGGAATGAAAGACCATGGGCCTAGAGCTCGTCGTTTTTCTGTCACCTTTTCAAATCCAGCCATAATTTTGTCCAGACAGTTCACAGATGAATTAGTTCAATGTGTTAGTAAGTAGCTAGATGATCAATATACATTTTGCTGTATGATGAAATAGTAGGTTTGTATTTCTATAAACTTCCGGCTGCTTTGATACTTTATTGCATATTTGTTCAAAAATAATGCTAATCTCTTGGTTGTTACCAAAAGAAAATGTAAATCTATTCAATCTGGAATGATTATTGTTACAGTTTTGAAAGCTACAGCTTTCCCCTCCCCCCCTTCCCTTTGCTTCATCTGCACATCACATGCCTGGGGTTGCAGAATACTCTTTCTCTCCTTCCCCCTTGTTAAGTCTGTTCAGCATTACTTGGAGTAACTGCTGGTCAATGACCTCTTCTTATTGTAACCTTTAAACATCATTGTTTATCAGATCAGAGGCAGCCCCTTGCCTTGGCCAATAAGTCTCAAGCATGGAATCCTACAGAAGAAGTCTCTCAAGCACAGAAAAATACTAAGTTAAAGAATTACATAAATATAATTCAGTGTTGCTGAACTCTGTTGCTGGCATACGGCAGTCTGATGTGTCCTCTTTAGGCTGGAAGTTTTGGGTGTTCAGAGAAGCACCACAAAGGTCGGGCGCCATTTTCGGTCCTACATTTGCATTATTTTGATATTTAAGTAGTCCTAGACCTTCAGTGGCCCCTCTAGTAGGGTGAGTTTCCTGTGGAGGGCAGACTACAAAAGAATCTTATTTATTGTATTCTGTTCTGTCTCACTTGGGAGAAATTTCATATGAGTACCGCTAAACCTAGAAACTCTCAAGAAGCATATTCTCCTATAAAAACTGTATGCCACACAACTAAATAATCAGAATGTTCTTATGTTGTATTTAATTTTTGACCTTTCTGTTCTTCTCTATCCTTCCCTTTCTGGATGCCTATTTTCTTCACTCTGACTTTCCTTCTATTAGCGGGGAAAGTTTCCTACCCATCTTACTATTTCTAGAGTCATTCTTACTGCAGTGGGATAGCTTTTGCATCTGAGATGACAGTTGTGAAGTGACTATTTGAGGGTTTGTCAGTGCCCCTCTGTATCCCAACAGGCAGTCACAGGTTGCATTCATACCTGAGAGAATTTGAGAACACAACCATGAAAATACACTTTTGCTCTCAAATTCATCTGGAGATAGAAGAACTGTATCAAATCATTTGTGCTGGAACACTGGATTACCAGCTAACTGCTTTGCTGAACAGTTATTATCCTTGAAGTTTTCACTTGTAAATAATTGTTGTGTGACCACATGATGCCTACAGGAAAAGGGCGTGACCACGTACCTGTTATGTAATTTGGAACCCTACCCTAATTCCCTTTATTAATGCACACATCGCCCCCACTGCAGTCAAATTCCTTCTCCACTCACCACCTCTTACTTGTATTTTATTGCTGTAGCAGCTAAGTGCTCCAGTCATGTACTACTGTACTATGTGCAACTTAGGCATGAAACAAAAAAGACAGTCTCCTTTCATGCCAGTTCTTCTCTAGGTCAGTTTCCCCTTTCCTCATGCTTGGCATTCACACCACTCAAGATCTGTTCAGTTCTCATCAGATATTGCACAAGGCCTGTGTAAGCATTTGTTTGCAGCGCTGCCAGACAGTTCTGGCCTGGTTGGCAGAGTGACTCTGGGGGGAGGTGACATTCCTCTGTGGGATGACTCACTCCCAGGGCTCTGCCTTGGAATAACCCTTGGCTTTTGGTTTTATCCTCTTGGTCATTGCTCCCTGTTGCTTCATCTTCAGTGTGTCTTGCCAGTGATTCAATCCGAGAGGCAAAATAAAACTTTTCTGAATATACTTGGAGTAAAACAGCCTAAAGAGCCAGAGGGAAGCTGGAAACTTGTGCTGAATGCTTCTGTTCCGTTCAGCCAGTGACTTTCTCTCTGTTGCCTTCAGCCTCTTTCAAACCTGGAACATTGTTTTTTCCCCAAAATCTTTTTATTAACTTCTTTCCCCATTGTTTTTGCTTTCACCATTATGGTTGAGGAGTAGAGTTGATCGAAGAGCCTTGATCGAATCACTTTCCACTGGAGAATGCTGTTGCATCAAAATGCTTTATGAAATCACATGGACTTTGCTGAGGGTTTTGTTTTGGAGGAAAAAACAGGAAGAAAATTTGCTCAGTGTTACAAGGGTTGTTGGTTGTAGCTGTGTTTGTCTAAGGACACAGGTAGACATGGTTATTTGGGTAAATGTGATATCTTTTATTAGTCTAATTAAATAGTTGGAAAAATTGTTCTTTGCCAGCTTTTGGACACAAACACTCTTTTTCAGGCATTGGAGACAGTCTGCAATCTCCAGTGCCTAAAGAAGGGTATTTGTGCCCAAAAGTTTGCAAAGGACAATTTTCTACCTATTTAGCTGGTGTAATAAGATATCACATTTACCCAGAAAAACTTGTTTTCAGTGTCACAAGTCATGTCAAAATGAAGGGGGCTGGATCCTCCACTGATGAAAACTGGCATAGCTCTGTTAATTTTAGTAGAGCTATGCTGATTTCCACCACCTGAGGATTTGGCTGCTGTGTTTAAGGTTAACAACAGAGGAATAGATGCAAATGACTAGGCTGCTAATGAGATGGTCTGGCAGAGCTGTGATGATGCTCTTTGCAGCAGCAACACCAAGAGCATCAGCACTGCTTCCCTGAGGCTGCTTGTTTTAAAGTGTGACAGTACTGATGCCACTGAGCCTGGCCCCAGCAGATGGGAAAGCACAGGCAAAAATAACATACCTCTGATTAGATGTATTTGGGCTGCTGTTCCAAGGAAGGCTTCTGGTGTTGTCCTAAAGCACCAGAATAAAGCTTAAGTCATTTCTCTCCCACCCCTTTTAGTGTCACCCAAATGCCAGAACGAAATTACAACCCACATTTTGGGAATATATTAGTGTAACAGCTGTTAGAAAAGAACCTACTCCCCACGCTTTGTACAGCCTTCTCTTGTTCTCTTCCCCTGCCCCCTTGCCTCCTGTATTGTATACAGTCCTCTCTCTTTTTCCCTCTTCTCCATCCATATCTGGACTTTTTCATATCCCTCTCACCCTGACTTTAAATGCCAGTTCCCAAAGAGACTAAAACGGTCATTTCTTTTGGTTTAGAAGCTTGATGAAATTTTACTACCCTGCTGTATGCTTCTGTGTATTAACTCATCCCAGCTTCACCTTGCTTGCTTTTTTATGGCAAGTTTTAGGATCTAGTCAGATTAAGAAAACTTGTATGAATGATGTGTCTTCCAACTATCTGAAGTGTGTTCCTGGAACAATGATTTGTTTATCCCCAGACCTACTGTAAAGAGACCAGCTGTATGTAACAGGGTAATATTTAGAGTTATACTTTCTGCTTCATGTGTCTCTGAGGGCTGCAGGAGCAAGGGCACTATTGATAAGAATTACCAGAACTCTATTTATGTAGCTTCCTGCAGGCAGTAGAGTATTAGAGGTAGGGGAGCAAAATCCAATGTAGAGCCAGGTAAAATAGTAACCAGGGTATCGGCATCAAGTATTATCAACATCTTAAGTTGTTCATAAGTATCTTCTTCACAGTTTCACTGCAGGTTGTAACTGGGTCTATTGTCTGTTTGGACAATGCCAGCAGAAAACGCCATGTGGCATTACTGAGCTGGATGAGGCCTATCATCACAACAGCTTATTGGACACCATGGTGAAACTACAGGGTTTGATTTAGCCTCCATGGGCTTCCATTTCATGTCACACACAAGGAAACCCAAGAGTTTGGTGTAAGGGGTGACTTATCCATTCCAGAGCTGGTTATAGAAGATGGAAAACATATAGAAAACTGCACAAAACAATTGCACTGCTGTTTAAAGCCTACAGAATGTAATGTGCTTGTGTAGAAAGATAATACTTCATATTCCTTTAATACCTTCCTACAATATGATCTTACTTTGATTCAGAGGAATCTAGTTTTGGGGAAAGTATAAAAACAACCCTTTTCATCCCCACATTGGATTCTGTTATATCAGAGCTGCTGAGCTAAAATAAGGTTAAGAAACCAGAGAACACAGTTAACTCCTGGTGCCAGAGCAAGCTAAACTTGGGTTACTATTATTTTTATTCACAGTGATCTTCTGTGCAGTGGACACTGCAGTACTGTACATCCTAATGCTTTTATGGCTATTTTTATGGCCAGACATCTCTTGAGGGGTACTTCTTGACTTGAAAGATGTCTTATAACAACTGAAATCTTCAAGCTTAAGCCTCAGCGTTTTTTAGTTCACTGAAACACTGGGTTTCCCCCTTCCATTCCCCATATCTTTGGAACATGGTTTTTAGGGAGTGGAACTTACTTTGTTTTTTTGTCAAAACAAAAGCTGCAGCTCATGTGAATAGTGTGGTATGTTGAATGAGCTGACAGCAAACAAAGTAGAGCCGTAATACACCATGTTAGTAGTAATAGAAACACTGTGTATTAGGTGATAGTTTCCAGCAATTTAGGGCTCCTCAGTCTGGTGCTTTGTGTTGAGACATCTATCTCTGTTCTGGTTTACCATCCTAGTAGAACATATGTAGGTATTTAGCACTGCTGGGGTCTTGGTGTTCACCATGAAGAAACAATGATTTCCCCTGGGTACTTAGGATTGGTAGTATCTTTGTGTGCTGGTGCTAGGGGAAATAAAAACAGATTATTGGAATGTGGGCTGGAGGGGTAGGAGGGAATGCATTAGCTGGAACCAGCTATTTCTGTCTTATATTGTAGGAAGAGAGGAGAACAAGAGGAAGTCCATGTGTGTCTGCAATGTTAAGTGTCTCTTTTCATGCCTGATGCTGGAATTTAATTTTGGACGTTTGAACTAAATTATTTATATATAGTAGCACTGAGCTATACCCAGTGAGAAACAGTGACCAGTTACTACTATGCACTGTACCAAATCCAAAGAGATCATTCCTGAATGGTTTCCAATCTAAATAGCGAAGACAGGCAAGAGATGAGACGGGAAATAGAGACAGAGGGAGGCAAAATGAGGTATGCAGGTCAGTGGCTGAGGTGGGATGAGAACCTAGCTCCCCTCTCCCAACATCCTGGACAAGCTTTTAGCACACTTCCTTTACAGCTGCTCCTCCTCCTCAACATTATTAATTGTGGATGTTTGGTGTGTCTGGAAGAAGTGGTTTGGCAAAGGGAGTGGCGAATGGCTGGCATCCCTAGATAGTAGTTAAGGCTGTGGGGTGGAGCCCGTAGTATCCAGGGGTGTGCCTGTGGGTGGTAGCTAGAGGTTATGTATTGCTGGATGCTTTAACTACTACTTCTCAGGAGCTTTCCAACCTAATTACTGGCTCCTGCAAACTTTTGTGTCTGATATAAGGCAAAAGCCAATTAACTTCCCTGGGATTCCTAAACAGATTAAATATTCTTGTGGGTATATTGTAGGATGAAGCCCTAATTTTTAGTACAGCTCCAAAAGATAAAAAAATCATGGATTAATTTGTAAATAGTGAGCACCTGTATGTATATATAAAAAGAAATCTTTTTATTTCTGCTCCATCTTTTGATTATTTTTTTTTATCTCCTTCTATGCACCCAAACACATCTTTTGTGTTTGGGTCAGCAACTCCTCAACTGCCCCTTTAGGACTGGGGTGATTTGGGCTCCTGCAGTGGGAGCTCACACTGCTGACTGCTGGTGCAGGGCTTCAGGCCTCTCCTTAGGCCTCAAAATTGAAATTATTAATAATGTCCACCCACTTCAACTTCTGCTCATCCCCAAGCCCCACGGGCTTCTCAGACCTTATATCAATGTTGCCTTCCCATATGCTTGGCCCTTCCTTTACCACATTTGTTTGCCCCCCATATTAATCCATTGCCTAACCCCACATCATCTCTGCCTCCCTTTCAGTCCTGAATCCACAGCCCTCCCATCTACTTTTTTCCCCAGTTCCATCTCTTTTCCTCCTGAAGCTCCTTCAGCCTGTTCCCTTCTAAAACCTGGTGGTGCAGGGGGGGAAGGAGGAGGAAGAGTGGGGAAGTCCAAAGAGCAGTAGACCCATTGTTCACAAGAGAGGTGGATGAACTAGAGCTGTCCTGAGCTTCTGGGCTCTTTAGCCTCCCTGCTTTGCCTTCTCTTTCTGTAAAAATGCTGTCAGTCCCATCCTCCCTGACCTAAAAAATCTTCTAGGTTATTGATGGGGGAAGAGCTCTGGCTTGTCTTGCAGCAATAGCGAGTGGTTGCTCTTCCCTAGGAGGGTGGGGATCTAGAAAGGTAGTCAATCACAGGGCTTTTTCTTTCAGATATGCCAAATTCTTTACATAGGGCTAGGGCTACTCAAGTCCTTGCCAGACTGGATCACTCCAACCCTGATCAAAATCTCTTAACAGTGACATCATGAGAGTTGGTAACATGAAGTGAGCATCTCCATCATCTAGGGATGTGCCACAATGAAGCATCTCACGCCTGCCTGCCAGGAAGATCACTCACTCAAGACTGCGTATTGGCACATGCCTAGCACAGCATAAAGGTGGCTACATTACAGTTATTGAGGGGTGTAGTGTGCATGAAGCATATGGCTTTCCTCACTGTGGAGCCTCGTAACACAGTCTGTTGGATGATGAAGACATGTCCTGAGTTTTGGAACCTCAGGAAGTTCAGATGCAGATCAGATAAGCATCAGCACTTTTGAATAACTGCCTGATCCAAGGTTTGAAACCATATGGATTTTGGCCACTGTGGCTGTCGGTTTTCAGCAATATAAAATTGACCAGTGCTGCTTGGGGAGACAGAAAATGGCCTATTTTACTCATAAAAAAGGGAAACTGAAACAGATGTTTGTGGTCTCAGAATTATATCCTGGAGGTTTGTTCCAACTTTCACTAAATTCAGTTGAAACCTTTGTCTTGGCTCTGGTGGGATTTGACCATGATGGACCCTTAAGTCCTCAAAGCAAGAGTTAGGGAGGTAAAATATAACATCTAATCAGCTTGAGTCATATACATGTCCCTGTTCATATTTGTAGACAGGATGGGTGTTTCCTTTGCTGAAAGAACAGTTCACACTGTTGTTTTGTTTGAAAAAAAAATCCATCTTTTCTAACTAGGAAATCACATATTCTTTGAATACTATGTAAGAGATTTCATCAGTGTTGAGAGAGCACTTCCTGCTCACTTTGGGGTTTTTTATTGCCACATGAGCAATTTCATTAGTACAGAGATGGCACTTCTTTCCTTTATTATTTTTGGTGACATTTTGTCTGGTGCCTGTCACTTTATATCAGTGTTTTCTGTGGTGATTCAGGCTGGGTTTTGCATATTGGAGCTCACCCACCACTGTCACCTAAGTCAGACTTGCAAACCACATACATTCATGCTCTCATTCACTCTTTTGCCACAGTTTCTGCAGTATAGTGGTTAGCATGTTGACCTAATACAAAAAGATCCTTGGTTCAAAACTAAGCAGAAACTGCCTGCATGCCTCACTGGTGCTTCCTTCCTTTAGTGCTGGCACCTGCCCAGTCTCTTCTACAGTGGCTGGGTCCTGGTCATCAACACCCTGGCATTTTCTATTCTGTGGCACAGGTGTGTGCCCTCCTGGACCTGCCAGGAATCCTTCTCAGAAGCTCCTAATAAACTTTTTCAGGAATGGGCACCCTTGGCTCCATCAAATTGTCCTTTACATCCCATCAGGATTCCTCTTGGATCCTGATTGCCTTAGCTGGCAGGCTGTTCTGTCTTAGCCTCACTTGGGCCTTGCAGGCATCCTTCCACCTGAGCCTCCAGGCCCTGGGGCCTGCAATTTCCAGAGCTGCTGTAAGAGCCCCTTGTCTATAACTTGGCCTTGTAGCTGGAGCACTGAGCCTCACCTCTGGAAGGCTCATTGCTTCTTTTGTTCAGTTGCAAAAGCCCTGGCCAATTGGCTCAGCCTGCCCTCTGTCTGCTTTGCTTCACATCTCTTGGCTGAAGTGAAAGCTGCCCTCTCTGCAAATATGTTTGCTGCCCTGGAGAACTACTCTGCGCGTAATGAGCTCTCCCTAATGGCAGCTTGCTCGACAAACCCACCCATTTCTGCTCATTTCTCCAGTGGTGAGAATGGCAGGCCTGGTACCCTGCTGTCCCTCTCTGTGCCCAGAAAGAACAGGGGCTGGATCTGCTTTGTAATCTTGTCTAGGAAGGCACTGTATATGCAGACAGTCCAAGTGCATTATGCTTGTGTCCTTGCCACCTTCCTTGACATGACCTGGAGGTAGCACATGGTGGCAGTAATAGTGGAGCAAGCCCACCTAGTGTGGTGCACCCTCTAAGGTAACCTCCAGTGGCAGCTGCTGTATGGGCCCTTGCCACTAGCACCTTTTGCCCACCACCTAGATACAGCAGTGCTGGTGGTATGCCCTTTCTGCAAAGAGCAGGCAGAAGAGATGCTCTTCCACGCCTTTCATAGATTTCATAGACATTTGGGCTGGAAGGGACCCCAGAGGGTCACTGAGTCCAGCTTTCTGCCCCAGGGGCAGGAAGTCAGCAGAGATCATAGGATCCCAGCAAGATAAGCATTCAAATGCGTCTTGAAGGCATTCAAAGTGGGTGCTTGAACTGCCTCTGGTGGCAGTCTATTCCAAACCTTGAGGGCTTGAACAGTGAAGAAGTTCTTTCTTATGTCCAATCTGAATCGGTCGCGGCGGAGTTTGTGACTGTTTGATCTTGTCAACCCTTGGGGCACTCTGGTGAACAGATGTTCCCCCAGATCCTGATGAGCACCCCTGATAAACTTATAGGTGGCCATCAGATCACCCCTGAGCCTGCGCTTTTCCAGGCTGAATAGCCCCATAGCTCTCAGCCTCTCATCATAAGGTCTGTTTTCCTGATCTCTGATCATGTGCATGGCTCTCCTCTGCACCCTCTCAAGCTTCTCCACATGCTTTTTGAATTGTGGAGCCCAAAACTGGATGCAGTACTCCAGCTGCGACCTCACCAAGGCTGAGTAAAAGGGGAGAATGACGTCCCAGGATTTGCTTGAGAAGCATCTATGGATGCAAGCCAGTGTTTTGCTCGCTTTACTAGTGGCAGCATCACTTTGAAGTTCATCTTGTGGTCAACCATGACCCCCAAGTCCCTTTCATCTGTAGTGCTAACCAGCGTAGCCTTCCTGGACTGTTTCTAATTACAGTCACCTCTTTGCTGCCCTTGGCACCCTCTTTGGCATGCTGGGCTTGGACTTCTCTGAGACTGTACATTTTCTTTATCCCGTAGTGAATGACTGAAGGAAATGTGATCTGCGTGGCCAATTTCCTGCTGAGCCAGAATGAGAGGGTGACTGTGAAAAGCCACAGAAACCTGCTTTCAAAAACCAGTTTTAACAATGCCCTCCAGCTCTTGGTCCAGGTGTGCATCACATTTGGGGTTGGACATTTCACCTTGCAACAAAATATGGATCAGTTTGTGTTGCACTGGGCCATCCAGGAGGCACTCTACAAGTGGGAAGACAGATAGCTAGTCCTAACTGTGTAACCCCATGAAGGTCACTGGGGAGTCAGGGTTTCAGTCTCTGCTGACATGAGTGATTTCATTACCGACAAGTGTTTCATACTTGGCCCCTGGGAGATCCACACTCTTCTGCATGTTCACTTTTTGTTTTTAATATTTTAATAATAAAAGTTTAAAAAGTCATAAAAAGGTCACATACAAGCACACATAGGTATGCTCTGTTACAGTAGCAATGTTCCTTCTGCTTTATAAGACAGCATAAATGCATGTATTTAAATGTTTTATGAGCAAAAGAGAATTCCACCAGTACAATGTGTATCCCTGGTTAATGGCCCTCTAAAAGGCTGGAGAAAGGTTAATTGGTTTTTCTTTCTTTTTATAAACCACCAGAAGCATCAAATTACCTGGCTCTCTTTGTAGTCAGAGTCAAAGATACCAGTGTGATAGAAGGTATAAGATTCATTGTGTCTTCTCTTCTTCCATTAAGTTTTTAAGCATTTATTTGATAGACGTATATTTTTGTAACAGTTCACTATGCTGCTTGATACATAAGAGGCCTTTACGCACTTTGAAGCTTGTGCTTGCTTACTGATAAAAGTAGTTGCATCTAGGCCTGAGGATACGTTGCACTGGGTGTACATCCTGCTTCCTCAACGTGCTTGTCATTGCACCTGTCCTTCATACCTGATATCATTGCTCCCTCACTTGCCCCTGGTAAATTTGTATCTGTCCTCTTTTTTTTTTAATTTTCTCTGTGCTCTCGTTGCACTGACTCTTGCTTTTGTCCACGCTGTTTGAAAGATCAAGACCATTTTGGAAGACTTCCAACTTAGGAGTTTCATCCTATTTTGGGAAGGCTGTTTTCAGCCTCTCTTTGTTCAGCCTCCCAAAAATATTTTGCTACTAGTCCTCTCTCTTACCCACTTTGGGGGAAAAAAGAGGCTCCTGTCCCTTTTGTTCCCCTTGTCCCCCATCTCTAAACTACCTTTCTCCTCTATCATGCTTGTACTATGCTTGGTATAAATGAACAGTCGTGGACTAAGACTGTGGTTTGCTTGTGGCTGGGAGGAGAGTGGGAAGCATGCCCCAAGTATGGAGCTGTGCAGTTTGCCTTCTGCAGCATTGTGGGAAGAACAGACCTGCAACCATGCAGGTGAATACAGAGGCCAGGAGGAGAGATATGGCTCTGATGCCAGTGTGTGAGACAGTAACAGATTTTGTTTCCCTGAACTTGAGGAGTCACAGTTCCTTCCCTGGGCTGCTCCTGGAATAATGTAGGAACACAGTGATATTATGAGAATTATTTCAAGTTGCAATTTTGTTTCTCTTTTTTCTGTAAACAAACAGTAGCTGTTTCCCCTGTCCCCCAAAAGCAATGAATGTTGCTACTTCCAGGCCCTTGGCACAGTTGATTTTACAGCTGGCTGTATTTTCATAACCCACTCCTCCTCTCAGCAGAACAACCACCTGAATAAGCTCCTGGGCTGATGAAGTGAACAGACAGGTGAGTGAACACCTTAATGGATAGGCACAAGTCTGTTGTATGTTAGTATTGTCACCATTATCACCAGGAAGCATCTGAGACCTGAGTTCCTGTAATGCTTTTGAGATGGCGTTGAATTATGGAATGAGTCACTGTGTCAAGTGTTTTTTTGGTTTTTGTTTTTTCAATCATTTTAAATCTAAATAAATAAATATTGCTCTTTTCATTGAGCCCCCCACGACAAGGAAATTTTTAATTAGCACACCAGTAAAAATGGATTGAAGACAGGAGCTTTGTTTACTTCAGAGCTCCTCCTGATGCTAACATCTGCTCAGCTGATGGGGGTTAGCGTTGATGGGTGTAATTTGTGAAAATTTTTCTGAGAGGCTGAAAAGCCACAAGACAAGGTTGGTTTTGGTTTTTTTTTTTTTTTTTGCCTGACTTAAAGAGATAAGGGAACTGCCCTAGTAACCACTGCAACATGCAATCTTGACCATGTGATATCTGCAAGAGTTTCAAGAATCCTGAGAGACAGCTGGCTTCAGCAGTTTTTTTATTTCTGTTGGAGAAAGACTGTTTTCCTGTATTTGAATATGATTCCTAGTAACCCATAAGACGTCTGCTTGGCTCTTTGCCTATAGAAGGTAACTTGAGTTCAGCAAGTTCACCGTACATAGAGTTCAGGGCAGATTGAATGTTTTCCAAAGTCAAAGCAGCTTAGATTTTAGTAAATGAATGAGCAGAGCAGAGCAGGACAGGGAAGAAGACTGCAGAGCTGACTGGCTCATACATTCTACAGATTGGATAAACCTACCATAGTAGGCTGTCTTTATATATTTATTTTTTTTAAAAGAAAAAGCTTTTAAAAGCCATAGGAACAGTCTTTTAATATGTGCTATGTTTTTTTTCATGGATGTTTGTGTCACTTTAAAACAAAACATTGCAAGTTAACATATAGAGTTAGCTTGTGATGTCATATTCGCCTGGAGAAAGGTGTGTAAGAAATAACAAGTGCTTGTACTTTACAGCAGGGCTGCCCAATTTCTAAGTGACTGGGGTCTTGGTTCACAGTAGATGCCATGGGCACCCCTCCTGCTGCACTGTGTGCCTTCCTGCTGCTGGTCCCTGGACCTCCATGGGGACTTTTGCTGGTTTAGTTTATAACTTCGGCGAGGTGGTATAATTACCCCTTCGGTTAGTGTCATCTATGTCACTGCTATGGGGATCTGCCTACCTAACTATAGCAGCAGAGGCTCCATAATGTGGTCAAGCCCTGCCTCAGCGATCATACCTGTGGGCAGTCCATACTTACAGAACTGCTCTCATGACAAGATTGTGAGAATGCATCTGAAACTGCCTAAATCTGATACTAGAGATGATGACCTATGGGTCTCTTCTTAAACCATCTTCTTGGAGAAGAGTTCCCTTAATACATTTTCTACTCTTTTATCCGGTCTAATAACACTTAGATATTTGTCTATAGAGCTCCAGTGCTTTACAAAGGAGGTAAGTGTCAGAATCTCCTGGTCTGCAAAATGTGGATCACCTAGAGAGGGCAGGAAGAAAGAACTGACCTGTCCAGGCTCACCTCAGGGGCAGACATGAAATAGAACCCAAGTGTCCCAATTCCCAGCTTAGACACATACCCAGTGGGCCTTGCAAATCATGACTTCTAATGTTTCACTTAAACGTTTTTGCGGCACTAAGACTGTCTAAGCATTATGTAAGTATCAGTTAGTTTACCATTATTTACCCTTGGTTTGTAATTAAGAAAAGTCATGGCATTTTATTTACTGTGTCCATTGGCTATTCTTTACTGTCTAGACTTAAGAACCTCATTTTTAAAAAAGCATCTCTTCTAGCAACTACAGTTTCTTCACATAAATTATTTTGGGGCACTAACTGGGCAAAACAGATAATTTATGTAGATGATTAATCTACATAATCTGATTAGGTGTAGATGATCTTGATCTGATTGCTTGAACATTTAGGAAGAGTCATTTACTGACCAGGAAGAATTAACTGTGAGAAATTTCACCAATGGGTACAGCCTGCTAGTGTAGATAATCTGTCAGGCTGACTGCATTTCCCTTGCAAAAAAAAATAAACCTGTCACATTTTCCTGCAGTGACCTATACATTGACCTATAAATGCAGTAGTGTTACTGCAGATAGTGTATTTTAGACTGGGCACGTCTATATGAGATGCGTTAATGCGCATTAGCCTAACTTAATGCGCATTATGAGTATACATCTACACATGCGTGCCATTAATGTGTATTAACTTAAATTAACCACACCAAAATGTGATACCTGTGTTTACACATTAGTGCACGTTAAGCACATAAAGCACATTAACACACATGTAGATGCGACCCAGCACTAACTTTGGGACTAAAGTTAGTCCCAAGTGCTGGCAGCCCTGTGGTCAGAGGTGGGAGCTCCTTCCATGGCCACAGGGGCACAAGCCAGGACTGGAGGTACTTGGGACTAACTTTAGACACCTGCCAAAAATTGCTTAATGCACATTAGTTTGATGCACGTTAAATTTAGTCATGTATGGTGGATTTGTTATTCAGAGCTCTAGGAGGCTAGAACAAAAAGATGTGCAATAAACACATTGGGGCTGTTGTGTTTTCTAAGCCTTTAGAGAAAGCAAAAAATAACTCATCTGTCTCTGTGTAGGAGAAACCTGTTTAAAAGAGTACATGGTTAACTACAAAGTGTCACTGGAGGTGAAGAGCTCAGTAGAATTCTAATAAAAGGATTAAATGTTTTTATAGATAGTGGTAACATCCCCAACTATATTAGATGAAGAAAAAACCATAGAAGCTTCAGGGCTTTTCCAGGCTGGGCCTGTGCTTGTCCTATGAAGGGTCTGGCATTAGCTACTGTTTGACAAGATAATGGACTAGACCATGGATTGGCAACCCACAGTCTTCAGGCTGGACCCAGCCTGCCAAGCAGTTTCATCTGGCCTGCACTGCTGAATACCAGCAGTGGGGCAATTCAAGAGCATTTTGGCAGAGGGGCGTTCAGTAGCATGTCACATGCCTGTTAATGACTGGAGAGGGCAGCAGGGAGAAGGGGTAGTTGAGCTGGAAGCACTGCTCCTCCTATTGTCCCAATGCTCTGAAAAGGTTGCCAGCCCCTGGACTAGACAAACCAGTGGTGTGATCAGATGAGGTTATTCATATATTCAGTGAATCTATCATTGTAGAATCTAAGCTCTGTACAAGTAAGTAATCCCACATGATGATGTCCATAGTGTATATCATTGATTTTGTGCTTCCTCACTCCTGAGAAGATCCATTCAGGTGTGTTGCTTGTATGTTAGCTAGGATGAGAAGCGTTAGCAAACAGCCGGTCCTAGCAGCACGCTCAAAAATCAGCCAGTGTCTGGTTTACTGTACTGTACATTTCTATGACTCTTCTTCTCCATATAACTCTGCTGGAAAATTCTATCATTGTACTGCTCAGAGTCTGCTTCTGGGACGGCAGTTGGCTCAGATAGTGCAGATTCAGCCAGTATGCTCTACTCACAGAACAGGGGCAGGATTAAATTCTCCCTTAGATACAGTTACAGATACATGATGTGCCCCCTACCCCCCACCAAGGTTTCAATCAAAAGGCTTTTGACGTTATTCTGGTACAGGGAGCAATGTCTATATGAGGTTGTGGCTTTTGGCTACCCTGAAGCTCAAGTTTCATGGAGTCCAAGTTGGAATTAAAAATCATTATCACAGTAAAAACAGCTGGATTTTGATAGGAAAACTGTCTGGCTTGATTTGTAATCTTGACATTTTAAATGGTATTTAGAATGCCCCATAAGCTAAATTCTTCACCCTGACTTTAATGCAATTTTGTGCGACTTTACAGTTGCAGCTAGTATGTGAAATCAGCTGTTGGAAACTTCCCCATACCCACACTGAATTTGGCTTTTTCATTCTATTGCTCTTCAGTAGGAGTAACAGATGTGTACTGGTAGGAGTAACTGTTGGCTGCTGGTATTAACTTTCTGATTGCAGCATTCTTTGCATTTATGGACTTAATCCTGTAGCTTATTTTTTTTAACGAGCAAAGCTACCATTGACTTTAACATCAAATCCAGCAGTCTACTTGTTTGTGTCTTCTCCCATACAGCCTCATCTTTAAAAAGAGTACAGCCCAACATTTGATGCTTTACAGTCAGCAGGTAATTCTGGTAATGTTCCTATTCATTGTGTGAATAGGTATGCACACACACATGCATGCACGCAAGTGTACACATGCATACACAGATTTAACATGATCAAAAACTCCATCAGTGTGAGAGTTCTGCATTGTTAGGGTAGGTCTATTACAGCAGTTTTTGTCAGTTTGTCGATGTTCTTTGGGGGTAGGATTTTTTTAGTGACACTTTATTTGGCTAAAGTGTTGCTCTAGATGCAGTTGTAATTGCAAGAACATGCTTTTGCTGGTGCAGTTTATTTTGCTAGTGTAGACTAGACTATAGTGATGCTGACAAAAAATATCTTGTTATACACATACCCCACAATTGGTCAAAGCAGATGAGTACCGAGTAGGTTTGTACAGTTTGTGGAAGGCTGTTTGTGCGCCTGTTGTATTCTGAGCACACACTCTGCTACGTTAACTGAAAACACCGTGCTCGGTACACGAGTCAACTGTAGGCTGCATAAACTCAAAGCAATTTTTATCTGCATTTGTTCAGCTCTGACATGCTGATGTGTAAAAATAAATAAAGATGAAATCTTGCTAATCTGACTCAGACTGTTTATATGTGACTGTTCTGAAAACAGAAGTGATATAGTTATTGAGGAAAGAAATGTTTTCATCCTAATTTCTGGGTTTTTTACTACAAGTCCCTGCTGGTCGCAGTCATTGATGAGTTACAGCAATTGTCTTACATCAGCTGAAAGTTGTGACATAAGCCAATTCTCCGCATACTGATTTGATAATTAATCTCAGTGTTTTGGGGGGGGGGTTTCACCATGGGGGACCAAAGCAGGAGAACTTTCCTTAAATGTAATGCATACAATAAATTGCTTTTAATTTCTGGGTAGGGGAAGAAAAGCCCTTACATTTTACACAATGCAAATGCATGCATTTTATATGTTAGTCTCCATTTCATCTCATGGTGCGTAGTATCTTATTCTTTTAATATAATTTAACGGATGTCGTTATTGAGCTTTTACAATAATCCACATTTATACATAAAGATAAAAAGTTGTGAAGAAGTGTGCACTTCACCAAAGCACAGTCCTGGATTTCTCTGACATTCCTCCTTTCCTATATCCTACCACCAGTGCTTCTCTGGCAACCCCATAGCATCCCTCATTCACATGCTTAGATCTCTGATTAGTGTGCCATTACATACACTAGAGGTTCACTTTTTTCCCCATTTAAGTTCTTGTTATCTAACTAAGTCTTAAAAATAATGTGCCTGTATGAAATGCATGATTGTCACATCAACAGGCCAACCTCTGAAATACATGACTGCCACATCAACAGGTCAGCCTCTTAAAACTAGGATTTACTGTCAATCTTTGTCAAGACAAATGTTATAAAAGACTGTGGCAGCTTTATAAGTCATACCATACTCTGATTTAGCCTGTAGCCTAGGATTTTGTACAATTTCTGTAGCAATGGACTGATATTTACTGATATTCAGACCTTGCCAATAACAGATCGCTCTGAAACCACCAGTATGCATCAGTATTCTGTAAACACATGTGCTGGAGCACATTTTGTAAAATTTGAAGATTGCATGAATGTCTCTGTTTGGGTGATTGAACTTTGCAAGTATGACAAGATAGGGCAAGTAATACTGCACTAAGATTCTGAGAGTGAGAGGAAGACTTGAGTTCTAACACTAAAGCACTATAGCTTGTCTCAGGCCCTCTGGGGAGGCAAATAATCATATATTTGATTGCTTTCTAAGCTTGAAGTTGTTTCTCAAAGGCACAAAGGTAAGGTCTTTAGACAGAATCTTGGTTCAATTTCATGCTTATTCCTGTTAATTTAAATGGTATCTTGGTCCAAGCAGAAGAATGCACATGGCCTTTCAAACATCCTTACCATAATTTATGTAAGAGTTAGTCAGGCTTTCCATTGGTGCAGTGAGGCACTAATGGACAGCAAAAGATGTCATTTCTGGAACTACTAAATATAATCTAAGCAGGGAAATGATTCAGAAGATCCAAGGAAAGGAGCCAGATGTGAAAGACCACTTGCAATATTATATGGTTCTATATATGGAAACTCTAAATCATGTTTGGTTTTATGAGCTTCTAGAGTGTGTCCCCATGAGTGGGAATGTGTGTTTCTCCAGGGACAAATAGCAGCAGCACATATTTGTGCCACTGCTACCTGTCCCCAGGTGTGCACTTTGGCACACAGCAGATTGCCCCAGATGGGGTAGGAAAGGCTGGGGCCAGCACCTGGGCTGGCCCCAGCAGTTTTACTTGGGGTTCTGCAGACCTCTCAGGGCTGCAGGGGCGGTGATCTGGGTGATCGGAGCATGGTTCTGGCTGGCTGGACTCAAGTTTCAGGCAGTGCATGCTGTAGCCATGTGCGCTGCGCCTTTTTTTTTTTTTTTTTTTGGTGTTTTTTTTGACACTGGGATCTCCAATGGTTAGTGGCACCACAGATGGGTTCCACACACACACCTGACCAGTTTCTGAATGGGACATTGTCATGGTTTCTTGGTCTTAAAATGACTCTATGGGTAGGAACAGGTGTTGCATTTGTGCTTGGCCAAACTGTGCCTGCGTTTGTCCCAGAACAGAAATAGTTTGGGATTGGTATGTATGCACATTACCCTTCCAGTCAGGGTTTAGTGAGAGGCTGAATGCACTACCGCTTTTCTGCCACGAGTCAATGATGCAATCTCAGGATAACTAGTCAGATACATTTTGCGATGTGCTGGGATAAACTGTTTGTACTTATCCCCTGGACCCTTTTAGGATTTTGGGACAACAGACATGGATGTCTGAATGATTGCAGTTTATCTTGTGATTAAATGGTTTATCCTCGGACAAATACACCATCTGTTTAGAGCCTGTGGCTATTCTGAAGCCATTAAACAAAAGATTTAAATGCTAACTTCAAAATAAGAAGTCAATAAAATAATCTTTTGCCTCTTGTGGTTCATATTTGCCCCGGTATTTCTTATTCAAGTTTTCCACTCTTCTTGTTTTGAAAATTGTTTCTGAACTTTATCCAAATAATAGGATCTGGAAATGTAAATACTGGGGAATTAAGTTGGCTCAATGTTAGAGCAATAGTTCATCTGATGGATTCCCATTACCGTACCCTTTTACATGCCTTTGGTTTGATTTCTGGGTGCAGAATTTAGATATGTTTTATAAGCAAAGCAGTGCTGCTATGAAACCAAGAACAGTTGCTTTCATGCAAAGAAGAGCCTTAAATGAACTGTGATTTTTTTTTTTTTTTTTAAATCTTAATTTCTGCTCCTGTTAGATATATTTTCCTGGAAAATATTTTCCTGGAAATCTCTTGGCTTATTTTGTTTTGGCTTTCACTGGCAGCTACCCCTAAAGCAATATGGTTTACAACTCACATTGTAAGCCTGTCAGATTACTTTATTAGCTGTGTCCAGCAGGTTCCAGCTGCATTCAGTTGTAGCAATAGGCACATTTTTTTGTGTGTCTATTTAAGGAGTGCTTGGGAGGAGGACACAGATGGATTCGGTGGAAAAGGAGAAACTGACTTGATTTCCCATAAGGCTAGGCAGCAAGCTTCTGAATACCAAAATATAGTTCTCTCTCTCTTCCTATAGACCCTTCCTTTCTGCCTTACTTGAATACACTGGATATTGTAGGGAAAAATATATTCATCAGGCACTCCTGCATGAATATTGCCTAGTAAAATGAGAAGCATTAGTCTCAGTACAACCAATATTTTAGTATAATTAAGTGATTTGCTATTTCTTCATATGCAAAAGGTAGCATATTCCAGTGGTCTGGTCCAAGATATAGCAATGATTGTTTTTCTTTGTCCTGGCTAAGGAGCAACACCTAGGTCCACTGCCTGAGTAGCTGATCAGGGATTGAGTTGTGAGTCAAAGGACATGCTCCACACTTATGAACATTAATAAACAGGATTGCCTTTGTCAGTATTAAGGGCAGAAATGTGTTTAACATCATGTGGGCCCATTTTCTAAAATAAAACCTTTTTCCCAGGCCTTTCTATATTGTAAACAGAGTTTGCGACAGAATTTTTCACTTGCCTTGATGCAAGTTACCAAGCTGATGGTACCAATAACTGCATCTCAGGTTTTATCACACAGGGGTAGTGAAAGATCACTCCAACTCTATTGTTCACAGCTGCCTGCATTAAAAACACACTTCAGTTTAAGAAATGGGTTGTAAATCTCTCTTTGACAGGTCACTTATCCAGGCTTATCTTTCTCTACCCTCTGTTTGTTTATGAAATGGACATGTGCCTGTTGTATAAGTCTGATTTTTTTTTTTTTTACAACTGCCACAGTAAGGCTCGGGACAGTAGTTACACATAAACCAGTTTAAGTGATCCGGAACTGGTTTAAAACTGTAACAAAACAGAAGTTCCGAGCACATAGACCACTTTCAAAATGGGCCAAACCAGTTTAAGATAAACTTGGTTGGATGTGGTATCAGACTTAACTGACTTGGGTCAAACCATTTTATGGACCTTCTGTCTCAGATCCCTTCCTGGCTCAGGTTAACTCATAGTCCCCCAGCATCCCAGGATGCTTTGCAGCCCTGGGCTATGCTGTCTGCTCCAGTGGACCAGGGACTGCCTTGCTCCTCTGCTCCTTAGCCTGGTTCCTGCCTGCGTCTGTCAGCCCATCAGGACAGGGGGCACGGGAACTCCTAGTCAGGGTCTACACAGCACATAGTGGGGGAGGGAAAACCCCTGTGGTGGAGGCTTTTCAACCCTTCTCCATCCCACTTCCCAGTTGCTGATTGCTTCAGTGGCTGCCACAAGAGGGAGGGAGAAGGAGTCCTCCTGGCCACATGCCTGCCCATGCAACCTAGCATGGGGGCACTGGGGAGCTCTTGCCTTGGGGTGGGGGGCTTTGTCCCTTCCCCAGACCGGGGCAGCCCCAGGGGCTGAGGGGAATTCTTCCCCTCCCCAACCCCAGAGCTGCTTGCCTTAGCCTCTGTGAGTCTCAGAGCGTGGAGGGAAATTCTCCTGCTCCTCCACAGCTGGTTTTGCATCTGCTGCTGCAAGTCTGAGGCAAAACCAGTTGCAGGGGAATGGAAGAATTTCCTTCCACTCCATGGGCTATCCCTGCATCTTACAACAGCTAGGGCAAGCAGCTCTGGGGTTTGGTAGGGAAAGAAATCCCCTTGGCTCCTTGGGGCTGCCCCAGGCTGGGGGACCCTGGTTGTGGGGGATGGAAGCCCCCCAAGGCAGGGGCTCCCCAGTGCCCCCATGCTGTGCTGCATGGGCAGACACCTGGCTGGGAGGACACCTTTTCCCTCTCTCCTGTGGCAGCAGATGAAGCAATCAGCAGCTGGGAAGGAGGATAGGGGGGAGTCACCTTAGCTCCCCAGGGCTGCCTGAGCTGGAGAATCCAGCATGTGGGTGAAAGCTCCTGAGAAGGAGGCTCCCCCATGATGATGGGCCAGCACCTAGACAGGGGGCTCCTTAACCCCCTGTCATGGGACAGCACAGGGTTGGGGGCACTAGGCAGGGCTGGCAATGGCCAGCAGGCTGAGAGTCATGCTCAAGCGCACTCTGCCTACTTGCCTCCTCCTGCCTTTCCCGAGTGAAAACTGAACATCAGTTCAGTTGGTTATCAGAAGGGATCTGGGTTTTCTGTTTCCCACAGAAAAATGGAATAAAACCCGTGGATTTTCCCCTTTACCCAAGGAAAAACATGGATTTTTCATTTTAGCAGAGAAACGTACAAATTTTGCACTTTTGCAAAGAGCTCTCTGCAGGCTGGCAGCGTTGCAGCCTGCAAGGGACTGGGGGAGTGGGAGGAGGGTGGTCAGGTAGGGGACACCATGTGTATATGCGTGTGTACATGGCTGCCAGGCAGCCTGGAGAGCAGCTTCTGTAGGTAAGTCTGGGGGTGTGGAGATTGAGGCCCCCCATATGGAGGGAGGGAGGAAGCTTTCCTGCCTGCTCCTACTCTGCCCTGCTGTCCTAGGTCTTGCCCACTGGGCCCCGGAGGTCCCTGTGGGAGGGCAGGGGAAGCAGGCAGCTCGCCCCCACTCCCCATGGGCTCTACTCCAGCCATGCTGCCCATGAAGGAGCGGGAGCTGGGCTCTGTGCTCTGCTCTGCCACAGCAATCCCCACCCACAGGTGGCAGGTGTGGGGTTAGGCACTGCTTTGCGGGGCAGGAGGCTGTAAACCCAGGTCCCTGGCCTCATAGCTCTGGCAGCTGGAGGCCCCCTCCAGCAGAGCTGGGGGGCAGGGGGCTGTGGGTGGGGAGCGAGGGGCACCAGCAGGGCTGGGGGCTGTGGCTTGTGAATATGGGGCCTAGACCTGCATCCTGGTGAGTGAAGGGGGTAGAGGAAGCTCTGATTTTTCCATGATAAAAACCCCAAAATCAAATACCAAAATTTATAGGCACTTAGAATTTACTTTATTATAGTGACTGAGGCACAGGTAGACTTCCAAAGTGCTTTAAAATTGTAAATATATCAATAAAATATTGTGTTCAATATTTAGGCAGAGGGTGCTTGAGCTACTCTCCAGGCTACCTGGCAGCCATGTGGACATGTACACACTCACATGCACATGGTGCCCCCTACCTGACCACTCTCCTCCTGCTCCCCCCAGCCCCTTGCAGGCTGCAGCACTGCCAGCCTGTAGACAGCTCTTTGGAAAAGTGCAAAATGTGCGTGTTTCTCTGCAAAATGAATACCTATATATATACTGGTGTTTCATTTTAATTGTGGATTTGGGGGTTTTAATCAAAGAACTTGTGTTTTTATCAGAGAATTTGCAATTTTTTTTAAACAGAGAAAACCAGGATCCTTGGTTATCAGTTCCACCTATGCAGTTTAGAAGAAGCAGCCTTGATTGAATAGATTCTGCCTCCAGCTTTTTGACTTCTGTACTTAGCCTGAAAGCTTAAACTCAACAGCCACTTCCCTAGCCATAGAGAAAGGGTGTGTTGTTCTTAATAATATGTCGCGCTTCTCCATTGTATTGGCCAAAAGCCAAAGGGACCTGTTGGGTTTTGCATTGTAGCCCATGTGTTAATAAAACTGGGTTCTTGTTATTCCTGTGGGGAAGTGAAGTATCTACGGACTCTTTACCAGAGCATGTCAGCTGATGTTGACTGCTGCAGCAGTTTGTGTGTCCTTTTAGGTAACAAGGGCCATTGGTGCAGTGGGACTGTTTACATTTTTCTGTCAGTCTCTCCCTTTTCTCTTGTGTGTCTCAGCATTAAGATAATTAAACATTTGGGTCAGTTCGTGTGCGTTTATGAAAGGGATTGTATGACAGAATTGATAGCCCAGGAAGTCCCTTACAGTCCTGTGTTTTAGGTCAGTTAATCTAATTAAGGGATGTGTAGGGCAGGCACCTGCAGTCAGCTGTTGGATTTATAACTTTGACCCTAGGTAGCAATATAGCTACAGTGTCTTATCTGGAGAGCAAAACATGTTTTGGAAAGAAAAAGTTTGTGGATTGCAGGGGGACCTTTTAATAGTAACACTGTCTGCTTGTAATTGAGTGGTTTTGCATTAGATGACTAATTATTATATTTGTGATGCTTAAATTGAATGTGATTCAGTAAAGAACTATGCTGCAAAATAGGCCAGAAAAACAAAGAGAAATGAAATGGCATTTCTGTCTGTTGTTAACTTTAGCCAGGATCATGTGCTGACTAATGGGAAGCATGAGGTTTCTGGAGAAGCTTAATCACTGAACCAGGATTTATAGCACTGCATAGTGAATCAAGATCAATTTATCCAGCTGCTACAAAGCAATAAATGGGCTGGTGCAGAAAGTAGCAATGTCTGGACATCATCATTGTTCTTTACTGGGCTTGCACTGTAATCAAGCCAGAAATAAAAGTCACAGTGCTCTATGGCTGTCCAGTAAGTAGTACTGTTTCAAGGATTACTGAGGTCATCTGCTTTAGAGAAGGAATCACAAGCTGGATGGATTGATATTGGTGCAGACTGATTGCACTCTGTATATTCAGGGCCAGTATTGCATGGGGAGCAGAAACCAATTGCATGGGGAGCTTCCACACCAGTTGCCATGCCCACATCAATCTGGGCTTTCAGGAACCACACAGCTCCAGTTCTACCTCCCAGATGCTTCTGCAGAGCCCTTGGATCTCTGCAAGGGTATTTATATTTTGTCAAGAGTGTCCCACAGAATTCCACCACCACCTCTATGTTCTCTCCTGGAATGACCTTGTTTTCTCAGTGTCCTCTTCTAAGCACCTTGAATGACCGCAGCTTGTTGTGCTCCTTTTTACCGAGCTCCAGTTTAGTAGTTTTACTGATGCATAGTGGGGCTGGGATGATGGCTCACGGTTGACAGCCCAGGGGTCGCAAGTTCCCGGCCATAGCAAAAACACCCAGTTAGATTCCAACAAATCTGCAAATTTTGCTAAATACCTTGTCACAAGGACATGAGAATGAAGGAAGGACCTATATATAGGTGGTTGTGAAAATGTTGCGTAGCCAAGTAATTTTTGTTCCTCTATCTTTTTGTTAGGGAAAAAGCAGTTTAGATGGGCAGAGCAGTGCATACAACAGCATGATTTGATTTAAAACCCAGTGAAATTGTTGGAAAAGCTCTCCCATTGTAACAAGCAAGCCTTGAATTACACCCCATATGCTTTTACAGTGTCTGGTAATTTGGACCACAACATCACTGAAACATTCTGCCTAATGTAGGTAGAGGTTACAATGTGATTAGGCCCTGTGATTATACCTCTTGTATAGGGGGTGATGGATCCTAACTAGAAGCATGTTATGTTTGGAGGTTGGAAGCTGAAACAGCTAAAAGCCATTGAAGATCTCAAGTCAACATGTAAGGGATACAATGATAGATTTAGTTTAGTACTATTAGTTTGTAGGCAAAAGACTGTTAGGGAAGGGTTGTAATATTAAGCTAAGTCACAGAGCTCTGATTATTCATTTAAGCATCATAATTAATGCTTTGGAAACTCTATGGCTTCCCTGAGGAGAGAAAATGATACTTCACCCCAGGTCAGAAAACCTGAGTCATGTTTCACCATGGTAGCACTTCATGTACACACTTTATTTTTATTGCAATAGCAGAGTTCTTCAGCCTGATCATTGCGTATTCTAGCAGACTTCCAACATGCTTGTGGAAGGATGGATAGTATTTCTAATAGGCCACAGTATCAAATAAATAATTGATCTAGTTAGTAATTGAATGTAATTTAAAATGTAATTTGGATTGTGCCATTGTCTTATAGCTTAATATGATGTTATATATTGAAAAATCTACCTTCAAGTTAGTGATGTGAACCAGCTGCTCCAGGAACAAAAAGTTGCTTCAAAAAGTCTATTTTCCCCTGGACTTCAATCTTGTACCTTTTGTGTTCACATGCAATGAACTATAGATCAAAGAAAAAAAAAGATTTGTTAATGGCAGATACCACCAAATTAGACATCAAGTCAGGTTTCAAGCAACTAGTTAAAAGTTCTGCTTAAACAGATTTTTTTCTCCTGCCATCAGTTAACAAAGTATTTATGTTCCCTTCTCTCGTAACCTGAGTGAGGCCCCAGTTCTGCAAACATCTGTGCATGTGAATACAGTAGTATAACATGAGTGAAGTTATGCAAGTGCTTAACTGTTCACAGGCTTGTAGCTGTATGCCAAGATTGTAAAATTGGGTCCCCAAATTAGTAATCTATCTGGCATTGTTATGAACTTTGGAGCGATGTGAAAACTAGAAAGGCACTAAAGCACAAACATTATTGTGTTTAGGATTCAGTTTATAACGGTGCTTACTGAATAGCATGGAAACGCAGTAAAAGCTCCTGATCTTCATCCTTGTGTTTTGCCAGCTACTGTTCAGTGAATCTCAACTTGTGCATATAGGTACATAAATAATACACGAGGTGTCAGAACAGGGTGTTCCAAACCATCCAGCATGATTCCTGAGTTTTGTAAGACCAAGAAAATTTCTTGCTGAGTCTCAGGGGATCTGGCCTTAAACCAGGCTCCTCCTTGAGTCATGTGTAGGGAAGTTTTAAAAAAAATGTTTTTAAATATGACACGGCACTGGCTGCACTGACCAGCCATCTCTGTACAAAAAATATGTTTAAAGGGAATTGTAATAAACAGACTTATTAGTTTTTAACAGAGGTGTCAAACTCACCTCCTTCTCCAGGCTGGATCCAACCCAGGGCATGGGGTAGTTCCAGTGGTGGCAGCTCCAGTTTCCCACCTGGGGGATAGAGCAGGGGTGGCTCCAAGTCCTGTCATGTGTTGCGTGTCCCATGCAAGATCTGGAGCTACTGCTGCTGCTGACACCTCTTTCATGCCAGGGTAGTAGCTCTAGCTCTAGTACAGGGCAGTGACAACTCTGGTTATGGCACACAGCAGTAGTGAAAGCAACTGGACTGGAAGTAAAGAGCTGGGGCTGCAGCAGTAGTGACAGGTGAACTGACTGAAGGGCAACTAGAGCTGTCAGCTCTTGCTTGCCTTCCTGATGCCAATCATCATGTCCATCAGGGCCCAAGGGTCCTGAATTTTGTGGCAGACCCGCCCTCGCCCCCTCCCCCCCCCCAAATCCTGGTGACTTGCCACAGTAGCCCTGCAGGCCCAATAGTGTGACTGTGTGGGGTGATCTGGCCCCTAGGCCATATGTTTGATACCCCTGGTTTATAATAACGCTTCAGACAAACGTTCTTCTAGATTGTGGAATAAGCTCCCTCCAGAGGTGGTGCAATCACCAACCTTGGACATTTTCCAGAGGAGACTGGACAGTCACTTCGCTGGGGTCACTTGATCCCCAGTTCTCTTTCCTGCTTGGTGCAGGGGGCTGGATCCAATGGTCTTCGGAGGTCCCTTTTGGCCTCACAGCCTATGAATCTATGAATTCTCATATTCTGTTTCTCACTTGAAAGGAGCAGAATGGGACCAAGTCATGTGGAGTGAATCAGCATAACCCCATTTGAAGTCTAAACTAATATAAATTTAGGTTGAGACTGTCTGAAACCTTACTTTAATCCCCTGGATTTTGCGCATATGGGGCTAGAGTGAAAAAAAAAGGTCAATAAACATATGGCAGGAATTGGGGTCAGGATTAGTACTGAATAGGGTTCAAAAAGCTGAGGCAGAGGATTGATCATTGAAAGCAGAAAATGGGCAGTGGGCAAATTACAGTCAAATTCATAGTGACAATATAGATATAGGACCAGTTCCTCAGTGCTGGTCTTGACTAATGTTGATTTCACATCTTTATTTGCCTGTTAATTTAAACTATGCAAATATGATGATCAATGCAGCTGCTCTTGCATGGTGAATTTGAATATGCTTTAATAAATTAGGAACCAGAAAATCTATTTAGGGCAGCTATAACAGCAAACAAAGCATGTAACAGTCCCTGCCCCATGATTTATTTAAAGACTCCTGCTTGCTTTATGTAACATGTTTTAAAACTTTTCCAAGGGAGAGAGTAAGAGCAAGATTTCAGTGATAATGGAACTGGTGTTTCTGAAACACTCCCCATTAAATGATTCATTTTTCATGTTTCTCTCTTACAGCATCAAGCTTGTGGCTGTGCAGGAGCTGACTGATAGAGATGCACTGGAAAAGGTATTTTTAAAAATTGTTTATGCAATGACAGTAATATGTATTCAAGATCCCTAATTTTTTAATATCAACAGCTCTTCGTAACATTTTATGAAAAAATATAGCATCAAATGTAAACAAGTAGCCCTTCTTTTCAGCTCCGTAATACATTCTGTCAGAGAAACAGCATTTGTTGCAACCTGACTATATTCTCTTGGGATGTTCCTACTTTAAAGCACGGATTGAAAACAAGTATCTGTCTGATTCAGTATTTCCAAAGCTGTTCTTGTTAGTAGCTAGGGAAAGTATATGGTTTATGAAATGACAGTGAGGAATATTCTAAGACAGCATTTCCCAATTTTTTCCAGCCCAAGGCACACTTACATTAATAAAAAATTTCCGCGGCACACCTGTTAAGGCATTCCCCATCCTCGTACCTATTGTAGCTCATTGCCATGGCAAAATTCTGTTCTTTTCTGATGATATACTTTTGTGCCACGGCACACTGGTTGGGAAACACTGCCCTACGAGGACATGAAGGCTCTATTTCTGTCCATTGTCCCTTAAGAGAGAGCACAGAAGATGCAACCTGAGCAGTGTGCGGCAAAGATAGTTTCATGAACTAATACCAGTAGTAGGGAGGCCACTGATGCACCCCCAGAATACAGGGCATCCCTTTAGGTGTGTTATGGGGGGTAGGCTGCACCGCCTGCCTAAGCCAATCACCCGGGGGGGCGGCCAGGCCCTTCAGAGTTCTTATCACACTATGTGACTTTAAGCATTGCTATGGGGGGCAAGGGGGAGGGAAGGGGTGCAAATGCAAGCATTGGCCCCCAGGCACCAGAGACCCATGGTACATCACTGATAACCTGTCTACACTAGTGGCCCTACAATAAAGCTGCACAAATTGCACCAGAGAGAAGCTTTTGCCATAAATTGCCTAGTCGTACAAGGCCATGCATCTACAAATAGCCCATTTGGAATCTTAGTAAGCAGATTTTGGGGGTCATACAATACACCCAGAAGTCAGGGTTTTCCTGCACATCACAATGGTGTACATTTTTACGGTAGGCCTTCCAAACACAAAAGCACCTTAAAGAAACTTTTTTTTTCCCACAGAAGGATCAATCATCCATCCTGTTTGTGGCCACCTTGATTTACAGCTAGGTGATTGATTTACAGCTAGCCAATCGATCCCTTCATTTCATCTACTCAGTATTCTGGAAGTAATGGGAGATGCAGCACAAGCTTTTGCAAAGAAATAGTTTTATCACCCAGGATGAAATTCACTCCAGCATAGAGGGCCTGCACAAGTGATGTCTATGCTTGGGTTTCATTTGGGATAGATTTCACTAAAGGTGTTTCTCCACAAGGTGCTTAAATTAATGAGAGGCTTTTTTTTGTTTTAAGTGAGCATTAGACTACTGTTTTTGAGCAGGACTTCAGCTAAGGGCAGCATCAGAAAATATTAAGTTGATCTCTCTTATTTCATTTTAAGTGAGAAAATCTGTCCAGACATTTAGTCTGGCTAAACAAAATAATATTATCAAGCAAGTTTATTGTACAGTGGTTTATGGTGGTATATCCATGCCTCTTGCATGCAATTTTGCCAGCTGGTAAACCAAAGTTTCCCATCTCTTTAGCAGATATCAGTGTACCTTTTGGCAAAATGCCTTCCAAAACAAGACCCACCAAGAAAGAGTGACCTCAGTGCAGTGTGCCTTGCCAGCCAAGCTATTGTTTGTAACTTTGCAGGAAGCTCTTCATAAAGGCTTAACATCAGAAAAACGATCTTTCTAAATTGAGCTCTATGAATATTTTATCTCTGCTTTCATACCATGCCAGACTACAGAATTTAAAAGGCCAATTTATCGCCCTGGAATGTAACAATGCGTGTCATATAACTACAAAGAAATTTGCCTCCCCCCCCATTTAAGTATTTTAAAGAAACCCCAGTAATCTTTTACAGCATTCTGTGCACTGTCTGTTTGCAGAATCTGTTCATCTTTAGGATAGGTACCTTGTCTAATCTTTGTAAGTAACAATTTATGCCTACTGTGCTGGAGAAATAAAATGATTCTTAATAATAATGTCTTCTAATAATCAGAGTACTAGAGATTTCTTGGCTTTGTTCTCTTTTTTAAAAGCTATCTACATTTTTGATAATGCACAAGTACTTTCCTTTATTTTTTCTGGTCTCTGTTGCATTTTCTTACAAAATATTCATTAAGAGTTCCTTGAACATGGCATGCTATTTTTTCCATTTTTTTAATAGATACTCCTGTACTGATGTGTTTTATTATCATAAAGCTCTTAGGTAAACATCTGTGGGGGAAACTGTCTACTACCTTCATCCTCCCTCCCTCTGTTCCTTGGATCATGCAATGGCTTATATCTGTGCTTAATTTTCAAGGCTGAGATTGATAGCAAAACCCCATTGAGGGGTAGAGAAGTAAACAGGGTCAAGGCCTAGATGTGGGAAAAGCATCAATGAGGCAACAAGTTTTTTTGTGATTTATTCTTTTAAAGTGCTATGGAGTTGTAGGAGATATTATTGAAAGTAAAGAACTGAAAACACTGGCTATGCTCAGAGCAGTCAGTCATGGCTGTTAAAAAAGTTGGGGTGAAGGAGTACATGGTGTTGTCAATGATGTTGTTATAACTGGAACAATTTGTGATAGGTTTTGACAAGCCCTCTTTAAAGGACACTGTCAAAATAACAAGGTATCTATTTGTATTATTTACCCCCAATACTGATTATTATGAATAATAAAGTTTGTCTTTTATTCGTCTCCTCTGTGACTAGTTATGTTGTTTACCTTTTGTGTTTTTCCTAGTTATAACAATGAAAAGAGATTGATCACTTTTATTTTCAGGTTTTCATGCATCTGGGGGTTTATATATCTGGAAGTTTATTGTTTATGTAAAACAACACTGCAAAAAGTCTAAGGGTTTCTGTTCTCAGGTTTTGTAAAAAGTTTAAATATATAAAACCTCATCTTTTATCCTAAATTGAACTGAGAGATTCCCTTTAAATCCAGCTTGCTCCACAGCATCCGCTCTCGTTGCAGGGATTGCTTGGGGAATCCACAAGGAGGGAATGTTGCATGGGTTTTGTGAGAACAAATGCATTGGGTGTAATCTTACAATGAGCAAAAATTACTTTATTTATCTTCCATAGAACTATTTGCACTTGTAGGTGTCACTGAATGCAAGTGAGAGTTGTCAAATTGGACCTGAGGACGACTACAATCCTTTGCCCATTCCTGTTGAAAGCAATACAATATTCTTGATGTCAGTAGATTAGGATTGATTCATATGAGCAGCATGAGCCTTTAAGAGGGTTTTTTTTCTGTCTGGGTTTGAACTGAACTGGAAATTCATAACAAGCTCATTTGTTTTAATTTTGGTCATTATCCATTCAACACTTTAAGCACATGCTCCACTTTGAGCTGGTGAGTGGTTAATTGATATCAGTGGTGTTAAGCATGTGTTTAAAAGCTTTGCTAGATCATTAGGTAGTTTGAGCTTCAAGAAGAATTTTATCTCAATCCTGAACCTGTAAATTAATATTTTTATTTCTCCTTTGCTGAGTGTACTTCATCTGTCCCATGACTGGGCTGCTTCCATGAATGTTCAAGCCTCAGTGCCATGAGGACTGCTGGCTTCCTCTGGGGAGCCACCATTTAATTTTAAGTAAGGGTTTTTTAGGGGGGGTGTTTTTTGTAGATTTCACAGGCATTGGCTGATTTTGTGATTTCCACAAATCCGTGAGTTTGTGATTTCAGTAAGTCCCTAAATAGGATAATTTTAGGCATATGTACATTATAGATAAGATACAAAGCCAGCTGAAGTCAATGGAAAAAATTTGGTTTAATTTCAGTGGACTTTACATCGGGTCCTAAATGAGATTAAATTGCCTCACAGTTCTTTTCATCTCCATTATGTATATATGTTTTACTATCATTAAAGAATTTCTTTGGAATGTAGCAATATGAATCTGGAGTTTGTATTTAGAAATAAGTAAGGTTAAGGAACTAGAAATATTCTGGATAGTCTGCCAAATATGTTCCCAGATAGTATCTGAGCTGTTTAATATTAGGTTTTTGATGACATTACCTTTTGAGGTTTAGGGCCTGAGGTTACTGAAGAAAGTTAAGTCAGTTTATAACCATTTTTGATAAATGACTTGTTGCCTGTCTTTAAAAGTATGCTTATGTTGGAGAAGTTACTGTTGGCCACTGCGTTCCTATTTGTCTATGATATTAATAAACATGCCTATCTAGTGGTGTGATGGATTACATAATATGCATAGAGCTAGAAGAGTCAGTAAAATACAGTGGGAATTTTCTTGAGAAGCCTCTGGTATTTAGTAGATGAAATGTGTTAGTTACATGCATATTGATCTTAATGTATATTTGCCTGGGGGAGATGCCTTTAAAACAGTGATTCTTAACCAGGGTGCTTTGAGATCCTTTCAAGGATGATATGAGGCACAACACTACGTTAGCACTCTAAAGTGTGCAAACATGATTCAAGAGATTAACCCAGAGATTTCAAATAGGAACCCATAGTATTACAAATATTCTGCCCTTTCTGAATTCTTTGCAACAGGAAAGCTGCTTGAGTATTTTTCTGTAGTCAAAAAAGAGTGAAAACTAAGATCTCGCGTTTTCTGAGGGGTGCCCTAAGTATATCTAGGGGTGCCTCAAATGTAAAAAAAAAAAGGCTGGGGGGTTGGTCACACCTACACGTGCAGTTTATGTGCCCTGGTATGCATCTGAATGTATACTCATTGGAAGCAAATTTGCTCCTGATGGGAGCTGTTCACTCTAGGGTTGCTTCTGCCCTGCTCTGCCTCCATGCCTGGAGGGAGCTCCAGGCTCTGGGTGGCAGGGGGTACAGGGGCTGATCCTGATCTCTGCAGGGTTGGGGAGAGCTGTCCTGGCTGCTGGGCAGCTGCCTCCATGCCCAGTGGAGATTTCCATGGGGAGATCTCCACAGGGCAGGGAGGCAGCTGCCTGGGACAACTCTTCCAGCCCTGTGGAAACTGGGACAGGTCCACATGGATGGCAGGCTTTCCCCACCCCTGGTGGCCCCCTGCTGCGTATGCTGACTGGCAGCTTCTGGTCAGTGCCCCCATGTGTGCTTCTGGTGCATTAGTTTTAATACGCCGGTTTCTGGTACATGTATCTACAGGTACTGGAAAAGGGTGCATTAGATTAATCTACTCAGTAATTGCTGTACATGTGTAGAAGGTGACATTTTTACTATGCATTAGATTAATCTAATGTACAGTAAGGCATCTTGTGTAGGTGCACCCGTTGAGAACCACTGCTTTAAGTTTGATGCTGTATTAGTAGTATGGCTTGTTATTCCAAAAAAAGATCCAGGGAACAGAAACAGAGCTGCTGTCTACCCCTTGCCAGCTGTATCACTGACTGTAACTTCAGCAGTTGTAAGTGGAATTTCAACTACCATAATTACGTAACGCATTCCCTACCATAGTATTGCTGTGGGAAGGCAGAAAATGTTAATGAAAAACTTTTCTTAGTTATCTTGATCCAGGGCACTGATTCATGCCAACAGTGTCTACACACAATCGCACATCCATTGAGTTTGCAAAAGTTCAAGAAGTCAAGACATGTGCCAGACATTTTTATTTTTGTCTGCTTTTGAGTAGGTTGAGCCAGATCAGTATTTAATCAAGATTAAACCCATTGTAATCACTGTTCTTTCAAAATCCTTTTTAGAGCAAACCAGGCTAGTTTATTGTGAAAGAACTGTTAAACAGAAAACAGCTGGGCAGTGTTTGTATTTGTATATTTACATATAGGTATGTCCTTGTATGAATAAATACAGGTATACATACACAGACAGTGGAAGGGATTGAGCTTTTGGCATAATGTATATATTGCTCTCATTACCATAGTATCTAACCAGTTCACAATTACTAGTATTGGAGATACACTGGAATTATCATCACTTTATAGATGAGAAATGGAGGCACAGAGTGCTTACATGACTTGGATGAGGGTCGTGCACAAAGTCTATAGCAGTCAGCAAGTTAATGCAGAGCCCCTGAGACCCTGTCGGTGTTTTGACCACAAGGTGATATTTTCTATTTGTATGTTTAATTAACTTTAGCAGAAGTTGCACCTACTTACACTAGGATTGAATTTAGTTGATTCTTCTTTGTGTCACCTTCTGTAAACTGCAAACCATTCATATATGTAGCATTGGGTCCTGAAATATTTTCTTACTCCAGTGTGTCCTTCAACATGAGCAAGAAGTTAATGAAAATAAGACTGGGGCCTTAATTTCTCATCTAAAGATAACTCCATAGCTCAAACAATACTGTTTACACTAACATAGAAGAAAGGCTGAGCTGCAAGTTAGTTGAGAAGGTAAAAATGCGTAAAACTCACCTTTCTCATTAGTTCCTCAACATTCAGGCAGTATGATCTCTGTAGTGCTTCAGCATGGCATTGTGCTCTAGTAGTTAGAGAATAAGAGTTTAACTCATCATGCAACTTTTGACAAATTAGGCAAGCTCATTGTGTCTTAGTGATCCATTCAGCAAAAAGATGAAAATATTATTTAATCTCCCTGTTCCACCAGGGTGTTGAGATCGTATCACTTTGAATTACCAAATGATGCCTTTATACTGCCAAAATGTTTTGAGGTCATTGGATGGAAGGCCCTATATAATTGCTAGAAATTATTTTTTTACATTAATACATTTATGCCCATTGCCATTTATGCCACATTTAGAAAGTATTGAATATTTGCTAGAAAAGATTGTGTACCCTTTTATGATAAGGTTTGGAGGATTTCCTCCCAAAGAAGTCAAGGAGAAATATCCTACTTATCATGGAGAAAAAGTAACCTGTAAGAATTAAATTAAAATTTCGGAAAATCCTATACACGCATACTTAAAAACTGTAGTAACAATTGCAAATGAGACTATGTGTGTAATAGTTTCAGATGAAGCAGCCCCCAAAGGCCTACCACATGTACTGGATTTATATTTGAATCATTTTCTTTAAAACATTACTTTAAGTGGGAAGCTTGTGAAAGATGAAGCTATTCTATGAGAGTCAAGAAATCGAATTCTTTCTCTCTGTCACGTCCCATCTTTTTCATTGTCAGCCTCAGGTTTAGTCTACCATTCCTGAGAATACATATAGAAAGTTATTCCTTATGAGATATCATAAACCTAAACATTAAATTTTATGACAGTACATTAGCAACTTGTCCTTTTTCTTGGGGTGGGGGCTGCCTGTGGACAACAGCCCAAGCTGTTACGATTCTTGCCATATTGCCAAAATGGCCTGAAACATCTAAGGAATTTTTTCTTAATTATATCTTTCTTATACTGCAACAATCCTAAATAGGAATGGTTAAGTCTTTTTCTTATGATACAGTGCTGACTTTCCTGAAATAGTTTAGTCATTTGATGACCTAATCTGTTTATCAGAACCCATTTATTTAAGTGCATCTATGAGGTACCAATATGGTGGCATCAATTTTTGTGATCAGAAGGTACATCTACATGAGACGCTTTACTGTGCATTCAACTAATCTAATCTGCAGTAAATTGTCACCGACTACACATGCTCAACAATCCTATACTATCTACTAGACAAGGGTGCACTATATTAGTCTAATGCACCCTTGTCTAGTACCTCTAAATTCAGGAACTAGAAAAATGGTGCCTTAACTAATGCACTATACCGTACATGTAGATACTGACTGGGAATAAATTGCTCCTGCTCAGCCTAGGCAACAGAGAACTGCAGGAGGCTGGTAGAGCTGTCCCAGCTCTGCAGGACAGTGCCTCCCTGCTCCATGGAGATCAGGACCTATCCTGATCTTCACGTTGCTGGGAGGCAGCTGCCCACCCAGCCAGAACAGCTCCTCTGCCTCCCTCCTCCTATCCTCTTGCACCTGGCTAGGGACCAACCCAGTCTCCCCCTAGCTGGGATGGAGCTGCCCACTAAACCAGGACAGCCCAATCCCTTTGGAGCTCGGGGTAAGCCCCTGTGCCCCCTGCCAGGCCCTGGAGCTTGCACCCAGGGCAGCCTGGAGCTCCTTCTGGCTGCTGCAGGGGGGCAGAGTAGGACAGGAAGAGCCCTGGACTAGGCTGTTCCTGTCAGGCCTCAGTTTTCTCCTGACAGAGACATGTGTAGACATGCACTGGGGAGCGCTTTAATGAGCCTGAATTTTCTGCGTAGAAAATTTAGGCGCATTAATTGCATGTGTAGACACACCCAAAAGGAGGCTTCATGATGCTACTAGGCAAAGTTGGCCTTGCATTTGAATTACTACACGTTGAACTATAATAAAGTCAGTTTTCTGATTTGTAAAGCTTTAATTTGAAAATGTTTGCATTTATGTGTGTACTGTTTGCATGTTAGTATTATTGTATTAAAAAACAAACAACCTTAAGCCTAGTCCTAAACCCTTCCATTATCATTTTAGAAGCTCTCATACAGTCACTGCAAATCCATGCATCATGCTGAAGCTTTGACAAGGTTTTAGACAATTTCCTGTGACCTTACTTTCATACATAAGCACTTATATAAGCAGAATTCAGCAGTAGTAAATCATTGCTTAAGAGAAATGTAAATCCAGGCTGCTGGAGTACTGAAGGCATTTCTGAATGATGCTTTATATGTCTCACCAGTTTTAGTTTGTTTCTCCATGAGAAAAGGTTTTCTTTGAATAAATCAGAAAACAGTTTGGTTTGTTTTCCAGAAGCAATTGTTAAAAGCTCATCCTGCTGAAATGGTTTTTTTAGCTTGGGTTTTTTAATCTCTCACTGAAGGAAGAGGAAAGGGCAATGAGTGAACAGGTGGCTCCTCAGTAACCCTGGTGGGTAAAGATAAAGGAAGAAAGCCTATAAAGAAATAACAGCGAGGAATAGAATAGAAATCCCAAATTAATACACATCTTGTATTAGACTAAGCTGAGGGAAGGAGGGAGTTGGCTTTACTCTCTGAGAGTAGATATGGCACTTAAAATTCCTTTTATTTGTTTTTTTGTTTATTGGGGTGCGTTTGCCATTCTTGAAAAGGAAAGGGTCTCATCACACTGGCTAGAAATAGGCAAATACCTAACAACAGTGGACAACAAGGCACCCCTCAGAATATGCCAACTCTTAGCTTTCCATCATTTTTTGACTGTAGAAAAATAGTAGAGCAATTCTTTTGTTAGGAAGAACTTAGACCACAATAGGGCAGAACTTTTTTGGCAGTCTTAATTTCTATTTGAAATCTCTTGGTTTATTTTATGATCGTGTGTCCTGTGCATCTAACAATGCTACTATTATGACACTGCATCACCCTTAAAAGGATCTCATGGCACCTCAGGATGCCACAGCACCCTGGTTAAGAATTGTTGCCTTACAGGTTTGCACAGAAGTGTCTTCTCAATGTGTTTACTAGTATTTGGATTTGCATGGATAGAGATTGGTTTTCTTTCCAAAAGGTGTTTTTGTGAGGCATGTCTAGTTAGAAAACTTAAAAACAGGAAAGCAGTGTGCATGTCATAAGGGAGAGGTGGTTAGTTGCAGGATTTTGCCAGAGTGATAGCGACCTGGTGTCTAGTCTACTAGTATATTCCTTTCCTAAATTCAGTCCTGGAGTAGGTATCAGCCTAATTATTCATCTATTGTTGTGTAACCAAGGTTCTGTTCACCGACACCATGGTGTCTATATCTGACTACCCATTGAGGCAGTGAGGACTGTGTGCTTCAGACTGAGTTAGTACTGTGATCCTTCTGAGATTATTTTACTTCATTTCTTTGCATCAGCTTGTTCTCTCGTCTCTCACCATCCTTTCTCCTCCAGGCACCTTTCCCCTTTTCTTTCCTCTGGCTTATCTTCTGTACAGCTACCTCCCACTATCTGAGTTTTTCATCTTGTAGGATCAGGTTTGTCCATAATAAGCCAAGAGGCACGCTCTTTATTTGACTTCACACACCATGATAATGCAACCATCCTGGGGGTAAAATGTGTCAAGTGCATGACATCATGAAGAACTAGCACATGACAGTTTAAGACGGGAAGCAGTAATGACAGGTTAGATTGAAATGACAGGGCAAATAATGGCAGGGTAATGTATCAGATATATCAGATATAATATATCTGATCTTATTATCATTTGACATGGGTGAGCAATCTCCTTATGCTTGCAGAAGTCTTGTTTAAAAAATGTTGCCTGGGACAGCATCATACTCTTGTCATGAGGACTAATTGATTCAGTGTTCATGCAGGAATGAGGCTGTCTCCTACCAAATCAGTTGCACTTGAGGTTTCCTTGGTTGCTTCCCATCCACAGAGTAGCCAGGACTAACATGGGAATATTGAGAGGATCTGTGCACTTGCTTTTACCTTTATCTCACCTTCCTGCTTCCTCTAGTGTTTCTCTTTTCCCTTCAAACTCTAGCACTCCTTCAGGCATCTAGATGTCCCAAAGCTAGCTTAGGACACAAAGGAGCCTGCTTCTTCTAATGGGCATTGTGTAGCTTGGCTAACCGCCAGTCAGACCCTTTGCTTCCTTCCAAGGCTTTTCGACTGTATCATATCTTTTGGGTCCTTTCAGACATCATTTTCACATGCACACACCCTGGAAATAGTTAGCAATAGGAGGAAGCTTGACAGAACAAGGAGCAATGGTCTCAAGTTGCAGCAAAGGAAATTTAGGTTAGATATTAGGAAGAATTTTCTCACTAGGAGGGTAGTAAAACACTGGAACAGGTTACCCAGAGAGGTGGTGGCAGCTCCATCCTTGTAGGTTTTAAAATCGGGCTAGACAAAACTTTGGCTGGGATGATTTAGTTGGGGACGGTCCTGTTTTGTGCAGGGGGTTGAACTAGATGGTCCCTTCTAATCCTGTCTATGAAGCAATGCCATGCACCATAAGTAAGTATCATATGTATATAGTTTTCTCATTGCAAGAAAGTAGGCAGAGAGGTGAGTAGAAGCAAACCAGAGTGATGGCTCCTGACATTCTATTAATAAGGTGTCACAAATTTATCTTCTCTGGTAAAGTAGCTGGGACACTCCAGTAGACACTGTGCTTGCAGTTCCTCACATGGAGGTGAACTGTAGCATAACTAAAATGTGGGGGGGGTTGGTGGGGAGAGCGGCAAATGGGGCACAAGCTCCAGACACCAAGTTAAGGGAGGCTGCAAAAATAGCAGCTGCTATGCTGCTGGCCCTGTTGCTGCCACTGGCAGTCTGTCCACAGATTCTGTCCTGTGCGGCCCTTCCCAGGGCACAGAACTTCCCAGTTACACCTCTGGTGGTAGACTTTTAGCATAGCTTTTGTGATAAGTGGGTCTAGTGGGTTTGTGACTCTTGTCAGGGTGTGAGTTATGTTCATTCTAGATAATATGAGCGTCAGCATTCTGAGTCAAGGAAGAACAAGAAACTGTGAAGACACAAATGTTGCAGGCTCTTTTGTTCTTCTTTGTAACTGATAGAAATGGCATTCTGGCCTTTACGGTTGATCATAATGGAGAAAGTAATGGAAAAAATGGGGCACAGGATAATAACTGTAACTCTAGACAGACTGTTTTTTATTTTTTGTAGTGGGAGGAACAGCACAGTATCAGGCTAAATGAAGTTTTAGCCATGTAAATGGATTAGTAATATATTCTCTCTGTACAGGGAGCCAAACCATTAGGATGGTTTAAACAGAATTTTGCACAATTGAAGCACAGAAAGTTCATTCTTGAACTAGGCAGAAAAGAAGGGAGACAGAAAATATTATTTTTCTGTCCCTCTTCAGAATAATGTACAAATGACAGAATGTTCTGTTCCAGCAAGAGGATAGTGTCAAATCAGGGCTATAGAACTGAAGAGTAAATGGTGTGAAAAAAGTATGGTCAAGAGGGGTAATATGAAATGTGAAAAAAAAAATGTGTGCGTCTCTCTCTCTCTCTCTCTCTCTCTCTCTGTGTGTGTGTATATGCTTATGTGTATATATTATTGCTCTCTCTATATATGCATATATAGAGAGAGATTTATATCTATAACTTAGAGGTGGATAAATCTTTCTGAGTAGAAAACTGCTTAGGAGCCAGATTTATGTAGTTCTGCTTACATCACTAGGGACCTACTTAAATTATAGTTTTCTGATAAATGAAGAGGGGTTGGAGTGTTTTCATAGTTGTGATGGCCCAGGAAATGTACAAGAAGGAAGAATTTTGTGTGTTATCTTTTATTGGACCAACTGGATAGTTGGAAGAGCTGTTGGACAGGCTTTCGGGCATCAAGTGACCTGGTGAAAGCTTATCCAACATTTCTTCCAGCTACCCAGGTCATCCAATAAAAGGTATCACAAAATACTCTTGCCTTTCTTGGTAACTGAAGGCTTCTGTGCTTGTTGATATTTCTTGGTGAGATTACAATGTTTGTAAAAGGAAGGACATAGGGACAGAAGAATTCATATGGGCTATTAGATCTGTTTTGCCCTGTTATACCTTCTGTGCATCCTTGACTTTTCATTCATTTTAAAGTTGAAATAATGAAATAGAACTTACTGTTTTTTGAACAGCTTAGCATTCATTATGTGTATCTCGCCTTAGTTTAAACAATGTATTTTTTCATGCCTGTGGAAAAGAATAAAGCTTTGTGATGCTGAAGAGAAAGGGTAAACACAATATGGTTAATTTACTTTTTTTTTTCTTTAAAGCAATTTTTCCAGAAATTGATGCAATCAGGATGGTGTAATATCTCACTTTCAGTTTCCGGTGTTTTGTTTATTTTCTCTGTAAGTGTTAACACCACACTGAATTTGGCAATACAGCATTCTCCAAACTCTAGAAATGATGATCAAATTGAAATTAGGAAAGGGCTTCTTTAAATCAGTTTCTTTTATAAGTCCTAGTCTGTCTTGTTTCCTTTTGGTTTTTGTTCAGTGCAGTGCTGAAAGCAATATGAAGGTAAACAGATTCATGGTAGAGCATGATAAATTGACAGAGTTTCATTTTTGTTCTTTATTCTGTCAACAAGTTCTTATCTTGAATTCCAAAGGACGTTTTCCTATTTGCCAAGCAAATTAGGGGCTAGGTTCTGATAACGTGACTCACTTTGAGCAGTCACATTGATTACTTGATGAGTAAGGTAGTACTCAGGGTGAATGTGATCATTGGAATCTAGTACAGGTTTCCCTGGCTTTATGCGTGTTCTGTATGTGCGAATTCACTTTTATGCAATGACACTTTTCATACCAAATATTTGTTATATGTGAGGTAAATTCACTTTTATGCAAGTGGTGTGGTGGATGCCCATGGTCAGCTTTGTGCAGTGCATTGTGGGAGTGACACGTACCAAAATATAGTTTCCTCTGTGGATCTGTGCTCCTTGCTCATCTCAACATATTTATGTAGTTGCTGTCCCCATTATGATAGTGCCCAGTGCTTGTGTGTGCTGTCTGCTGTTTGTGAGTACCAAAATTGTCTCATAAAAGTGGTAGAAATGGGTCTGGGGGTCAGTATAGTCAGGATCTTGGAACATATCCCTATTTGTTACATTTTAAAGTGGGTTCCCTTTATGCGAATTCAAGTTATGCGCTGTTTCCCAGGAATGCATGTACCGCATAAAGCAAGAGAAATCTGTACTAAAGTTTTAATTCTGCACCACTGAAGTCAGTGGGCATTTATAATTGATATCAGTGAGAACTGGGTCAACTGGTAAGTGTACAAGTTTGAGTAGGTCTTTGTCTTCCACTCATTGACTTCAGGTCAATCAGTACCTTGTGGGATCAAACTCTTATCTATAAATCCTGTTTAACATCTGTTGCACAGGATGTTATCTAGTGGTGAGTGGTACCAGAATAACTTAATAAAAGGAAGTGTAAATTTGCCTTTGCTAAATGTACAGCAGCCACTTACTACTGCAGTAGATTTTACTTTCTGTATTTGACATTGCTTGGAGCTGCATCCACGCTGGTAATTTTTTAATAAGATTTCTGAATATTCTGGTATAGCTTTACTGTTCTAACAATATCACTATTAGGATTCCCCCAAACATAAATATATCTTTCCAAAGAGAACATATACAAGAAATCCTATACAGGAAAGATAATTAATGCTTCCCTTTTTCTTCTTTATATTGAAGAGTGATATTCTTATCATTCATAGTCATAGTGATATATTTATGCAGAATTAAATAGTGATTTAAAAAGTAGTTTAAAAAGTTCCTTGCAGCCTCTGCATCCCAAATATTTATCATTTTAAAGGCAAGAAGAGTAATACTGATAGATCGGTGTGTGCTTTATGTTAAGCAGGACTTGACCTGTTAACTTGAAGTGAAATTGTCAGCATGAATTGGAAGCAAATACAGATAACAGCATTGTCCTAACTCCTGTAATTTTCATTACAAGTTTCATTGATTTTTTTTTTTTCTGTTAAACCCCAGTTTTTGGAGTTATGGGATTATATGGGATTCATGGCTTTCATTTAAAACCAGCAAACTAATAAAAAACTAAAGGTGAGATTCTGTTACACTGAACGCATCCAAATGGCACTCATCCAGCTATGTCAGTGGCATTTTGAACACTTCAGCATAATTTGGAATACTGTTGCCCTTGTAGTGTAGGCATGTCGGTGTCCACACAACTACTGAGCATGGACAGTGGTATATGCATTAACTGGGCAGGCATTTAGCTACATGCTGAAGTAGGCTTGGCATGTAAGTCATGATTTTCTGCCTGGAAAAAACATGAGACTAGTAAGTGTTAGATGCAGGAGAAGGAGGAGGAGATGAACGGGGCTTTCTTATATTTTAGCCCAGGGGCTGTCAACCAGGGGTACATGTACCCCTGGGGGTACTTGAGACAGCTTTAGGGGGTAAGTGCAGGCAGGCAGAGACAGAGCGCCACCACACATGATCTGCCGCTGTTTCCATCCAGATGGGGGGTGGGCAGGGGAAGCTTGCACGTGGTGGCTGCCATGTACCACCTCCCTTCCTCCCACCCCTGCTCCACATCTGGCTGCTGGGAGTACGCTGCTCCGTGTCTGGCCACTGACCCAAAAAGGTTGAAAGCCCCTGTTTTAGCCCAACAGCCTGTTGGTTGGGGCACTTGCCCAGGTTCTAGGCCCCATTCACCCAGATGGCGTGTGAACCTCCATTTCTCTGACTTCCTAGTATTGTGCAAATAGGTCACAGGTTAAACATCACTGGTCCTCATGCCCCTCTCCAGCTGTCCTTCTGAAGCGGACTCCACCAGCTAAAAGAAGTAGATATGTGGGGCCAGGGAAAAGCCAACAAACTGAGGTGAGTGCCTCAGTGACATGGCTGCTCCTCTAAAATGGAGGGGACCAGCATTCCCTCTGAGCTGCGTGGTGTGCATGGCTGTGCAGGTGCACTCATGCTATGCTGGCAGGCATGGCACGCTGCACAACTTAGAGGGAATGCTGGAGGGGACCCCAGGTTCTAACCTGGACCCTTGTCCCAGATGGGATAGACGCTTCCCTGTTGCTCTTCATCCCTTTTATCCAACAAATATTAAATGCTAGGAACGCTGTCTCAGTTCCAAAAAGAAGGCTGGAGAGAGTGAATTCCTGGCTTGTGGCCTGGTTGTTAGAACACTCCTGTGGAAAGTCAGAGAGGCAAAGCTTCAAACCTCCTCCTAAGCAAATGCTCTAACCACTGAGCTGCTGGGACTAAAATACAGGCTGATACTCCTCTTCCTATTTTGTTTTTTTTAATGCTTTCTGGGTGTGTCTACACAAGATGTTTACTGCACAGTTGACTAAATAGCTGCTCAGTAAGCATCTTCGCATCTATGTAGGCACCCCTGCTAGGCTGGAGTAGATTAATTTACAAGTACTATCCTGCTGAAAAAAGTCTGTAGTGCACATGTAGACATTAGAGAGGTTGGCTGGGGTATGAGGGTGCTTCAGTGTGGGGGCTGCCTGCCAGCTAGCTTTCTCTCGTGCGTGGATGACCTCTACCTGACTCAAGAAGTCTATGGGCCAACGAGAGACAAAGCGCTGCTCAACCTGGTACTGGCTACAGGGGACGACTTAATCGGCGACCTAGTGATCGATGGGAAGCTGGGTGACAGCAACCACGAGCTGATCACCTTCACAATCCGCCGTAAAGCTGGCAAGTCAGTCAGCAACACAGAAGTCCTTGACTTCAGAAAAGCCGACTTTGACAAGCTCAAGAGGCTTGTCGGTCAGGCCCTCAGGGACCATGACCCCAGGGAGATGGGAGTTCAAGAAGAGTGGTTGCTTCTCAAGGAAGCGATTCTCAATGCACAAGCTAAATCTATTCCAACACCGAGGAAAGGCAGCAAGAAGGCACAGCAGCCCTCCTGGCTCTCCAGGGACCTAGCGGACCTCCTGCGGCTAAAAAGGAAAGCCTACAAAGGATGGAGGACGGGATTCACCTCCAAGGAGGATTATTCTGCGCTGGTCCGATCCTGCAGGGAGCAAACCAGGAAAGCCAAGGCTGCAACTGAACTCCAACTAGCTTCAAGCATCAAGGACAACAAAAAATCCTTTTTCAGATATGTGGGGAGCCAGAGGAAAAGCAAGGGCAACGTTGGGCCCCTGCTAAACCAGATGGGGCAACTGACAACTGACGCCCAGGAAAAAGCCAACCTATTAAATAGGTACTTTGCGTCAGTCTTTCATCAGTCGCATGGGACGCCCATGCCTGCTATGGGACAGGGAGATCTGGGTGATGGGGATCCCCTACCCTCCATAAATGCTGACCTCATGAAGGAACACCTTGAGAAGCTGGATACCTTCAAGTCAGCCGGCCCTGACAATCTGCACCCCAGGGTACTCAAGGAGCTGGCGAGTGTCATAGCCCAGCCCCTGGCACGGATCTTTGAAAACTCCTGGCGCTCTAGTGTAGTGCCCAAAGACTGGAAGAAGGCCAATGTGGTGCCGATCTTCAAGAAAGGGAGGAGAGTGGATCCGGCTAACTACAGGCCCATTAGCCTGACTTCTATCCTGGGGAAGATCTTAGAAAAGTTTATTAAGGAGGCCATCCTTGATGGACTGGCACAGGCTAACATTCTAAGGGACAGCCAGCATGGGTTTGTTGCGGGTAGGTCTTGTTTGACCAATCTCATTTCCTTCTATGACCAGGTGACCTATCACCTGGACAAGGGAGAAGAGATTGATGTCATATATCTTGACTTCAAAAAAGCTTTTGATCTGGTATCCCATGATCACCTCTTGGCCAAACTGGCCAGTTGTGGCCTTGGCTCCACCACGATCCGCTGGCTGGGAAACTGGCTCCGTGGTCAGACCCAGAGGGTTGTAATTGATGGCAGTCGCTCATCGTGGTGCCCTGTGACCAGTGGGGTCCCTCAAGGCTCTGTCCTTGGACCCATACTATTCAACATCTTCATTAATGATGTGGACATTGGAGTCAGGAGTGGACTGGCCAAGTTCGCCGATGACACCAAACTTTGGGGCAAAGCATCCACGCCAGAAGACAGGCGGGTGATCCAGGCTGACCTGGACAAGCTCAGCAAATGGGCGGACGAGAACCTGATGGTGTTTAACACCGAAAAATGCAAGGTTCTCCACCTTGGGAGGAAAAACCTGCAGCTTCCTTATAGGCTCGGCAGTGCTACGTTGGATAGCACTACAGAAGAAAGAGACTTGGGGGTCATCATTGACCACAAGATGAACATGAGCCTGCAATGCGATGCTGCAGCTAGTAAAGCGACCAAAACGCTGGCGTGCATCCATAGATGCTTCTCGAGCAAATCCCAGGACGTCATTCTCCCCTTGTACTTGGCCTTAGTGAGGCCGCAGCTGGAGTACTGCGTCCAGTTTTGGGCTCCACAATTCAAAAAGGATGTGGAGATGCTTGAGAGAGTCCAGAGGAGAGCCACACGCATGATCAAAGGTCAGGAAAACAGATCTTACGATGACAGGCTGAGAGCCATGGGACTCTTTAGCCTGGAAAAGCGTAGGCTCAGGGATAAACCTATAAGTTTATCAGGGGTGACCACCAGGATCTGGGGGAACGTCTGTTCACCAGAGCACCCCAGGGGATGATGAGGTCGAACGGTCACAAGCTCCTGCAAGACCGTTTCATGCTGGACATAAGGAAGAATTTCTTTACTGTCCGAGCCCCCAAGGTCTGGAACAGTCTGCCAGCGGAGATGGTTCAAGCACCTACATTGAACACCTTCAAGAGTAAATTGGATGCTTATCTTGCTGGGATCCTATGACCCCAGCTGACTTCCTGCCCTTTGGGCAGGGGGCTGGACTCAATGATCTCCCAAGGTCCCTTCCAGCCCTAATGTCTATGAAATCTATGAAATCTTGTGCCCCAGGCAGGCCCTCTGCAGCACACTGAGCTGGAGGGAGTTCCCGGGGCTGGCAGGCTGACCCCTGGGGCCCCCTAAGAGCTGGGGCTGCTCTGATTCAGTTCTGCGTGCTGTGCATGAGTAAACTACAAAGTTTATTGATCTGGAGTTGTTTGCTCCCAGACATGCCATTTGAATGGCGTGCCTGGGAGCAATAAGCTCCCGAGTTTATCCATTCAGTGATAGCACATGTAGACATGCCCTCAGATTCCTGCCCAGCCAGGGCATAGCCTGCTATACATGCTTAGTAGCCATATGGATGCGTGCACATTCATGCTTCATGGGTAATAGAGCTGCAAACTATGTGCAAGTGCCACAAATGCCACTTACTTGGCTCAAACTGCCAGGTGGACACACAGAGGAATAAAATGAACCCTGACGTTTCTGAGCTTCATGACTGCAAAAAGAGGTGGGAGCCCCACAGATGCAAAAAGTGGAAGGCAAATACAAGAAGGTTTTTTCATCTTTTAAAAAAAAATTAGGACTTTTTTTCTTTGGAGACAGATTCGTGCTTTTTGAGCATGTGTGGTTAGAAATAATATGGGGATAAATGAATGTACAAATATGTAATCATGTCTTGAACACTGGTATTCTTTAGCTCTCTTTGTATTTATATTTTATTAGATCACACTGTGACATAACGCACAAAAGTGTGTCCCCTCCTTACTCTCAAGGCTAAATCTGAATACTTTATAGTCACCCTTTTTACAGCCAAGTGTAATATCTGGATAACCATATGGCACGAAGTAACGCCCCTAAACAGGAAAATAAGAAGACCCATGTGTATCCACTTCAGAGGCCTATGTGTGCTGAATGTCTCTCTTTCCCCTATTGGACAGGAGTATTTACACCCCAGTTCAGCATATTTTTTTCAGCAAACCATGTAACCATTTACTTAGGGATTTAAATAACTTTCTTCATAATTCTAATTTACCGTTCATTCATTGTAAGAACTTCTAATAAACATGGCTGAATCATGTTTGAGACAGATGTCAAGCCAATAATACGATGCAAGGTGTCTGGCATACTTGAGATTATATCAGCTTTCAGCCTCGCAGCCCCATCCACATACAGCTGGTTTCAGTATTCATCAATTGTATATCCTCTTTTTGGTTTCTTATTCCGAGGCTCTTTCTTAAATGTGCCAGAATACAAAAGCTATTTTAACAACTTATCTTTGTTCTACATGCTATATAGTATTATCCAAATTAAACTCAACTGATCCTGTGGATAATACAATTCAGTAGAATACCTTTTAATTATATACAGCAACTATGAAACTCTTTTTACAATGAGAGCAAGAATAAGACTATTAATTACACTGACTCAGCTGACAGAAAAGGAAAAAAATGATTTATAGAGTAATATAAAAGGAAGAGATTAAAAGTAAAAGCATTAAGGGGAACATTTCCATTGTCTTGTCTTCATGTGCTACACAATAATGCAAACAAAACCGTGCACTCACAGACCTGTACCCGTTTTCAGGGTGTTAGTTTTTTTTCAAGAGAATTCCTATCTGTGTGCATCTGCAAAGCCAAGGCCTGTTCATATGTTTTCAGTTTTTAATATGCACCTGAGGGAGGGATAAGACCTGGTGTTTATCTCTAAGAATAGGCACAATAGTTACAGTGAGAAGATTAGCAGGGTACTATGATGGGGGATTGAACAGTGTAATAATAAAACCAGCCAGTCTCCTTGAGATCCTAGGCTCGATTGTGCTAGGTGTTGTACAAACATATATATCAGTCCTGTCCCAAAGACTTTGCAGTTTAAGAAATAATAAACTTTGTTTCTCAAAGATTTCATAGACATTAGGGGCTGGAAGAGACCTTGTGAGATCATCAAGTCTAGCCCCCCTACCATAGGCAGGAAGTCTGCTGGGGTCAAATGATCCCAGCAAGATATGCATCCAAATGCCTTTTGAATGAGTCCAGAGTAGGTGCTTGTGCCACCTCTGGGGGGAATCTATTCTAGACCCTGGACACTCAGACTGTAAAGAATGTTTACCTTATGTCCAGTCTAAATTGGCCTTCCAGAAGTTTGTGGCCGGTAAACCTAGTAATCCCTTGGGGAACCCTGGTAAACAACTGTTCTCCCAGATCCTGGTGCACCCCTCTTATAGGCTGCCACCAAGTCCCCCCTGAGCCTGCTCTTCGCCAGGCTGAAGAGTCCCAAGTCCCTCAGCCTCTTCTTGTAACGCTTGCTCTCTTGGCCTTTGATCATGCAGGTGGCTCTCCTTTGGACTTTCTCAAACTTATCCACGTCCCTCCTGAGGTGGGGGGCCCAAAACTGGATGCACGACTCCAGCTGCGGCCTCACTAAGGCTGAGTAAAGTGGGAGGATGACATCTCTGATTTTGCGTGAGATGCATGCCAGAATTTGGTTTGGTTTGCTAGCCACAGCATCGCATTGGTGGCTCGTGTTCACCTTGTGGTCAGTCAAGACCCCCAAGTCTCTTTTGGTTGTGTTGCTAGCGAGCATAGCACTGCTGAGCCTATAAATAGCCAATTTTTTTTCACTTTTGCCTGCATAGCCTCTCAGGCCCATCCTGTTCAGCTGATTCATACATCTTGTATTCTGCCATCAACTGTCTCTTTCTTCTATGCCCTAAATTAAAAGTCCATAATTTTCTGTGATCCTTGTCTGTTGGCAAGAGGTTGTTCTTAGTGTGGCTCCCTGCTAACAATGAGAGATGGCAGCACGTTGACAGTGAGCTTAAATTTTTGACCATTTTCAGCAAATCTGGGAGGGAGATTCTGGAGGAATGTATTCATACCTTATTCTTCATCACATAGCAGGCTTAGCACTTCACATTGGGCCTGATCTTAATATCAATGAGAGCCTTGCCCTTGGCTTCAATGTGTGCATGATCAAGTACATTAAAAAACTTCACTTCTCATGCTTTTCCTAGAAAAAAGTGGTGGCTCCATTACTGCACAGCATAGATTCCTGGCATGCTTAGAGAGGAGAATTTTGTACCAGATTATAAACTGGTTGAGAAATTAATAAATAGCTCATTTAATAGCCCACAGTGCTGTGAGACTTCTAATTTGGTTCATGGTATTCATTGCTCTGAGACTTTTTTTTTGAGAGGATTGTGGTCTGAACACTGGACCAGGGCTATGCCTGCTCTTTTGCTGGCCTTGGGCCAGATCCCAAGAGGGACTCAGGTTCCTAAAGTGGGGTGGAATTTAAGGCACAGCCCAGTACCACATAAAAATATCAGCGCTAATGCTGAATGAACTAGCTCGGGGACAGGAAGCAGTATAGCTGCACTAGTATGATGCTCTACTGGACCAATTTAGCCCTGCTGAGAAGCAGGGTATACTAGTGACATCAGAGCTCTCCATGGACAAGGGGTTGTTCTGCTTCTGGTGCCAAAACTAACTTGGGCATCTCTGCAAGGTAGTGCATGTTGCAGCATAGATATACCTTTAGGTATTTAAGTCCAAAATTGCAATCCTGAGACTTCTCACTCAGTTGCCACCTAATCCTAGAGGGTTGTAGTTCCCCAGGCCATAGAGTTGCAGCTTTGTGCATGCTCCAGTTTTGACTTGTTTGAGCATCTTGGTCTCTGGTTTGTGGTTTAAGTCCATTTGGGATCTGGAAAATTAGTTGTTCCTCTACCAATCTCCTCTGAGGGGATACAGCTGGTAGATTTTCGATGTTTCTATATTTTAGCCGGTGACTATTTAATATTAAATACAAAAAACAGTTCTGGAAGTAGGGACTGAAGCTCACAACTCTGTCTCCTGACTACTAGGTTTCAGTCATTTCTCTTGTGTTTTCTCTCTCTCTCTAGGCCAGTGAATCTTGAATTCCTTTCTGCCCAATGATTCAGCTTCCACTGGAAAAGTGGAGAGTATCCTCACTCAGAATACCCTATATGCTCATGTAGAGGGCATTGTTTTTGGGGGGAGTTGGGGACTGCGGAGGAAGGAATTTAACCCAGGTCTCCCACTCCCTGTTGGTTCAAATATTGTAGTTGAACCCAAGGTCTCCCAATATCCTAGGGGCTCAAATATCCTAGTTAAACCCCTAGGATATTATAGGTGCTGCAGTGTCTGCCCCAACATGATGATTTTTTAAATGAAAAGAGTGTGAAGGAAAGAACACAAGGAAAGGGTTGGAAGCTGTGGATCCCAGGGAGATGGAGGTGCCTCCATGACCCTCTGAGATACCCCTGCCCCACAGAGGGGTGGGATTTAAAATACATTGCTATCCTCAGCATTGCCTATTGACCAGCTTCCTGCATCACTTGGGACTGTGTAGAAGCCCATTCTGAGGCTTCGTACTCACCAGAGACTATAGAAATCCTGCTTGCCCAGCACGGACAGCATTCTGGATTTCACTGTGAGGGGAGATATCTACTGTTAGGTGCTGCAAGACTTAAATATTGATTGCTTATTGGATCTAACCCTGAGAGCTTGATTTTGGCCCCAAGACTTCTACTTGTGCCTAAAAACATGAATTAACCATTTTAACATTTGTGTACAGGCCAATATTAGAATTTTCATCCAGGACAAATGGGTTTCTGAAGTGCAATTCCAGCACTCCAGTGGGCCCAGCTTTGCTAAACTGTAAAGTGCACAAGCAGGTATCCACACATGCAAAATGAGAATGTGTGTGTGTGTATGCATGTGCGTGTGAGTCAGAGATGGTGTAAGAGACTGCTTACAGCAGGGGTGGGCAATTATTTTAGGCAGAGGGCCACTTACTGAGTTTTGGCAAGCCATTGAATGCTGTGTGACTGGCAGCCCAGGGCAGATAAATATTAATTTTCTAAATTTTTTAAGGGCCCTGTGGGCTGGATAGAATGGCCTCGCAGGCTGCATCCGGCCCCTGGGCCACATCTTGCCCACCCCTGACTTACAGGCTCTGCAGAGTGTGTAGTGCTGACCTGCACTGCCTCAGTGCACAGGCACGTGATCACGTTACTATGAGATAAATGAGCTCCAGGCTTAGTGTCCATTGTTAGGTGTTAATAGTTCATATGTTAACACAGCTGCTATTATACTTCAGTAAATAAATGTTAACCTATAGAAGCTCACTTCTCTTTTACCGAGGGGGAAACCACCCTGGATTAGCTTTTACTTGGGGTTATTGTGGCACAGCTGACATGGGTTAAACCCTTGTTTTCATTTGTCCTGCAGCGATTTGATTGTACACGGATGTCCTGAGTTTCAGTCTGTAAAAGAAAGAGACTCTTCAGAGAATTCTTGTGAGCTTAGTGTTTATGAAGCACTTTAGAGAGAAAAAAAATTGCTGTTTAAAATTTAATAATAAGTATTATTGGTGATATTATGAAGAAAAATAAACAAAATAGTAGAGAGAGAGGGCCTATATAAAGCTAATCCCTGATCAAACTATAAAGAGAAAAGGTAGGAGACACAAACTGACCTTTCAAAGCATAAAGCCACAAGAAAAAAGTGAGGCAGACTCAAACTTGACGTAAATATTTTGGTATCTTACTAATTTCATATTTGTTCCCTAGGGGTTTTTTTTCCATTTTTATTTTATTTATATATAACTCAAGCTCCTATGAGCCACAAGGTCATTGTTGTTTAAATTTATTCTTATTATGCAATCAAATTATAAAAAATAAGAGGTAGAAAGCTTTTTATCCCAGAACATACTTAAACACACATTTCTCTGACTTGAAATTGATTTCACATTAGTTTTCTGCACTACCTTGCGATAGCTAATAATCAGCTATCTGTCAGGCCCAAATAATGTTTCCAAGTTTTATCTTCTTTTATGCAATATCAATATTTAAACAACAGTGAAAACATATTAAAAGACCTTTAATGAAGTCTATCTGGAAGAGACTAATTGAATACCCATCTATAAAACACTATGCTTTAGCAAAGGGACTCAATTGATCTTCATATTTATATGGTTCCTATCAAGAGAGTAGTATCTGAGCACTTCCCAAACATTGGTGTATGTATCCACAGAAAAAAACTGAAAAGTTTAAGGAGTATTTAAAGACTTTTTTTTTTTTGTTGCAAAAATCTTGTTGGTCTAATAAAAGATATCATCTCTGCTATGAGTCTTGATTGTCTATTTTATAGATGGGAATTAATGCTCAAAGAAAAAAGAATGGAAACTACTTGCCCAAGGTTATGTGGATGGGGAGTTGGATCCAGATCTTCTGGGTTTCCATTCCTTGTGTTCTGCTAGTTGTAGAATAAACAAGGTAAACATAAAGGGTGTGATTTTTCCTGTGCTCCACACTATGCTCAGCTGTCCATGCCTGTGCAAATGGATGAGAATGCTACCAGCTTGCATAACTAAGCAGAGAATACTGAGCTGATTGCACCTTAATGTCCACTTTGGACTCACTGGGGCTAAGTACAGATAGTGCCTGAGGCTGAAGTGATTCAGTCTTTGAAGGGTAGTGTAAACTGCAGAGATTAAATTGAAACAGGAATTTACCTTTGATTCAGGTAATGCATCTACATGCCTGCAGTGGTTCAGGCCAGAAGCCAGGGGGCACTAAAGCACAGGTCTCTGGCATGTAGCCAGCATGGGTGTGTTTGCTTCCTCTTCCGGCTGCCCCGAGGTATCTGGGATTTGCAGTCTACAGTCACAGCAGCAGGACTCTGCATCACTTCCTCTTCCTGCTTCCAGGTGCCTCTTGGATTTGTAGTCCACAGACACAGCCAGCACTAAGTAAACAGGGCAGGGCAGCTCCATACTCAGAGGAAGGGAAGTTTAACACCGCCCCTCCTTCCCTGGCCCCAGCCCCTAGCTGGAGTTTTCTTGTGGGGGAAGGAGGATAGTGAGCCAGCCAGTGAACCAGCCCTCACTGCTCCAGCTACAGAGCAGAAGAGCCAGACCAGCTGTGCTTTCTGGAGTATACAGCCCAGCCCAGGGCTGGAAAATGCTGGGATACTGGGGGAACTGTGATTTAATTTGAACCAGGGAGGGGTCCAGGACAGAAGTTCCATAAACTGATTTGAGCTCAATCAGTTAAGTCTGATACTACGTTCAGCCAGGTTTATCTTAAACCAGTTTCAACCATTTTGAAACTGGTTAGTGTGCACTGAACTTCTATTCTGTTACAGGTTTAAACCAGTTTCTGATCACTTAAACCGGTTTATGTGTAATAGAATGTGTCCCTAGCCACTTTCACATGGAAGTAATGATAACGCAAGGTCAGGAGAGTGAAGTATCAGGTCCATGGCAATTTGTCTAGCCTGGCTAGTTGGGTAAGTGAAATCCCTACGACTTTCTCACTACACAAATTTTCCAGCAACAGCATATTCTGTTTTCCTAGAGAATCAGTGTTAACTCTAGACATTGCAACTAAAAGCTGAAGGTCTGAAGAGTATTTTCAAGAAAAGGAGAACCTAACCCAGCATTGTTTAGACTTCACAGTAGCTTGGAGAAGAACCACGGGTGTCTCATTCCGATTAGGAACGGTATTTTCGGTTGAGAGCAGAAGTAGGCTCCCCCTGCGTGACTAGTGGAAGGAGCAGAACTCAATTCAGGTAACATGCTTCTGGTTTGATAGGGCTCTCAAAACAAGGGAAAGTGTAACAACAGAGGGTGAGACAGACAAAAGGAAAATGGAGACTTGTGGAAAGGTCTGTTAGGTGTGAGAGCTGTGGAGAGTGGCAGCCAGAGTCATGTCTAGGGTACAGCAAGTCGGGGCGACCACCCTAGGCCCCACGCTTTGGGGGGGCCCTGCAGAGCTGGGCAGAGCAGCTCCTTCCTAGAGCTGGCAACTCAACCCTGCGCCACGGAAGAAGCATGAAGTCTCTTTCACCACACACAAGTAAAATATCTGCTAATGTTATGCTGTCAGATCAGTGATTTCAGAGGTGTGTTTCCAAAGGTATTGACACCTTTAAATCTAATTCCTCTGTTCTTAAGAACACGTGTTTCCAGGGATCAGCTGCTTCTTTCCACTGCTCCTCTCTTTAAAAAAAAAAAAAAAAAAATGCTTATTAAAGCTGTTTCTGCAAGCAGTCTGTTTAAGAAATGTGAAGATGGATAAACAAGGCATTTTACACATCTGTTTTTTGTGGAAGTGAAGTCAGCACTGTTTCAATGAAGTATGTTACCATTTACATTTACTCTAATACCCATGTGGTTCAAACGCTGCTATAGAAAATTAACAAACTGGACAGTTAATTGCTTTGAGTGCCTTTCTAAAGTTCACAGAGTGATTACTTCACAGAAGCATACTGTGCCATATTAATGGGCTCACATCAAGCCTCTTTTTAAGTGTGTTTTGTTTTTTTAAATGCTTATGTGTCTGCAATTTAAGGATCCTCTGAAGGAGAATTGCTGGTTGACAAGAACTAACCTGATTACAGACTACTTTATAAAAACTCCAGTGTGTGTTTTCTTGGGTCATGTTTGTTTTCCATGTGGGCAAGTGCTCTCACACCTTTGCTTCCAGGACAGAAGGTGTCCACTTCAGAGCAGGGCCACAGGCTCAGACCTGGCCCTGATGTTCCTTTTGTTGAGCACGACAGCACTCAGATCTGCCTTCCTGTGGAGAAGGCAACTCAGAATGACAATGCAAATGGGAAATTCAGAGTGATAAAGGATAAACTGTGGTATCCTGTGAAACTGGTCCTGTCTGACTTAACACAGACTGCATATGGGAGGCTCTGTTAGTAAATACAATTATTGCATTGCTATAGTTAACCTTTTACATAAAGCAGTTATTCTGGCTGGCACTGCTTAATGTGATACGAAAAAAAGGTTGTGATGGTGGTGAGGAGCCTGCCGCTCCCCACCCCCACCCCCCGCCACATCTGCCTGGTCCAGCAATGAACTTTGCTTCCATCTCCTAAATTTAATCCCATCTCTCCAGTCAGTTCTGCCCTCTGAAGAACCTGCAGGTTGTTACATCCTCCCCTCTGCTCCCTGCTCCCTGCAGCTCCCACATCAGTTCCTCTGCCTGCAGCCCCCATCATTTTTCCCTCTGTCCCCAACCTCCTTTCTGCTCATGCAGCAGCTCATGACATTCCTAGGAGAGGTTGCAGCAGGGTCTCTCTCCCCCTTCTTAAGCTGTGTTGTTTGGACCAAGGGGAAACAGGAAAACAGGCCAGAGAAGCCATCCATTTGCTCTTGGGGGGCAGAAGGGAACAGAGTAGCCCTGAAATGCTGGGATTCTTTCTTCCTGTGAAATGGTGTCATTAAGAAGTAGAGAGAAGAGCTCTTACATTTCCTGAAGCAGTCAAGGTTGTCCTGCTGGGGTAGGGACAGACATTACACATAAAGTGGTTTAGATGATCAGAAACTGGTTTAAACCTGTAACAGAACATAAGTTCAGTGCACATAAACCAGTTTCAGAATGGCTGAAACCGGTTTTAAGATAAACCTGGTTAAATGTAGTATCAGACGTAACTGATTTAGGTCAAACTGGTTTATGCAATGTCTGTCCAAAGCCCCTTCCTGGTTTAAGTTAAACCAGATTCCCCCAGCATCTCAGATGTTTTGCAGCCCTAGGCTGGGCTGCCTGCTCCGGAGGTCAGGACTGACCCCACCCCTCTGTTCTCTAGCCAGAGCTCCAGTGGAGACTGCAGGCACAGCCACATCTGCCTGGCTTCCCCTCGCCCCAACCCAGCCCTCACCATTCACTGCCTAAGCAGGGATCCTCCCCTCTCTCCCTCCCATCTCCCACAGCATGGACCCCAGCCTCATACCCCATAGCTAGCGTGTGGTATACTAGCTAATGCTGAAAGGTGTGTGTGTCCAATTTCACTGGGACAGGACAAAGGCAGACAGGACAGTGTCAGCTTAGGGCTTTTTGGAGCTAATCAACAGGTCATCTGGTAATGTCCCTCCATTCCTTCCTTGGAAAACGCTGTTTAAAAAGAGCTTGAACTAATGAGAGAAGTTTTTGTTTTCTTGATGGGCTGCTAAATACTGTGTTATCACCTCCTTGCTGGCTCCCTCACCTGTCTGGTTTGCAGACGGTATGAAGATGCAGGGAGAGGGAGATTGAAAAGCTCAGTATCATCAACATATGCCTGCACTGCACACCTCCCCTTTGCCTCAGAGTGCTGGCTGGGGTCTGGCAACACTCCCACCCCTTGAGCAGTGAGCGGGGAAAAGCTTAAGACGGTGCAGGCAGGGTGGGGGTTTACACCCCTTCCTAATCAAAGCTTCCTGCTGGGGCTTGCCCATGTCCCACTTCAGCTCAGTACTATGCAAGGGAAGGGAGGGGTGCTGTAGTGCCCCTTGGCCTCTAGCCTGAGCCACTGCAGCATGTGCCTGCATTTCCTCAGTTCAGAGGGAATGTCTGGACACTTGCAAATTGGTTTGACCTAGCCAAGTTAGACTAACCAGCAAAGATTGAATCAATTCAGGCTCAGGCTTTTTGAATGTCTGTCCCCAGCCCTGGAAGTTAGCAGTGGGGTTGGCAGCCAATCAGAAGGGATTTCCTCCTGTAGATGGTACACCTTCCAGTGATTTTACTCGTTATGGAAATTTAATTTCCTAGGTCTGTGTTCCAGTATATTTAAACCTGCTTGGACAACAAGAACCAAAATTGACTATCTGTAGCTGCAGCAGTAAAAACGGGGTAAATATAAGAAACATTTGCAAAGGAGTGAGCCGGCAAAGGCAGTTGTTGCTATCATTATTATTGGATGGATTCAAAGCTAGAATCACCATTCATCCAGGATTTAAGAAAATAAAGTACACCATAGTAAAATGCAGTGGATGGATGATACAAGCAGCAGAGCCCCTTCAGTTCCCTTCCTTCCAGACTTAAAAATCTTGAATTGTTAATGCTTTGAAAACCCTGAAGTCAGAAAAAAATCAATAGGAAAAAACTCAAATTAATTTATTCTTTCTATGAGAGGCAGGAATTTCTTAGGGTGAATGATATTTTATTGGACCAACTACGTAGTTGAGAGAAAGTTAGACAAGTGTTGAAATGCAAGTTATTCTTCATTCAGTCTCTGATCACAGGAAGCCAGGCACAACATAGCCCTCTTTATTCTTTATGGGAGTGGTTTGCAAAAATGCAAATTTTTGTTCAAAAGTTTCATCTGAATGTTTCTCATTTGTCCAAAGGATTCTTTCAAAATGGATTTAACAGAGACCTAATTTAGCTATGTAAGTGAATAAGGACATTTTTTAATGTTGGCTAAGAGTTTACCCATATATCTGCATTGCACAAGGTAAAATCTAGTGTCCTCTGCCTTTGAATTTTATGTGGAGAACAGCATTAAGAAAAGCCCTTCTCACTTGAGCAAAAATTCCTAAGCAAGCAAGCATTCTAGAAAATGGATAAAAGTCAAGGTCAGCTGTTTCAGAGCAACTTCTCAATTTCCTATGATTGCACCCAAAGTGCACATTCTCTTGCAGAAGAAGCAGGTCATCTTTTATATTCTCTACTTTGAGGAAACAAATCAGAGCCTTGTAAGATCAATTTGTAGCATTATACTAGTTCACTTGCAAGTGCTCTTTTCAGTAATGGATTTCTTTAAGATCTTTACTCATTACTATCCAATGCTCAGTTTGCCTTCTGACCTGCCATTTTAACCACCTGCAGCATAAAAATAAATCAACTCCTTGCTTAGATTTACAATAGAACTCTTACCTCTGACAGTAATTTTTGTTTGATGATTTAAGTAAATTATCTAAATGGTAGAAAGATGTTGAGCAAAAGTATCCCTGGTGCAAGTCCCATGGAATGGTTGTTATAATCGGGGATTGACAAAACCTTGATTTGTAAGATGTTTGCGTGCCAGGGTGGGGTTTTACAAGGGGGCCCAATCCTTGTGGTGGCAGGACATCCTGCCCACAAGCTCCTCTCCCTGCTGCCAGGGTCAGACTGCCTGTTTTGGCTCAGGCCCTGGGTTTATATGCCCTAAAGACGGGTCCCTCTTTGTCATGTGGCTCCGTAGCCACACGCAAAGGAGTTTCCCTTTTTAAATTGAGGGCCAGCGTGCTCCTACCACCACAGCTCCATACAACCAGCCTGGCCTGCTGCATTCTCTTAAAGCAGGGGCAGGGAATTATTTCAGGTGGAGGGCTGCTTACTGAGTTTTGGCAAGCTATCGAGGGCCACATGACAGGCAGCTGGGGGTAACCAATATTACTTTTCTATGTGGTGTTATAAAGAGTAGCGTGGCTTTAGCATACTTAACAGTGCTTGCATTGATCTGCATCTGTTGTACTTGAATCTGTGAGCCTGTCCCTGTGATTCAGCCAAGCTGTACTCAACCCAGGCTTCAAACGGCATGAAGGAAAGGGTACCTGTGTACCCCCTTTCTCCTTAAGACTGCCAGAGACCTCTGTAATCCTGTGACATAAGTTGGAGCAACAGGAGCTCTAATGCAAGGACCTGTTACGCCAGCCGGGATCCTCAATCCACAGCAAGCCTCTGACCACACCTTTCCTCCTGTTTTGTCCGTTCTACCAAGAGACTTCTCAAGCTTTGGTGTAAAGCCAGCTCTGTGCTGCACAGGGATTTCCTGTACTGTAGGAAACCTTGGCTGGGTTTGCCCACTCCCTGGCCTTTTTCTACCATTAGAACAGTACAGATGGGTTGAATAACCCCAGGGGTCTGGCCCTCTGATGGTCTGGGAGTTATAGTAGTTATAATCATTGGAGGTAGCACAGAAGAGATCCCTTTCAAGTCCAACATGGTGGCTATTGCATTTTACTGGGAATGGTGTTTGGAAACCTTCAAACCCTCTAACTCAGGGCAGTTATACATGCTTGGGATAAATTAGCTGAGGACTACATTTCTTTTCTTTTTTAAAGTGCACTGATGGACTCTGTCCTGAGCTGCTTAAAAAAAAAAAAAAATTAAAAAACAGATGCAAGTCAGTGCAAGCGGTGGTCCATTTTGTGCAAAAAGAGTTAGTGTTTCTGTTACATCCTAGCAGAATGCTTTTCTTTGGTCTGTATTAACAATCAGCCTTTTCCCTGGTTTCCTCAAACTGGCACAATGTAAGATACTGCAGCCTAAGCCTCAGTTGGTGTAAAATGACATCAGTGTAGTGAGGTCAAGATGGTTGGCTGAGGAGCTGGCCCGAAGTCTGTAAATGGAGTGTGTTTAATATTTCAGTACAGTTTATAGTCTGTCATCAACAGTATGTCTTTAATTAATGCTGCTGTAGCTTTACTGCTCTGGTTTAAGCAGGGGGAAATACCTCCTACAAAGATTATGCTTTTTTCTTTGCAGTTTTGTATGGAGTTGAACCAGCCGACTCTGCCAAACATCCGCAAGTGGAAGGGCCCTAGAGGATGCTGGAAGGGTGTTGTTTCCGAGAAGCCCTCAGGCCAGCTACATAAGGTACATTAATCCCCAGCACTTGACCTTTTGCTTCACTTTGTTTTGCTCAGATCAAGGACATATTTTTAATTTGTTAAGCCAAAGCCTTCTGCAATTTTTTGGCAAGGTTGCAACTCTCTTGTGATTTGAGCTGACTCTTCATATGGTTTTTGGTTTGACTTTGCTATTGATTTTTAGAAAGAATCATTTTTCATAATCTTTAGGAATACTTATGCTAGGAAAAAAATGTATATAAAAAAACCAGTATGTGTAGCAAAGGTCAGGAGATAGGCCTGCATCCTGACATGCTGAGGTACTTCCGACTGCTTTTCTGTTAGTTGACTAAGCTTGCTATATGATAACACGTTAGGTAGAAGTTAGACGTTTCCAGTGTTCTTCCTTCACAAATGAAGACCACACAGATAGTCCATTCAGCATGCTCTTCTCATCTGGAAATGTAGTTTATGCTAGACATTCCATAAGTTGCATCACATGTATTTAAAATACGCTGTGGTAACATTAAAGAACAAACCAGTCAGACCCTACAATGTTTTTTCCACACAGCATTTCCTGTATTTGGAAAATTGTAGTGAAGTCTTTATCCTGCAGTGCAGTAACACTTGCTTAGTTGCATCTCCTCCTGCTGAAAATATTCAAAATATAGTGAAAAAATATATTAGTGTACAGTGGGCTAACCCATTTCAAGCCATTTTCTTTCCTTTGTTGGAGATGCTTTCCTACTGGGATTTATTGCAAATGTCTTAAACATTAGATCAATAAAATACAGCATTTAAAAGTTTTGCAAACTATCCCCATTAACCTTACAAAAAGATTAAATATTAACTGGCTGTATCTAGAAGTCTTACTTGGGTCTTAGTCTTCCATGTCAGCAGACTGAGCAAGGGCTGAATCAAAATCATTATTAACTCTTGTTTTGTAGATAAGGACCTGAGAGAAAAGGGGGATGAATGATTTACCCAAACTACAGAGGAAGTCTGTACCCAAACCATGAACAAAACTTTTTTTTCCCCCATGGACTCTTGTGTGCTTTAGCAAATAACAAATCTGACTATTCTATTGAACCATTTACTAAGCCAAGAAATTAATCAGTTAATGGCCCAGTAGGAAAGACATGCAAACATTCTGTACATAAACACATTACAGTAAAGTAATGCATCTTTGTTGCCTATAGTACTTTCAGCACAAACTACATCCCAAGACATTCTCCTGTGTTAAATAATGCAAGAAAATAGATTGTGTCTGAGGCCTGGGCTTCCACGCATCCATTTTATTTGGCAGAGGCACCTCCCATCACATTTGCCTTGTCAGCCCATCCAAATATTGATTTCTAGTAGTCACTTTAAGAGAAAATCTGGAGCCAGGGAATGGAGGGAACAAGGGAAAGTGTTTCCCCTTTGCCTCATCTTTGCTTATACCCTCTGATAGATATTGAACAATAAATAGTCTTTTGCTTGATAAAATAATTGTGGCACTATTTCAAAGCAGCAAGCAGTCCCAAACTTAGCTAGGAAAGACTTTTAGCATGCCCTAGTGCTTTCTTATAAACCTTATGCAACTATTTCTTTATAACTGCTGGAAATGGACAGCTGTTCTCTGGGGTGGATTTAACTAGAATTTATTTGGAGGGAGGTATTAAAAATGGCAGTAACATGTGTATGTATGTGCAGGTGGGAGAGCAAGAAAGAGTGGTAGTGAGAGAGTGCCACAATTATTTTATCAAGCAAAAGACTATTTATTGTTCAATATCTATCAGAGGGTATAAGCAAAGATGAGGCATGATAGCTGAGTCAGGTCTCCTGGACTAAATAGGGAACAGAGGTCAGAGGAGTTCCTACTATGTTCCTTGAAAGGCTGTAGCTTATGCTCCACCACTGCCCATGAGGCTTGGAGCCATACTACTAATGCAATACCACAACTTACCAAATTGTTGGCAGAGGTGAGCAGTGCTGCAAGGTATATGGTTGTAACTCAGCTGGAAAACAGTCATAAGTGGCTGTAAGTAGCAAACCAGTATAATTTCAGTCGTTGGCATAAGCAAGTTTCTTGGAAATCAATGGAAGTTGTAGGCTGAGATGCTGCGTTACATCTGAACTGAATTTGGTCAGTGGAACATTTAGGTAACGTGAATGATTGGAGGAGTTTACTGTCTATCATTTGTAGCTTTGCATTTTTCGTCTCCCTTCTCCCCTGGCAAACATAATAAGTTAAACTTATTTTACGTTCTGAATTAACACGGATTTTTCCATTTTTCTCTGTTACATGTTTTCTTAATCGCTGATGGCAATGCCTTTGACTTCCCTGGGCATTAACATGCTGTAGACTACAGAGAGCTGAAGTTAACCCTATGCGTATTATAGTACAATGCCAGAATGTTTAGTGCTTTCTTTTTTTTTAACCAGCTTTTCCCTTTTGTATTTTAGGGTGTTGAATATTCAGGCTTTCTCTGGGACACGACTGCTGGCATTGAGCTGAGAGATGCTTCTTGTCAAGAGAATGCACACACCAACGGCAATGGGAAGCACATCTATCCTCACCCTTATCTTGCCCATTTCAAGGTAGTTGCATGGTATTGGGCTTGCCATCTTAGTTAAGTTTTTATTAAAATTAATTATTAGATAGAAAATCTTAAACTGCTACATCGGATGAATCATTGGATAAGTAAAAGTTGCCTGACCTTGACTGGAAGCTGGTATGTTTGTTGGCTTGCTGCCTGATTGGTATAGTATTTTGACTATTATGATAAAGCATGAAGAGACCTATTCTCCAAACTGAACAGGCAAAGGGAAACAGAGTTCAAGACCAAGAAGCACCTGCTTCCTTCTGCTCCCATGAGTTGAGATATAACAATAATCAATGGGTTTCAGTGAAGCGCATTGTGGAGCAGGAAGGAGGAGTGTTTTCACTGTGGCATGTTACACCTTTCTATCTGCACAAAGGAAGTTCCTCCACACTGAGCATGCCTACACGAGGCATTTACTGCAGATCTGACTAATTAGCCCTGCAGTAAAATGCCGGCATCCACACTTGTAGTGCTATCAGGCTGGATTAAGCTACCTCCACTAGGATACTGCTGCCATACACAAGTACTATCCTATGGGAGAGTTATTTACTCCACAATGTGTGTATAGTGGCTGACTGGGCTGGGACACTAGGGTGCTATAGTGCAGGGGCTGCCTGCTGACTAGCCCTGCACTGGAGCATCCTTGTCCCCCAGCCAGCTCCTCTGCAACTGCTTGAGCTGGGTTGATGCAATCCTGGCCTGGCAGGCTGAGCCCCGGGGCTGCTCTGCCCCAGCTCAATGTTCTGTGGTCCCAGGCACACATGCAAATGCAGCGCTTGGGATCAATAAGCCCGTGCCAGTTTATTCAGCCATGCTAATTTCATGTGTAGACACACCCATTCATGCCACAGACTCTGATGGGGTGGATTTGGTGACATGAGGCTGAATGGGACTTTGTCTGTGGCAATGGCCTCATTCAACTATATGTCAATGCCATCTTTGTTCCACCGGACCTAAATGAACTGCTGTAAAGGTAGAGCAGGTTGGGATAGAGTCCAATAGAACGTGACCATAAACTTTTTCTTTGTGGGGAGGAGTAGACAGGACAGGTTACATAGTGTGGACACACAAGAGCTACAGAACTCTTGAGAGGTGTGCAGGCTGACCTCTCTGATGCTAGTCAGACTCAAATCTTGTTTGTGATGGAGAAATGTAGGACCAGTTGCATCACAACATTTCCAGGCTTTATCACTGACTCAACAACACATGTAGGAGTATTAGCAAGCTAGAGACATGGATTATCCGTCTGAAATAGGGTCCCCATCTACATGTCTGTGCTTGTGTGAACATACCAGACCTACTCAAAGAACCTGCCTGCAAATGAAATAGTATGATGCTGCAGTTCAAAACAGGGGAATTTGATTTGAAGGACTTGGATGCCTTTAATGATGTTTGTAGACTTTTCTTAATAAATACAGACAGGGCAAAAGTCTGTTAGGGACAATTAACTCTTAAGAAAGGTACTTACTTTCCATATATATCACCTTGTGATCTGTATTCTAGCCCTTACCTTAAATATATGTTCACTGGACCCAGTGAGCAAACAGGTGTTTTGTGCTTGGTCAGTATGACATTTCAGTGCTGATCATAATTCAGGATACTTAACACTTGTAATAACTGAACAAAGTTGGCATGATTTGTTTTTTCTTTGTCATGGCATGTACTATAGTTGTACCCAATCCAAAGAAGGTAATAACTTACAGAAAACAACATGTCCAGAACGGAATGGCTAGAACTGTGTTGCAGCTGGATCTGTTAGATATCTTCCTTGTACTTTTTAAAAGAAAAGGCATAGTGACTGAGCCTAAGAGTTAAAAACAGGTGCTATAAATGAAATTACGTGACTGAGGACTCTAAGTCTTTATGAATGTTCCAACTTCTTTTCCTCTGTTTGCTGTCATTTAGGTTGGAATGAATGATCTAACACTAGTTAACCTTCATCTGGCCTTGTCACATTCAGCTGGAGAGAACACAGGGAAGAATCATGATAGCCACAGATTAGCAACCTTTGCACAGACTCTGCAGGAAACACTGAAAGGTATGATATTATTTTAATCCTAGGACACATGCACAGTCCTACCAACCTAATTAGAATTAATTAAAAGCAATCCAAGCTAGTGGATGCATGTTCCATAAGCACCCTGTGGCAGGCTGCTGGTCTCAGGGGCTGCAGCCCTAGCTGCAGGTAGTAGGAAAATGATTACAGGCTTGCCTGGAGGACTGGGCCAGGTAAAAAAGAATTGGCTGGCTCAAAGGAAGTTAAAAGGCTCCCAGGAAAGGGGGAAGAGAGAAGGAGGAATATATGGCTAGTGACTGCAGTACTGAGCCCAGGGTACTTTCTCGGGGTCTGATAAAAGGCTGGAAGATTTGAGATAACTGTGCATTGTGGAGCCAGAGGCTGTAGCAGTGATCCAGGGAATTCCCTTCAGAGAGAAAGAGAAGACTGCAGTGCTGCATAAGTATCACTGAGCTGGAGTTGCCCTTTCAGGGTCTGGAAGAAGACCTAGGCTGCGAGTTAACCCTTTTCTGGCTGTGCCTCTGTTTGCTGATTTGCAGGTTTATACCGTATCCTGTGGAGCAAATTTGCCCAGGAAAATAAAGACTGACGATATAAACTGACAACCCAATAAACACCCAAATTGTCGTTTTACAACCCTCATTTATAGTTAAAAATATGTATTCTGTCCTTCAGTGAATTTCTCAAAGTATGTTTCTCCAAATTTTTGTTGTTTTAGTCACAAACTCCTTAGTGCAGGGATTATCGCCTTGGGCTGGGTACATTCTTATTGCTTAACAATTAACAGTCATTAAGACTCAGAGGCCTGCTTCAGTTTCATACTGATTTCCCATTGACTTCATTGGAGGTACTCCTGATTTTACTGCAATTTAAGACCCAATTCCAGGAAGCATCATGATGTCAGTAGAACAATTCGCATGCTTAACGGTATGCACACATTTAAGAGTATGCTAAAAATGGGGCCTAGATTAATTCAGACTCCAGCCTGGTGAATCTTTAGAGAGAAAGAAATGTTACATTTTTGCTTGTGAAAATCTGTCTCTCAAGTTTGGAAAGTGCTATACATCTTTCAAATTGTCTGATGCTCATTAAAGAAATAAGAAAAAGTGAAAAACCAGATTTCAGTCTTGTCACACTGATGTAAATTTTGAGTAAATTCCAGAGGGGTTATGCTGGATTAAGTAAATGAGAGTAACATTTGTAATTTAATTGATAGATTCTTTAGTCTAGCTGTTCCATTTCTCACCACTTCTTTTCCTGACACTTTTGGGTTGAGCTCAAAGAGTTTCCTATGAGGCTAGCAGTTCTTATTATTGTTGATGCTAGAGGTCTTTTAAAGATAGGAAAATCTAGTACCTTGTTTATTTTTTAACAAAGGCATAAGAGCGTTAAAAGGTTGAGTAACAATTTGGTAACTTTTAATGTGGCTGTTTTGCAAGGTCAATCACTTGGAAGAATCTACACACATCTCCATGTGTGCAGTTTTTATGACTACTCTGTTGTTTTCCTTTGAGCTGCAAGATGTCAGTCAGGGCTATTTTTAAGTTCTTTTCACTTAACTCTTAGTCCTAATAACTTGAAAGGATACTTAAAAAACAAAAGGATTGTTTATATAATCACTTTGAGCCAAATTCAGACTTGACATAACTGGATACACTTTATGGAAACCAACAGAGGTGCCTTTACACTTGGTCTGACTTTGGGCCTACTTCTTTAGGAGTTTTATTTATTCTTGTTTTGACTTTCCTGTGGTTGGAGCATTAGTACAGTCTGGTTGAGTAAGGTACAGCTTCTCACCTTAGGTAGGGATTCAAATTACTTGTTTCATTTAGAGAGTGCAGTGCATCTTTTTCAGACTTTGAATATTCAGTCCCTGATTAAGAATGAACTGCGAGTGCACGCATAACTTTGCAGAAGTCAGTCAATCTTTTGAAGTCATTTACTTAAAACTACTTTGGTGAGGGAGTGTCTGAGGCCATACATCTCCCTTGAGAGAAAAACCAAGACTGCTAACTGTGTAGTGGCTAGCCCTGCCATCATTGACATTAGCAGTCTTATCATTCATTCTCAAACTTTATTTCCTTGAAGAGGACATTCAGGAAAGTTGTGAGAAGATATCTCTGGAACCTTTCTGCTCTCTTTCAGCCTGGTTTTAGCTTTGGATATTGTGATTTCAGTGGTTTTCTTCATCAGTATTCTTCTTGCCCTGGATAAAGGCTCTTTGTCAGTATGATTCTTTTAGGTCTTTGAATTGTGTTGGGTAGGCCTGGTCAAAAGCAACTGTGAGGATGGACAGGATTGTTCTTTGGAAGCTCTGTTGCATCCTCTTTTTCAAAATACCAGAAGCTGCTTTACTGAATAACTGTCCTCACATACTGGTGATTACTCTCTGTAGGGTTGAGGAAAGATCTCTTCTTTTGCCTTTGCTGCCTGACGTTGTTAGAGGTATCCATGAGCTAAATGATGCTACAGGACTAGCATGAAATAGCATGAAACTGGTTCTTTTTCTGCTCTCACAGTTATTAGCTGAAATGGGGCATGGGTGGTTATAAACTTGTTGAATCTTGATTGGGACAAAGGGAGGTAGAGGTGGTGGTCATCTCAAAATGGATAGGTTTACCTGCTCTTTCTTTTGTGTGTAGGTGGATTGTCCAGTCCTTGTCAGATTGGGTACTTTTGCACCTCAAATGCAGAAGCTGAGAAAATTCCCAGGTAGCTGAGATCAATAGATATATTATCCTGTCAGTGGTGGGCTGGGAGATTGGAGACCTTCCCTCTTTGATGCAGACTTCATTTCAGTTTACCATGTCATTGTCGTGTCCATACTGGACGAATGCTGTCAGCTCGTGGGTGGGGCTGCACTGCTCAGAAGTTTCAAATATTGAAAATCCTGTTCCCTTGCTTAATCAGGCAGGGGCTGCTGTGAACATATGATACCTGCAGCCCATGCATTGCACTAGTATCCCACCTGCTTCCAGGAGCAATTCCTGGTGTCAGTCATTTTAGCTCCTTGGTTTAAATCTCAGCAGATAGCTCTAAAGACAGTCACTCAAAGCAATATGATAGAATAGATATTTAGATTCATAAGGGAAATTATAGTTCAAAGATTCAATAGAAATGATCACATCTGTGCAGGATTAAAAAACTAGTGATAAGGTTCTTGCCTCTCTGTCCTCTTTGATCCACTTTAGGCATCTATGTAGGCTTTTAAAATGGCACATTCTGTTTGTATCACTAAATTAGAAGCATGCAAGTGAACCATTTGCTTCCAGAGTGAGTCTGTCCTTATTTGTTCAAGTTAAGGGTCCACCTGAGCCTAACAGCCCTTAGAACTAGTTAAGACATTCCAGTTTCTGCAGCTAACAGCACACAAGGGAGTGATGGGGTCACCATCACATTCAGTTGCCTTTTACTCCCCAGCCCAAATGACCAGGGGACATAGATCTAGGTCAATTGGGGAAAACCTTTGGCATGAGTCCAGAGCAGGACTTGAACTCATGCCTTTGGAAACCTAGCCAGGCCTCATCTGCCCTGTCATTGCACCCAGATATCTTTATCCATTAGTCAAGCATCTGTCCTGCCAGACTAAGGAGATTGGGATGTTGCATTGTATTACTGAGGCTGCATTGATCCGATTCATTTTTCTTTCTTTTATCACATCTACAGTGTGTTTGGTTTGAAGGAATAGACACACCAAACTTAATATGGGTGGCAACCATCTTGTGCATATTTGCACAAAAAAATAGAAGTGGCACGTTACTAATTAGAGATTGAACAGTGGGCATGTTACATTTCAAGAGGATACCTTCATGCATTCACTTATAGCTGTGGTTCTCAACAGTTTTAAACTCAAGGCACCCCTCAGCAGATTCAAGGCACCCCTTGTTAGATAAAAATGCCAGCTTTTAGTTTTGACTCTTTTTTTTGACTGCTCTTTTTTGACTGCAGAAATATAATAGAACAATTCTTTTATTGGAAAGAACTGAGGAAGACGACAAGAGGTCAGAATGTTTGTTTTTAGCTATGGATTTCTGTTTGAAATCTCTGAGTTTATCTTGTGTAGTACCCCACAGCACCCTTGAAAGGATCTCAGGGCTCTTCACTGTACTCTGGTTGAGAATCACTGACTTACAGGATTTTAAAATAGTATTAAAATGGAGTTAGAATATGAACGTAAACTAATTCCTCCAAAGTGATTCTTCCATAATGCACTGATTTCCTCCTCCTCCCCCCCCCCCCCGGTGACTTCAAATGGCACTGAGTGTAGCACAGCTTATTCTTTTGAACCTGGGGAGGGAGGCCACTTTGCAAACTGAAAAGAAACATCCTGGTGTTTGTGATCATCTTAGTAACATGAAGTTATTGGTAGTTTCTCTACCAGCTGAATTATTTTTAATTGGACAAAAGCTAATAACGCACCCACCCCTTCTGTTCCAAATACTGCAGCATGGTTTTGCACCAGACTGTTTATTTATCTAGCTCATAACTGTGGTTCTTTTTTCCATGTCAACAGCATAGGTAAAAAAAGATATCTCTGGGAATAGCTGAATAGGGTTTGTTGTTTAACTTGAGCTCCCTCTACTGGCTGAGTACTTCTATAGCAACCAAACATAATGTGTGGGTTGTACATCAACGCTGGATATCAAAAACACAAAAAAGAGCAAGGAATTTAAAGTAATTTTCTGATGTCAAGTTTTGGGCTGTTTCAGCGTACCTGTGGCTCTGTTAGCAGCCTACCTATTGCCATTTAGCAAGCTGTAAGGCAAGAATGTCATTGGTTCATGTGGAATTTCATGTGGTCATCCCTGAGCTGCTGGGATTGGTTTGAGTTAGGTACCAACAGTGTGTTTGTTAAGGAATGAACGGCACAAAGTTGTCTCTGGCTTGATTCTCCACTCACAACAGTGTGCAGCAGGGATCTCTTGACAGCCCTGGAACTACCCAGTAGGTATATGAATGTGTTCCGAAGTTGTATTTCTTATTTCAGTGATAGGGCTGAAGTTTTCAAAATAAGATGCCATACCTGGGAACTAGACAATTTTCTATATGTATTAAGGGTGGAATTTTTAAAGGATGAATGTGTTTCTCTAAAAATCCTGGTCAGAGAGAGTTCTGAGGCACCCAGGACTCAACAGGATCTTTGAAATTACTTGGGCAAGTAAGAAAATAAACACAACTTTCATTGTCCTCTTTTATTATTTCTGAATTACAAAGAAAGATGTTGCTGTATTTGCCATAAGGTTCATCGGTTTCCTTTGGCATTTCTGGTTATATTTCCTTTGAAATTTCCAGAATGATTTATGGTTTTAGAAAAATTGTTCTGTAATATAGTGATTTTGAAGCAGAGATGTATACTTGAGTAAGATTGTGTCGTCTTGGGAGTCTCCCCAGAATGCCTCATGAATCTGTCTCTCTCAGCAAAACTGTAAAGCAGAGCATCAGGCAAGTTTTAGTTCAACATATAGATCTTAACAAAAATAGAAGCCTTCTACAAAGTTTGGATTCCTAAAAAACCTACAAGGCCAGAGACGCTTGGTGGTAGGAGCTGTCTGTCATTGCTTACAAAAGAACACTGAGGAAGGTGAGTGAAGGTGACGAGGTGATGTGGGTTGTAACGAGGATAAAATCCATAAAGCAAACAAGCAGCATGAATTATGAAATATACTGTGGTTTTTCAAAATTCTTTTTTTTTAATTGTTGTCATTTGAATGGCTGGTAGTAATATAGGGATTCAGTAAAGAAGATTTCTAATATAGTATGTCGTGTTAAGGAAACAAGCAGCCCTATGTAGAGTGGATCCGGCATTGTTACTTATCAGTTATATCTTTCCCCTATGTCCCATGTTTAATCATTAAATTTTCTTTTTCCTGCATTCTTCTTTTTCCCTCCATAATTTCTCCAGGTGAAAAAGATGTGATCATCTTAGGAGATTTTAACCAAGCCCCAGACAGCAGCGACTATGATCTGTTAAGAAAAGAAAAATTCCATCACTTAGTCCCTGCAAACACATTTACAAACATCAGCACAAAGAACCCTCAAGGATCAAAGTCTCTGGATAACATCTGGATCAGCAGGAGCTTGAAAAAAGTTTTCACAGGTATACCTTTTTTCCTAGTCAAAATAATAGTTTAAAATACCTCCTCTATAATCTTCCTAGGTTGGCGTTTGGCTTGCCTGTGGGTAATGTTGTTCTATGACAGCCTACTTGGTGTCAATGGGACTGCTCATCAGAGTGGGTTTACTTGTGTGCCTAGGGCCTGGTCTGTACTGCTCATCTTTGAGGCAGCAGACTCTATGGCAGAGAGCTGAAAGTGCAGGAAGACATGCATGCTCCTTCTGCCTGTTGCCATAATCCATCCTCCAGTGGTCACTTCCGAAAGTGCACTTTATGCTCTTGTGCCTTGACAGTGCCAATTGTTGTCTGCCACTGGCACTTCTGCAGCAAAGGCTGATACATGTAGGCATTGCCTGTGTGTTTGCAGCTTTGAGCCCTCAGTCTTACGTGGTTTAAAATGACTTCTTCTTGCCCTGACCCCTTTTCATACTAATCTTTTTCTCTGCTGTTGTTTTTCACACAGGTCACTGGGCTGTGGTGAGAGAAGGTCTTACAAATCCCTGGATCCCTGATAACTGGTCCTGGGGTGGAGTAGCTTCAGATCATTGCCCTATATTAGCTGAATTTTACATGGAAAAGGACTGGAACAGAAAAGACATGACCCGAAATGGAAATGGGGTAACCGTCGAACGTAATGACTCGAACACAAAACATGAACGATGATGATGTAGAGCATGGCTCCTCTGTTCCAGTTTCTGTGGGGACAGTCAGCAGCTCCCTTTGCTTGAGCCTCAACTGTGAAGCAGAAGCATCTTTCTCTCCTCATTTAGAAAGCATCCAGCGCCTGCTCTTGATGTTCCCTCCTTCATGCACCTCACAGATGATTTTAGGGCATCTCATTGCAGTAGAGCAATTTGTAACTTTTTCTGGGAACACCATGGACATTTCTGTGCCTGGACCTTTGGATGAGACTCATACAGAAAATAAAATGCACTTTTAATACTGTACAGTATCTCTGTTAAAATGCAATAGAAAAATATGTGCTTGTAGTTGATGTTAGCTGATTACTTGTAAAGTGCAGCAATAATGGATCCCTCTTCCCACCAAAAGAGTGAGCGGGTAGGGAAGAGACCTTGGAAACTGTCTGTGTTCTTTTAAGTTTGGCTTAGCACTTGAAAAAATCGCTATGATGTGTTCTTGATTGCTTCAGGTAAAAGGGATTGCACTGGATGATTCCCAAGGTCCCTTCCAAAAAAAGCATTAGTCTCTGGCCAATATATGATCTGAACTGAGAATTACACTGGGCTGAACCAATGTTTTCCATCTCCTTGCATAAGCCCAGAGTAAGATCAGAGAAGCACAGTTCCTTCTTATTCTCTGGATCCTTCCCACTCCCCCACAGATCTCATGGGAGATGGGAATATACTTGGCAGAGTAGCACCTTAGAAACTAATTTGTTCAGAGAGATGTAAGCTTTTGTAGGCTACAGACTACTTTATCAGATGCTATGAAACTTCCATAGTGTGATACTCTGGCTAGCAACTAGGGGCTATCACCCTCTGCTTCCTTGCTCAGGAGAAAATATCAGGTGAGTAACCCCTGCTCCTAGTTCTTTAACCTAAGAAAGTCTGACTAAGCAAGTCTCTCTGTGTGAGGAAGTTTCATTCCTATTACTGTGCCTGTTCTAGAGCAAGAGGACTTCAGTCAATAGGCTGTCAGTCCAGTGATTGCAACCAGGCCGTACCTTTGCACGTGTACGAAGTTAAATTCATAATTAGAGCTAAGCAGGAGGGAGATGAAAGTATTGCCAGCTAAAATGAGCAATTCAGCATTCGCGAAAGGAATGTGTTGAGTCTGAAAGAATTTGAGTGATGGCACTGCTGACTGCTCCAGGCTCCATGGGACAATTTTCATGATTAATGGAAAGAAAAGGCTTATAACAGATTGTTGTGTGATGGAGAGAAAGGAAATGACAACAGCTTTGTATTCAGGAAGGTTATAACTGAATGCTTAAAGGCAAAATATGTTAATCTCCTAACAGCATTTTCACTGTCACAAGTTTTTGAAGTACTGTACTGTCTAAACTCAAACAGCAGTAACTAAGTAGTATCACTTACAGCCCCCTTGTTATTTTTGTGGGGGGAAACCCCCTATTTTAAACAGATTTTCTTAATTTAAAGGTTCTGGAATAAAATAAAATAATTTGGACCAGATCTGATTCTGATCTGCTCTTCATCATGGGCTAACTCCTATGAAGTCCATGCGAGTTATAGAACGATTAGTGAAATCAAAACCAATCCTTGGGACATTTGTAGCAGGATGTTCAAGATCTTAGAAGAATTTATTTTCTCTCCCTCTCTTTTCTGTTTTATTAGCTATGAATACAGCTCAAGCAGACACAACTCTAATACATTGTTTTTTTAAGGTTGGGATTAAAAAAAAACTGAGATCAAATACACCTGACAGCAAGATAAACTCTGAAGAGCAAATAGAAGATTACTTCAGGAAGCATTGTGAAGTAATCTTGGTACTTGTAACAGATTCTTCCTTCATTAGCTTGGGACTTTCACTTTTTAACATGAGAGGTTCTGCAGCAGGACTCTGCCCAAAATGTTTGCTGCAGCAAAAGCACATGAGTTTGGCAACATGCATATAAAATAATGCAAGGTTTGTTTTCATTCATTCATAAATCCTGGTTATGTAAACACTATTCCCAGTCTAATATGAGGGGCAGCCTTACTAATTTTTCAAGTGCCTGAATAAGCGTTTGCTGGATTGAGGCCATAGATTGCAAAATGCTTTGCAGACGTGTGCTCTTTAACCCTGCTTTCACACATCAGACTGGAAAGTAGGTCTGCACTGCGGTCCAACCTGTCCAGAGTGGGCCTCTCCCCACCCACTTGCTCTCACACAGAGAGCAGCTGTGGGGACTGTACCACGAACAACTTCATCAATTCATTTCTGCATTTGGCAGGAGTTGGGGGTTGTGCTGAGTGTGTTCAAGAGCAGCATTCCCAAAACACATTAGGGAGGGATGGAGATTTACCCCAAGCTGTGAAGGGAGTGATCAGCAGAGCTTATAGTGGAATCCAGCTTTGCTGGCTGTTGGTGTTGTACCCCATCCACTGGACCAATGGAGCTGAATTCACCACCTTTACTTGTCTTGACTGGGTACCTCAAGATAGATTCCTGGGATCCTCCAAAGATACCTCAGCCCTTAAGGCAGAGCTCGGCAACATTTTTGGGCAGAGGGCCAAAACCAGTTGCAACCTCAACTTGTATTGCAGATGATGGGCGAGCTGCGAGGGGCCCGATCCTTGTTGTGACAGTGCAGCCTTGGCTCCTGCCTCGCTGTCTGCCCTGATGTGCACATGGCCAAGCAGAATGCCTTTGTGTGCCACACTGGCACCCATGCTGAGGGTTGCCTACGCCTGCCTTAGGGCATCCCACTGAAACCAACCAGATCACCTGCAGAAAAATTCTCATGTGATGCTCAACATGAGTGAAGCATGGGAGAATCTGGTCCTCGAGGCAAGTAATTTATAAGACTAGAATGACAGCCTTGTCTTAAACCTCTCTTTCTATTGTCCTAATATAAAAATGTTTGGAAACTGACTTTTTTCATTTTCATTCATGATAAAAGTTAGGTGGGCTAGATCCTTTGCTGATGTTAACTGATGTAACCACATTAAAGTGAGTTGAGGTATAAGGGTTTATACCAGGGAAATGCCTAGCTCAGCTTGCTGGTGGCAGCCTTTAAACTGCTGCAGCCCAGTCTGAAATAGTGACTGTGAATATGGATTTGTGGGAATTTCCTGTAAGCACAGGGTGCAGAGGCTGCTAGCAGAACAGACTAACTTTAGCTTAAACATCCCCTTCTGCTGCACAGGTGTTCAGGGGAAGATTAATAAGGCAGGGCTGAAGACTGCAAGCTAATCGGTGTTTCCAGGAGAAGGCAGGAAATCCCAGTGGAGCAGCTGTTTGGCAAACAGAAAGATGAGATGCCTTGGATTGAGAAAGACCCTCAGTCTCCAGGGTGAAGGTAATGACTTACTAGATACTTCTGATTCCCAGCCACAAGCAGATAGTGAAAATTATCCCTACGGGAAGGACCAGCATAAAGCATTCGGACTTGTCTAGACTGAAACAGAGCAGAAGCCTTTGGGGCTGGCCTCTTTGCACTTAGGAGAAATTTGCTTTCTTTGTTGTGTATCCTCTTGGAGGTGGATGGGGATGATACAAGCACCTCTTGTTTGGGGGGGTAGGGGGTCCTGGAAATTTTGCTCTAGAGCCTGCTGGATCACACTGCCTACTCTTACACCCTGTCTCTCTCAGTTGTTTCTCTTACCATTGGGCCAAATCAATAGCTGGCCTTGCAAATTCAGCCTACTGTTTTGGACTTGATCTCTATGCTGCCTGTTTTACTCATCTTTGCCAACAACCAAGATTAAGGAAGCAAATCTTAGTTGGCTACCTAAGGTGGAAGGGAAAATAGCACTCTTTTCCATGGCTGTATTGGCTTTGCAGTGCAGACACCACAAAAACTTGCTTCTATGAACCCTAAGCCAATATAAATGACATTTTTAGTAAAGCCCCTGCATGTGAACATTTTTTGAGCTACAAACTTGGATTATTGGGTTCAAACATCCCTCTCCTATCCCTGACCCTCTTGGAGTTGAAGGATATTTGATCTGTTTAAAGACATGTTGAAATTTAGTGTCAGGAAGGAGCATGACTGCCAAGTGCAGGGCACTGAAGTTCCCTGAGAATGGGTAAAGCATGGCTAGGAGGAGTGCAAATTCTCCCACAGTACTGAAGAGCTTTTTTTCCTGGCAGTGTTGTCTGTTACCTGTCATCCTGGTTATCTGTTACATCCCCCCATTAAACCTCTAGGAAAAGAACATTAAAATTGCAAAGTCAAACACATAAAAAATAAGGCAAACAAAGGGACAGAGATCATGTTTTTTAAAATACATTTCAAAATGTAAATGCATGAGGGGCAACTGTTGCACAGGCAACTTGATTGGAAAATTCCTGCCTTTTGGAGTAGTTATCAAATTTTGTAGTGTGTGTGTGTGTGCGTATGCACAACTTGCTTGAGTTTTAGAAACACATTGAAAAGGCAAAAGTTCATTCATGTGGAACCCTGGACTGTAGAATGGGTCTTCTCCATGAGTTTCTTTCACTTGTACCTGCTGAAGCAGTAGCTCTTTCACCCCCTTGATGGGCAGAATTGTTTCAGTAGCAAGCAGTTGTCCCCACATGTTGGAGGCAGAGGTGTTTAGAATAGCTGCTGGGGTGAGCCCAGAATGGTTTCAGCACCTTACTTTAACATTCAGGTTATGCTGGTGGGCATGGGAGCAAGAGGTGGGTGGTAGGTGAGACATGCTGGAGAGTGTTTCTCCCAGACCAGTGTAGACAAACCCTAAAGGACAGCTTCTTTGCTGTCCCTGTTCCTATTTCACAGTAAGTGGAAACTGAACCAGAGCACCTCACCTCTTAGTGAAACAGGACCAAGTTACCATGGTTTATCTTCTACTTACCATGCTGGGATAGAAGCTAATACACAAAGCAGTTCTGTGATGCAGCTGACCTATGGCAGATTTCCCTCCCCCTGCTAAGTTTGATATAACTTGTTCATCTGTCCCTACCCCAACATGTCTCTGAGGTTCTGTAAGCTGTAGACCCTTCTGCCCTTGTACATCATACTGCCTAATTGTGTCCTGCATAATAGAAGGTCTCTGCTCTGTGTTGGTGTTTGGCAGCCAAGAGAAGTAGCTCTAGGAAAAGTCCAGCTTCACAGGCACTGTCACAGGTGAAATAAATTCAGTGGAGATGGAAGTTTTAGAGAATTTGGCTGCTACCCCCCATGTTGCATGCAAGCTGGATCCTTACAGTGTCAGAATAAGACCTGGATGAGCATCAGGTCGCCCTCTGCCAAATTTCAGAACATGGAGGAGCTAGAACTTTTTAATAAAACTGTTTAAGAATCTAAAATTGGCAGAATAGGAGGAAAACTCCACCAATCTTGGTCTTGGAACTAGCCAACCTGGTTTTGCTGATACTTTAAATGAGCCTGAAGCAGGAAGATGGCATGGAAAATTTCAGCCTGGAAAAAATGAAGTTTGACTAAGTTCTAAGGAACTGAAAACAATGAAAAGTGCTAGATAACTTTATGACAGGTTTTGCAACCAGTCACACCCTTTATAAATACAGGAAATGTTGCCAAGTTCTGCCTACATGGCAGAGCTAAGAGGCTATGCTTTGGGGTCAGGGCCATGTTGTGTAGGCATCACACAGGCACAGCACCTTCCATAAAGGACCCTCTCTTCTCCCCACCCCCAAGAGGATGATCTCCTCCCAAGAGAACTTCCTTATTTGATTATGAGGCAGGAAAAAAGTGGTGTGGGCAGTCTGAACTGTATGTAGCCGATGTGGAGGTAAAAGGCTCTGCTATGCTTGTGTTAGAGTCCAGTAGTTAGAGACTTAGTCCTGAATAACTGCAAGAAAAATGTATCTCGCTGGGTGCATCTACACAAGGCGCTACCTCGCTGTAGCATTGGCAGGCACTAACAGTGATGCCGCCACTATGGCGCAGTAGCAACGAGCTCATTGCTACGGTGCAGTAGGGTCAAGAATGATCTGTGCTGTACCGGTGGGTACTGCCTAGTCATGGGCATGTGTAGATGCACCCACTGTGTCTCCTTCCTGTCTCCTGAGCCCCCCTGTCATCTCAGCCTCTTAGACCATAGCCTCAGTGTCTTCCAAAGAGATGTTTATAGCTGTGAGGAATCATGTAGTCTTGTAAAAAAAAAAAAAAAAAAAAATAATGCAGTGCACCTAGATTTGGATCCCAGCCTCCCACAAATGCCATGTGGAGAGTTAACAGGGACAGCATCCTCCCCTGTAAGCCTTTCCCTACAGGCAAGACTAGTGCCTCTTCCTCCTCCAGACCTTGTATTCTACTAACAGGCAGGAACTTCCTTGGGATCAGAGGGCCTGGTGCCTCTGCTTTAATTTTCCTTCCCTTTAGTGTTCTTGGTTATCAGACCATCATTATGAATTAAATGAAATATTGCCTTGATAGCTCCATACCCTGGCTTGGTCTCCGTTTTGAGAACCTCTTGGCCCCTCTAACCTGAAGAGTTGTGACTTGCTTCCTCAGTTGTTCCACACTTGGTTCTTTTATCAGGAGGTTTCTTCGCACGGAAGGGAGGTCTTCTCTTTGCCTGTTACTGCAGGAGATGCTCCCCACAGCAAGCATCAACAAGGTGCTGACACCAAAGAGCAACCTCCACACTAACACATTCTGCTTTGTGTTAAGGAATAAACAGAGCCCCTAAGTGGGTTTGCTCTTCCCCTGCTTCTTTATTCCACAGCAATCCATGCAGGTGACAATGGGTCTGCTTGCAGCTACATGTTCAGCGTCGTTTTAAAACTGTGCACTGAAGTGAGATTCCCTTTCTGCCATTCCCCCTGACATGCTGCAGTGTTTCATTGAGCTCCCCCTCTCACTGAGTCGGAGTCCTCATACTGGTCCTCTCCTCACTGCCTGCCAAGTAACACAGTGCGAGACCCACCCTAACCTCTGGGTCATACTATTAACCTTTGCCAGCACTCACTCAGCCTACTGGCACCCACACCTTTCCTCACTACGCAGGAACCCAGGGTGAGTCCCAAACTATGGCGGTGCCAAGGCTGCCAGTTCTCACAAGACAGACTTTTGACAGCAGTCTTGTGAACTCTGCTCCTACAACTGCTGCCTCTAGCTCGGTTAGGTGAGGACTCCAGCCTGACCATGGAGGAAGAGGGAAATGAGGAATGGGCATAAGGTTGTGGGTACTTGTTCCAGCTGGAAGGCAACAGAGGGATTTGAGGAATGTGCTGGGCAGAAGCTCTGCAGCACTGCTGAGAGTGATGGTGGCTTTCAGACTGGTGTCATATCCCTTATTCTAACAATGTTCCTTGTTCAGTTTTAGAGAAAGTGACTTTCTGTGCTGCTTATTTTCATGAGAGTGGGGAACCAGAGGAGGAGACTAGAAGGACAGGGGTAATGTGGGCTAGGGACACTTACAGTGGTTGGAAATGTGTGGAGAGCAAAAATAAATAAATACATAAACTGGGTAAACTGAGCGCTAGAAAAGAGCCAGGGGGTGAGAAGAGGGACTGAGTGGGACTAGGGGCCAGGAAAAAGAGGTAGGGAGGAAGGATACATGTATAATAATACAGAGTCTACATATGGAGACAGAGGAAGTGAAGATAAAGGACATAATAAAAGAGAAGGGTGGGGAGGGAAGAAAGATGGTCTGTGAGTTAGTGAGAAGTAGAGTGTGCTATTGCAGTCATGGTTTAATATGTCCATTGAAAATTGCATGGAGCCCAGGGTTGAAAAAGCTGTTTCTAAAAGCTCCAAAGATCTGTCTGGCCTGATCCTGCTTAATTTGAGAGCTCTGACTTTATTTTCTGTGTTTCTCACTTCATGCTGTAGGCCCTTGACTGGGATTATTCCAGTGATGGATTGGCTGGTGCCAGAAACAATTGTATTTTTATCTTAAATGCTTTGAACAGCCTTCATGTCTCTTAGACATTTGGGACAAAGGGTAAAAAGGGAAAGAGCCTCGTGCAAACACTTTGTAGTTGATTAAAGTTGACCTTTTCAAAGTCCTTGTTATGTTACCAGCTATTTCAGTTTTATTTCCTTGTGGTTAAAAAATGGAGAAACTACTTTTAACATGGGACACAATGTCAATAAGAAATAAGTTTAACTAACTTCATTGCAAAGTGTAAAACTGTGCCTTCACCTTTAATACTAATTACCTCCTTTTGGTTTAAATATTAATATATAATAAATACAAACAAATGGCAAAAAAAATCAATATTCAGTCTTCTGCTGCTCTTGATTTAATATGGCTTATGAATTATGAAGAGTCCATAATTATATTAGATAGAAATGTTTAGTGAACCTAAAATACTAATGGATCCTTGTCTACCTACATTAGTCTTTGTAAGTTATTCTAAAGGGAGACTATCTAACTAGAGAGAGATTTCCCCCCCCAGTAATTTCGTATTGACATTTTAATAAAATTAAAACAAAATTTAAAATCTTTTAAACTGTTTTTGCCATTTGTTTACTTTTTGCATTTTTCTCTGCCTGGGCAATCAATGTATTAGATTCACCTACGTTTAGATTTATCTCTAGTCAGTCTTCCTTTCTGATTCCTAATGCTGCTGTTTTAGTTGAAAGCCCTGAAGGGATTTTCTAATCTAGATAAATCCTGTTTATTTTGTTTACATATTCCTATGAGCAACACGCTTTGTAAATCCTTGTTCCTCACTGCTCCCAAACCCATATTTGATGATGATGTCCCTTAAAGTATCTTTTGTAAGAGAGGGACTGATTTGTGATGTGATCTTCTTGAATACAGTGTCATGCCAAATGTGTGGCAATGGATATTTACTGTATTTATGTTATAATATATGATGTCCACTCACTATTTGTTTTATAACAGTTTATGGATTTTCTTGCTGGTGTAGAATGTGGCTTCAAGTTATTTATTCTGTGTTTGTATGTTTGGTTAAGTAGCGGTAATAACGTATCAAATTTTCCTCCTGAGGGTAGGTCCCAATCTGTGGAGCATTTAAGATATTGGATGACTCAGTATTTTAGAGGCAAGGCTGATTTTAGAAATAGCTTCTTTACTTCGTTCTTCCAGACAGTTGTAAGCTGCTCCCAGACTGTGAGGTGCTCTTGAGAATAACATAAACCCTGGCATAAAGTGGAACAATCACCTGGCCTACAGGCTGGGCCATAACTTGTAACAGTGGAAGGCTGAAGTGCTCCAGCTTCTTTCTGCACCATGCACCTATGCCACACCTACACTCCCACCTTCAGATGGTGGGATTGCCTTAGGAGCTGCTTTCACAACCTTTTACGGCTTGTTCACATGTTCAGCGTAGTGTAAAAGTGCTTTTGGGAGGCAACAGATTCTGCCTTCTAACTCCTTTGGTTCTTGCTATATTCGTGCATATTACAGCTTACACTAACTTCAACTTAGTTACTCCTGAGTTACAGAATTTGATGTCGGAGGACGATCAGGCTTCTTTGTTTTTAAACTCTTCAGTCCCTCAGTGATTTTTGCCACATTGCAGAAGCCAAACAGGCTTTAGAACAATGTAGTGCTTGGATCAGCAAACCTCAAGGAAATCCTGAGAGCTCCAGAAAGTGGTGGTGATTCAGTAGACCCTAAGAGTTGCTACTGAACTAGAGCAAAGCTCATTCCCATGAGAGGTTTTTTTAGTACAAGCCATATTGCGTGGCTAGAAGTTCTGTTTCTGCCATTAACAAAAGTTTGAATGGGATCACATTGGTGGATGTAAGGGAGGGAAGGCAGTTCCTCCTGCTAAAAGAATCAGGCTAAGATAAGGGGAGGTTGATGGAAATTTTCCAATTTGTTGGGGGGGGGGGTTAGGAAAAAACATGGTTGTCAAGTAAATACATTTTTCATCAAAAGTATCTGCTTTCTAGGGACATGTTTGTTGCTGTTGCTTGAAATATTAATGCTGCAGTCGAGAGGTGTGGTTTCTCTGCATATCTGTTTTACTCTGGGGACTAGGATCTTCAGGTGAAGAAATGGAGGTACAAGCCAGTGAAGGGATGTATAAAAAATAAAGGGAGTGATTTCCTTGGATGAAAGTGCCAGTCCCAAAATGGAAGTTCAGATTGTAACACCAGCACTCAAGAAACAAAAAAGCTCCAGTGTGACGATAATGCTGAACAGTGTTTCTCACACTGACCTATGTGCACCCACAGGGGTCTGTGGCAAACTTCTATAAGGTATGTGAGAGAAATGATTGGGAAAGAAGAAGGGAAAAGGAAAACGTAAATGGAGGGGAAAGAGAAAAAATGAAGACCACTCTACAATATTACCTTAGTTACTGAAAAGCAATGTAGTGTCATGAAACATTAATATATTATTTTTATCTATAACACACAATAATAGGTGTGTCCGACAGTATGACAAACTTAAAAATACACTTGGGGGTGTGACCCCAAATAATTTGAGAACCATTGCTGTAGTAGAATCCCAAGGTTTATGCCCCTGGACCCCTCCCAACATGTCCCAGAGCTGTGTGTTTCCCTTGATGCATCACAGTACATTATGGGAGATGCAATCCGGCCTTGGAGCCTGGCCAGGGAGTAGAAGAGGCATGAGGCACCCAAAATAAGTTCCATCAAACACTGGCAGCTTTTCCCAGTTGAGTGTTTGGCCAATAAATTTCGGTTTTCAATACATGCAAAAACATCAGAATTATGTGTGGAAAGGGTTGCTGAAAAATACTTTTTTCCGCATGCAGCAACATTTTCCAGCTCTTGAAAAAGAATTCTGTCTAGCTCTAGAGCCAAGACGGTGATAAGAACTAAATATTCTTATCCTAGTTGCACCAATATTGCATCTAAAAACTTTAAAATCAGTTTAAATAGACGCAATTTTCTCATATTGAACAGGGCTGTGAATGTATGTAGATGTATATGTGTGTGAGGGAGAGAGGCATGCACATAAAACCACAGAGAAAGAGAGGTGACCATTTGGAAGTTTTGGATGGTGACAGTGTTCATTTTTCTACTTAAAAAGATCCCTCTTACCATGTTACAGACACCATGACCCTCTTCAGTGATCAGAGTTTGCATGCAGTATCATCCACATACTTTATTACAGAACTTCAGGAACATGCCTCTTCACAATAAAAATTTCAAAAAGTTTACAAAACTACTATTACAAATCAGAAATGCTCTTATGAAGTTGGAAGGATAAATTTGATGCTGAAAAACAGAGGTTGACATTTGTGCCTACTACTACAGTACTATTATGCCAACACTTCCAGAATCTAACTTTGTACTGGAACACACCTATTCACATCACCATCATCATCATCATGAATAGTAAAGTAAAATGGCACCAACTACTTTAGGGAACAATAAAATTCTGGTCCTTTAGCAAAGAAAAAATAGTCCCTTACACTTCAATAGCTAACCCAGAGTGCAGTGATGTAGTCAAATGGCAGCTGAGAAGGGGCTTTAACCATCCTATTCAGTACCAGAACAATATGGACAGGTAGATTTAGTGGTTTCACAGCAATCGCTCTTCAGGGTGAGGTCTTAAGTATATGTTTGTATTTATTATAGAAGAAACTACCAAAGTGCCGAGGTTATTTCAGCTGAGAAAAAATTCACCTCTAAGTAATGGCCTTTTGATACTGAATGGCACGTGTGCCTCAGTGTAGAGGGCCAAATTATTCCCTGGTGCGACCCCCACAGACTTAAATCCAAATCTCAAAGACAGATTTTGCCCAAAATCTTCAATTTCTATCACTAACATGCGTAACGCAGTATCTGAACTTCTGCTGAGCAGGGCAGAGTAGCTGGGGTGGTTCGTTCAAGTGTCAGGGCATGTTACTAAATACTAAAATGAAGGTATTTCAGCTAGAGTGAGACCCTCACATGTCAGATCAGTTCACCTTTACAACTCTGAAACAAAACGATGTGGACAAGGGGAACAGTGATGCTTTGGGGGCAGAAAGGAGAGGGAAGGAGTTGAGCTATCCACTAGCTCATGGGAGTAAACAAATTTTAAACTTCAAACAATACAAAATTAAGGCTGCTGGGAAGTGGTGTTAGTCCTCATTATATAAAATACCCCACTCAGTAAAATAACTCGAATTGTATTCCTGGAACAACTGTAGTGCATCTCAAGAAGGCAGTTACCACAGCACACAAGTGACAGGAGTTCAAGGCAGTGGTTTAATGGATGGATTGTAACCTTCAAACCCTTTTGGCCATGTGATTTCCACCTCCCCCCCACCTCCACACACACAAACATGTTTAATACATGTGGCAAAAGGCTTCCTTAGGGATTTAAAACTGGAATGGCTACTTCCTACCATGTATAAATTGGTGGGGAGGGGGTAGGAGAGGGTTATTCCAGTTTTTGATCATAGACCACTAGCTTCTACAGAATTATCAGTAAAGGGCAGGACTGTCCGCAAGGTGCGTGCTCCCCTTGCCCTCCCGCAAATGACCATGACCTCCTCCTCCTCATGTGTCCATAAAACCTGTCACAGCGCAGGACGAGGGGAAGATTAGGCCCACTTGTGGGTGAACAGAATGTAGTTGTAACCATGGCTCTATCCCCTCCTCCCAATATACTGATCAGTAGAGATGAAACAGGCAGTATTAGATTGCATGTGCCCATCCACAAGAGCAAGGGGAAAAGTTGTGATACTGTTTCATCCGGGGACTGCTCCAGGGGCAGAGTATGCTGGACACTAAAGATTCAGTCTAGCCCTGGTAAAATGAAAAGTAAATCCTTGCATACATTAAGTGCAAAACTCAACTACCCCTTAATTATGGAACTGAAATCTGCACTTTCATCATATTCTGCATCCAGAAAATGTGGATCCCTATAGACAAAAACCCTCTTGCTTTACCTAAGCTTGTTATTACTTTATAAAGAGACATAAAGCAATGTGCTTTCTCTGCTTATTTTGTATAGCACCAAAATTTAAACTCGAGGTAAGAATGCTTCAGATGTGCTAGAGCATTTTGGTTACTTTAACCACAGGAACAGGGCACTTGGGACTTTAGTAGGGGAAAACTGTCACAAGCCTGCCTGTGTGGACAGAGCTCCTGGCAGCCTAAACCACTCTAAATGGTTCAGGTGATATAGCAGAGGAGTGTTTTTGATGGCTGAAACAAGTTATAGCCCAGTACGTAGATTTGTTATAAAGATTAGTTAAGGAATCTCAGTTTGATCCCGTCTTCCTTCCAAAAAAATAATGTGAAAACTTTTTCTCAAACAAAAAAGACCCTTTCCTGGAATTTGGACACAGTGGGCCCATCTACATGAGATGCTAGAAGCACAGTAGACTAACTGTACTGCACATTAGTGTGTCACAGAGAAAGCCAGGCTAAAGTGCAGCAGAATTAGCCTACTGAGCATTAGTGTCCAGTAAAAGGCATGCTGGCATTACTGTGCAGTAGTATCAATAACAGTGCATTTAGTACCTGTTATCACAGGTACTAAACTTAATGCACTATAATTATGGCACATTAGTGAACAAGTAGATGTGTCCAGTATAACAAAGGACAGTTATACATACCCTTTTGAGGTTGTGGGCAACTTTTAACCTGTTTATAGCCATTAAAATAGCAACATCTACTATAGCTTTCTGAAACACTAGCTATGAAGTATGGTAGTACAAATTAACTCCATAGAAGAAAAAAGTCTCAACGTTGTTATAAGAAGGAGTAGATGCATATTAGGGATTTTACAGGGCGGCAAACGGGATGAAACAGGAAAGACTTAGGAAAAGAATGATATAGCAGTGTACAGCAGTTCTGTGGTTTTGTTGCTACACCTCAGTATGGTAAAGATTGTGACCAGAGATCAAGCCAAAGTGAACGAACCAAGGGGAAAAAAGTTCCCAAAGACTGGCTCTAAAAAGGAATCCAAAAGCGGTAATCATAAAAAAGAAGACATTTCAAACTCACTGGTTTGTGTGCAGAACACCTGAAGGACAATGATACAGAATGGTCACAAGGGAATCCCTAACCTAAATCAATAGTCTGAGTGCATCAGAGTATGAGAGTTGGAAAGAAACCTCAAATAACCTTATTTCTATAAAAGAAAGATCCTAAATGGGTAGCTCAAGGTTTGCATTATTCTTCTGGAAATACAATTTGCAGAAATAAATATTTTAATCTGGCTAAAAACAAACAAATAAGATAAATGGAATCCTATTTTTGTGAGCTCTGATGAAGTCTGGTTCTGTATAATCAGCTGCACACAAGTGAAGGAGATTAACACTTAACATATCAGATCCTGGAGCTCCTTGTCAGTCAGCTCATTGACTTCCATGATCTTTTCCAAGTGTTCCATGTATCGGGCGTGGTCCTGCATGAAGTGTGGTACCCTCGTGTTCTCAATCACAGCTAATTCCTTCAGGCGATCCACATCCTCATAGGAGATCTAGAGGACAGCAAAAGGGGTCAATTCCAAGCTGCATCCATTTTGCATATTTGCAAAATTTCATAGAATCAGAGAAAACTAGAGTTGAAAGGGACTTCAGGAGGTAATTTAGTTCAACCTCCTGCTCAAAGCAGGACCATACCCACCTATATCATCCCAGCCAAGGCTTTGTCTAGCCAGGTCTTAAAAACCTCCAAGAACGGAGATTCTACTACCTCTCTGGGTAACCTGTTCCAGTGCTTTACTACCCTCCTAGAGAGAGAGTTTTTCCTTATATCTAACTTAAACTTCCCTTGCTGCAACTTGAGACCATTGCTCCTTGTTCTGTCATCTGCCACCACTGAGAACAGTCTAGCTCCATTCTCCTTGGAACTATCCTTCAGGTAGCTGAAGGCTGCTATTAAATTCGCTCTTAACTTTCTGTTCTTGAGTTCCCTAAAGAAGTCCAGTTCCCTCAGCCGCTCCTCAGAAGTCATGTCCCCCAGCCCCTTCACCATTTTGTTGTCCCTTGCTGGACTTTCTCCAATTTGTCCACATCCTTTCTAAAGTAGGGGGCCCAAAACTTAACACAGTATTCCAGTTGTGGCCTCACCAGTGCCAAATAGAGGGGAATAATCACTTCCCTCGATCTGCTGGTAACACTCCTACTAAGGCATCCCAATATGCCATTAGCCCTCTTGGCAACAAGGGCACACTGTTGGCTCATATTCAGCTTATTGTCCATTGTAACCCCCAGGTCCTTTTCTGCAGAGCTTCTGTTTAGCCAGTCGGTCCCCGGACTGTACCAGTGCATGGGATTGTTCTGTCCTAAGTGCAGGACTTTGCACTTGTCCTTGCTGAACCTCATGAGATTTCTTTTGAGCCAATCTTCCAATTTCTTGAGGTCTCTCTGAATCCTAACCCTTCCTTCCAGTGTATCTACTATTCCCCACAGGTTGGTGTCATCTGCAAACTTGTTGCGGGTGCACTCTGTCCTATCTTCTAGGTCATTGATGAAGATATTGAACAAAACTGGCTCCAGAACTGCCCCTGGGGCACTCCACTTGATACTAGCTGCCAACTACACATTAAGCCATTGACTGCTACCCTTTAAGCCCAACAATCCAGCCAGTTTTCTATCCACCTTACAGTCCACCCAACCTGTACACTTCCTTAGTTTTATCCATAAGCAAAATCTGATTTATTTATTTATTTATGCTTCTGTAGCTGGCAACAAAATAAGATTCAAAGGCACAGCAGGTTTGAAGCAGATTGCTTGAATTTATGGGTGCCCGTACACAAGCGTGGAGGCTGCTCTGACACGCTGCAATTCCAGCGCATGGGAGCAGACTTGATTAATAGAGTGTGTTAATTACCGTGCTCCAGCAGCCTCCCATGACTCATGTGTCAGTGTCTCCAAGCTTAAAAATGGCAGTGGTGGTGCTTGAACTAAAGCTTGTCGAACAAACTTCGTTCAAGTGCCCTCACTGCCATTTTTATTTGTGGGGATGCTCATACATGAGACACTGTAGTGCTTTAATTTGAACAGCTGCCAGAACCACTCAAATTAAAGTGCCACCACCCCCCACCCCCAGAGCACATGTAAAAGTACCCTTTGTCTGGAGGCAATTCTAGAGTCTGACTGCAACTTCAGGAAAATGACTACATGCTGTCAAAGCAATCCCAATTCTGCTTACAGTGAGGTGAATGGACAAACTCAAGTGACTTGAGTGACAGCAGATCTGGGCTCCAGTGACTGATAATGCAGATGAACTAACTAATTTAGAAAAAGAATGCTTTTCTATTCTTTTTCTAAATTAGCATTCTATTTTTCAATATATAGAAAAGGCAGGATTGAGGGAAGGCCTCAAAAAAGTTCAGATAAGCTTTGGGGAAGCAGAAGTGTTGCCAGATCCAAAGCACTCACCCTTTAGTTAACTGCAGTTGTGGAAAACTCTGCAAGAATGGTTTGTGTTAGGAACTAACATGTTCCAAATGATAAATGCAGTATCACTTATCCTAAGCAGTCAAAAAATCATGAGCCAGTTCTTGGATCCTTGGTTTACCCACCACACAATAGTTAGGGTTTGCATTCAGGTTATGTTTTAAAGCTCTAATTGCTCACATTTGGGCTTGAAAATACTATTTTAAAAAAAATTAAAGCTAAGATTGTTCTATAATCTCTTGATTCCTGGAGCTGGAGCTTTAAAAACAAATAGCCCAATGAGGACTGGCAGCACTGTGACTGGAACATGGAGGACTGCATGTTCACTAAAGAAGCCATCCAAAGCCAAGATCATCCAAAGCACTCTTCCCCCCCACCCCCCGTTAGCACTTCTGCAGAATCTGGCCCTACACAATTCCTTAGTTCGAGTTTTTTAGCCTGGCATGTGCTGGATCAAGTTAATTTTATAGTTTTGTTTTTATACTATCTTGCAAAGCAAAATGTTCGTGCAATGACTGGTTAAGAGTGAGTTTTGTTTTGTCCCTTCCAGCCCTAATGTCTATGAAATCTATGAGAAACCAATACAAGATATGTTATTTATTTTTATAGTGTGTGTTAAGTGGCAGAGTGCTTGATAGTGCTGCATATATTTTCTGCAAATCCTCACAGTGCTCCCATGTTCCATATCAGTCATGGGAGAAAATGCAGCTTTTCTGGAATGCCAAAGCCTTAATCACGGTGTTTCCTTGACACAGCCCTGTTAGCAGGTGCTTATTCCTGTTAAGAAAAAGTTAAAATGGGCTCTGGTGACTCACCCCGAGGCAGATAGCTTTTTAAGGGAGAGTGACTCTTTGGCAGGAAAGAAATGCTAGGTCTGAAGGAACCATAGGAGCAGCGAGGTCTGGTGAGGGGGACTGATCTTCTTGCTTTTACTATGGTCAGACTGCAGGAAAGGAGTAAACTTGGACTTGGCATAGTCTGCAAACTGTGTTTGCAGAGCAGGTGGGGAAAGCCACCTGTTTGAACACATAAATAAATCCCTGGGTTGCAGTAGCCAAATAAATCCTGCTTGGAAAGCAAACACCTACAAAGTGATTCAGATCTAAGCAGACCTGTTAAGATGGGACACATTCTAGTTAAGCTATATATAGAAACATGTGACAGAAAGCCACAGGCCTGACACTAAGATGCACCCCCTCCTCCACACAACCAGGCCTCATCGATTCCAAAGTATGCTACTGCTACCTATGGAAACAGTTATTCACATTTTTCAACATGGGTAAATAGGACTTCAGTTAAAAACAGATAAAATATCTTGGTTGACCTGCTCCTCAAAAGTCAGCCCTAATAGTTAAACTTTAGCAAAAGTTGTAAGCAACTGAGAACAAGCTTTTACAATGAAAACACTGCAACCTTAACTACTGGCACTGTAGCCACTGCCACCTATGCATAAAATCATGTTACTGTCCCACACAATACAATCTAGTAGTAGTCAAATACAGCTTAAAACTACAAAGCCAAATTTATCCCATGTGTAACTCCAGGTCAATTGTGTTGCCTTCCTGAAATAGTTTAAAAACAAGAGCGTCATATTAACTTCACTAAGCCAATGACTCCTGTTGTAGTTTCCTTCTCTAGTGAATAAGCAAAACCACTTCCGGGTCCACTGGGGAGTGCAAGGGGGACCCCTCCCCCCCTTCCCCAGCTCGGTGACTGGTGCCTTCTGGGTCTGGGGGAGTCCCCCAGGGGTGGATCCCCCCGTGGCCGATCGCTGAGCCAGGGAGGGTGCAGGGCAGGGCAGGGGTCCCCCACTGCTGAGCATGCTGGGGGTCTCGCCTGCCACGCTCCCATGGGATGCTCCATCCACCCCAGCATCTCAACATTCGTGACCTGCCTGGTACCTTGAGGTATGTAAAAAGAAATTTAAAGCTGTGTCTATGTCCGAATCGTTGAATCTCTCCAAATCAATTCAGAGGGTTCTGATTCGATTTGGAGAGATTAAAGGTTCTCCCAATTTGATTTGGATTTGGAGATTTAGCTGTCAAATCAGGCCAAATCTCCACTGAATCGAATCACTGACTAAAGCTTCACACAGCCATAAGAGTTAGCTCATCTTTTCCTTTCTTAACACATGGGAGCCATCTTAAGAGCATTTAGCGAGCAAGACAGGTAACATCTAACAACACCCTTGTGTTAAGTTGAAAGTATGACACCACTGTGAGACAAGGCTCTTTCGGTAAATCCAACTTCTTTTATTAAACCAACTTGAATCGTTGGAAAAATTCTTCTTTGCAAGCCTTCAGGTACAAATACCCTTTGTCAGGCAGAGGAAGCATCTGCAGTTGGTCTGTGCTGTTCCTGGATGGAGTAGTAAAGCAGCCAGAGGCCAGTATACATGCAAGAAAGCCAGTCAATGAAAATGTAAATTGAGGTAGTCAATATGTGAGAGAGAGGTGGGCGTGGGGAGGGGAAAGGATGTATTTTTGTCAGTGGACATGGGCAGGGGGTAAGGGAAAGAATATAGCTGGTAAAAAGTGGAGAGATACCTGGAGAGTCAAATGATAGGCAGGTTATAATGTGTCATAAATACAATGTCTATATTTAGTCTATGATTTTTTGTATCCAGTAGGTTGATGACGTGAAGTTTGTACGCTCACCTGTGAAAGGTGTTTCGTAAGTTCCGTTGGAGGATTAGAACTGAGAGATTGGAGAAAGAGTGGTTTTCTTGTGAGAAATGTGCCTCCACAGGTAATTGTCCTTGATAGATAGGGTATTCTTGTCTTTAATGGATTTTCACTGTGCACTCATTCTGGTACACAGTTGTTGTTTGGTTTCTCCTACATATTTTCTGGAGGTGAAGGTGTAAGATCCAGGAATGTTGGTGGTTCTGTTTTGTGGTGTAGTAATTGTGGGGGTGGTGGAGATGTGTTGGCAGGTTTTAGATTTCTTGTCCTGGCATGGTTTAAATCCATTTGGTATTTTGGGCCATAGGAAGTTTGTTTCTGATGATGAGGTTGGCAAGTTTTGGTGCTTGCTTAAAGGCTAGCATGGGTTGTTCTGGAAAGATCTCTTTAAGAACTGGGTCTCTTCCTAGAATGGGTTGCAACTGTTTGTGGATTTTCTGTATAGGTTTCAGGGAGTGATGATATGTCATAACCGGTGGTGTGTGATTCATGCTGCGGGGAGGGATTCTGTACTGCAGCAATTCTTCACATGGTATCTGGGTGGCTCTTTCAAAAGTGTGATCTGTTTCTCTGGAGAAGTGTACTTGTTGAGTAAAGGCCCTTTTGAGATTTGCGAGGTGATGATCAGGGGTGTTTTCCTCAGTGCAAATTTGGTGGTATCAGAGGGCTTGGCTGTATATTACAGGATTCTTGCTGTGTTTAGGATGATTACTGGTTCTGTGCAAATATGTATGTTGGTCCATGGGTTTCTTGTATACGGTGGTCTGTATTTTACCATTCTGGATATGTCTAAAAAGGAAATGTTGGTGTTGGAGTATTCTAGAGAGTCTGATGGAAGGGTGATACTTGTTGAATTTTTTATGGGAAATCATGGACTAAATATAAACACTGAATTATGACATATAACCTGCCTAACATCTGACTCCCTAGGTAACCTCTCCAGTTTTTTATCAGCTATATTCCCTCTCCCCTCCCTCCCCCCTTGTCTCTCATCCATTGACTACAGCTACATTCTTTCAAACACTTCCCTCCCCGCCACACCCCCCATCCCACTTGTCTCTCACCTATTTCATAGATTTCATAGACATTAGGGCTGGAAGGGACCTCAGAAGATCATCGAGTCTAGCCCCCTGCCTGAGGGGCAGGAAGTCAGCTGGGGTCATAGGATCCCAGCAAGATAAGCATCCAAATTTCTCTTGAAGATGTTCAATGTAGGTACTTGAACCACCTCCAATGGCAGGCTATTCCAAACCTTGGGGGCTCAGATGGTAAAGAAATGCTTCCTTATGTCCAGCATGAAATGGTCTTGCAGTAGTTTATAACCATTCGACCTTGTCACCCCTTGGGGCACTGTGGTGAACAAACGTTCCCCCAGATACTGGTGGTCACCTCTGATAAACCTATAGGTGGCCATCAGATCACCCCTGAGCCTGTGTTTTTCCAGGCTAAAGAGCCCCATGTCTCTCAGCCTGTCATCGTAAGGTCTGTTTTCCTGACCTCTGATCATGTGTGTGGCTCTTCTCTGGACTCTCAAGTTTCTCCACATCGTTTTTGAATTGTGGGGCCCAAAACTGGACACAGTACTCCAGCTGCGGCCTCACTAAGGCCAAGTACAAGGGGAGAATGACGTCTCCGGAATTTGCTCGAGAAGCATCTATGGATGCAAGCCAGTGTTTTGGTCACTTTACTAGCCGCAGCTTCGCATTGCAGGCTCGTGTTCATCTTGTGGTCAATGATGACCCCCAAGTCTCTTTCTACTGTAGTGCTACCCAGCATAGCACTGCTGAGCCTATAAGGATGCAGGTTTTTCCTCCCAAGGTGGAGAACCTTGCATTTTTCGGTGTTAAACACCATCAGGTTCTCATCTGCCCGTTTGTTGAGCCTGTCCAGGTCAGCCTGGATCACCTGCCTGTCTTCTGGCATGGATGCTTTGCCCCAAAGTTTGGTGTCATTGGTGACCTTGGCCAATCCGCTCCTGACTCCAATGTCCACATCATTAATGGAGATGTTGAACAATATGGGTCCAAGAACCGAGCCTTGGGGGACCCCACTGGTCACAGAACACCATGATGATTGACTTCCATCAATTACCACCCTCTGGGTCCAACCACGGAGCCAATTTCCCAGCCAGCGGATCATGGTGGACCCAAGGCCACAATTGGCCAGTTTCGCCAAAAGGTGATCATGGAATACCAGATTGAAGGCTTTTTTGAAGTCAAGATATATGACATCAACCTCTTCTCCCTTGTCCAGGTGATAGGTCACCTGGTCCTAGAAGGAAATGAGATTGGTCAAGCAAGACCTACCCACAACAAACCCATGCTGGCTATCCCTCAGGATGTTGGCGTTGACCAGTCCATTAAGGATGGCCTCTTCAATAAACTTTTCTAAGACCTTCCCTGGGATAGAGGTCTGTCTGGCTAATGGGCAAGTAGTTTGCCAGATCCACTTTCCTCCCTTTCTTGAAGATAGGCACCACATTGGCTTTCTTTCAGTCTTCAGGCACTACATTAGAGTGCCAGGAGTTCTCAAAGATCCATGCCAGGGGCTGGGCTATGATGCTCGCCAGCTCCTTGAGTACCCCGGGATGGAGATTGTCAGGGTCAGCTGACTTGAAAGTATCCAGCTTCTCAAGGTGTTCCTTCACAAGGTCAGCATTTATGGAGTATGGAAGAGTACAGACCAACTGCAGACGCTTCCTCTGCCGGACAAAGGGCATTTGTACCCAAAAGCTTTCAAAGAAGATTTTTTCCAAGTATTTTAGTTTAATAAAAGATATTTGATTTACCCAAAGAACCTTATCTGCCTATGTCCTTAGACCAATACAGCTACAACCTACACCCCTGAAACACCATTATAAAAGCTTTGGCTCTAGAAAGACAGTCCCCAGGGGTGATGGGAACTCCCTGGAAGCAGATATCAGGGAGAAGCTGCTTACTTATCAAATTGTCACTCTGCCATCTCCGGTAGGTATGGCTGTGTCAGCTGAGCCTCCTATGGGACACTGCAGGAGGGATTTTTATTTCAGATTATTTAGTTAGTCCATAAGGTGCTTCTTCCAGATTAGTTATACCATCTACCCAAAGGACACGAGCTGAGACAACAAAATATCCTGTTGATATAGCTGCATCTTCACCATGGGCAAAGGCTGCTAGTAACCCTTATCACACTGATTAAGTGTAGTGACATATTATCAAATAATGTTGACAGTATATCAGAACTGGGCTAAAAATCTAGTTTGTGACTGTGTGGACTATGTCCATTTCCAACTGTGAACTCTACTTTGTTTCATGTCCTAAACATACCCAACCTTTTTATGAAAGTGTATTTTAATGCACTGAATTTTGTTTCTGGCTTAAGAAGGGTGCTCAAAACCTCTTTGGAAGATAACCACTTCAAAGACAGGAAAGGGTAAAGGGAAATCTGTGACTATAAAACCAGAACCACATAGTAAGGTGATGAAGGAAACCTCACAGGAGGGATTAAACCCTCAAAGCTCTCTCTGACCCAGACTATTTTTCAAGTCCAATTATCATAATGGACAGCGATCTTCCATTTTATGGACAATGGAAAATAAAAATCGAAGTGAAGCAAAGAGCAACAGCAACACTAAAGCACATGAGGGAAGTGATCCCGTGAAGTTCATGATCTTTAACAACCATTTAGAATGGATCTTATTAAAATGGCATTCATCTTCCTTCTGCTCAAAAGATTGGTTCCACTCACCTTTCCAAGGGCTGTCAGCAACTGAAAATCAATGGTTTGCCTATATCTCAGGATCCGGAGGATGCCATCCAAGTACACTTGATCCTTATTGAAACAGCCTGAAAGAATCAGATACTTGGTATTGTTTTCAATCTCTTTCAAAGCAAGACATGTACCAAAAATAGTTATGCAGAAAATCATGGTATTTTCTTGCATACCACCTGCTCCCAAATAAGACATACATCTTGTTTTTGGGAAGACAGAATGAAGGTTTTCCAGATGTATGGCTTCATAGAGCAGGGGCAGAGATTAATCTTCAGTTTGCTTGTCCTTCTTTTTCTGCTCCAGAAAAAGCTACAGTTTTAACCCTTTCACAGCTGAATTAGCAGATTTTGGCTGCTCAGGCAAAAGCTGAAACCGTAGCTGCTGTTGAAGACTGGACTCCACTGGCAGATCTAGGATTTGAAGATCTAGAACTAAAAATAGTCTGCAGGGCTATGAAGTAGGAGAAAAGAGCCCAGGAGTAGCTAATAGGCAGCAAAAATACTGAAGAAAAGATAGCTTGATTAGTAGATAGTCAGGACCATTAAAAGGGAGAGAAGATCGTTAACACCTATTGAAGGTAGATTATAATGACCCAGGAAGTTAATTGACTCCATCAGCACTGCCTGAGTACAAATGTCACTACTGCTGCTGGGCAGTTGTTTTTAAACTTTGATTGGATTAGGAATCGAAGTGAGATTCAATGACTCCACTGTATCCCTTCCCCTGATATGCCCCTGCCTCCATGCAGCTGCTGAAGAGAAGAGAAGGAAAAGAAACAGCAGCCATCTTACACTATTTCCATGCTTGTCCTCTGGGCAGAAAATCATCTTCCTCTCCTAAGACCTGCACCCCAATTTCAGAAGGCTAATTTTTGGGAAAAAGTTGAGCATGGTAGGCAAGTAAATACAGTAATTTTATTTCCTAACATTATATATACATTTATGCCACAGCTTGAAAACTTTTCCCCCTATACTAAACAGATAGTTGAGTCAATGAGTCAAAGACAGAAATGAAAGGAAGAGAATGTGGTCTCTGCCAGTAAAGTGCTGCAACAGCACTCTGGTCACAAGCTCAGTCTACAGGATGTTAAAGGCATGCAAGTTGTGAACCTAAATTTACTTGTAGTGTCTCTCTTAATTCCTTTACTGTATAAATCAGATATGTCTTCTTGACCTTTCTTTAAACATGGTGCCTTTGTCTCTTCCTTTACGAACACAAAGAATTGAATTTTTCCACGAAGTTTACATTCTGCCAAAACTGGCTGCACTTACTTTGAAGACCACTTTGGACAAGGAAGATAGAATGGAATCGACTGCAGAGAAAACCAACCTGGCTGGGATGTATCAGTCCACCCCCTCTTGGCTCGTACACAGTAATCCCACCTAGTGTTGGGGTCCTTTACAAATCTCCCCACATCCTGGAAGAGCTGACTGAAAGACATCTGGCTAGCTTGATAGACAGTATAGTAGAGAAGGGCAGCCCTCCACAGGAAAGGGTCCTTTCGGAACAGGACACTGTGAATACTCGCCAAACCTTCTTCAGTAGGATTGATTGGCTTTAAACCATGCTTTTTACGTCCATTCCAATTGCACCAAGGCTGGCTGTTGTTGTTCATGCCCCGAAAATAATGAGTTCCTAAAAAAAGAAAAAAACATGGCACTTTGAATGTTGACAACCAGTAGCACAATGATAAAATAAGCCAAAATGTGTCCATCAGGAGAAAATCTGATCCCAGTGGGAGCAGATCAGGGCAGGGATACTCCTGCCCTGCTCTGCTACTATATGGCAGCCAGGAGAAGCTCTGTGCTCCTGCAAGTGCCAGTCCTGGGCTGCAGGGGACACTGAGGTGAGGCCTGGGCTCCAAGGAGACGAGGGGAGCTTTCTTACCTCTGGGATGCTGCCTCCCACCCTCACCCCTACCCCCAGCAGCTGCTTGTTGCCCGATCCCTACTCTGATGGTGGAGCGGGGGTGGGGACAATGTTCCCTTCCCCTGCAGGAGGCAGCTCTAGGGCCCAACTCCAAGATCAGAGCCAGGGCTGGGACACTGCTCCCTACTCCAGGCAGATGCCTGCTGCTGGGACTGGCTCTGATCTCAGAGCCAGGGTTGGGACAACTTGCTCTTGATCAGCTATGTAACTGCACTACTGTGAACTAGCTCCTGCACAGTTACATGGTGATATGCTTTGCTGTGCAGTAGATTAGTCTACTGCATAGTAAAGTGTCTCATGTAGACACAACCAGCAAGTAGAAGCTAACTCACAGTAGCTTAGCCCTTTGGAGGATAAGTTATCACAGGTGGGCTTCCATTTAACAGCAAGGTAAAAGTTTGGAAACACAGGGAGTTGCTGCAAAGCAACCAACATGCAATAAGGCCCTGCCCCTTTTTACTGTGCAGTAAATTGTTCAGATATTTTTATCCTTAGAGGAGGTGGCTGCTGCTCTTTTACAACAGGGTAGATATAACATTAGTGCAGGACACCCAGAGCTAAAAACTCAAGGATTAACTTGTTCAGATCCCCTGGATTTCATCTGGTTTTGATATTCTAAATGCAAAAGCTCATTCAGAACCTAGAAAACCTTACAGAAACTTCCTGCTAACCTGGATCAAAAATAGGGGAGTTTTCCAGATTTACAGTTCTTTGGGAAAAATGTCCTATATCCATATATCTTAAAGCTATCTGCTGGGGTTTCTACCTTTATTACAGTCTACACATATTTCTTTAACACATCTACAGTGTAAGCTCTTTCAGGCAAGGGTCAAGCCTTGTAATGTACAGGGTCTAGTCTAGTATACTGAAAAATAGTAAATAACAATGCATATAGTCTCTGCTGTAGGCAGAATAAATAACATTTGTCCATACCTATTTCATGCCTCAGCATCCCTTCCAGCCAATGCTCACGTGCAGTGGAAACATTGATAGTCAGAGTTGGACGGCCATTGACTACCATCATTGAGGCCCGAGAAAGCAGGTCCTCGGTGAGGTGAACCACAATCTAAGAAGACAAGACATCTTAGGTATAAGAGAGCTCTTTTCTTTCCCTGCTATTGCCTCTTCTACTCTTCCTCCCATTCTTATTATGTTCCACCAGGACTTGGTCACTCACCTCTTATAGTTTCCCAAATTAAGACCCATGTGAGAAGTTTTTGCCTCTCCAGAAAGTCTGTAGTCATCTCTGAAGCCTCACTGATATCAGGTGGCTCTATATCAGTGGTTCCCAAACTATGGGTCATGACCCCAAAAAGAGTTACAACATCAGCAGAGGGGGTCATGGGGGTGTGGGGCATGGGTTGGGAGTGAGGGGCCATGCTGAGGAAATGGGGCCATAAATGGGGTCATTTTGAGGAAAAGTTTGGTAGCAGTCAGAAAAGCACTGCTCTACATAGTCTAAGAATTCGACTATACAGATATGATTGCAGAATTGGAGCCTAACTGATCCACAGGGGAGGTGGGGGAGAGGGGAGTGGGAACTGACGATGCACAAAGAGCTTACAAATGCACAAACAAGTATTCTTGGGTTGAATTTGAACAAAATCAGAGAGACTTTAATTGATGGAATGTATTTGTGCTTAAACCTTTTACAAAAAAATTTAAAAAAATCACAATTTAAAAGTTACCCTGAATTAGGGAATAGAAACATCATACACTTTTCTGCTTCTTTATGATGCAAAAAAGCATAAGCCTGTCATTGTTCAACATTAAACAGATATGATTCAGGGTTTTTAGTGCAGTCACTTCAGTCTGCTTACTCCCGTGACTAACATAAATAAAAAGCTCTATAGCCTTTATCAGAGGTGCAGAAAAGGAAGTAAAAAAAACTCCTATGAAAACAAGCATCTGAAGTGAAAATTACCAATAAGGCATTCGTTTTAACAACATCTCTTCCCTTTAACTGGAGAAAGATTTTATAGGAGGGAACCTAACAGTCTTTAAATGATATTAAAAGAGTGGAGTTGAGGTGTCCTTTTGGGTAAAAGAGAAAACCTTTAATCCAGATGGGCTGAACCTGCTAGTTTTGATGCTGGTGTTGGACTCTGGCCACACAAGATATACACACAGAGGAAGAGAAAAAAGCACAGAGAGAGAATTAAACTTCTCTTTCTGGTGCTGACTTTTAATTGCAACAGCAATTTTGCTACTAGACAGAGACAGACTCAACACACATCCCAAGCACTATTCAACTTGACTGAAGCCAGCAGAGGTTGAATATCACTGAGTCATCTTCTAGTTTTGTTCTGTCAAGTCATTTCTCATGACCGGGATGAGGATCCCATGGTGGGATCCCTGGGTCCTAGGAGGTGGTATGTGTGGAAGCCATGATAATAAACCTTCCAGTCTACCTGTTCTAGCATTGGGGTTAATTTATGGCAGGGTCAGGAAATAATTTCGGGCAGAGGACCACCTACCCAGTTTTGGCAGGCTATTGAGGGCTGCATGGGTAGCCCCGCCCCTTGACAAGTGCCCCGCCTACTGGTCACCATTTTGGGACTAATGTTCCAATGTCTTGTGACCAATGTCCCCGGGCCAGCACTGGTGGGGCCCAAAGTGGGACACAGGCTGGCAGGGGTCTGTGGAGCCGAGCTAGGCTACACCAGCAGGGAGGGGAGGAGCTGGCACAGCTCCCACCCTGCTGGCTGGGAGCTCGTGCTCCTGCCACCCTGCTCTGGACCCTGCCGGCGCTGTGTGGGCCCCGTGTTCCCGCTGGCTCCTGCGCCCACTCACACCCAGTGCCCCCAGCCCTGCGGTACAGGCGGGAGGCAGCGCACAGCCCCGACCCCCTGCTCGCCAGCAGGGAAAAAGCTGGTGCTGAGTGCAGAGAAAAGCGGGAACACAGGAACATTTTTGACAGGAACCAAGGGCAGATAAATATTAATTTTCTAAATTTTTTAGGGGCCCTGTAGCCGGATAGAATGGCCTTCCTGGTCAGATCTGGCCCACAGGCCATATTTTGCCCACCCCTGATTTATGGACACCTAGAAGAGGGCAGAAGAGTCCTTCCTGTCAGAATGCTGTTTATCAGTTCTGGTCTAGTTTCTGACACGCTCATTTTTCATTCACTGATTTCAGGTTACACACTCTTCTTGTTTACCATATGTGATCTCAGCACAGTCCTTTTCTGTTCAGACTAATGCAGCTTCTGCCTTCAACTCTTGCTGATTTTTATAAAATTGAATGAAGTAAGATGAACTGGACTTTTTGTTAGGTTGGATAATTCTGGATATAAGCTTCTACACAACAAACCCCAGAAAATAAGGCATATAAGACTTTGTATTTAAAGGTTTAGGAAATGTTCAGGGAAACAGACCTTCTTAAAAAAATTTCAGACCTTTTTTTTAATACATGGTAAAGCAAGAAAAGATCAAGTCAGCTTTTCTTTTTTTTAAACCCACCTGGTACCCGTCCTGCCAATATCCGTGCCTCAGAATTCTACATAGTGCACTACTGATGCGACTAATACCTGAAATGGTAAAAATTGCAGTACCTTCCACTTCCAAGCACTACTGATCTCAAAGACAGTAGGGGACAGACCCGTGACTATTTTTGTCAGATAAAAAGCTTTTCAATCCTCCTTTAAAACACATTTTGTTCTAACATTCACCTTAATATTTCCCTGTTTCAGATCTGAAACAAGACTGCACGTTTTATTTGGGAAAACAAATCAACTCACAAAAATCAATCAAATGTATTGACACTGACAAATCTAGTTTAGAATAGAAAGGCTGACAGATAAGCCAAACCATGGAGGCGACATGAGAGAGAAAGGTGTGGCAAGCTGTCATTCAGCCCCATGGCCCTTGTTGAGCAAACAAATGGAAATCAAAGAAGAAAGTAGGTCGTGTGTGAAGGGCCCAGTTAAAGTATACGTACATGATTCTCCCTTAATCCACCACAGCAGGACTTAAATGAGTTGCAAGAGATATGTGGACATTGTACCAGACTGGACAAATACATGAGGTCCATCAGGTGAAATCCCAGCATGACTCTCCTATTTAGAGTTAGTCTCCCAAGAAAAGTAGTGAAAGCTAGTGTTATGATTGCTGAAAAATGACATTAGACAAACCATCAGGGAAAAAATGTAAGACCTCTTCCTGACTGGATTTATAGTCTAGTTAATTTCTAATGTTTGATTCTGTGGTTTAAGTAGCTGCTGACTCTGTATGCATCCTACCTCACCCAGGCAGCCTTCTTTCACCATGTATTTCCTGACATGATTCCAGATGCGACTCTTGGTCAGCAGGCTGCCTCCAGTGACCTGTTCAAACTTTTCATAGCTTCCATATTTCTGCAAAGTCCGTTCCATAATATTGATGGACTGGGGAATAAAAAGCAAAAGAGACAGAAATACAATAAGACACCAGTTTCAGACTGGTGACTACCACAATGGGACAAATGGCAGTTTCCTCCCTGCATTCCAATGCATGTATGTATCATTGAACTACATTTTTTATGGGTAGGCCAATATGCTCTGTAATCAACTCCTTTCACTCTCAGAGATCTATACAAATTCAAAGACATTGAAAAAAGAGTCTGATTAATTAATTTTGGGCCCAGCATACTTAGTTCCCTATGACTTTGGGAAAAACCACTTGATCTCTCTGTCATATTATTTAACCTGTGAAAATGGGGATGATAATGCTTCCTCAGCTAACAGAGATGTTCAAGGGTTAGGTCATTAGCACATTCCCCATCCCCACATGGTGCACAGCCCCCACTGCCAGTAGCTCAGCAGCAACAGATGGTGGGTCCTCAGGGTGCTCATGGCCATGGCAGGCAGAGTCCCTGGTAGCACATGGCTTCAGCTGAGTCCCAGAGGCTACACATGGTAACACAGAGCCAGCCCGGTCCAACCCGCTTGGGTGCACCTTGAGACCAGACCAGGCTGGCTCCATACCAGCACGTGGGGCTTGAGTCATTGCAGGTGGGAGCCATGCACCAACCAGCCAAGCCGGTTCCCTGCCTCCATGTCAGGTTTCCAGCAGGAAGCCACACATGGAGGTATGAAATTGCATGCCATTGGGTCAGGTGGGCTCTGTGTCTCCACATGCGGCTTTCTGCTGGAGTCCTAGAAGCCCCACGTGGAGGAACAGAGACAGTTGGCCTGGCCCAGTGGTGCCACAAACCCCACAGCCACCCACAAACCCCATGTCCCCTCCCCCAGCAGGCAGGAGCTCCCTTCTCCGCTTAACAGCTGTCCAGTCATGCACCACCACGCTCAGTGCCTCCACACAGGACTCTCAGGCGCATAATAGCATATATATATATATATATATATATAAAAATAAAATATATAGATGTATAAAATAGGATGACAGTGCATGCTACAACTTGATTATTGTGATGCTGAAAGGAATCTGTTTGCTGTCCATGGGTACATACACACATATTAACTTTCTGAGAGTTAAGCAGCTTAATTATTTTAAGTCAACTTAACTGTCAGAGTGTGCACACACATGAGAAGCGGAGTTGACTTAAATGCAGTGCAAGATAATGTACCTCCAAGATGTATTATCTTGTGTTGCACTAGTTAAGTTGACTTAGCTCATAAGATGGCTACCACCATGTCACAGAGCTGTATGAGTATACGCTCGAACATGGCTTAACTTAAGTCAACTTGGTTAAGTTGACTTAGTTGTGTCGCCTTATTTTAAGTCAGCTTAGTATGTGTGTACATGCCTTATGAAACAGAATTAATTCAGAACCCCACAGAGCTGCTGACAGCTTCTTTTAATTGTATTTTTAACTAAAACTAGGCAACCACAGACAAGTGCGACTGGAATACATTAATGCTATTCACAGGGTGTCCTATCTAAGTATCGTAGCTCCTGGCTGAAAGAGACATGCATTCTCTGAATGCTGAACAAACATTCCATGTCATTCCTGATAGTTCCCTATTACCTAGCTTAGAATAATTAAATCCCAAGCACCTCCTGAAGAAGCCAAGGGCTCTATTCAACTTGAATGTACACCAGTATAGTTCAGCAAATTTAATTCTGAATAAAAATAATGGATTTAATGAATTAATTGCATTTTGTACATAGGTCTGGGAGCAAAGGATCTGTCTGCTACCTGTAATTACCACCTTTGTTCCCTTATACTCCTCTGTACATGATTTATTGTATCAAATTGTTATTTACCAAGCTGCTTTTAAGTGGAGTGGGGGTGGCACTAGCTAGCGCCTGCTCGCACAGAAGCCAAGGGGAGTTTTGCCACTGACTTCAGTGGGAACTGAATTGGGTTTCAACATCAGTGAATAAAAATTGATATTTTAATTCTCAAAACAATTGTTTCTTGGAAGATCTGGGATGATGTATATGCATATGTACAGAATGAGTTAGGAAAACCATGAACAGGCACAAGCACTTGTGAAGAGAATGGTCTCAAGGCATAGATGTTATGAGCCTGACTCAAAGCCAACTAAATTCAAAGAGAAGTCTTCCCAATGACTTTGGAGGGTTTGGGGATTAGATCCTTTATGAATACAAAGTAGCAGTTAAGTTAAATGGATAAGAAAAGTTCAGAGATATTATTCAACATTAACAAATGAGCAACTTAGTTTTTTCTTGTTCATTTCTTCCTTGGGCAGAGGAGTCATGGTAAGTTTCAAGCAGAACTGAAGAGGTACACTGTTATTGTGTAACTGGGCGAATTTCCCTTTCTCTGTTTGGACTTCTTCCCTTAAATAATGGAACCTAACCTTTATTGAGTTCTGCTTCAGTGAACATTTCAGGCTTTAACATGTCTCAGGATTAGTGAGGATTAGTGACTAAATGCAAAGACAAAATCTAAGCAACAATTAGTTCTAAATTAACAGCTGATTTTAACCGTCATGGAAATCATGTATTTCCTCAAAATGTATTTCAAAACTAACTTAGTGGCCTAAGGCTGAACTTGTTCTAACAATCATTTCATTTAATATAGGTGGTGTTCTTTGATCACTGTGCAGATTCTGGTGTGTGAACATCCTATTCCTATAAATAGCTTATAAAAAATACATTCCCTATTAGCTACAGGAGCACAGTTTGTTCTCTGTGAATAACCTGAATAATTCAGAACAATTCTTCAGTTTCTTTTACAGTGACCAGATCCTTTAAGATCATGTCACCTACTCATTGTTCTGTGTATCTGGTTTCTCTGAACCAATTAATTTTATTATTTCAGTTAAGCAAAGTGTCTCTCAACTTTCTATCCTCTGACATGACATTTTCTTCATTGAATTTCCTTGTCTTAAAAGCGGTGAAGTCCATTAGATAAACACATGAAACTAGGCTTCTATTTATGTTTCAGTCTCTTTGCACATACATTCACAGTGAAACAATAGCCCATAGACTCATGTTCTACTTCCCAGCCATTTTTATTTCTCTCTTCCTTGCCTCTACAGTTCAGTTCAACTTTACTTCTCAATAATTTATACTGGAAAGATGTTACTAAAGCGGAATTAAGATGTTGGAAATAGAGATCTAAATTACATTTAACAGAGCTCTGGTAGGTGAAATTACTGTATCAATTGATCATTAAGGCTAGGTAGAGAAGTTACACTTAACACATATTAAGCATGCAGAAAGCACTTTAAAGTCATAACAGAACAGACATTCATAGCACTTAAAGCACTTTAAAATGGCAGATTCTACTCTAAGGGCACCAGTAAATATGGTACAACACATTCTCAGCTGTTCCCCTGCACGGCAAGGAAGAAAGGAAGAAATCTGAGACAAATCAGTTATGAAGACATAGGGGATCTAGCCAAAGAGTCCAGAGGCCTAAGGGCCTACAAAGGGGCAAAGTCCAGATAGGGTCAGAGTGCACGACCAGAGGGGGAAGGGGCTGAAAATGAGACCAATGGACCTGGGAACTCAGGAAAGAGAGATTGGGACCAGAGGTTGCGTAATTAAGTGTCTCAGAGACTCAGAAGTACACCTAATAAAAATAACAACACATTTCTAGGTTGGTATTCTCTCTATTAAATTATTTGTCACTCAGAGCTTCAGTATCATCCAATTACAGCACCAACCCCTCAGATGGTCACTAATATACTATTCGTCAAAACTTATTATGGGTACTTAAAACTGTGTAACACAAACACTTGTAACAGACACCAGACAATTAATTTCCAACTTTGTATGGAACTAGAAGTATGACTTTCCCAACAGCATCCCGCTCGCCTAGTAATATTTTATCAGATTTCAAGTAACTAGTTGTCCTTACATGATATCTACAGGTTATGAGCCTTCTAATTTAGAACAAAATCATTTAAAACCACAGGTTCATGTCTTGGATTTTAATCAAGTAAATTGATGAATAAGTGCTCTACTAGAAAAAGGTCATAATAATTGCATCAACCCAAATATTACCTTGTGTATATAGATGAATTGTGTCAATTTAAGATTATAGTGAACTTAGTACTAATGAAGATAAAGACTTAAGAGTATTTGGTCTGAGCCAGGAATAATGTTTCTAGTTGTAAAAACAACCTCTAAGAGTTTGGACGCTGTACCGCAATCCTGATTATGAACTATCCCATTATTACAGTTACAATGTACATAATGTGAAGAGAACTACATCTGTGGCTTCAGAAGATACAGATAGTGACCATTATGAAAGGCCTATTTGCTATGCTATTCTTTTATGTTCATGAAATACTTGTGATTCTGTATGTATTTTCCTCTACTACATATTCCTTAGCTTATGAATGAAACATACTATAAAGATAAGAGGATACGGAAAAATTGAAGAGGGGAGAACAGAAAGGTGAGAATAAAGGAAGTGGTAAAACAGAGAAATTCCTAAAAAAAGAAGCTATGAAGTTATCCATAGTTTATTGTATGACATTAATAATCCTACACATTGCTATATATCTATGCAAAGGAGAGGAACTTAAAAGGGAGCAGACTGTGTTACCAAGTTGGAGAATCTTCTCTGTTGAGATCAAAAGCCTAGAGAAGATAGAGCTTAGAAGAACTCTAATATTTCCAAGTCAAGCATTTCTTTTTTACAGTGCTGGCAAAATCCAGCTAATTTCCCCTCAATTTCTTTTCTTTAAAAAGATTAAGTACTTCTGTGGTTAAATCCCCATCATATCTTCAGAAAACATTGCCAGCAATACAGCATTAAGACTCTAAACAGCCACACACAATGGAGGAAAACACATATGTAAAAAGAACAGACTCTCTGTTGAGCTTCCAAAGTATCTGTGAAACCAGATTTTCAGATGATTAAAAATTCCTCGCTAGTGTCTTCTGAAGAATTAATGTATTAGTGCTTGACTTACAGTGTTGATGTAAAAAGTCAAGGGAATTCCATTACTGTAAAACTGGCCTGGGAGCAGCGTTAGGTCTGCTCTATGTGTATGTATACACGTGTGCATGTGTGTGCATGTCTATTGCTATAAGCATCTCCTGCAAATCTGTCAGAATTAATTTAACAGATAATGCTTCTAGAATAAGGATGGTAACCAATCGAAGCCTGAAAATGTTGCAAAAACACAAGTGAGTCCACTGTCTTGCTATAAGAAAAATACTTCAATGTATACAGTAATGTCTGAATACAAACCATTAAAAACATGATTGGTTTTAAATGCTTACAAGAGCAAAATTCATTAGTATATATAGCAAAAGGCACTATAGTGTTTATCTTCCTCCTAATGAAAGTATGTTTTAGTTTAAACTTTCAGTGAAAATTGAAGGAAGGCAGCAACTTTTATGACCCATATTGTAGGAATGCATATATAAGTTACTGATTATGATTCTGCGAAATATATTGGTTCATATAAATAGTAGCTAGAAGAAATTAAATTCAAATCTCCATGAAAATGAGATTTTCCATTTAACTAGAGGAAAAGAAGTAGTGCCATCTACTGGGATTGGCGTTATTTGAGACAAGATTGCTGCTATTTTTCATCTATTAAGAAGTCCAGAATGCATTTATTCATTAGCTTCATAATCTGAAGTTTGAGGAAATATTGTTTTTCCTTTCCATTCCAGTCACATACACTAACTTATATTGTAAAGCAATTCACAGCTCTGTCTGAGAAAAGCAGTTTTTACTTTCTATGTCCAAATGAAGAAAATTTGTCATGCTTCACTGGATATAAAATAAGCTTATCTTTATTTGTTACGATAGTAAATGTGTATTTTGCCATGCTTAATTATTAAAAAACTTGCAATGAAGCATCAGTCCCTAAAATAACCAACAGATATCGTTGAGAGCCCAGTTGCTATTGACAAGTCAATGAGCCATTATTTTGATTATATTTTACAGTAATTTGTTGAAAGAAATCATACCTTCGAACAGATACTTTGCTGATTCTCTATTTGAGAGTTTCATATTAAAACATTCTTTTAAAGTCTTGCTTAAGACTGAATTGTTTCCTTTTTCATAAATACAAAAAGGGCTAGCTTACATTAAATTCAATATTCCAAATTTAGCTATTTAATTTATTTGCAATCAGCTATTTTTAACGTCCCTAAAATTATTCACAGACCAAGCAGACATTTGTTTTAAAAGAAAGCACACACCAAATAAGTAATAACTTAGAAGGCCTCTTCAGAGCTTTTAAGGACAAAGTAGATAAGTTCTATTTCATCAGGGAAACAATTAAACTCACAATTAAGATCAAATGTATAACAGGATAACCAAAAAAATAAAAAGAAGATCCTCTTAAACCTTCAATGCTTTTGAAAATATGGTGCATCATATTCTTCCTAAACCAGATGATAAAATCCTGGGTGTCTGGAATTTGAAGTGTTTTATTTTCAATTCCTGCACTGAGATTCTTTGTGGAATGTGTATGCATTGCAACCAAAAAAGAAGCCTGCTACAGAATGACAGCATTTACAACATGGGATTCTCTGTTAAATACATTTTCTAAAACTATTTCATGTCCTAAGCTAGAAACAATCTTACAGAAAAGCACAAGTGGGAGCAGGGTTGCTTTTGGTGCGACAGAGATAAACTCTCAATGCATCTCATGTCAGTTAAAGTTGAAATAAAAGCATTTTGAGCATGATAATAGATAGGAAGCCACATTAATAAAATGAATTGAAAAGGCTGCAGCTTAGCTATCAAATGGACAACAGCAACCCATGAACCTACACAGAAAGCAGACCACATAGCATAGGAAAATTGATTTATGCAGCTTTACCTGTCCCTGGAACAGAATTTCAATCGCAGTCAAGGGCAGAGGCAGATTTGTCGCCTGACTGAGCCTAATGAAATGTGAATATCCTTCCAAAGTTAATTAAACCAAATGAAATCAACACATGCTTATCCAATAACCATGTCCTCAAGGCAAGTCATAACGAATTTATGATTGCCCCGTATGACTGACCTGCATATTGTACAGTCTTTTTTATGTTTTAAGTAGGTTCAGATCTACAACATCTTATAGAAACATCTTGTTATATTAGGCAGGCTAGTCAAAGAAAACATGAAACACAGAAAGACAGCTAGAAATTCATGTCACATGGCTAGGTCCTTGTCAACTACGGCAGTAAATTTTAGGTTCTTTCTTTCTGATGAAAAAAAGATTTTAAAAACACATTCAACTTGAAAAGTTTTCAGTGGGCGTATCTACATGAGATGCTGACTGCACAGTAGCCTGATACTACTGCGCAGTAGCATCACGTAGCAAAAACTGTGCCAAGATGCTACTGCACAATATTATTAGGCTACTGTGCTGCAGCATCAATAAAAAGACATTCACTGGCACTACTGTGCAGTACCTCCAGTTACTCCACATTTATTTAGTACTTGCTTGTATAAGTACAAAATAAATGTCCAGTAACCACTGCACAGTAACATCTTATGTAGACGTGCCCAGTGATATGGGAATGCATTCAATATCAATGTCCCTTTAATTTGTATTTTGCAGTTGATATAGTCTCATGTTCTAATACAAGCTGTTATGAATAAGAATCTCTGACCTGCAGCAAGAAGAGGCCCATGCTGTCTTTTTAAAAGAGAAAAAAAAAGAACTGTACCTGCTTAAGAAACCTGTCAGATGCTTGACTGTGCTTGGCTAATACATTTGGCAATGCAGGATTTGCATATTCAAATTGGGGATTGTAGGTAAAATCTGACTTGAAGAATTTCATCTTCTCTTTCTCTACGTTGGAAGGCTTGATGGCAGTTAGTATACAGAGTTTTCGGCCAGAAACTTCTCCCTCTTTTCCATGGCTTTTGGACAACTGGGGCTGCTTTGGCTTTGCTAGATTAGAGAAATAATGCCTCTTAGCCTTGCTTTTGGTTCGAGGTGGCAGTCCTTTGCTGTTTCCTGTGACTGAAATACCATTCGTAAACTTTACACTGGTAGACATTGGGCTAGTGATAAAGACAGAGGGCTGTCTGCTCGTACAGTACCACCCGCTGCTCAGCAAAGGCAGCGGTACTTTGATCTTGCAGTGCTCGCTGCTTCGCAAGGTAGTGGAAAATTTGGTGGATTTTCTGTGTCTTTTATGATGTGCAGATGACTGCTTTTGGCAGTGGTGTTTCTTCTCCTCTTTACTCTGCAGAAGGACATTGTAGCTACTTGTTCCTGTTGTGAAAATGTCCTTAAGTACTCCAGGTGACAGGTGCTGAAGACTGTTTTCATTCTTAATGACCAGCTTGTGTTCCTCTGGATTTAAGACTGTCTTTTTAGAGAGCTCTTGTTTAGGCCAGTGAAGTTTTTCTGTATATAAAAAAAGACAAAAACAAAAAAATCTAGAACACATCTGACTGCCACACAGAGAGAAATATATGTTTTTAGGGCCAAAACATAATACCAAATATGAAACCAAAAACTTGAACATAACTTGATATAATTACAGAAGCCTCAAGACAGTCTTAGTATTAAGATAAAAAGAAACTTGTATCTAGGTATATATATCTATTGACTTTTTAAAAAGTCAATTGGGAAAGTAAGCCTAATTCAAAACATACAGTTCTGCCTGTCTCTATACAGTTTCATAGTTATAGTTGGTAGGGTTGGAAGGGACCTGAGCAGATCATTAAGTCTGACCCCCTGCCATGGGCAGGAAAGGATGCTGGGGTCAAACAACCCGGGCTAGGTGATTATCTAGCCTCCTTTTAAAGACCCCCAGGGTAAGAGTGAGCACCACCTCCCTTGGAAGTTGGTTCCAGATCCTAGTCACCCTGACTGTGAAGTAGTGCCTGCTGATGTCCAGCCTGAATCTACTCTCAGTCAACTTATGGCTGTTATTCCTTGTTACTCCCAGTAGTGCTCAAGGGAACAGGGACTCTCCCAATACCTGCTGGTCCCCCTTGGCCAGTTTATAGACGGCCACCGGATCCCCTCTCAGCCTTCTCTTGTGGAGGCTGAACAGGTTCAGGCCCCATAGCCTCTCCTCGTAGGGCCTGCTGCTGCCTCCTGATCATGTGAGTGGCCCTCCTCTGGACCCTCTCGAGGTTGTCCACATCCCTCCTGAAGCGTGGCACCCAGAACTGGATGCAGTACTCCAACTGCAGCCTGACCAGTGTCACATAGAGAGGGAGGATCACCTGCTCATGATGCCCAAACTCAATGCTAGTTGTGCTAGTCTGTGCTTGTCTGGCTGCCCAAACTCAATGCATATCTCAACAATTAACTTGTTGAAAATCAAATCTGGGTGCATGTGTTTTTAAGTTTCCATAGACACGTTATGCTTTTCTACAAGTTTTAAGTAAACTGTGACTCATCTTTAAAGAAGTTTTAGAAAAGTAATTAATGTAAAAAAAAAGCTAGAATGAACTTTAAAATGTAGCCCATGAATAAAGTTCAGCAAAATGTGCACCCCACAGAATTATAAGGCTGTGCACCCCACAAATTGCCTCTGCTTTCTGGAGTGGGGTAGGACAACCCCACTGCCAGAGTTGTGATGTACTAAACAGTTCTAAGGTAAGCAAGCAAGAGAGTGCTTACTACTCTCTTCTTCACTGCATACAGTTTTGGAGCTAGTAGCCCTCCATGGCAAATCTGACTATCAAAGAGGAATCTCTCAGAGAGGGTGACAGATACCTGGAGTACATGAGTTCATGGGTCCAGTTTTTAACTTTGCAAGACTAGAAGGTTAAATTTCAGGACTTCTTTGCATTTCTCTAAACTCCTATTTTTTTGCTTTAAGGCAGTTCCATCAATTATAACTTTAAAATCCTATGTCGAGTAAGGGTATTACAAAGCGAGCAGTTAGTACCAAACTCTGTTCTGAGAAACTTACAAGGCAAGGCTGTACTATAGTGACACACACTTAGGTTTAAAAAAAAATAATAATTTGCTTCAAAATGCAAACACTGCAAGTTAGCTACTGTCAGCTTGTAAGTAACATTTCCTGAGCATAGGCAGACCTTTGTCCTCCTGCTGGCTCTGGGGCAAAGGAACTCCAAAGGAGCTCTGCTGGACTGCACTCTGCGGTGGCTTTCTCTCCCTTGGAAAAGGAGATCTACAGCATAATGTGGCTGCTTACAGCAGATAATACAGCCCCAATCCCTACCGGACACCTGTGCCTAATTTTCATGGAGGAATGATCTACATTCCAGTGGCCTTACAAGCAGATCACAGTAGGTGGGCTTCTGTAGGGCCTCTGAGAAAAAAATGGTAAACAATGCCAGAAACTTAGGCTGTATAAAAATGTTCAAATGATCTGGGAGTCATAGAGCCATAAAGAAGTAGGTCTGGAAGGGACGTCCAGAGGTCAAGTTCGACCCCCGCCTGAATAAGGATCATCCTTATCTAAACCATCTCATACAACCATGAATTCTACAGAAGACTACTCTTACCCCTAACACAACACAGACCTAACACCTTAACTTGTCACAGGGGAAGCATGGGAACCATGGCAACCAATGTCCTGCCAATATGCTCAAGAGGTCCCTGGTAGAGGGCCATGCCCTTGCTACAGAGGAAGGCAAACCCCCCCACAATCCATACCAGTTTGACCATGAGGTAAAACCTCCTTCCTTACCCCAGATATAGTGATCAGTCCGACCCTGAGTGGAAGGGCAAGACCTTCTAGCTAGGAACCTCTGGCTTTGCCCCTAGTAGAAGAATCAGTACATCCCAGGTGAAATCCAAAGTCTTAGCTGTAGCCAACACCCAGTGCCTCTGGGGAGGCTTAAAAACACCTTACCGTACATTATCCAGGTTTGTTCTCCTGATGGAAAATCAAGGTGTGATGTGAATGTAATGTGTGTAACAGCAGGAAGAAGTAGGGAGCAGTCTGCAGAGCTGTGTTGATTGTTAATTTGGACTGCAACTCCCAGAAACCCCCATGGGCTGGGAGGTATGGAGAAAAGGAAGAGGAAGCTCGAGGCTGGCGTGGGGGGAAGACAGAGCAGTGTGCACATGAAACCTGGTCAGCCCTACATGAAGTGCACAATCGAGCTGAAGACCTCACTGGTTTGGTCAGCCAGGACTGTGGACTGAAGAAACTAGACTCAGACTTGGTGGCAGCTGTTGGCTGCTGTTTTGAGCACTCTAGGGCAGTGGTTTTCAACCTTTTTTCACTTGTGGCCCCCTAAAAAAATGTCAAATGGAGGTATAGACCCCTCTGAAAATTTCAAACAGAGGTGCAGGCCCCTTTGAATTGTAAGTATCAGTATTCACATACTTTTTACTGTTCATAGTCATCTTTCGCAGATCCCTTAGGTCCACAGGCCACAGGTTAAAAACCACTGCCCTAGGGACTAAAGGTTTGTTTGAGGACATCTCCGGAGGTGCCGGGGGAGTGGGGGAAATTTAAGATGCTGAGTATATGTTACCACAGTGTTGATTTTTTTTACCTTTTACCTGTCCCCTTCCTTTGGCCTGTTGACTTGTGACCCTCCCCTTGCTTCTTGTATCAGTTTCTGGGGCTGCAGGGTTGGCACACAGGGCCTGCCTGAACAGACATTTGGATGCTGAACCCCTGACAAGCAGAGAATCTTTAGTGCTGATGCTGTGCATCTAGGGATCCCCTGTGCATGCATCTCAGGGTGCTCTGCACGCTCCCCAGTGTATGGGACAGCCCTGATTGGCTGACCCAGAATGATCAGAGTCAGTCTGTATCTCCCTGCAGCACTTCTGCTCCCTGCTTGGCTGGAACAGCAGAGTTGAGGAAGCAACATACATTGTCTCCATGGTAGGAAGGAAAGCAAAATGGGATGCTGGACAATTGTGCTGCATCTTTTCTCAGAAAAGAACGTGTACAAACATTCTCTCTTCCAGGAGAAACTCTTCTGGGGGCGATTTAACCCTAGCTGTTTGCAGGTTAATTTTGCTCTGGGAGAAAAATGCAGAATCTGTACATTTGTCACTTCCCCTGGGAAAGCAGTGACTTTCCCAGGAGAAAATGGATGTCTGTGTGGCCTTACTTCGAACTTTCAGGCCTACAAGTAAAGGATCCATGTAGCCATTGATATGGCCCAAAGTACAGACAGAACAAAATTTACATAAGGACCTCTGGATTCTGGATGTACAGTTAGGTACTTCTGAACTTCAATTACTTTTGTATGTAGTAATTATACTCTGAATACAGCATTAGCAATAGGATCAATAAGTCTCTCAGTGGAAAGATAAATCAATAATTTAATTCCAGATTTATTTTCATAGTAAAATTGATTTTGTTTCCAGAACAAATGTCACAAAAACATTATGGATGCTTCCCTGCTTTATGAACTCTTTCATATTTCACACTACGATTTCATGTTCTTCAGTTCTCTTGGAGCTGCCATCATTAAACAGATCAATGTACTTACCTTCTGGTGTATAGCAGGCAGAATGGTTAAATATTTCTAGTATCAGTTGCACAGATCATGATGCAGCCAAGTTATTTTACAGAAGGCCAAAATTCACAAGTAAACTAGTATACGCACATTTACTATACAATAAAAGGTATTCTTGGCAATGACAGGAAAGGATGATCACTCTCACATTTCTGGGAAAGCAGATAAAAGGACAGGCTGGCTGACTGGCTGGGAAGCAGCTCTGCAGAAAAGGACCTGGGAGTTACAGTAGACAAGAAACTGAATATGAGCCAACAGCATGAATGACTGGTGTCTTCCATGACTGGGGGGCACGATGGTGGCAAGTGGCAAGCAGGGACCGCCCGCAGCCGCTGGCAGCAGTGTTGGTAGTGGGAGGGGGGGCGGAAGGTGAGCGGGGACTTTGCTCCCCTTATGCGTCGCCTATGGCCAACAGTGTCCCTTTGTTGCTAAGAAAGCTAACAACTTCTTGGGCTGCACTGGTAGGTGTGTTGCCAGCATGTCACGGGAAGTGATTATTCCCCTCTATTCAGCACTGGTGAAGCCACATCTGGAGTACTGTGTTCAGTTTTGGGCTCCCCACTACAGAAAGGATATGGACAAATTGGAGCGGGTCCAGCAGAGGGCAATGAAAAATGGTGAGGGGGCTGGGGGACATGACCTGTGTGGAAAGGCTGAGGGAACTGGGCTTATTTAGTCTAAAGAGAGGGGGGGATTTAATAGCAGCCTTCAACTACCTGAAGTGGAGTTCTAAAGAGAATGGAGCTAGACTGTTCTCAGTGGTGGCAGATGACAGAACAAGGAGCAATGATCTCAAGGTGCAGCAGGGGAAGTTTAGGTTGGATATTATGAAGAATTTTCTCACTAGGAGGGTAGTAAAACACTGGAACAGGTTACCCAGGGAGGTTGTGGGATTTCCGTCCTTGGAGGTTTTTAAAACCCAGCTAGACAAAGCTTTGGCTGGGATGATCCAGTTGGGGCTGGTCCTGCTTTGAACAGGGGGTTGGAGTAGATGACCTCTTGAGTTCCCTTCCAACCTAATTTTCTAGGATTCTTTGACCAAGGTAGTTAAAGTGAGCCTCCGGCATGTGCTAACTCTGGGAGTCTTTAAGAAAGGTAAGCACATTTTAGTGACATGATTTCAAAGTGACCTCAACCTGGTCTCTAAAGGTAGATCTGTGTTCTGGAGCCAAAGGTAACACAAATTTTCAGATACAAGTATCTAGCATTGCAAATGAGTTGTTTCCATTATCAATCCACCCATTTTTTTTTACCACAATGTAAGAAACTCCTTGGAGCTCAAGTGGTACAATGCTAGTATAACCAAGAAATGGTAGAAGGGGCAGTAAAATGGAGGGAAATGGTCTTAAAATGGTCATAAATAAAACTCTGAAATTCTTGCATCAGTCTAATATCATATGCCATACCAGTATAACTGTCCATGGCAACCCTCCAGTGCATGCTGTGTCAGTTTGGGTATTGCAAACTAGGCTGTAGTAGGTTCCCAGATTCACACAAATTAAATCCATTGCCATCTGTGGCTATATTTAAATCTGTATTAGAAAGATTACATCAGATAACATTTTCCATAGTTCACACATAGGTCAAAGATCAGGTAATGATTATGCTGGATTATCTCTCTATAACCTCCAGCAAGCATTTTTTCCAAAATAAAGCTGAAGAGGCCAACAGGTTGAGACAGTGGAAAAAAATCAGTATAGCTGTCAGAAAAAAAAAAAAACTGTCAGGAAAAAGAAAATCCCAAACCCAAAAAACTGCACACAACACTCCCCACATAGTGTTGGTATAAAAATCTAATCAGCTCCATTTATTAGTGATTGACAATATTTAAAAGACTATGAATATTTTTTATTTCGTGTAGGCCAAGTGGCCAGCTATATTTTAACCTGCCTTTTATCTGTGCCCTGTCATTGACAATCTGTGGCCTGCTATATCCTTGCTGCCATGTCACATTTGAAAAGTAGATGCATGACCAATTTGTCAGTTCACTGAAAAATATATAGACAGGCTTAAAAATGATGCCGTTCTTCCTGCAAAGTAAATTATTGATTTGCTCCTTTCCTGCTTTCTCTCATAAAATTTAGAATAACCATCCACAATAATAGTGTCTATTTTATCCACACTGTCAAAAGCTGGTACCAAATGTACCCAAAGTTATTTAGATCGAGATTTAGTCTTATTTTTGCAATATCATTATGTTTGAGATTTCATTATGTTTGAAGCCCTGTATCATTGTGGTACTTATGTTTGAGGTGCTGTATCAGTGAGGTGCCATATCATTATGTTTGAGCAGCTAGGCTTTCCCTTGAAAAAGTGCTTGTGGAAGAAGTATTATATCTGTCCCATACTGGGCACATCTACACGTGCATTAATGTGCTGTAGTTACTGTGCATTAAGTTTAGTACCTGTAATAACAGGTACTAACTAAATGTGTAGTAACCAGCACTACTGCGCAGTAGCACCGGTACATGCCTTTTAAGTGATACTAATGCGCAATAGACTACTTGTATTGTGCATTAGCTCAATAGCATGGCTTTTGCTGTGATGTGCTAATGCACAGTAGAATTAATTTACTGTATATGTAGCATTTTGTGTAGCCATACCCACTGTTATATACAAGTCTTAATAGCTCTAAAAGCCTCCAGGGCATAATATTCTTAAGTGTTTGTTTGGTAGATGTGTACCCACACATAAGTTCGGAAGGCCTGAGTCTCCATTCTGTGACACCAAAAGTCATTGGGAGCAACTCAAAGAAGTGAGAAAAAACTCAGGTAGCACAATTTAGTCTCTGTTCAGTGGCACTCTATCTCTGGAGGTCAGTACCAGAAGTAACTTATCATTTGTGCATAAAATGTCCTTTATACTTCAGCAAATGTTAGAAAGGTATTATTGAAAGTTGTTAACTACTGACACTAGGTAAACAGTAGTATAATAAAATTCATAGTGTCAAAACAGGTTCTGTTTTGCAAATCTTTTAGGCTAAATTAGGTTGTGGTTAAAGTGTTTACTCTGCTTTTCATATAATCATAAACGTTAGCTGTACAAATATAAATGTACAAAGCATTCATAAAATATGACCCCAACCCACATGTGGCCAATTCCAGTAAACAACAACAGGAATTCCACTGTAAGTGGAAGTCTTAAAGAAAAATTGTCAACTTGGTATATAGTGTAATTTTGAAAAGATGTTAAAAACATTTGCAGGTCCACCACCTGACCCAAGGTGCTCTGCCAGCTGTTGCAGCTTTAAAAATATTTTACTTCCCCATTGCTACTTGAAAGAGCCACAAAAAACAAACAACGGGGAAAAATGATCGTCAGGGAAGTGGCAGAAGTGACTCAGAACATCATCATTAAATGCCCCAAGTGAACAAAACAAACATGGTATTTTCTTCAATTTTATTTTCTTCAAATTTTGTCATTAGTTAGCCCAGGTCTTCCAAGTAACAAGATCAGCCAAATCAGTTCAAACAATGATCTTTTCACTCAGAAGGACTAGAAGTCTCCTCCCTTATTTAATTCTTAGAGCTAAGTGTCCATTTTTACAGTTAGACTAGCTGTTTCTCTTCCTTTCCAAGATGTGTCTGTTCTCTTTTTTCTTAAATTCTCTCAAGAAGCCCCATCCCCCAGCAGTGGTAGAAAGGAAAGGGCACTGGAGTTATCACAGTATCATCTAACCTATTCCTCTCTAAGCCATTCACACATTGTGGATTTTATGGGATGATTTGGTCTTTGTCAGGATAGTAAAATCTTATTTACATTTACTTATTTCTGGCAGAAGCCAGCCCTACAAAATCACCAGACTAGGTATACACCCATGAACTTCTGGTGGTCCTACTGCTGCAGTTGTGCCAGCAGAGCACAAAGTACATCCCGGGAAAGCACCACAGCTGAAGGGACCACCAAAACTGGCAGAAGGCACAGGAGTATCTACACAAGCCTTCTGTGAATAGCAACAGAAAACTTATTTCACTCGGGAGAAGTGTTTCAATTCTGGTGGCAGATGAGGGGCAGGGGGCTTCTGCCACAGAGAAATTTTAAGGAGATCCAAGCTGTGCTGGCAGAACACTAAAGTATAGAGTAGGCCTCAAAAAGAAGCATCCCTGGACACGGTGCTGGCCACAAGAGCAAACTTGGTATTTTAAAAACAAATTAACAGCCAACTGATTCAGAATGGCAGTGTTTTTACATTTCTAACTGCTAAAACCCTAACCCTGGATATTTGCTTACTCCCATACATGAAGTTATTATTGAGATCAGTAGGGGTGCACCAATAAGGGACCTGGAGTCATAATTGACCATAAAATGAATACGAGCTGCCAGTGTGATGCTACAGTTAGCAGAGCAAACGATACAGTGGCATTCATGAACTGATGCATCTCAAGCAAAATTAAATTATTCTCCTGCTGTACTGGGCAATGTTAAGGCTGCAATTCTGGGTGCCACACTTCAAGAAGGATGTGGAGAAGCTTGAGAGAGTCCAGAGAAGAGCCACTTGTATGATTAGAGGTCTGAAGAATAAGCCATCTGGGGAAAGGCTGACAGATATGGGACTGTTCAGCCTAGAAAAGAAAAGACTTCAGAGGGTGGCAGCTTACAAGTATAATTGGAAGAGCATCAGGGGCTAGGTGAACAACTGTTCACCAAAGTGCCCCAGGAGAAAACCAGGAACAACTGTCATAAACTCTTAGAAGAAGGTTTTAGGCTGGATATAAGGAAAAACTTCTTCACAGTTAATGTGAAGAGACTCTGAAATAGACTCCTAGCGGGGGTGGTGCAGGCACTTACCCTGGAGATTTTCAAAAGGAGACTGGATGCACACCTTGCTGGTGTTATATGACCCCAGCCATCTTTCCTGCCCAGAGCAGGGTGCTGGACCTGATGATCTCACAAGGTCCCTTCCACCCCTAAACTTCTATAAATCTGTGATAAAAATTTTTGGGCTGATAGTGATGGGCAATTATTAACCAGCCACATTGGCTGATACCCATCAGAGAGCTGATATGCAGCCCAGCAGTTTGGAAAGCAGTGCTGACTGGTTAGTCTGTGGGGGGAAAGGATGTGGGGGGGGGACATTGGGGTCCCCCACAGTGAGGGAGAGAGTGGGGCTGGGCAGGAGCAGGGGCAGGGGCAGGTGCTGCCCAGCTGAGGTGGGATGGGGCGCAGGACAGAGCTGCAGGCGGCTTGTCCAGAGGGCGCAGGGCAGTAGGGAGTAGGGTGGCTCCCCACCACTGTATGCACCCCCAAGGGAGGCATGGGGGGCATGTGTGCTCCCAGATTTGTGCATGGGGTGAGGGCAGGCTGCCCGCTGCAGGCTCAGGGCCAGGGACTGCTCTGACCTCTTCCTGGTGGGAGGCTGGGCCAGGGCCATGCTCAGGGCAAATTTTGGGGTAGCTGTAGCCCACCCCGTATCCTCCCCTCCCCATTCCACTGCCGCCCACCCCAAGTGCAGCTCTGGGCCAGCCCCCCACCGGGAAGCGGCCCGTGCAGCCCCTGGCCCTGAGCCCACAGCGGGGATCCCGCCCTCACCCCATGCACAAATCTGGGTGACACATGCCCCCCATGCCTCCCCTGGGAGCATGCGCAGCAGCAGGGAGTTGTTTCCTCTCCCCCTCCCAAATGAGCTGCTTGCAGCTCTGCACCGTGCCCTGCCTTTGCTGGGCAGTTCCTGCTCCTGCCCCACTCCCTCCTTCATGGTGGGCCACCCTCCCCCCCACCTCGTTACCAGCCAGACGCTGGTCTCCAAGCTGCTGGGCTGCATCCCTGGCAATGTGCATGCTGCACCTGCGCGCATGCATGCAGCATTTAATCGGTGACATTATCGGCTACCCTGGCCAAAAAAAGCCAACTGCTGATAATGTCAATTTTCCTTTTATTGCTGCCGATTTGATATGGACTGATATATCTGTGCACCTCTAGAGAACAGTGTGAGTTTGTGTTTTGGGGAGGGAAAAAGGAGGTATATGTAAGGATGCTTAAGAATTACTGGATTTCAATACATTTCCACTTTCTCACTCAAGAGAGACATGTGACCCATTTCTCAATAGCAGTAGAGCCATGATCTAGACTTTAAAAACATTGACAGTTCAAAAGAAGCAAATTTTCCATTATACAAACTACACCAAAGCCTATCAAAAATCAATTTCTTTAGCTTCAATAACATTTATCAGCTGAGACTCTTAAAACCAGCTAAAAGTTTCTTAATGGGAGCATTCTGAAATACTTGAAAATGCTCTGAAGAGCAGAACCCACAGAGTCAAGTTCCACCCATCATTCAAGGGGCCTCTAATTTTATGCAAGTTCACTCATTTATTTATGTACATATGGTAATTAGGTGCTTAATTACTGAATATGCACATCCAAATGCCTGTTTGCATTAAAAATCCTGAGTGGAAATTTACCCTACTGCAGAGAAGACCTCTAGGCAGAAAATTTCCAAAAGTGTTCAGCACTTCAGAGAAATGAGTAGATTTTCAAAAATGTTCATATCTCAATGTTTTTCTCATTGCTCTCAAAAGAAACTGCCTGTGCACTCACTTTGCATTTCTGCATTTGACAATCTGACCCTAGTTATGGATGTTGAATGCTTAGGAAAAACTCTCCCTATGTCCCTTCACCATTTAAATTCCATTTAATGATTCAAAATTGGATTCAAGGGGATTGGATTTAAGTGGCACATAAACAAGATGTTCTGCAAAGGAATGGATTACACATTATGTCACATCTGTATGACACTCAGAGTCTAAGGCTACATACACATGTTCAAAAGATCTAGGATAGTTCTCCCAGGTTTGTTTTTTTGGAAACTTACCTAGACACACCAGAACAGACATTTGAGTGCCAAGCTGCTGAGCAGTCAGGGGGCCCTTTTGCACACATCTCTGCCTGCTCTATAGGCTTCCAATCTGCCTGGCAGCAGATGACAGTAGTGCACAAGGCACCCCTGATTGGCTGAACCAGGCTGCCTTGCAGGCTGTCTCCCTGTAGTTAAATGTGGGGACTGTAAAAGGGCTCCCTGCTCATCTGGGGAAGTAGAGTCCAACCCAAGTGACACAATGTCTCCCTGGACCTATGGGGGCAGCTGGAAGCAAAGCATGCTGGGATGCCAGAGGACTGTGTTGCAACTTCTTTCAGAAGGTACATATACAGAAGTTTGGTCTTCTGGGAGAAACTCACCTGGAAGCCATTTAACCATCAATGTTCCCAAGTTATTTTTCTCCTGGAGTGGCCATTTTTGCTCTGGGAGAAAAATCCTGACTGTCTGTATACTTGTGGCTTCTACTGGAAAAGCAGCAACTTTCTCAATAGAAACCAAATGTCTTACATGATCTCAGGCAGTATGCTCCAGTAAAAGATAAGATGAATCTTGGCTTTCATTTTAGCATAAAGTAAGTCTACAGCCCTTTCTGATGCAGAGGAAGCACTGACAATGTATAACTGTGTCAGTCAATTATTTAAGTCAATTTTCTTTAAGTTAAAAGATTCACCAAAGTTCCTTAATAAACAAACACATAGTAATACTTTTCAATGGATTTCTGTTAATATAAGGATATGCCCTTGAATCAGATAAAATGATGCATAAAAATTGTGGCGGGAGGGGGAGGAAGGGAGAGGGTTGTTTGTGTTATCTGATCTTTAACTGCAGGAATTTGTTTGGTTTTGCAAAAAATAAAATCAAATGAAAAAGGTATTTGCTGAGGCATTTCACATGTTGTTATTATTATAAATCCACTCTCAGCCTACCAGCACACAGCATTATACTGTTTACAAACATGGCCGCTTCTGAGAAACTCCATACTACTAACAGCACCCAGGAGAGGTAGCAATGGTTGGTAATAATTACTCTGTATTAATCACCAAACTCTGTTAATGCTCAAATTGAGATTCCAAGGACTCCCCTAGGCTCTGACCCCTGGCATATAGATGCCAAGGCAAGCCAAACTATAAATCACAGTGAAGCTCATGACTGTACAGTGCTTTAACCTTAATGTGTACGTGCCAGGGAACTGAGTTAGAACTATTCTAGGAATTATAATTTTGAATTTCTGGATTTCATTTCTTTCAGTTTATATAACAGAAAAAAATTACAATAACAAAAAGAGCATCTGTCCCAGACTGCACAGTATAATGGTCTGGGCTGTAATTTTTGTATTATTAGAATAGTTGTGTTAGAATATCATCTTTAATAAGTTACCCAAACATGGCTGTCCATTTTACAGAATGACCAAGGAATTGTAGGTGATCAATTTATTAAAAAGCAAAAACAAGTAGCAAAAGTCTTAAAACTGGAAGTGAGTGATAGGGAAGACACAATAATTGCTTTAGCATTAAGTTAGATATGGGGTGGGCCAGATGGGTAGTGCCTGGTTCCTCTGAAGGCCAGATTTGACCTCTAGCCTTGATCCATTGCCTAGGGCAAGTGCGATGGCCATGCGGATGGGGATGGGGAGCAGCCTGGCCTCAATTCGGCTGTGCAGAGGGAAGGGGGCGTGGCCCAGCCCCAATCCAGACGGATGGGGAGAAGAGTCTAACCCAGCCCAATCTGGCTGTGGGGAGAAAGGGTGTGGGAATTTGGCAGCGCTGGAGGGTAGCAATATCAATGGACACCACTCCCCCATCACCAAATTTCCTGACCCACAGTGAGCCCCATGGACCAGATGCCATGGCTCCGCAGGATCCATCTGGCACATGGGCTGGAGGTTAAGCACCCCTGAGTTAGATCATCTCCCTCTGACCCATTCCATGGTTATGTTTAGGCATCTACCTAAATTGCAGGGCGGGTTACCAATTTTTGCTGATTGATTGCAGCGTAAAGTTCTAATTACGTGGTCATTTTGTGGCAGCCTGCCCCTTGGCACTGATTGGCGGAGAGGTCCCACCCCCCAGTGCTGACTGGCAGAGAGGCCTTGGCGGGGGAGAGGGAGGGGTGAGGGGACAACCATCATCTTGATTGCTGGCTGCCCTTTGTACAGCTCTGCCTCTTGGCACTGACTGGCCCCGGTGGGATGAGGAGGCATCTTGTCTGCTGCCCTTCCTGCTGCCTCACCAGCTGGTGCCTTCCTCTCCTGGCAGCAAGGATCACTGGCTTCCAATGGGGAGCCAGCATTTAATTTTTATTACATTTTTCTGGGTGTTGATTTTACAGGTTTTGTAGACAATCCCAGATTTCATGGTTTCTGCGAAATCCATGAAACTGCACATTAAACAGATCCCTAGTTATGCTTCTTGGTTCACAAAGTAGTTCTGCATTTTTCATCATTATTTAGTATATATGCTAGTGTTTCTCAACCTTTTTAGACTCAAGGCACCCGTCAGAAAATACTAGCTTTTCATTTTCACTTGGTTTTTGACTACAGAAAAATAGTAGAACAATTCTTCTCTTTTGGAGAACTCTTAAAGACCACAACCAGTCAGAATGTTTTTGACCACATGGATTCCTCTTTGAAATTTCTGTGTTTATCTTGTTAGTCATGTTTGCACACCTAACAGTGCTGTCATCATATGTTACCCTGTGGCACCCTTGTAAGGATCTCAAGCATTGGTGACGCGACAGGGGAGTCTGTGGGAGTGTGTGTTCCCCCATATTCTGTGCTAACAGCATGACACAGGGAATGGGGCTACAGCCTGACCGAAGCCAGGACCCGGCAGCAGTGGGGGTGGGTGGTGATAGAACTGACACAGCATCCACACCAAAGCTCCTCTGCAGCAACAGGGTTAAATCATTCTTTGCCATTCAACAGCTGGCAGAAGATGAGTACAGCTACTTTTTGGCCTCTTGGCTGCTGCAGTCCTAGCAGCAGTTTGTGCCTCCCCAAGCTATACTTCACACCATGGAAGCACAACTGCTGAATGTAACATAGCCATAACAGAACTACCACTGGGGCTAAGTACAGGCAGTCAAAATGCCTGAGGCTGAATCGATTCAATGTTTGTGGGTTCCTTTAAACTGCATAGATTGAACTGATAAGTAAGTGAACTGATGTTCACTTTTCAAACAGGAAAGGCAGCCAGACCCCTGCAGTGGCCCATATCAGGAGCTGGTGGGTGGTAGAGCAGACCTCCCAGCCTGCTGGCCACTGCAGAGAGCTGGGACTTGGTTGATTCCCCCAGCCACACGCCCTCCTCAGCCTTTGGGTTGGCTGAGGAAGGGACGGGGGGAAAAAACCCACCCCTCCAGCCTGGCATTAGACCCAAATATGGGAGCAGCCAGGAGCAAGGTGGGGGGGAAGCCCAAACTGGGGGCTTTGCTCCACCTGCCCAGAGCCAGGAGCAGGGCTGGAGTCCCCAAGCCATGCCCTACTCCTCAGTCTCCAGGCTGGCTGAGGTGGTAGGGGCATGGGAAGCCCATATTGGGGTTTGGCTCTGCCCGCCCCCCCTGGAGTGGGGCTGAAGTCCCCCACCCACACCCCCCCCCTTTAGTCTCTGGCCATCATCTCCAAAGCATGACTGGAGACTGAAGAGAAGGCATGGCTAGGGGACTTCAGCCCCGCTTCAGACTCCTGGCTCTGGGGCCCTGGTACAGGCTCTCACCCCACTTCCCTGCTGGGCCAGAGACTGAGGAGGGGGCGTGGCAAGGGACTCCAGTCCTGCTCCTCGCTCCCAGCTCTGGGGGCAGAGTCAAGCCTTGATTCAGGCTTCCCTTGCCCCCTGCCCCCTCAGCTGGCCCACAGACTGAGGAGGGGGGCATGGCTGGTGGACTCCTACTCTGCTCCTGGCACCCTAACTCTCTCCCCTGCCCCTCTACGCCACGCTGCATTCGGCTGTGAGTTGGGTCCTGGGCTGGAGGGATGGCTTTTCCCCTCCACACCCTCTTCTCAGCCAGCCAGAGGTGTGCTAGTGCTCTGACTAGGAAGCAGAGGGGCAGGGCAGACCCTGCTCAGCCAGAGCAGACAGCACAGCCCAGGGCTGCAAATCATCCTGGGATGCTGTGGGATTGTTAGTTAACTTGAACCAGGAAGGGATCTTGGACAGAAGTTCCATAAACCAGTTTGACATAAATCAGTTAAGTCTGATATTACATCCAACCAGGATTATCTTAAACCAGTTTCAGCCATTTTGAAACCAGTTTAAGTGCACTGAATGTCTGTTTTGTTTCAGGTTAAACCTGTTTCTGATCACTTAAACGTGTTTATGTGTAACTTCTGTCCCCAGCCCAGGGCACAGACTTTTTCTTCACAACATGCCTGTGAGATTACATGGTATCTCCATTTTACACTTGAGGAACCTTTGGCACTGAGTGATTAAAGCCAGAAGTGTTCAAGTTTTAGGTGTCTAACCCAAAACACTTAGGACTTGTATTACAACTTTTTAAAGGTTCCAATAAATTCTCATGCTTCAGCTGGATATTTACAAACTGAGATTTTTTTTTTGGAGGCGATAACCAGGAATCCTGGTTTTCTCTGATTTAAAAAAATACCCAATTTTCAGTTTACGAGATGTAACCCAAAATCCATGATTTTCCACAATCGAAATGAAACACCACTAAAATAAAATATGAGTAGTGTTTAATTTGAATCACAGAAAAATGTGGATTTTGGGTTACTTTTTTATTCTGAAAATTGGGGATTTTTCTTTAATCAGAGAAAACCAGGATCCCTGTTGATAACCCAGCTAAATCTGAACACATTTTTCAGCAGGGCACAAAAGGCACATTTCTGAATTTAAGGTGATTCCTTCTGCCAAACCAGAATAGAAGCACTAACTTTTTAACAAATGCCTGTATCCTTTTTTTTAAAACATGCAAAAACAGTGTATTTAGCCTAATATTAGTTTCTGAAATGGCTGAAATTCAGCCTCACATAGATCCCCACCATGAAAAATTTATTCTTAAAAGTTAGAGTTTAGCAGCTGAAAACAGGGTCATATAATGGAAAGTGCCAGGCATCTTGAACTATACAAGCAACGTCATCACTTCTGCCTTTAATAACCCAAAAGAATTGCATAATTCATCAATGAGTTCAATAAATACTGAACATAAGTCCTGAATATGCAATAAAAATGATTTTTCAAGCCGCAGTAACTTATAAACTTAAAGTGATAAATGCATATAAAATGTATAGGGGCAGAAGTTACACATAAACAGGTTTAAGTGATCAGAAACACGTTTGTGTTGGGAACAGTCTTGCAGAAGTCAAAACTAACATCCTCTTAAGCCTACCTACATTTTTATTTTGTAAATGTATATCTATTATTCATCATTTATTTTTTTGCCATTAGAAATATAAATTAACTCCAACTGAGGGCAAGTTTCAGCTCAGGAATGCTCTTACGACTGAGTTATAAAATACCAGAAATGGGAGTTCATAATGGAATTTCAGGTGAATCCTTCTTAAGTCTGAATACAAAACTTCACTGTTTAATTAGAACATTAATTTTTACTGTGTAATTATAATACTTATTTAATAATAACACAATGTAGTATAATTTTAAACTGTGTGATTTTATTTTCCTTCTCCAGAAGCCCAGTAATATTCTGGTTACATACTTTCTGTAATCAAAGGAAACATCAGCTGAAGCTGGTGAAGTGCTTCCTAAAAATGTGTTTTGTATTACTTGTACTTACCCAAAACTAAATCAAACACCTGGCAAAATGCCTTCCTGTCTCTGCAGTATAAAGAGAACATCCTGGTAGGATCAAAACTACACAGGACTTTGACAAATAAGATCTGTCACAATAACCAAGGGTAAAATCCTGGCTGTGGTGAACACAATAGAAAAACTCCCATTCACATCCAGATTTTACCTTAAGACATTCATCTTACAGTCAATTCTACAGGCAAAAACTTGTATCTAAGCAAAACCTCTGGTTGCACTGAAGCACAGGCTCTCCTAAGGAATATCTCCATGCACAATCAGGACCCCAAATGGGGTTATATAGTATTAACTATGATTTTTAAGCAGTCTTAAAAAACAGACTTCATTTATTTCTAAAAATCTTATTTCTGTTCCCTTTAACATCTTCAGCACTGATACTTGCCTCATCATACAAGCAATAATGCCAAGTACCCATCTGAAGTGCCTGCACATTTAAGAGGCCTACAAACCTACTCATATAAAATTAGTTAAAAGCAATTCAAATAATGATCCTAACAGTATCCTGTGATAGTGCACTCACTCCATTGTACCTCTCACTGGTTGATAACATTTTCTCAATGCTAGGATAGATATAGCTGGAAGCAGATGTACAAAATGACTACCTTTTTAAAAAGGAAACTGTCTAAAGAAAAATATGGATTTTTATCATTTCCTTTAACGTGAAACTAACTGTATATGGTACATGTATTTATTTATGCATAGGGAATATATTTTGTTGTAGTAGCTTATTTGATATTACCAGAGTCTATACTGCTTCACCTATGATTGTTATTGTATTTCAATTGTCTGTACAGTCCTCAGAGAATATTAGTGACAATATTATTTTATCAGCATTATAATAAGTTTTGTTTGATTGTCTGTTCCCTTACTTTACTATTCTAAAATAAATGCTCTCATTTTTATGCTTTAACCCTGCAGAGAAAGGTATTTAGTGTTTGCCTTGGCTTCTCCATCTCCTGTTTTATACTCTTGTTGTCTTGTTCCAAAGATGCCATGTAGGTGTGTGGCCCCTCAAACACCTTGACTGTACAGGGCCACAAGGGGAAGCAGGTGTTTTAACAACTAAGTTGGGTCATTTAGTATTTTCTTGGGTTGCCGTTTTATATGCCTTTCTAGGATGATATAATCTTCATTGATGTTGCTTGGAAACAGGCAGAGCTGTGCTCTGAGCATTTTGTCACTACGGGAAAGATGGAAGGGTAGGAACTGGGCAATTCAGAAAACACAATTATGAAGCATTTAGTCTTTTTGCTTTATCCCATGCTGACTGCTGTTAATGATAAGCAATATAGCTGAAGTGCCACATCCAAATTGGGGTAAGGCGGAAAGAGGAGACTTCAGAAACTCAGTTTTTGGTGGGGTGGGTGGTAAAATCTACTTTATCGCTTTGTAATTCTGGCAGCTGATTAGACTGTTTCCCTGATACCAGGCTGCAGGGATAGGAGGGGAAGAGAGAAAGGATTAAAAAAAGAAGAGTAACACTCACCAGTGACGCGAATGGATTCCAGCATCATTCCTCCCGCAGTTGTGTGGCTGGGTGGGTGGGTGTGTCGGACTGTCACTCTGCCTGTCTCTCTTGCCCTCACACCCAGAAGATACTCCCTGTGCCAGGCTCCAGCATGGAGAGCTGAAAGGTACCAAAGGAAGGATGTAGTGTCCGCTTTTGTTAGTGGGGGGGTGCAGGAGGAAAGGGCTGAGGTGACTGCAGCAATGGGGAGTGTGCTGGATAAACCGCCCCCTCCCCCTGCACTCGATAGCAGCAGCAGCAGCAAAAGCTGCCACCTCTCCTATTCCTCCTGCTCCTATTGCTGCTGTTCCTTTTTCAGAGCCAGGAGCAGCCAGAGAGCGAGGCTACCTCTGTTGTCAGGACACCCATCGCCTCCTTCTTCCATGGCTCAAGGCAGCCTTGGTGGGCAGCAGGAGGCAGCTGCTGCGCAGAGCTCTGCAGAGCTGGAGACTACACATCCCAGACTGCAGTGCTCCTCCTTCATCCCTTCACACCTATGTGCAACTGGAAGCAAGGGGGAGCATGGCATGTTGGGATTCGTAGTATGAGGGGAATACATCCCCCCCCCCCACCCAAACAACCCAGACTGAGGGGGTGGGAGGGCTCTCTGAGGTAGCAAGGCAGTATCCCTGAGCTGCCAGCGCCAGGCAGTCCAACATCTGAGGCAGCCTGTGCAGTATGCAGTGTAATGGAGATGGGCACAATCCCCCCTGGCAGCTCTTCTACCTGGTCAAGGGGGCAGAAGTAGAGGCACGGACAGAGCAGGAGCTTTTATTTATTAGTGTTATCATCTTTGTCCCCTTTACGTGCAACACTGGATCAAAATCCCCAGTCAACTTAGTATTAATAGGCGCGTCTACACAAGATGCTGCATGGCTGAAATGATGAGCTACAGTGACATAGTGTCGGCGGGCACTAACCATGACACTGCCGCTACTGTGTAGTAACAACAAGTTACTGCACAGTACCAATGAGCTACTGTGCAGTAAAGTTAGAAACAACCTGTGTGCTGCTGGGACTGCGCAGTACTGGCAGGTACTGCTCAGACATCTAGTACTTGCTGAAATACTAAGCAACAGCTAAAGAAAGTAATAAATGACTGCGCGGTACCCACTGCGTAGTGGGGCATACAGGTAAACGCACCCAATGAAATGTACAGCTCAGGGATAAAGTGGAACAGTGTGACTGAGGCCAATTTTATCATTAAATGAATGTGTCAACTGAGTGCAAAATACACCATGCTGAGAACCAAGTTACGCCCTGCATAAGCACCTTCAACTCTCATTCAAGTTAATGGAAGTTGTATTAACTTATATCCGCGCAGCATTTAGCATCTCAAAAGTCAAGGAGGTAATGGGCAAAGAAACTGCTTTATCATGCTGCATGTTTTTCTTATTAGGACACCCTTCCATTGCACATAGAAGTTACACATCTTCTAAATACCACCCTAGTGTAAAAGAAGAATAAGTTATAATATCTTGTCACATACATAGATTGATGCAGATTTGTTTTAGGAAGGTTTTCCTTCAATGCAGACTTCCATATACCACTGAACTAAATATTTTTGTATCAGATGCTAATGAAATGTGTTTTGGTACATGAATACATATTGATTTACTAAATGGCCTGCACTTAACTGCAAAATGACTAGTAATGTAAATAATGTTCAGTATACAGCATCTGAACACAAAAATACACAACACGTTTCATAAAAATATTTGTGAGTGATATTGTACTGATATTTTCATAAATTTAATATAAATAAAAATAAAATAAGTGTATGACCTTGTTGTTTTAGGATGTAACAGGAAATGAATATCCATAAGCGCTAAATCTCTGCGGGTTCTGGTAACCCTTATCTACCAGTTTATTGCCCGATTCTGAGTCCTACCTGAAAATGTTCTGTGGAACTCCATGAATCCTCCTTATGGATAACTTTAAGTATAAAATCATATGACTGAGTAACCGGGCTTTCCTCACATTATGCTGATCATATAGATTTTATCTTTCATGTCAAGCTTTGTAGGTCATGAATATAAAGAGCAATATGTCACCCATCCATTTTAGATTTTAGTTTTTTAACATAGATGTTTGAAATTTCAAAACTTCTATAATACAGAGAAGGCACCTAAGGAGAACAAAGGATGCAAAAGCAATAGTTAGAAAATAAGTTTCAGATTGCACCAGAATACAAAAATAATACATTCCTTATATCTTATTTTATCACAAGGCCTCATATGTATTAGAAAGAAGGGAAAGATACTTCACATCTGAAAGCTTATCTACGATCTCTCCCAAATATACAGTTAACCCTTGCCTCTTGGGAGTTTAAAACTCATTTTATGAAGAGGGCTCTAAGTGATATTTTCAATGTCCTTACTAAAGTTACACATAATAAAAGGCTGATAAATTTAAGGTCCTTTTAATTTCAATAGTTCCAGGGGTGGAAAAGAAATCAAATTTAAGATTAACCTAAAATAATCTAATTTGCTACTTTTATACGATCAGGAACTGAAAACAGCAGATCTCAGCGATTTGTTATAATTTGCTCATCAGCCAGTTGGTTATGACAGGACATTATTTATTTATTTTTAGTTTTACATCCCACCCTATCCAGGACTGCTATGTGGCAATAAAAATCAAATCAAACCAAACATAAAACAGTAGATCACATTCAAGTTAGGTAAATAATGAGAATAAAAGAAAAAAGAAATGATTGGCATTTGCCAGAAGACAGATTTATGCTAATTTAGCATCTCTCTCAGATGGCCTCTGCTCCTGAAACTGTTCTAGAGACATATTGAAAGGTTAAATCTGCACTCTCCCCATAGAACCGTGGAGCAGGGATGCAATTGCCTGGTCTTCATCAAAAAGAAAATCTCTACGGCACAAGCACCCTGTGCTGGTCTGGATGCAATTGGCAGCATTCACAGTTTGCACCAGTGAAGTATGTATTTGCTGGGCCATCAAGCCGAGTGCCAGATTATGACATGCTGAAGCCCTAAACTGTGTCCAGTTTAAGAGGCCCCATACGATAAAAGTAATGCATGAAATCCACAAAAATGGATTTTCATGAAGTGTTAAAATGAGTTCTTGTTATTTCTGCACAAATTTATGAACGTAATGTGAATAATAACTGTGGAGCCATATATATGTATATTTTTGTCACATTAGAACAAAAATGTCCCCATTTTTCTTATTTAGAGGCCCCTCATAGTGAGACCCTAAACTGTAGCTTAAGTAGCTTAAGCCTAAATCTGGCACTGATCAAGCCCATTCTTAGCAGATATGAATGAATTCCGGCTGTGGTCAGCTAAGCTTTATCCCAGTATAGTACACTCAGAAGAGTATACTCATTCTTCAAGTGGCAAGAGGAATTCCTCAATGGTAGGTAGCAGATGTTTGTCTGGCTTAATAACTAGGCGCCAGCGTTGATTCAGAATTTCCTGATTTTTCTGACTTTACTGTAAAGTTGAAAAAGCCTAAATTAGTTCAACAGATGCTAGAGACAGCTTAACGTAATGGACTTTTGATTGTTACAACCCAACAATTTTGAAAACCACAGCAATAAAATATATATCCTCCAACAGCTGAGGAATATAAAGAATTGCACTTCATCTCTATTCCCTCAGTGGCTGCTCTCCCAGGTCTTTTTGGCTACCTTCCAGCTACTTTTCCATATGAATGTCTCTCGCGGGTGACTCATTTTTCAAATTTAATCTTTCATACATTCTTTCACTACCACCCTCACTCCTGCTTTCAGTCGTCACCGTGTAAGCAATAAATAGAATAAAGACCACTCGAAGTCCCAGTGGTTTCATCACAGGCAGGGGTGGGAACTCTTTCAGAATGTGAGCATTCCTGGAAGTAAGAGGAGGTGGGAGATGCTGCTTAAGATTTGACAGCAACAGTAGGAAGCAGGAAAAAATTGTGTTCTAGCTAGCCTGGATCTCCTTCTGTGACACAGAATGAGTTCAGTGTTGTGTCTGCAAGACAGTTGCTGCTGAACATTAGCTCAACCTAGAGGGAATATGGATCTGTGTGGTTTTAATGAGAATTCATTGCACCTAAAAATGTATCTGAAATGCAATAAAACACTGCAAAGCATGGTGCTCTACTTGGTAATTCAGCGGAGTTGGAGACTGCTCCATCTCCAAACGGAGAAGACAAGATTTGGTAAAGGAGAGGTGCAGTGGTAAACCTCTTGGTAATATATGGTGTTGTAAGGAAGGGAGGGAGCATAGAGGCTGATGTTTGGAATAACAAGGTATCCAGTCTTAAACATTACAATTCCCCAATACAAATAAACCTAAACCCCACCCTTAGCCTATTCACTCATTGTTAGAAGATAGATAAGAGTTAAAATGAGAGCAGAACAGAGCATTATTCTCTGTTGCCTGTATAGTCCAGAAAAGCAGACACATTCTTTTGGGAGTGTCAATGTAAGTCATACTGTCAACTCCCCAAATTGTTTTAATGTTTAACTGTCTTAACCTCTACTTTATTTTATTCTTCTTCTGGTGCTAGTTTCTATGTCCAGGCTAACGTTTTCCTTCATTACATTTTACTCAGTTCAGAGTGTAAAGCAGGGGCCAGTGAACATGGCATGCAAATGCATTTTGCTTGCATACACACCTTGGGGCAGACAGCAGGGAAGGTCCCAGGCCGCACTGCTGCAACAAGGATTGGGAACCTTGCAGCTCCCCCACTGTCTGCCTGGAGGTGTGTGTGCAGCCGCCTCTGGCAACAAGCTGGGCTGGGGCTCTGTGGACCCTGGTGCAGTTGTTTGCAGCCTCCCTACTGCCTGCCATGAACAGTCCAGAATCTGTGGTGGGTGGCAAGGGCCGGCTGTGGCTGGCAGTCAGGAGGCTACAGGCAGCTGGACTGGGGTCCACGAGCCCTGGCTCAGCTTGTTGTACAGATGGATACATACACACCTGGGGCAGATGATGGGGGCACCCACAAGGAGTCCAATTCTTGTTGTGGCAGTGCAGCCCTGGCCTCTTTCCCACTGTCCACCCTAAGGCACATGTACACCTGCTGCTGGCAAGGAGCCAAGCCGGGGCTCCGTGGACCCTGGTGTAGCCACTGGAAGCCTCCTGGCTGCCTGCCACAGTCGTCCTGAGCTATGAGCAGGCCCTTACTGCCCACCACGAAGCCTGAGCTGCTTGCAGCAGGGAACAGAGAGGCTGCAAGTACCTGCATCAGGGTCTGTGGAGCCCCAGCCAGCTCATGGTTGGCAGTGGGTGCATGCGTGCCTTGGGGTGAACAACGGGGAAGACGCCTGGGCTGTACTGCTGCAACAAGGATTGAGCCCTTCTCAGCTCCCCTGCCATTGGCTGCTGTCATGCCAACATCTTCCAAGTTACAGGTTGTGGGTGTTTTTGACATTCTCCCCGAAAATGCTGCTGACCCAAAATAGAGTGCATATCCTAGCAGTTGAAAAAAAAACACTTTGCATTACTTGGCAGGGATTCAGAACTGTTGCAATCATAGGCTCACCCTGCCATCTGGTTGAATGACCTTGCTACTTGCTTAGAAGTTTCTGACCACAGAACTTAATTGACAGCGTGACTCCAGTTGACTCTCCCGTCTGTCATATCTTCTTTTAGAACCCTCTTCTAAAGTCTATGTGACATCACCATCTGACGACTCATAATAGATTCCAAATTTCTCCCAAAGGGCAGTGACCATGACATGTTTACAGAGGACCAAATCTCACTTAAGGTACATGAATAAATCTATTCAGTGGGACTACTTTTTTGGAGCATGCTGATGCATATTTTTTTTTATCTGACACAGGAAATAAGTTAGCCTGAGTACAGATTCTAGCTGTAATGCCAAGGGGACTGCATACAACAAGCGTAGCTGAGAGTGGGGGGGTAAAACTTTCACTTACATCACTAGCTAAGGAAAAAATTAGCCTGGTAGTTCTGAGCAAGTAAAAACCGAGTGAAGCCTTTCAGGATCTGAGCTTACAAACACTCTGTCCTCCTTCATTTATCACATGGAAAGTAATTAAAAAAATTGTGCATGGATTGCCAGTGCATTCAATCTTTTTGGAGGAAAAATAGCTCAAACCTAATTTGGTCTTTGTGGGACATGGCAAAGTTTTCTGAAAAATGACTCTTTTCCTATTCATGTTTGTCTCGGTCTTTTCTCCTCTGTCCAGATTCCAGGAACAAAGGGAGACCCAGGCCAGTGGCCAGAGGTTTTCCTGCTGGGTTGGAGGCTAGAAAATCCAGTATCTCGCATTCAGTTTGCAAAAGTGAACCACACTGCCTTCCTGCTGACAACCATGATGGCACTTTCTCTCTCTTGCATGGCCCCAGTCTGAGGAGTTGCTATCCCATTCTTTCTACCTCACATCCCATCAATAGCCTCTGCACCCCTTCAGCCTGCCTTTGCCTTTTGTATTCCATAAGTGCTCCCCAATGCCCTGCTCCCTCTCCAACCCAGTTTCCTCTATTCCACCTTCCACAGGTTCCCTACTGCTCCTGATGGTCCACATCCTGTTTAACCCCATGAACCATATACACCAACAGCCATTTTGTCTACAGCCACAGCTTCAAGCTCATTGAAAAGAGAAGGAGGTAGCAGCCAACTTTATTAAGGGCTGCTTCATGCCATATATATTATTAGGAAAATGGCAGGCATCATGTTGGCTTGGATAGCTGTGAGACTTGGCAGCCATTTTTGATTAAGAGAAAATTCATGAGGGCAGCCTCCCCTTGTGTTGTCATAAAACAGATTTAAAAACAAACAAACCCCAAAATGGTGAGAGTACAGTACAATCATAAGAGTCAACAATAGTGCTTCAGAAAGCAACACCTGATCTTTGGACCCAGCTAAGCAAGATATGGAGAGAATGAGAGGTACTGAAACCAGAGACCTAATCTTGGAGAAAAGAGGGTTTTGTCTAGCTTGGCCAAAGTTGTTTTCTAACCAGTCTTATGGTATTTTTCAGGGAAAGGAAGTACAACCCCCTTAAAAGGATCCTGGGGAAAGCAGACCTAGAGGAAGAGTTCAGTATTCACATACAAGAGAGAGCGCCAAGGCAAAGTAATATTTTGGCTGTTATTCCCTTTTCTACATATAATGTGCTCTCATCAAGATCTTTCTAAAAAGTAGAGTTCTCTAAGCTTCTAGGCATTATCCTAAATATAAGATTATTATGGCTGTATCAGATGTATGATGTACAGGTAACCATGACTTTCCTGGGTTTCGCATTGTCCTTGAATGAGCAAGGAGCTAGACTTATAGCAAGGTAGTCCCCGTCCTCTCATATTCTAAATCATCACTACCAGATAATGTAGGAAAAACTCAATGAAAAATCCTTCTGTAGTCTTCTTTTTCTGTGGCCCCCTCTGAAATTTAATTTAGAAAGGGGTAATGCTTCCCCCAATCCGTATGTTATATAAAAACTACATATATACAGCACTCAGACATTAAATAACATTGCATCTGTACTATACCACTAATTTAGGTGCTTTTTCCAGACATTTTTGCCTTTCCTTCTATAACCCAGGCGCACCTTGCTGCCCATGGCCACCACCAAATAGGGAGATCCTGGTGTGCCCAGTACCCAGTGACCTTGCCCAATCCTTCTAGTGGCTGTGGCAGGTTCCTCAAGAAGAGGGTCTCCCTATACAGAGGATGAGCCTTGCAAACAGGGTTAACTATATGCAGGATTTATACAATATCAATTACAAATAATCAAACAGGTTTAACTCATAAAGGCTATTAAAGAAAACATACAATACACACCCACAATACCAGTAATGAACAGTAACAACATATAACCTTTTCTTTGAATACTCATAACCTAAAAGGAGAGTACTAATCACAGACAGATATTAAGGCACCAACATTGAACCAATTGAGTAACAGATTTATAGGCTTGCCCCTACTTCTGTACACATCCAATCAATAACTTTTATACAGCAGGATGAATAGGTCAGCTCTCTGCACACTTAACAGCCTGGGACGATGCCTTGAGAGGCATAGCCACTTCTTCACCACTCTCACTGGAGCGTGGCAGGTCCTCCTTGCTTGGGGTCCCTCTGTGCTTGCTTCAGGCATCCCGTGCTGCCAGCTGTCACTCCCTCCTGGTGTTTTTGCAATACTCATCTCTCCCCTGATCTGCATTCCCTGACAGCAGGCCACAGGGCCTGGGCTGCTGGCTTAGGCAGTCCCCCTGGCCCATACACACACCCCGCCAGGCAATCAGGAGAGGGTTTTGTCACCTCCTTGTCCTGGCTTTCTACAGGACGCCTCCCCAGGTCAGCAGGATCTAACGTGCCCTAAACCTGCCTTTCCCCACCACGAACCAGGTGGCTGCTCTGGCTCCCGGCAGCCTGTGACCCACCTCCTTCAACCACACAGGCAGGTGGGCCTGGCCTGTCTCCCTCTGGTCTCTTCTGCTCTCTGCATGCTCCCCCCGGGCAGGGCTTGTGGGCTCCTTCCCAGCTAGGCCGCAGCACAGCTCTCCATGTCCCAGGGGGGATTCCTGGGCTCAGGCATCTCCCCAGGCCTGCAGCAACACCCCCCTCCCCCTGCTCTGCAGGCTCCAGGGAAGAACCACTGCAGCCAGGCTCCCTTCAGCCTTCAGGGTGGGCCATTTCTCTCTTTCCAGGTGGGGGAACCCTGTTTTTCAGGACCTCCCTAGCCAATCCCCCACAGGGATTTCTTCTGGAGGCTTCCACAGTGGTCCCTGTTCCTTTTTTCTCTCTCCCAGAATGGTCTCTCCAAGCAGGTTTCATCTGCCCCCGCTGTGGCACTGTCCCTGGAACAGACACCCCACTTTCGCAGCACATTGTCTCTTGAGGGGCAGCCTTCCCATGCTGCTGCCCAGCTGTGCTCCTCGCTATATTTCTAATTGACAAGCATGCCAAAATCTGATTCATATCACAGTAGTTATAAATAATCTATTTTCCATTTCTAAATAGATGTTATGAAAGCATGACTGAAACATTTGGGATATTTAGTCATCTCCGGCAACCCAACCTGTGGTTACATGAATGCTTAATACTGAAGTAGAGCTGGCTATATTGATCAAGTCTTTTAGTTACAGAAAAGTGTAGCAAACATTTTTCACATTATATTTAGATTGTATTTGTTCACTCTTTAATAACTGCTTCCTGCTTGCGTCAGTTGTGCCTATATCCTTACAAATATAGAAAGCAGGTTTTTCAGTTGCAAAATGTTAAACGGTCCTTAAACCCTTGTTTGAGCAATGCCCCCTTGTGCCAACATGTTGTTAATGCATATAAGGGCTTGTTACTCATTGCTCTGGTTTTTCAGTTTAAAAGAAATGCAAAGGAAATAGTAGGAACCCCTCCCCCAACATATGCACAAATCTTAAGCATGTATTACATCCATGTTAGAAATATTATTAAAAATGCATTATCAATAGCTGTTAGCTCCCATCAATAGTGTTGTCCTTTGAATAAGCAAGGCTGCCAGCCCTCCTTGTCTCCTTAATGAGAGAGGGAAGGGGGGGGTTGGAAACTGAAGGAAAAACTCCAAGAGCTCTCTTTGTTCTGCAAATTTACTATCTCTTTGTTACACTAAATCACACTTTCTTTGATGGCTCCCACAGTTCTTAGGCTAAGATAAGAATAATTGCAGTCTTAGCCTTGAAGTTAAACCCTCCATAACCTCCAGTGCTTTCTGGGCAAGCGTAATAACCTAATACATATTAAGCCTATCCGCCCCGCATACTTAAGTAGTTAATTATAATACACATGGGATGCATGATCTGACGTATTCTCATGCATGTTTGTATGAACCGGAAATGAGTTGTAAGAGTTCCTGTTTCTGTACACGTGCCAGAAAAGAGGGGATAAAAGCCTGCTAATGATTGTACTCAGGGGCAGAGGGTTTTGATCTTTTGTCTTCTCCCTCTGACCCTATTTGCAAATATATACCTTTTGTCTCACCAACAATGTGTGCCTAAGGATTTGTTATTCAATGAGCCTCCAAAGAAAACGAACCGAGAGAGAGTTTTTTTTACCTCATCCATAAGAGCTGGGGCCCAGATTTGGCAGAGTTTTGAAGTACATGAACCTAGGCTTTCAGTCTAATTCAGTGGTTCAGCCTTTTTAGACTCCACCTGGAAAATGCCAGCTCTTAGTTTTCACTCTTTTTTTTTTTTACTACAGAAATATAATAGAGCAATCTTCTTGTTGCCAAGAACTCAGAAAGACTGCAACAAGTCAGAAGGTTTCCAATGCTATGGATTGCTATTTGAAAGCTTGGGGGTTATATTGTGGATTGTGTTTTCACCCTTAACAGTGCTAATATTGTGTGGCACCCACAGCACCTAGGCTGACAATCACAGGTTTAATTTATTCTGTTACTACCATGGATTGTCAAACAGTAATTCAGCATGACAAGATTTGGTCCTTGGTGGCAACATGCAGTTTAGAACATTTACTTTTTGAACTTACTGGATGTTGTGCTGCCTGTGACAAGGGGCCGTCTCAAGGCCTGGTCATGACATTGGGCTGCCCGCCTATCAAGGGCAGTCTCCCCCTCCTCGCCCACCACGCCTTTGATGTTTCCAAAAAATAAGTGTTTATGTGTGGGAGGCTGCCCATTGGGTTGCCGTAATGCCACAGGTGAAATACATGGCCCTGAACCTCCCTTTATATCATGTCCCATGCCCTGCAGATGGCATCCAAAATCACTTCCAACTCCCCTGGCTGTTTAGCTGGATTGAACTCGGCCCCATGCCCACATCTGGCCTCAGGTGTCCTCAGAAGTGCCTTGGCCTCTTCGCCTCCCTCACTGGTGTTAGAAATGGAGTATTGTTATAATATTGTTAGAAATGGAGTGTTGTTAGAACTGCACAGTTTGCATCTTGTACCTGATAAGAAAAAACACTGCCAAGGACTGTTTTCCTTGGCTAGCTGTGCTACAGTTTTTCTTATGCTAAATCACTCCTTCAGACTCCCCCTGGTTTTCACATGCAGATTACAGAAGCTGGAATTCAACTGACTGTGTCCTTGAAGGGGGGGGCGGGATTTAAACTCTTGGTGACCTAAAGAACTTTCTGAGCATGCGCAATTAGCTGATGCATATTCACCTATCCGCCCTGCATACTTAAGTAGTTAATTATAATATACATGCGATGGATGAAGTGACGTGGTCACATACATGTTTGTATGAACCGGAAATGAGCTGTAAGAGTGCCTGTTTCTGCACACGTGCCCAGGAGGGAAGGGATAAAACCCAGCTGAAAAAGTTCCTCGGGGGTTCGGAGTAATCTGAGTCCTTTGACTCTGCTCCGACCCTATTTGCAAATACACCTTTTGTGCTGCTAATAAGTGTGTGTCTGAGATTTCTTTGCATGCGTGCCTCCAGAGAAACGAACTGCAATTTTTTGCAACACTGGGACCACAACTCTGCCCCCTCACTGGGCTCCTGGGCCTTACACCCTTTGGGCCCCACTCAGTAGACCTTGGGCCGTCTCAGGCCCCACTCTTTGGGCCTGGACCCTCTGCTTTTCTGTCGGGGGTGCTTCCCTAGCCTTTCCTCTCCATACAGTACCCACAAGGCAGCAGGGGAGCTGAGGCTTTACAGCGCCCCATCCTCACCTTCACTGGGAAGGCACAAGTGTTGCATTTCCTGGAGACTACCCCACCACAGGCAGCCTCACTACACCATCCAACCCCAGCAGATTGTAGTTTCAGGTCTTACCAAGGATCAGGAGCCTCCTTCATCCGCATAGCTCCTACCCTGACCTCCAGGTGCTCAGGGAGTTGCAGTCTGCAGGCTGAGTAACATTGCTCCTCTCACTCCCAAGGTGTAACTGCTGCTCAGCTCCTAGGGCCTGGGTTTATACCCTGACTGTCCAGCCCTCATCCAATCCAGGGCCCCCTTGCAGTCATGTGACCACCTAATAGGCCCAAACCACACTTGTCAGCTGCTCCACATGGTGCTCAAGCTTCTTAAAGTGGCGGGCACCTGCTACACAGCCAAACTTTACTGTTAGGGCCTCAGATTGGCTGAAAATTTTAAAAGAATCCATGATTTTTCTAGTTTATCAGCAAAAACTCTTGGGAGGAGGGGTTAAAAATTCCTGCCAAAATGCAAAATACGACATCTTGTGATGTTATATCATGTGATGTTTCATGTGATTGTTTCATTTGCAATTTTTTTGCGGTAAGGGAGGGGAGAGGAATATTTACTAACACAAATAACATGGTCAAAGGTAGTTGGACTCCAAGGGTCTGCAGGATTGGGAGGCACCCTCACATCTAGGTAGCAAAGAGCCTTCCTCTCTGGCATCTCTAAACAGTCAATTTCAGCACAGACAAGGTGAAAAGGGAAGCAGCACACAATGCAGTGGTGGCCTGGGAAAAGGCACTACACATGCCCCAAGAAAGAGCATTACACAGACGGTTGAAGCTATCACACATGCTCAGGTTCTGCTTCTCCAGGACTGCCTAGAAGTTCTCCTGGAAGCACTGCTTTAAGCCATCCCATGGGGCTTCATCTTCTGGCCAACCTCAGCATTATCATCACACAGGGAAATACATTTAATTAACTGGAAAATGTTTGCCTGGAAGATGTTCTCCAGCACCTCTGGCGGCCAGGTAAAGCAGTGCTGCTGCGTGGTGAGGTCCAAATGCCCTTCTGTGCAGGGTCCTGCAACCATGCTGGCACTTTGTTTTCCACCAAGCCAACTTCAAACATGGATCAAACACTTAAAAGCTGTGCTGCCATCTTATCCAGTGCAGCACCACCATTATGTTTAGATTCAGTAACCACCCTTTGTAGAATGAAGCCTGATCCTCAGGGAGTGTAAATCAACTGCTAAAATACATTTACAGTAGCTGGAGATCTGGCCCTTCATCTGTTTCAGGATTGTTATTTGAGCAAATGCTACAGCTCCACTGAATACCAAAGGAAAGAAAAAGAGGTATTTCATAAATTAGATCAAATAAAAAATGTCTGTGTTTTCCCCCTCCTATGCCTTTCTTTCAGTGAAGGAAAGTCAGGGGACCTAATGTAGAGGGCCTGAGAAACCATCTGAGATTTGGTGCTAGAAATAACACTGAAAATATTAAGAATGGGTTAAATTTCAGAGTAGGAACATGCTTCTTGACCCCCATGGCCTTAGAAAGACGTAAAGTTCAATGGCCTAGAGCTTACTTTTTTTTCACTAGATTTCAGCTTATAAATCTTCCTGTTGAATTGCATTCATTCTCACAGTGCCAGAAAAAGGGTCAGAATTTGAGAAGATCTTTTAACTTGTTAAATTAAACAATTTGGCTGCTTCTTTCTTGATTATGTTGCCTCCTTAGAGTTGAGTTGTCTTTTTGGAGTTTTTTTCTGAAATCTAAACTGATAAGTGACACAGTTGCAGGTGTCTTTTATTGGACCACATGTATAGCTAGGAGAGACGTTAAAAAGCTTCATGACCAAAACGTGTCTAACATGTCTTCCAACTATACACTTAGTCCAAAAAAGATATCACCAAAAAAATCTTTGCTTCTCATATATTTCTTGGATCATCCAAGCTATTGAGCAACACTCCAACACTTTGGCAAATGAAATATTTTTCTTTTGTTAATTCTCTCCCATATTCTATTGCATTTTCTCTTTTATTTTCTTCCTCTCTCTATGCTCTCCATTTTCTAGTCTCCTCATTGTTACTGTGAATATCAAGTTAGGAGACTAGAAAATGGAGAACATATTCACCACTCTTTTTCATCATTTCCTCTCTCCTAGGCATTGTCAGTCTCCTCCAACCTCCATTTATTACTTTTCTCAGTTAGGCAGAAGGTAGAGTAGGGTGGCACCTTAGTGACTAAGTGGTTCAGAGAAACACCAACTATTGCAGACAACAACCTATTTCATCAGATGCTATATGATATAGCATCAGAGAAAATAGGTTATTGCTTACAGGAGCTCATGCCTTTCTGAACCAGTTGGTCTCTAAGGTGCCACCCTGCCCTAACTTCTGCATGATTTCAGGTTAACACAGATATCCATCTCTCTTCCCCCAGATAGTATTAGATGATGCATTTGACTTCAGACCAGCGTACTGCTAATATATCAGGGTACTTGTGACCCACATCAGAATAAAAGATGAGAATCTATGTGGGATTTTCCCAATGACTTATACTTCAAATGATTCTTTGCAAGATAGCCTTCCATTCTTGTAGTGTGGTGGAGTTGATCACATATTTCCTATTAAGGTTCATGGGAGTTAGATTTATGTGCTTTGATAACAGCCAGTATAAACCCATTGGGACACATACAGGTGCACAGGTTACACACCCATGCCTCATGCTGTCATAAATAAATTCTGTTATTGGCTAAGTTGCTAGCAAATGGCACTAAGATAATTATATGTACTCAAAAAACTTGAATGATCGGCTCTATCTCCCTAGAGAACAAATCATAAATGCTGATTATTCAGCAGGTCATTTTCTTCTGGAGGAACATTCTTCCATCAAAAAAATGCCAGTTTATCAAAATTAGAATCACAGAGTCATGTAAAATTAGGATTGGAAGGGACCTCGAAAGGTCATCTAGTCCAGTCCCTGCTCAAAGCAGGACCATCCCAAATTAATTTATTTCAGCCAGGGCTTTGTCAATCCAGGCCCTAAAACCCTCCAAGGATGGAGATTCCATCACCTCTCTAGATCAGTGGTCTCCAAACTTTTTTGATCGCACACCCCTATCAGTAAAAAATTTTTAAGCATGCACCCCCAATATACGTATATTTATATTCGTGCACCCCCTATCAGTAAAAATGTTTTGAGTATGCACCCCCAATATATGTATATTTATATAAATATAAATAGAAGTTCTAATATTTTCTTCCTGAACCCCAATGGATTGTCTTGTGCACCCCACTTTGGAGACCACTGCTCTAGATAACCCATTCCAGTGCTTCACCACCCTCCTAAACTTCCCTTGCTGCAACTTTAAACCATTGCTCCTTGTTCTGTCATCTGCCACCACTGAGAACAATCTAGCTCCATCCTCTTTCAAACCCACCTTCAGGTAGCTGAAGGCTACTATCAAATCTCTCCTCAGTGTTTTCTTCTGCAGACTAAATAAAACCAGTTCCCTCAGCCTCTCCTCAGAAGCCATGTGCCCCAGCCCCCTAATCATTTTCATTGCTCTCACTGGACTCTCTCCAACTTGTCCATATCCTTTCTATAGTGGGGGGCCCAAAACTGGACACAGTACTCCAGATGTGGCCTCACCAGTGCAGAATATAGGGGGAATAATTACTTCCCTTGATCAGCTGGCATGCAGCCCAGTATGCCATTAGCCTTCTTGGCAACAAGGGCACACTGTTGTCTCATATTCATCTTATTGTCCACTGTAACCCCCAGGTCCTTTTCTGCAGAGCTTCTGCTTAGCCTGTTGGTCCTAAGCCTGTAACAGTGCATGGGATTCTTCCATCCTAAGGGCAGGACTTTGCACTTGTCCTTGCTGAACCTCATGAGATTTCTTTTGGACCAAGCTTCTGATTTGTCTAGCTTACTCTGAATCCTAGCTGTACACTCCAGCATATCTATTACACCCCGCAACTTGAGTATCATCCACAAACTTAATGGGTCCAATCCATCCCATCTTCAAGATTGTTCATGAAGGTATTGAACAAAACTGGCACCAGGTCTGACCCCTGGGACACTCCACTGGATACTAGCTGCCAACTAGACCTCAAGCCATTGATTACTACCTGTTCAGCCCAACAATTCAGCCAGCTTTTACCCAACTTACAGTCCATTCATCCAATCCATACTTCCTTAGTTTGCCTGCAAGAATGTTGTGGGAAACTGTATCAAAAGCCTTGCTAAAGTCAAGGTATATCACGTTCACTGCTTTCCCCGCATTCACAGAGCCAGTCATCTCATCATAGAAGGCAATCAGGTTGACCAGACTTGTCTTTGGTGAATCCATGCTCACTGTTCCTGTTCCCTTTCTTCTCCTCCAAGTGTTTAGAAATGGATTCTTTGAGGCCTGCTCTATGATTTTTCTGGGGACTAAGGTAAGGCTGACTAATTTGCAGTTCCCTGGATCCTCCTTCTTCCCTTTCTTAAAGATGGGCACTATATTTGTCCTTATCCAATTGTTCGGAGCCTCCCCCAATTGCCATGAGTTTCCAAAAATAATGGCCAGCAGCCAACTCCTTCAGCACCCTCAGATACATTGCAGTTGTCCCCATAGACTTATACACCTCCAGCTTTTCTAAATAGTCCCTAACCTGTTTGTGGAGGCCTAGCCACGCCCACAAAGTAAGACTGTAACCTCTCCTCTCATTAGACTGGACAGGCTCTTTTAATTTTTCCTGCCACAACTTAGTTGGAAAAGGAAGGAACCAAAGATGAACACAGTCCTATGAGATAAGGTTGATGTTAGTTCTGCAGTTTAGAAAGCTAGCTTCTCTTCACAGGGCTGTACCATCCCCATACCCTGTCCTTACCACACCAGATGTTTTTATTTTCATTAGGTCCCCCCTAAGGGAGTTACAGTCTCCAGACTGCTTTGCTCAGTCTCTCAGTGACAGGTCTCTTGCCCTTGGCCACTTGCCTCCTTCTGCTCTGCACAGGTCCTAAGCGAACTGTCCCACCATTTGCCTCTGCTCTTATCTTCCAGTGCAGAGGTATATTGGGTCAATGCCCCAAACTAATGCCCACACTCAGCTCCATCTCTTCCCTCCTCTAGGTTTCTGGAACAGAATCCTGCAACCACCAGACTCGAACTTACCGGTTTGGATGTGGCTGCTACCTCGTCTTCCCAGCTCTGCAGGTAAGTCTGTCTTTGGAACTCTCTCCTGAGTCCTCTTGGTTGGCCATACACCGTTGTCATTGCTCCGTCCTCCCATGGGTCTCCTTCAGGGCATTTCCTTCTGCCTGCAGAGCACCAACTGCTCAGCTGGCTCCCTTTTAATTCCCCACGCTGATCAGCAGTGTCTCCAGTGGTAGCGTTCCATTTGCTGCTCTCCCAGCTGATTCCTCTAATTACCATTTGGGGCTTTTGTACGTCTTTTCCCCTGCCCAGGCTTGCCATGTCTTCTCTCCCCATCCTGGCTCGTTGCCAGGTAAATTACGCTTCTTTCTTTGTTCTTTCAGTGGTCCATAGCAGGGCAGGCTTACTGCCCTGTTACAGTGTTCCTTCACTACTGTGGGTTGCTCATCTTGTCCCCAAACTGTGCTGCCAGGTGCAGTAGTCTGGGAGCTGACTTTGCCTATGAAGACCAAGGTAAAAACAAGTACATGAGTAAATGAGGAGCCATTGAGTACTAACTTTTTCCTTCTCTTATCACTAGGTTGCATCCCCCATTCAGTAAGGGACCCACACTTTCCCTGACCTTCCTCTTATTGTTAACATACTTGTAGAAACCCTTCTTGTTACCCTCCATGTTCCTTACTAGCTGCTTCGCCAGTTCCACTTTGGCCTTCCTGATTTCATGCCTGCATGCCTGAGCCATATTTTTATACTCTTCCCTAGTCATCTGTCCAGGGTTCTACATCTTGTAAGCTTCCTTTTTGTGTTTAAACTCACCGAAGAGTTCTCTGCTAAGCTAAGATGGTTTCCTGCCATATTTGCTATTCTTCCTGCACATCTGGATGATTTGTTTCTGCATCCTCAGTAAGGTTTCTTTAAAATACAACCAGTTCTCCTTTCCCCCTATTGGCATGTTCCAAAGGATTATGTGGATATGATGCGTAATGACATGTCTGCGTGCCCAGAGAAGCTACCACACACAGGGGCAGCAGTGACTTCCCACCACACCACAAGCATTTCTAAACAGCTATGGCTGTTTTTTTCTGTCCCACCACTACCACTGCCACCAAGTTGGTATCCAGGGCAGCTCCTACTTGGTATCCATGCTCGCCACCCTACTTATGCTGCTGCTGTAGATTTGATGAAACTTAATTTTGGAGGAAAAAAATCTAAATGCAACATTTCAACTGAGGTCAAACTGGAACATTTTGATGTTTTGTTTCAAAATGACATTTCAAGTTCATTATATAGAAAACAAAAAAATAACATTATTTAAAAAAAACATTTAGTAGTGGACATCAACAAAAATTTTTTTTTCAAATATAATTTTATAGGGAGTTTTATTTTGTTATTTAAATTCAGCATGACTGGTTTTTTTTCCTGCAGTGTCAGAACTTCTCCAAAAACTAGCAGTTTTAGCTGTCAGCCATGTCTGACATGAGGCTGAAATGGTACAACTTTCTATACAGGAGGCACATCTACATGTGCATATTAATGCAAAGCAATTGCCTCCAGCACACATCGTGCAGGAGTTATTGCTCCTGGGCACCACTTTTACATGTGTGCCTGGGACCACAGGGCATTAAGCTGGGTCAGAGCAGCCCTGGCTGGCAGGGGACTTAGGGGCAGGGGTCAGCCTGCTAGTTGGGGGCTGCTCCAACCTGACTCAGTGTGCTGCAGAGGGGCTGACCAGGGCATGAGGGTGCTCTAGTGCGAGGCTAGCCAGCAGGCAGCCTCCACATTGAAACACCCTTGTGCCCCAGCCAGCCCTGTCAACATCTATATGCGCATTGTTGCACATGAACAAATTCCACAGAGGGACAGTACTTTTATTTACAAGCAAGAGTGCTCTGTGGAGTTTATTAGTTTCCTGTGGCCTAATAGGGCTACATGTGTAGACACCGAGATATTTACTGGAGGGCTAATTAGGCAATTCTGCACAAAACGCCTTGCGCACAGGTAATACAAACTCAACCATGCAAATGAAAAATATAGATAGTAGGGGTAAGAAAAGTTTCTAGTTCAAATATACATAATGAATTTGAATTATAATGTAAAATAAAGAACCGGGACATAAAGCAACTCTGGGAGAACGTAAGATACCATGGTAACACAGGATATATGGAAAAGATAATGAAAAACTTTCTCTGTGTAAATGCATCTTGTTTTATTAGGTATTTTCCCTCCATTATTTGGTGACTGTTTATTCCCAGAACTAAAATATAACTGTTCTTTCGACCTATATTCTTTTTCTAGGCCCTGATTTTGTTAAGCTAGAGCCCATTTTGAGTTATTCAGCTGGCACAAAATGGAAAAATCTGGGTCTTATCTGACCAGCTATGGGTTTTCTCTGAACTGGGGATTGCTGAGGGGTGGGAACAGAACCAAGATACAACAAACTCATAGCAGAGTGGAGCTGTAAGATGATTTGGGGACTCTGTTAGCTTCCCATAATAACTAGAAAGTGGTACTGCTTTTAACTTTATTATGGCGAGTGATGCTGTAATATGCTTGTGCTTGCCGTATCAATGGGGGTCATTCCATTTTGTAGTTTGGGTAGAATTCTGAGAATAAATCCTGTCGATGGACAGTAATTTCAAATCCAATAAGGTCTTTGAGGTTTCCCAGCTGACAGTCTCCCAACTAAGCCAAAGCTTCTAATTGTAATATATGTAATATATATTAGCTTCTGATTGTGCGGCTGAGCTGGCTTCAGCAACAGTATGAAATATTGTAGAACTGCTGACTGGCCGTGTCTGCATGAGATGCTGACTGCACAGTCATTTAGTACAAGTATAAACAAATTTATACAAATACTAAATGACTGCGCAATAACCAGGGTTACTGTACAGTAGCGATGCTGAACAGCTTTTAGGTGACTCTGACTGTGCAGTAGCTCATTACTACTGTGCAGCAGTGTCGCATAACACTTTGTGCCAGGTGATGCGACTGCGCAGTAGTAATGAGCCGCTGTGCAGTCAGCATCTCATGTAGATGCAGCAACTGTAGACAAAACTATACTGTATGCAACCTTACATGTTGAGATCTCTTCAATACTTAAATGCAATGACACATACGTTTTGTGTCAGCTTTTATTCTGGATCGTGTATGTTGCAGTCTGTGTTCAAAAGGGACTGACCACTACAGTTTGAAGGAAATCAGAAACTTTATTTTTTTTCCTCCAAATTACTCAAAGGAGTTGTGGAAGCACTGTGGATGTAAGGCAATGTTAGCATCTCAAGGGTAAAGTATATTCCACAAATGGGTAGTAAAGCTGTGGTTACTGCCACGATGTAGACCAGTGGTTCCCAAACTTATTTTTCCATGACCTGCCGCTGGGAGCGGAGTGTGGCAGTGGCAGCCCAGGGGTGGGGGAGCTCCCGGCATGCGGCACAGCTTGTCTTTTGTGTGTGGTGCCACTGGCCTTACCCCCGCAACCCTCATTTGGGTCACGACCCAAGGCTGCGAACTGCTGCTGTGACCTTGATAGAGAAGGATTTTACTTGTGATCACACTGGAAGAAAGCCAGAGCCAGAGAGCCTGGGGCTAATGCTTCTTAAGTAAATTAAGAAAATGATCCACCGTATTAGTCATCAGCTATGTGTTTGTACAGCTCTTTGAAAATCCTTGAAAAAATCAGTTTGCCTTTTGTAAATAACTTCTGTAGGGGAGATGGGAAAGCCAAATATATATATTTTTCTTTATCATCATGGTAATAGTTACAAACTTCTGTCCCTATGCTGTTAATTTTCATGACAATTTTTATGACAAGGCTGCAAAAAGTGTTCTGGAAATGCTCTGAATTGTATTAGTTGTGATTATATGCTAGATTCTCTTTCATCATTTCTAGGTAAGAACTGCTCCTTAGCAAAATGAAAACGAGTTGCTCAAACCAGTTTCATGATGTGGGGACGTGACTCATGGTTGAATGCTGAAGGCTAGCAATATTGCGAGGCATGAAGTCCAGTGCATGCTACTGTGACATTGTTTTACTGTCTGCAACATGACAGTCTTCTGTTTTGCTCCTTCAAATGGTAAAAGACTATTTGATGTCTCTTTTCTGCCATATGGATCAATAACATGGGGTATTTCTTTTGGGGAAGTATATAATTGTGATGGCACTTCATAATTTTAGGTCTCTTGGCTCATAATGGATCCCACACAGCTTTTTGTAGCACTTTTCTTGAAGAAACCAACCTTTCTTAGAGCCTTTGACTGATATAAATATATCACATTTACCATTTGTTATTGCTTTGGAGGAAAATGGTAGCTTCCTTGGAGAATGCCAGTAAACAAGTTATCCCATTGACTGCAGTCAGGGATCAGTTTAGGATGGACCAAATTGATGAAGCATTTATTGACTGTGCCCTGAATAGAGGGGAAATACATGTTAAACACATGACACACCAGACTTGGAAAGCAGTTATAAATTGATAGCAATGTTAATTTCATTTGAAAAACTAAACTGAAGGGCCCAATGTCTGCCTATGTGCACTGAATACATTATATTAGTGCAACTCAGGAATGTCTAATTGATGCTGAGGAACAGCTTCCATGCAATTTGCCTCGTGCATTGGAAGGCATGCAGCATCAGGATAGAGCATTTGCTCAGATCCGCAGTTTACGTATTGCAGTGTTGTAGGATTCCCTTGGGGTCTGTATATGCAGCAGAAGGCAGACTTAAAACTTTATTAGTGAATGTCAAAATCGAAGTTATTTACCTGGCTCTATGTGGCTTGACATGTTCCAGGGCTTGACATGTTCCAGAGCTCGAAGCTGGAACCTTTTTAAAATGAACACTTGGGAACTGAAGGGTCTTGAAGCTTGCAGTAGTATGTTGTCCGACAATACAGCCTACCAGCCTTTTTTGTCCCATTTCTCTTGGAATCACTGAGAAGCATGTGTTAGATGTCCTGTATTTCACTGTTCATGTTTATGGAGATTGTCAGAATCTTCTGCATAAAGGGATTTCTCCTTTGCCCTCCAATTCCAGTGTGGCCTGATCTACAGTATTAAGGAAAGGAAAGGAAGCCTGTGTCTTCCCACAGCTATGAATGTTTGTGTGGCAAGACTGGATCCCTCACGTCCATGGGTTATATGCACACTCTTTTTCAATGACAGGAAAACATGAGAGCCAAAAAAACTCAAGAAAGCCCACACCAGGTTGGAAGGTCTTTGACACAGTGGATTCCTATATGAAATTATAGCAATTGAAGAAGTGGACTTCACCTCACAAAAGCCTGACACACACAATATATTATTGTATTACATGCATTATAATAATATACATTATATTAGATCATGTGAGATACCTATGCATATATCTATATAACATTATAGCACTTATGTAATATATATCAGTATATTAAAACTTCAAATAGTATATGTATTATACACTTTTCAGTTATATATATATAGCTGATGTCTGACCAGCTATGGGTTTTTTTCTGAACTAGAGATTGCTGGATTCAATTATACTGAAAATTATGTACCTTTCAACGTTATCTATCTATAATATTGAAAAGTGTATAATTATACATTTGAAGTGTAGAGTTTTCAATATTATTGAATATATCTTGAAAACTGTATAATATACATTATATAGACATAGATCTATATCTATGTAGATATATAGGCAGGATGGATTTGCACCTTTGAGATTAACCAGTGCCACAGCTGCAGTGCCAAGCACTATGAGGTACAAACGATTCACAAGAAAAATAGACGGCAGGGTAGATTTGCACCTTATACACTAACCAAAGTGTGTTGTATTTTTAAATATATTAAAATTGTATGTTTTTAAATATTTTTAATATTTTACATGTATAATACGTGCCAGTATATGTATGAATGTGTGTGTACACGCATACACACACGTAAATATATACTGCATATATGTATGTTGTGTATATGTGTACATATGTGTGTATGTGCACAAATACACACATGCAGACACACTTATATTATTACACACACACAAACACCCCCCCTCCCCTCAAACACATACTGGCAAATATCTATCATGCAACATATGTGTATATATACATATGTACATATATGCATACAGTGCATACAATATATAAATACATACATACACACACACATTTTGCCAGTATATATTCAGGTGTATATTTGTGTATATATGTATACACACACACACATATATATGTACACATACACACACACATCCATATACTTATGCATATACGTGTATATATTTTTAAAAACACGAAACAGTGGGTCGAGCCCGCAAGCACAAGCGCGGGACACAACCCCTCCTGCTGGCCCGGGAGGCGCGGGGCGGGGCGGGGCGGGGCCGCCGCGGAGCCGAGAGGAAGGAGCCTGTGCCGAAACGGTTAACACTTGAGCCTGGGATCAAGGGCGGTTGACTAGGCTCTCCGCACGCAGGCGGTGCCTGCTGGGAGTTTCGGGAAGCGGAGTGGCCGGCACACCCATCAGTCACCATTTAGCCCCGCCCCCCGCAGGCAAGGTAGATTGTAGCAACCTACCCCTGCCTTACAAGGAGGTGGGACCCCACCCGGCTGTCACGTCATAGCGTAGGGGGCGTGGCCTCCCGGCGGGCGCATGCGCGGCTGAAGCGGGCGCTGAAATTCAAATCTGAGGAGCGGTTGGTGTGGGGGTTCGGCCAGTCGTGGGGCAGCGGCGGGGGACGGTGGCCATGGACCCGTTCACAGAGGTCGGTGGCGGCGGGCGGGGAGGGGCGCTGCTGCGGGGCTTGGGGCGGGGTACACCTGTGTACGCGGCACCTGTGACACGTTACGTGTATTGCGCGGTTTGTGCCGTAGATGTCAACCGGCCGCAGGGGCCAAGTGATCGTCGCACCATTAATAGGCAAATCGCGCCATCAGTTCAGCCCTGCCCCACGTGCAGACTGATTATCGCGGCATTCCCCAGTGAAGTGCGCAATAAACCTAGCACGGGTGTCGAGTGCGTGTCCTGCCACGCGCCGGTGAAGCAGGCAATACATGTAGACTGGCCCCAAGTGCCAGAACGGCTGTCATGCAGTTCCCTGGCTAATGGCGCAATGCATTTGGTGGCTGCACGCCCAAAGTAACTTTATCACCTTAAAAAAGGCCTGTCTGTTTCTAAAAAGAGCCAAGCGTCTCTCAAGCTACTGTCTGAAAATGTGGCAGTCCTGCAGCTGGGTTGTCTCCAGTTTCAGTTTGAAGGTGTGGAAGATCCATGAGGAATTGGCCTTTTTTTAAAGTCGCATTTGTTATAACTAAAAGGGAAAACAATCGGTACCTCCCTCCACATTTTTGTTGCCCATCTTCAGCCAGCATAGTGCTGCTTTTCACTGATTTAGTTGCAGGCGATTAAGGGTCCCAGTGTAAGAGGGTTGCACTGATACCCTTAAAACGGGTGCAAGACCTCGGTTCATACTTAAACAGGCTTTTTGGTCACCCTTCTGTTCTGTGTAAGCCTTTCAAAATCATTTCCTTAATTGGTAGTGGGTGACATGATTAGTTTAGGCTCATAAACAAATTCCTCTTCAAGTCCAGACTGCTGAGCTGAGTTTGAAATTTGTTTTGCATGCTGGGAAGTAGCCCAATATATGCACACCCACTTAGAGATAACTGATGCTTGAGAACATCCACGCCCTAGCCGGGAGGTGGTTCTTTAGAGTAAACTTCATTAAAATATTTTTCCATAAGGCATCCCTAAATATTCTTTCAAGTCATTGCGTGTTGTGGAGTAACTGACTTCAACATTACTGGAAACATTATGGCATTATAATATTGGTCAGACTATAAGAAATCAATTTTTTCTAGAATTAAAATGAAATATCAAGGCCTATGCTCATCTTTCCCTTCCCTTTGCCCTCCCTGAAATCTGTATCGATATTTTTCTTGTGTTTAAATGAATTGTTTGTTAATGCTTGTTTTTATTTCATGATCTCAACATTCAGATAATTTGTATACTTCAATGGCCCCACTCCCAGTTTTACCTGCAGATAATGGTTGATTAAGTGGCTTTGGAAATGCTACTTTTGGAAAATAAAATTGAAATCTTAGTACTCATGGTAAAGTTTAAATCTTAGTACATTGTTCTGTTAATGTTTTACAAGATTAAAATTGCCCAGCAGTGTCTAATTGGACCCTAATTTTACAGGCTTTCTATAAAGGGAGATAATTGCTAAAATTTACTATCTCTAAGATTCACAGAATACTTCAGGACTGGTTCTATAGTGCACTTCTTGTTAAACATAGATATGAAAGCTAACTAGAGGTATAACAGTTGCATGGAAAACTAGTGCATGACTAAAAGCCAATAGAAATTCGAGTTAAACAATGAAGAAATAAATTCTTGTTAAATGACGTCCTAGCTGTAGCAACTGAAAATCCACTTGCTGTGGGCTGACAGAGCAGAAAGGAATGTTGACATGTTTGAATATTGCTGCCTCATTTAGTTGGCTGTCTTTTCCTCTGTTTGCAACATGGTTTCTATATTTCTAATAGTCTCTCAGAGGCCCAGTACTCTGCCCACTAAAACAGCTTTTCTTTCTGAGGGGTAGAAATGAGGAACTGGGTGGAAGTCAAACTGACATACGATTTGTCACTGCAGGCGCTCCTGACACTTTGTGTATTTTTTCAAAATTCTCCTTTTGTTGGTTATGGAACTAGAGCAGGCGCATCCTGCTTTCACGGGGAACTGCTGAGACTGACATTCCATTTCATCCCACAGTGAAGCATTGTTTGAATCTGCAATCTTACAGTTAGAACTTGAAATTACATACGACGGCTTTACAACAGGGGTGGGCAAACTTCATTAAAATATTTTTCCATAAGGCATCCCTAAATATTCTTTCAAGTCATTGCGTGTTGTGGAGTAACTGACTTCAACGTTACTGGAAACATTATGGCATTATAATATTGGTCAGACTATAAGAAATCAATTTTTTCTAGAATTAAAATGAAATATCAAGGCCTATGCTCATCTTTCCCTTCCCTTTGCCCTCCCTGAAATCTGTATCGATATTTTTCTTGTGTTTAAATGAATTGTTTGTTAATGCTTGTTTTTATTTCATGATCTCAACATTCAGATAATTTGTATACTTCAATGGCCCCACTCACCCTTTCAGATTATTCCAGTTAAACTTTGCCTTGTAACTGCACTACTCTAGAGATTTAGAGCAATTTACATTAATCTAATACATGCATGCAAATAAACAAACTGATTCATACATGAGTAGGTTAGCATAGTAAATGGCTCACTAATTCAGGAAAGAATGGCATCATGAGCCTTTCAGTTCTTTGGACAACTGATACACTTTGAAATTATTTTCTCTTTCAAGTCATTGTGAATCTGTGTACGTAGAAATAATATTTTAAGATAGCAGGATTGACATATTATGCCACTTAAGCTTAGGAGGTATTAATGTTTTGTTTAGGAACAGTGTTGTTACATCAGTGGCATCCTCAAAACCCTGTTCATCTTTTGGTCTCCTCTTCCATTTTGTACATGGATCTGTTTATACTGCTGCCCAGTTGGCTAGCAGAGCTGCTGTTAAATTCAGATAGTGGCCAAAAACGTAACTTTTTCTAGGAATGTTACATCACTTATGAATTTGGCAGTTCACTAATTGTTGCTTCTAATTGTTTATGGCTACTTTTCTTTGTGCTTAGACTGAGCAGAGAGCAATTGCAGAGAGCAATTTACACTAAAACAGGTCAGTTTCCAATGTTACAATAGATCCATTTGGTTCCGTTTAAAAAGCAACTTCTACTTCCCTAGTAGCTGTCTTTTGTCTAGGACATTAGAAACCTGCAAGTGAGAATTTAAAAGAATTAAAGGAAAAATTCAAAGTTTAGTAGGTGTGAAATACAAATTACTGAAACAAATCTTCACTGGGAACAAAAACAGCAATGCATGTAACATTCATAGTGCTTTGCCTTATATTCAGAAATTACTTGAACGAACCCGTGCAAGACGAGAGAACTTGCAGAAGAAAATGGCTGAGCGGCCCACAGCAGGAATGAGGGGTACGGCACAGACAAAAAGGACCAGAGAACCTTTGTCGGAAACCAGTAACCATACATCGTTGCCTGGTGAAGAAGGTATCTTCTTTTGACATAGAAGAGATTTCAGAAAACTTTAGGAAGAGAATCAGTTTCTAACATCCTGATTTTTCTTTTGATATTACTTTTTTGACCAAGCTGTTACTTTTTTCCCCATGTAGTAAAGTTTTAAAAATATCTTTCCATATTAAACGTAGTGTTCTGCACTCTCAGTTTTTACCGTTTTTTTTTCCTTTTTTCCCCCCACTGATAAATTCCCTGATTTTAAAAAAGTCATTCAATTTTTTTTTTTTTTTACTGATTTACACCTGTTTTTCAATTCAAATTTCTGTTAACTGGCATGAGTGGGGAATGGCTCATTCCTCACTCATGCCAGTTAACAGGGATTTGAACTGAAAAACAGGTGGTGCTGGTAAGCTAAAAGTGCTGCTATGCCAGTTACATGAGGTACAGGTTTCTGGTTTGGGGGGAAAATGGGGTGCAGGAGGTAGTTGCATGGGGAATGGAGTGGTAGCTGCACTGGGGCCAAAGGAGAGGGTTGCTGGAGCCAGTGCCTGAGGCTGCTAGTGTCCTGGCTCTGACCCTGGCCAGGCCTTGGGGATTGCTCCCAGGGTGGACAGGTCTGAGCTGCACTGGTAGCAGCTCTGGCTTCTGGGAGCTGCAAGCACCGCTGGGGTGGGGGCAAGTGGAAAAGCCTGGCCCCGTTCCATGGAGGCTGGAGCTGGTGATGGTGCCAGACTCTTCCCAATGCTCAGGGCAGGTGGTGGCCTGCTCATGTACCATGTGCAGGTCCAGGGGCATGCCCCCGCCACCCTCCCAGGAAGAATCCAGCACAGCCCCACAGAGAGCTGTGCCCCCATGTCCCGCACCCACTGATGGCTCCCCCCACTTTTCTCCCTATTGTGGCCCCAGGAGTGACAAATGGGCTGCGCTGCAACCCTCCCCCCACGCCTTCTCTAGTCCCAGCCTTACTCCCTCCCTCACCACTTTTTTTTTTCTTTCTCCCCCCCCCCAATTAAACTGGGGAAACAGTTACAATGTTTAATTCCCCCTTACAATGTTTAGCAGGGAAGGCTTTTCCTTGCTGTTCCCAAAAACAGGCTCCCCCAGAGCCTGTGATAGCCATAAAGTGGCGAGCCCTGGTGCTCCACCACATCCAGGATCTGCTGCCTGCATGCCCCTGTGGGATCTGCAGATGGGGACGTGCAGGGAGCGTATCGCAGCTGTGCCCCACCCTGGCCCCATGCCGTCACCACCCCACAATTGCAGGCCTGAAGCAACTCCCCACCTAGTTGCATGCTTCCTGGAGCTGTATCAGGGGCTGGGATCTTGGGGTGGTGGCTGGAATCTTGGGGCAGGGCTGGGGCACACCTAGAAGCCACCACTGAGCCTCATTGTGGGGCAGCAGTGCCCACAACGGGGAGAGGGGTGCTGCAAACCCTGTGGAGGAGGCTTGGGAGGCTGAGGAGGAGAGGCAGGGGCAGGGGAGAGCCACATGTCACTGCCAAGTGGGGGGAATTTAGCCTCCCTGTTTCCTCCTCTGTTCCCTCTCCCAGCTCAGGCCATGCAGCCTGCAGATGAGGGAGGAAGAGGGGTGGACTCGCCAGCAACTCAACAGCCTGCCATACACTTAGAAGCAGTGGCCAGGATTGGGCTGGGGCTGGGGGAGGTGGGGAGTGCTGGGGCACCCCTGTTCCATGCTAGCCTGCAGCTTGCCCCGGGATGCCTGCGCAGTGGCAACTGGGCCTGCTAGCGTGGTGTTGGATGTAGCAGTGCTGCACAGTGCAGCAGCATGTGGGCAGTGGTGGGAGCTCTGGTAAGGGTGTTGCATCTGGGGTTGGGAAGGGAGCTGGGGCTGGGGACTGACCTTTATGGAACTCCCCATCTGACTGTGGTCTCCGTGGAGACTGGCCCTCTGCTCTGGATGCAGTGCCTTCACTAGGGCTCCCACCGCTGCCCCTGTGCTGCTATGCTCCTTGTTGAGCCAGCAGGGCTGGGGGCTGCCACTGCTGTGCAGGCATCTTGCAGCAAGCTAACAGACTGGCATGCAGCAGAGGTTAGTGCTGCTTGGTGGGCCAGAGGGCAAAATTGCTGTGTGGGCTGAATCTGTCCTGCAGGCTATATTTTGCCCACCTGTGGTCTATGCCAGTAGTCTCTAAAGTGGGGTGCTCGCACCCGAGGGGGTGCACAAGACAATCCATTGGAGTGCGGGAAGAAGATATTAGAACGTCTATTTATATTTATTTTATTTCATCTTTATCTCACCCTTTTTTAATTGCTATTTTTGTGTTTGTTTTATAATGTACATAATATATTAGTACAGTAGTACATGTATATAATTTATAAATATACATATATTGGGGATGCATGCTCAAAAATTTTTTACTGATAGGGGTGCCTGATCAAAAAAGTTTGAAGACCGCTGGTCTAGGCAGATATGAATCTAAACAGATAGTAACAGTTTTATGGATTCAGAATTTATTCCGGGCCCTATTGATTAGTGTAAATGAAAGTCTCTGCTATGAAAATCACTCTCTAACTTTCCTCTTTGGTATTAGCTTACATTCAGAAGGAACAGGAATAAGTCTGAAGGGATAATAAGCCAAAGGAACTATTTTTTAAAGGAAATTTTAAGACCTAGTGGAGAGTTTTTAAAGAGAAACCAAAATGGGTGGTGGGCACTCAGTTTAAATTACAAGCTAAGATAATAAAGGCTGACAAATAATTGGTTCTAAAACTTTTAATTTTAACAGTGAAACCTAGTACAAAGCCATCCCCATCAAAAAGGCTCTGCTCTAACAGTGTGGAGGTTCCAGTTTCTAGCTCAGAGAATACACAGCCGATTAATTCCCCTTCCATAGACCATCAACCTGAGAAGACCACACAGCTACAAAAAACTGATACTAACGTGGCTCCAACAGTTCAGCCTGTTCCATTGTGTGATGAGAGAGAAAAGCCTGTCTTGAAATCAGAACCTCCAACAGCCTCTTCAGTTAAAACACGTATGCAGAAACTGGCTGAACAGCGACGTCGCTGGGATGATACTGGTATGTTCTATTCCATATGCAGAAATTAATTAGGGGTGCACTGATAGAGATTCTGGGGGCCGATACCGATAGCCAATATTTAAAGAGGCATATCAGCTGATAGCAATCCGATTTCTGATACAGCTATCTCCAGCTGATAAGTCTGGTGTGGTGGAAGAGGATGGGGGAGGGAAGGGGCCTGGTATGGGGGGCAGATTAGTGCCCTTTGCGGTGAGAGAGGGGGTAGGGGCAGGTACTGCCCATGGCTCATGGTGGGGGTGGTGCTCTCCTACCACCGCTTGCACCCCGGAAGGGCACAGGTGGGGGAGGGGGCGTGTGGCCCCTGGATCTGTGCGGGGTGAGCTGCAGCTGGGGCTGCGTGGGGCTCTTCTCGGGGGCTGGTTTTGGAATGGGTGCCGATGGCACTGGGAGGATGCTGCTTTCACCCCAAATTTCACTGCCACCCTGCTCCCAGCACCACCACCACCAGCTGCCCAGTGCTGCCTCGGCTCAATGACCTGCCTCCACCCATGTGCAGGGAAAAGCCAGGGCTGCACTGGGCAGCTGGTACTGCAGTGGAATTTGGGGTGTACTCCTGTGCAGATCTGGGGGGCACATGGCCCCCCCACCCCCCGTGCCCTCCTGGGGTACAAACAGTGGTGGGAGCCAATCCACCCCCAAAAGTCATGGCTCTACCCCCTGCCCCATCCCTCACTGGGGGGTTTTGATCTGCCCCCAACGCCCCTTCCTTTCCCAGTCCCCTTCTACCACAACGGACTGACCAGCTAGAGGCAGCTCTCCACGCTGCTGGCTCTGCTCCTCGCTCCTTGAGTGTTGTGTTGCGACTGTGTGTAGCACAGGCATTTATCAGTTGATATTTGAAATTTCAAATTTTCTTTATATTGGTACTGATTCAGACCAATGTATCGGTGCACCTCTAAAAATAATTAAACTTAGGGAATTTACCTGTGTAAATGAACACAACAAAGTTCTTGCTGTGACTGTTTATAGGACTTCTTTATAAAACCATTACTATGCCACTAATGCTGTGGTGAGAAGGAAAAAAAAAAAAAACCACTGCCCAAAAGAATGGAAAGCAGTTGAGCACTGCCCCCCTAACCCCCCCACCCCATTTTATTTATTTTTAATCTTATGCTTGTCTTGTGTGTGGCATTATAGATTTAAGTGATTGGCTCCATGATAAGCTGGAGTCTAGTTAAATAACCTGCCAGTGTCTTTACAAAATTATCTGTTTAATTAACAATTGTATTGCATGCTAATTTTATTTAACGTGTGTTAAACACATCTGATAAGATGTAAACAGTTAGCCGTTTTTAGTGTGTGGGGTTTTTTTTTAAGTTGTGTTCTTTCTGTTTAATCTTTTTCAGATGGATCTGAAAGTTCTCACCTGTCTCCCCTCCAGTCAAAAGAACCGGCTCCATCTCCACCCAAACAACCATCTCTTGCTCTGGCAAGTGATACTCCAGTTGGGAGAAGAGGCCGTTTAGCTAACCTTGCTGCTACAATTGGTTCCTGGGAAAATGATCTAAGTCGTCCATCTGCAAAGCAAAACAATACACAAGAACAGCCTGGTACTACTTGTTTATCCAAATTGTCCACTACAAGTGGAGCATCTGCTAGAATCAATAGCAGCAGTGTAAAGCAGGAAGCTGCATCCTGTCCTCAAAGGGCTGTTGAGGCATCTATAAATAAACCAGCAACCTCTAAGATATTGGTGAGTGATCGGTGTTAAGTAGTAGCTAACTTGATAGGGTTTTTCTTGGATGAATATTAACTCCTAACTGTCTAATCTGAATGTTGGAAATGATGGTTCATGACATAATAATAAAGTAACTTAGTTTTAAAATTGAGGGTTTTGTTTATTCTAGCTTAATACTTTAATCATCTAATATTTTAAAGGATATCGCAAGCTATTTTATAATTCTAACTGTAAAATAAGACTGCTGGTGACTGTGGAAGAGACATAGCTTCAGACTATGCAACTGCCATTCCTTTGTGTGGTCAGCAGTGGGGGACTTGAAAGAGTGACGTTTGACTTTCGTTTGACTTGCATGAATCCATATCTGAATCTTGCTCTGAGAAGCTAGTTATTTATATAGTTGATTGTGACATTATATTAAACTCTATAGACATTTATTTCAGACAACTGACTTGCATTTTATAATGGTCAGCATTCAGTGTATGAAATTACATTGAGCTTGTTATTGTGAATTACAAAAGGTCCTTGAAATGAAAAAAACATTTGCAAAAAGACAAGATCGTCTATCGAAACTCAATTATATTAAATCTAAAAAAAAAATCCTTTAATAGTTTTTATGCCTCTTATTGCTCTCTTGGCTTTGGTGATAAAATTCTGCATATAGCAACATTCTTTCATAGCACCTCTCAAGTGGAATTAAGAATATGTGGTTTCTCTGTTGGTTTAAATGTTGAACGATCTTTCTTTCCCTCTTCAGGGATCAAATAATTGCATAGTAAAATCCTCCAGAGTCGCTGCTCCCAATCTGAAGGAAACCGAGATATCGAAAGTGTTAAAGGAGAATCCCTGCAGCCCCCAGAAAACAGAGGGACTTAAACCAACAGTAGGACCAGCCTTATCTCAGCCAATTCTTTCCAGAGAAAAGCCAATCAAAGGAACACATGTGCAACGTGAACATAAGGATAAGCCAGCCACACCAGGTAAGTGACTGGGAGTGATAAGGTATTCTTATGGTTTAAACCCCATCCCCAAACAACAATTTATTGTAAACACATCTTTCAGTTGCACTAATTCTTCCTTTCCAGAGTCAGTTACCTACTAATTGATATTAATCTGTACCGGGTAATGGCTAGCTGTTGTGAATGTGGGATTTCTAGCTTCTATCTATTAATAATTTTTTTTTAAGTATCCAAATGATAGTCTTCGTTTATAGTGGCGCTTCCAAAATCTGATTTTTTGGACATGGTTTGACTAGTGTTCCCCAGAACCACTTTTTAAACTCTGAGGTAATTTGTCCATAGATGCTCACAAGTATATTTTAGTCCCTCCTAAAATGAAATCTAATTGACTTGCACATTACTAAATCTTATGTTTTTTATATATGTATGGGGAAAGAACTGTTGAATTTAGAATCTACACAGTTATCAGTACATCAGACACTCATTCATTACTGAGTCACTATGGTCATAAAAAAACAGACAATCTTCATGTTCCCTTGTACCTGCGTGATACTAAAAGATTGTTTTTGTTTAAGGCTTTTTCTTTGTGGTGTTCTTCAGACTTGAGACTGGTCACCTGAACTCTTGGGAGGAATAGCAAAGTAAATTGCAGAACTAAGTCTGTTTTCCAGACGCCCAAATAAAATAGATGCTAATGGTCCCAAGTAGTTTCTTAAATAAATACCAAACAGCATTTCTAACTTCAGTTCAGGAATACTTTTTGCTAGCGTATGTAAACTCTGATTCTGAAAAGAGCACAGAAGGAAGCAGGTCAGCTTTAATATCTATCAGTTGATAGATTGTGACATTTTAGTGAGCATAAGATGCCTGTCTATTTGGACTTATGCTGCTTTGATATCCTTTAAGATGAGAGCAAAAGTTAAATCCCCAGAATGTTAAAAAGTATAATGGACTAAAGTGAACAAAACAGAAGGTTTTATAGTATAACAGCTGCATTTTTTTAATGTTCTAAATTGTAAGGATACATGGTAGTTTTGTAGTGCCCAAACTGTTGTTCTTGTAGGGGGATCAGGAATTAAGCCCTTCCTGGAACGTTTTGGAGAGCGCTGTCAAGAACATAGTGCACAAAGTCCTGTTACATCTACTGGATACAGAACACCCATTATTACACCAAATACAAAGACAATCCAAGATAGACTTTTCAAACAAAATGAGAACTCCTCCACTGCCAGTTTAGCACAGCAACTCAAACAGGTATGGTTTGCTAGATTTCAACAGCTTGTCTATACATTTCAGGAATTGTTTTTAATGCTTCACCTCTGCTGAGGAATTCCAATGTAGAGCTATATATTATGTCAGTTTTGACAAGAAAATATTTTAGGCTAATGTATAACTCTCCTTTGCTTAGGAGCGTGAAAGAGAACTTGCTTGTATTCGTGGCCGGTTTGACAAGGGAAATTTGTGGAGTGCTGAGAGAGGTGAACATTCAAAAAGCAAATTTCCAGATACCAAAACGGTAATGTAGTGGGTACTAGCCAACTGCCTGTCGAGAATGACTGGGGTGGTGGGGGGAAGAATGGGTGGGAATGGAGCCCTGTGCCACATGCGCCACTGCCCCTGTGTTTGGGCCTGCTCCCCACTTCCTTCCTGCTGCTTGGGGCCTGAGCCTGGGCCTGTTCCTCCCCCACCCCATAGCAGTGGGGGGAGGGGAGGGGAGAAGTGGGCCTGGGCCAATACAGGGGAGGACCGGGCCTGAGGGTGGGGAAAAGCCAGGCTGCTGTGGCAGGGGTCGGGGGAGCAGCAGGCACAGGTTTATGTGGGTGGGGGAGGCCCACTTCTCCCCTCCCTTAGTCACTGCTGCATTGGGCCATGTCAGGCTGGGCTTGCTGCCCTGTGCGCGCCCCGCCCCGCTGCAGTGGACCTGCTCTTCCCCCCATGTCAAACCTGGGCCTGTTCCTCCCCCCACACTGCTGCCAGGTCAGCCCAGCAAGTGGTGGCAACAGAAGCCGGGGGGGGGGAGGGGAACGGGCCGAGGCCAGTGCTGGTGGCCTCACCTTCCATTGGCGTCCTGATTACACTCCCCCCTGCGCTGCTGCCATCATCTCCAAGGTGTAGCCAACTCTGGTGGCCTCACCCCTCCACTCCATCGTCACCACCTGCAGGGAGCAGGGCAGGGGGGTCAAGGCCTGCAGTGCTGGCCTCGTTCCCCTGCTCAATCCCCTGTGTCCCCACCATCATGGCAGCACTTTGCCACCTGTCCAAATGCTTCTTTGTACTTTGATTGGCTGTTTGTCAGCCAATCAGAGCGTGAATAAAGTGTTATGGACAGACAGAGTAAGGCTCTTAAAATATTAAGATTTTTTTAATGTGCAAATTCACAGATGTTGTCAATATTGTATAGAGCATAAGGAGGGGAGGAGAGATACAAATAATTATTGATTCACGTGCTTTTCCCAAGCAAAAAATTGCTTGTGAAGTGGCTCTGATTTGCTATGAGTAAATTTTTCCCCCCCAAGCTATAAAATCTTAGCTCCCTTTTTTGACAGAAACTGGCTTTTTTTTTTTCTCTTCAGACCACCTTTAGGAAGAATGCTTATGCAAAACATTCATGTGCCTGAAAGAGATGTCTCTTGTACCTGTCAATATTTTAAAAGAAGATATTAATTTCCTTCACTTAAGCTTCAAAATACTAAAGCACAAGTCGATTTACTATTAAGATGCTATTTGGCTATGTAACATAGCTTTTCAGTTATAACTTAAAAAATCTCTTCCCTCTGATCCACAGTAGACCAGGTCTTTCAGTGTTCTGTAGAATCCAACCTGCTGGGTCACTGAAGTGTCCCTTTGTTATATACACTGTAACTGTCTCCTGCTCTCATTTCTTAAATCCTTTAAAAATGCGTTTGGTTGCTACTGACATTTGAGCACAATGATTTCGCTTAGTTTTTCTAGTTTCCTGTAATGGAACTTATCTGGATGTAACTTATTTTTCATGCTCAGGAAAACCAAGGAAAGCATCCTCCTCGTTCTGATGCAACTTCCATTATAGCTGCAGAAAAGAGTCCAGCATCTGAAAGGTTGCCAAAGCCTTCCACTTTGGAATCTTCAGGTGAGAACAGTCTTCCTAGAATTACTGTGACTTATACTGATGTAAAGGTTAGCCTTCCTATTTACAACAGTGTGACTCTTTGGTGGTTAGAACAGTCCATTGTAGGTACAAGTATACCACATCCCCATGTGGCTGCCAATGTGTCTTCATATTGATAGGTAGCAGCAAAACTAGGTTTGGCAGAATTCAGTTCTTATTGTTTAATTATTTCAAGGGCTAAAATTTGATGTTAATTTTCAAGAATTTATTAAAATTTTTATCAATTTCAAAATTTTCAGGATTGTGCAGAATTAGGGGTGCTTAAAAGCTTTATAAAATCATGTGGTAAAATATAAAAAGTAAATATCCATAAATTGATAAAGCATACCTGATCATGTAGGGGCTGAGCTCACTACGAGTTTGACCCCTGCCCCAATTCCTGGCTGGGACCTGTGCAGCGTGAGTGGCTGGCAGCCCTGGGCTCCTGGCTGCCAACAGCTCTACCAGCATGGCGCTTGGCTTCTACAGTGGCACTGCCCAAGGTACTGCCAGAGGAGCAGTGCATGAGCAGCACAGGTGGGGCTCTTCCTACCCCACCCACAGCAACTGCCATGTGTCTATGCTATGTGCATGCACACAGCTCCCCCACCTTGGATTTCCCTACACCTAGCCCAGATTTTTTTAAAAAGTGTCCTTTTTCTATAAATTGTGATGGCTACTGTGAGTATCAGGCAAAATTGATATTTATCAATTAGGTAAGCCTAATCATAACTTAGCTAGATCTAAACTAAGTGAACAGACTGCCAATCCAGCAAGCTTAAGTTAGACTAGTTAGTTAGTTAGTTAAGTTAGACTACTTAGACAAGTTAGTTGTTTCTGGCTGATGTTCATAGAATGTTTCCATAGACTTGTCTGAAAGGTAGAGCAAGTAAGGTGAAGGTTATTACTGTCCAACCTGGAATAATCTTAATACAACTTGTGTCAAGTTCTTCAAGAGAATCTGTTGCAAATAAATCCTCTGCCCTAACTTTTTTGCAGAGCTTCATGATGTGGTTGTGGTTGTCTGCTGCTGTTGGGAAAGAAGAGCCATGACAGGGTTTTCCAAGTCTGCCAGGCGCTAGGAAGCCTATCAGATATTCTGCCATTACAGAATAGTGAAAAATAGAATCTAGCTGTGTATACACGTTCAGATGATCTGGGAGAATTCTCCTAGTTTTGTTTTCCTGGTAAAAAAAACACAAACAAAAACTTACATGGTGAACCCTGAACAAATGTTCAGAAGCTTAGCCTTTAAGGAGTGACATCTTGCAGTGCTGATGCTGTGCAGTAAGGGGGCTCCTTTAAGCACTTGATGGCATCAGGCAGACTGCAGAGCACAGAAGTGTACGGAGGAACCCTGACTTGCTGATCCAAACTGTTCAGGATTTATATAAGCAACACAGTGCTTTGGCAGGCAGTGATTTTCTTGGAGCACAATGTGGGCATTTGTGAAGGGTCTCCGCTTTTCTCCAGCCCCAAAGCACTCAAATGGGGTGTTCTCCCTGATCAGCTGCAGCAGTAGAATCCAGCCTGAGTTGGCACACTGTCCCTGGAGTGATAAGAAGCTGCCCTAAGATGATGACCTGTGTTGTGGCTTTTTCCAGAAGTGGGTATATACAGACATTACTGGGAGAGATTTAACTCTTGGAGAATTATTCCTGAGCTATTTTTCTCCCAGATAAGACTTAGTTTTTCTTCTGGGAGAAACTTAAGCATCTGTACACATGGTTCCTACTGAGAAAGCAGCAACTCTCCTAGGAGAAACTGAATGTTTACATATGGCCCCAGACTTCATCTAGCCAAGACCACCTTTCCACTCTCATTTGTGGAGATGCTGAGGTATTTGCTCCCTAACACGGTCATCAAATTGATCTGCTGCCTCAGCTTTCTCATCTGTAATGGGTGTTTTCTCAGTCTTGAGAGCAGAACAGGAGTCTGAGCATTGTTGCTGATCCAGGTTGCTCTCTGTTCAAGTGGAAGGAGTCTAGGCTTAGTGTAACATAAGGTATACAATACCTGACTATAAAATTAAAGTTTAGACTAGTATTACTGCTATAAATTCTATTTTTTTGCCTAGATTTAGATTCTTTCTGAACTATGGGGAAACTTAAGAATGAAAAATGTAGTCATGTACCTACAGTAACTTACTTCTCTTTGTATCTTAGGCCCTTCTAAATGTGAAGAGACTGATAAAACCAGTCATTTGAAGACAGTTTTGCCAGAGAGTCCCTTAAAGGTTGTGGAGAAAGAGAAAGGTTTGTACTGGTCTTTTGTATCTTGTAACTATAGTTGGCCAGTCCCAAGTCAACTTGACTGATTGTGTAGAAAAGAACAAATTCCTTGCACGTAAGCATGTATGCATTAAGTAGCTCAGTCCTACAGTTCTAAACCAATGAAGTGTATGTTCTTTAAAGTCAAAGTCTAGTAAATATTACTGAAACTCACTTTCCTTTTATAATGAAGTTGTGTATTTTCAGTGATAATTCATGTTTCCAAAGTGTGTTAGGAAGATTATTGTGACCCGTATTCAGAGGAAAAATGAGTTCCTTTGATTTACTTTCATTCATTTTAAGAGATGAGTTCAATTACTTGCTTTTGTTGGTATTGTATGTTAGTACTCAGTATGCTTCTTGATAATGGGTATGCAAAATATGTAAGCCAGTTTAGAGTGAAGTGAGGAAAATTACTGTTTTCTAAGGGTCAATGCCTTAAACTTACTACAGGATTCTTAGGATCTGTTTTGAAGCTGTGTTGGTCTGAGACAAAGAAGAATACAAAACTGTAAAACTTGGTTCAGAGGTGATACCTTTTATTAGACCAACTAGAAAATAGAAACCCCCCCCACCTTTTCTTTGGAAACTTTCAGGCACACGCCCTTCAGGCTGAGGGGAAATCAAAGATTGTACAGGATTCCATATACTTCTATCCCACCAAACCAAAATCAGGATTTTTACTAGGACTGAGAGAGCAAGAACCATATTTACTTGAATAGATGATGGTGATTTATAAGACAACCCCCTCCCCACCAATAATTAGGTTCTATATATGGAAATATATATAACAAATTGATATAACTTTCCAGGTATAGAATCTAATAATTGGAGGTTTGCCTTGAATTTGTCCTCTTCCCACTGCTTTAGCGGGGAAAATGAATCTGGAGGGTCAGGTAGCCCCTTTGCTCTGTTTCCCTCCAACATTTTCCCCCAGGCAGTCCCTTCTCCCTTGCCTTACCATCAGACACTGCTCTTCCTGAGCATAGGAAGCAAAAAGCAAATTTGAAAATAACCCTGACATTTTAAACATGGTGTGGTGGAGCACCAGTGGGGTGCTCACCACTGAATGTAGGCTGCAACAGGCTGGAGGAGTGCCTGTATGGAAGGCAGCCTAGAGACACCCAGAGGAGTCAATTTTTTAGTGGGGGGAGGTGTGTGTGGAGCACCAGTGGGGTGCTCACTACTCTAGGGCTATCACAGGCTCTAGGGGAGCCTGTTTTTGGGAGCAGCAGGGAAAAGCCTTCCCTGCTAAACATTGTAAGGGGGAAGGTAGGTGGCAGAGCACCTTAAGTTGGAGCTTAGCACAGCTGTTAGCGACATCTGCAAGGTATGGGACACCTGTAGGGGGGTGGTCGGAGCATGTATTTTGACCCTCAGACATCAGGGCCCTCGGAGAGCAGCTGCCTGCCTACGTAACAACATGATGTACCAGCAAGGAGTGGCAGGAAAGGTAGGTGGGCAGCATGCCTAGAGATGGGTGGGAGACCTGTAGCACTGTGGCTGGTCAGGGAGTTCCCACCTGTCACATATGGCTGTAACAACTTGCAAATAGTACCAAACACTTAATTCATCCAGAATTGATGCGTGCTACCTTTTTGAAACTACTGCAAAGTTTAGCACAGGTCCATAAATACACTTTTGAGCAGCACTTTAGCACCTACATATATGTAGTATAAGCTTTACTCTTTTGAAATGTTGTGTCACGGGCCAAATTGGTTCTGAATTCTATTGACTGAGCAGAGCTCAACTGTTCAAGTTTGCATGGTGCTAGCACTGGTGCAAGTATCCTACCTCTGAGACTCTTCAGCTTGGGGCTTCTGATGCTCCCAAATGCATGCCAGGCCTCCTACATGCAAGCTGCAAATCCAGAGGCCTTGGAGTTGAGATGCTCCCTAATTTCACTTGCCTCTCACCAAAAGGCCCAGGGAGCAAGCCAGAGGGAAAGCCCAAGAACAATCCCCTATCACCGTAAACTGTGTAGCTGAGATCCTCGCATACCACAAAGATAGGTTAGTGCCACCCATCTTGAAGTATAAACTATACAAGATATTAGTACAAAGCTAAGAGGGGAGCTGAGTCGGGCTGAGAGAGGGGGTGACAAAGTTCTGGGTGAACTGTGTGGGGGCCCAGTTGTCAATGTTTGCCACATGTTTAAGGCTGGTGAAGAAATAGGAATCATTAAAAATGAGAAAGAAAGGCACAGCTCAGCTGTTGGAATGAAGAGGAAGTCAAAATATGTGCAATGTAGTGACTCACTATGACTGGAAAAAGAGTTGGCAGTGGGGGGACTGTTTCAATGGGCACTACTATGTGTCTTTTTTAGTAGGGCTTCCCATTAGCATCTTGGGGCTGGCTCTCGCCCTCCCAGTGCCAGCCTGGCATTGTACTATCTCCAGGCCCAGTGGTGGTTTCCTGTGGAGGGAACACCTGCTTGTTTTGTTTTTGTTGGTTTGCTTTTTCTTTTTGTTTTTTCTGGTCCTTTAAAAACAAAGTTCTCATCAGCATTTTGGGTACAAGGGAAGAGTGTTGGAGCCTGCTTCCCTCCACCATGCTATTGGGTGGTGGGGCTGTCTTGTATTTGAATAAATGTGGTAGATGATCCAGCATATCAAAGTCTTACTTAAATGTGACTGAAGACTCTTGTTTGCCTTCAGTACTGAACTAACACATTCTTTCGGGATCTTTTTGCTTTTCAGACAAAGTACGTGAAATTGAAATGAGTGTAGATGGTGATGATGTGATGAATAGCTCAAAGGTAATAAATGAAATCTTTGATGAAATTCTTCAAGAGGATGGTCCAGACATAGAAAAATTAAAAAAAGAAATGAGTATGAACCTGGAAGCTGAGAGTGATGAGGAACAGGAAGAGTCTCTGAATATTTCGTCTATGTCTCTTCTAACTCCCTTAGCAGAATCTGTTGGTGTTGTGAGTCCAGAGGTAAGAGCAGATGTTCAAATACAGGGATTTGCAGCACTGTCAGTCATGATGCGTTAGGTGTTTTTTACATGAGAATCTCTGAACAAATATGAATGAAAGCTGCTTATAGATTTCTTATAATGAAACTTAGCATAATTAAGTGAAGAAGCAATGGAGTTCTTTACATTGGTATGAAAATGTCTTCAATTTTAAGCTGCTAATCTAAACACTTAATAAAACAGCTTGAAATCAAGATCAACAGTCATGTTCATGAGCAATAGTGTGTACCTTATTCAGTACAAGGAAGCGCATGCTTTCCCAGCCTTCCTTCTGTTCTTTCCTGCTTGCATTCTTTGCTCAAGACTATTTCCTTTCTTTCAATTCTCCCTCATACATGTTTATTTAATGATCTGCCTTTTCTCTTGGCTTCTCTTCCTCGTTTTATCCTTATCTTTCTTCTTCTCTAGTACATCCTCCGTAGTGCTTCTCTGAAAGCTTGTTTCTGGGTCACTTCTCTAGTGTGAGAATAGTATTTGTTCCTATGGCAATCTCCTCTATTTGGTGTTTTTCTCCAGGATAACTGAATTTTTCTCTATAATTTAACACTAAAAGCAACTCGGGGTGACTGTCCTGAAGGAAAGAGAGGTTTCTGCTTAATTTACTATCCTTCAGTGCAGAGCCTGCAAAAGCAGGGAAAATACTGGTCATTCAAGTCTTTTTCCCTTTTATTTTTCATATTTCATTGGTACTGAAATTTGTGCTGTATATTGAAAGAAGTCACAGTGTCAGTTCTTTCCTGCAGCCACTGATTAGAAATAGCTACTTGTCTTCTGGTACTTGGCCTGTCTTCAGTCAGTGCGATGGCGGAGCACCAAAAGCATGGTTATGCTGCAGACTACAGCCATGCCATCATGGCTAGATTGCTTCTGTGATACTTGAGCTAGTTTGTTTAAGGCTAGCTCGGGTATTTATATGCTACCGTAGACTTACTCAAGTCAGGCTGGCTACATTTTAGCTTTAAAAGCTTTCTTGACAAGGGAGAGTTGGAAGTATTCACCCCATTTCTTAACATCAGCTTTGTAGGAACATAGCAGGATAAAGATGAAAAGGAAATTGGAAATCTTTGCAGTTAAGATTTGTTGTAGGGGTGTAGGGATAAAGCCCATGTATCTACTTATGTCTGTAGGAAGCAGAACTAGGAACAGTGGCCTCACATGGCAGGAGAGGAAATTTAGATTAGAGATTAGGAAGAACTTTCTGACCGAGTGTGGTCAGGCATTGGAACAGACTACATGGATAAATTGTGAAATCTCCATACCTGGAAATTTTCAAGAGCGTATTATACAGACACATGGCTAAGATGGTTTAGTTGGGGAGGATCCTGCCTTTAGCAGGGAGCTGAACTAGACAAGGTCCCTTGCAGCCCTTCTAGACTATGATAAATGAGAGGTTGCCTACCTCCAAGAGAATATGGAGGAGAGTAAGCAAGGGTAGGAAGGAACAGAATAAATTTATATGAAACAAGTTATTTATGAGACACAATTCTTCCTTTTTCCCTCCCTCCTACCCCCCCCAGGGTTTTGCCTCTCCTAGTCGGTCAGCTGGTGAGGGGAGCAGCACAAGCAATGGAAGCCCAAAGTCTGGCAAGTACCAAAGAACACAAGTTCCTAGAGCAGAATCAGGGGACAGCATTGGATCAGTATCGGAAGATCGCCACCTTCTATACAGGTAACTCCTTTATGAATACTTTGCTTGAGCTATATATGTGGAAAGTGTTTTACTGTTGTTAAAATAGCTATTGTCGTTGTTTTAAAGTGTTTCTTCTGAAGTGGAGATAAGGAAGCTTGATAAAGTTTTGTATTTTCCCTGGCATGTAACTAAATGGGCTAAGGAGTTTTGCAGTGATGGAATTGTCATTCTCAAAACTGACAAGGAGGGCTTTCTTCCAGAGTTTAGCCTTAATAAAAGCCTCTCTCATTGACGAAGCCACCTTTGATTGCCACAGCTTTGCCTGGAACAAAATATTGCAATAATTTTTTTTCTCCTTTTTTTTTAAATAAGTTGATACCAACCTTCTTTTTTAAAATTGCCTAGGTCTATGGCTCCCTCTACATTTTACAAGTAGTGTGTATTTAACTGGTTATTTGAGGAGTTACCTGGAGTCCAGCTACATGTGTGAAGTACCCTTCATACCACTAAGCTGTAACCAGCTATAAAGTTAGACCTTGAAAAATGTGTATTAACTTCATAGCTGGTTGCTATCAAGCTTTAATTTGCACATGTAGTAGGTTGTCACCTACTGCTGGGAGCCCCATCAGCTGACAGGGCTTCCAGCAGCAGGGGAACACCATGCTCAGCCAAGGCTGAGAGTCCTACAGCTGAGGGGACTCGCAGCCCCAGCAGTTGCTTACTGGGTCCCAGAAGCATCCCACAGTTGTGGATGCTGGGTCCCTGTAGCATGCCTTCTGGAGACCCAGTTGGATGCTGGCAGCTATGGGGCACAGCTGCGATCTCCCAGTCTTGGGGGTGTATGGAGCCCTGGGTGATCATGGCTGCTACATTATCCCAGCCCTGGGGGTTGCAAACTCCCAGCCTTAATCTCCCAGTCCTAGGGGTGCACTGAGCATCACTGCAGCTGCAAGACCTTCAGCTGAGGAAGCTTCCAGCCACAGGAGCTTCTTGCTGGTGCAGAGGGAGCCTGGGATTGGACTCTCCCTGCACTGGCAATAAGGTGTGATGAGATCCAATGTGTGACCCCTTTGTCACACCTCCTGCCATGCACCTGTGTCATGGCAGGAGGCATGACTGTGTGGCTCACACATTAGAACCCATCCTGCCTTGTATGGATAAAGGCCCTAGGACAAATACCTTACTGCATCATTAAAGAATGCTATGCTAGTCCGGTCCCGTAAACATTAAGTGCATTTAACAGTGAGTTCTCTTCTTAAGCATTGATGCATATAGATCTCAAAGATTTAAAGAAACAGATCGTCCTTCAATAAAGCAAGTGATTGTTCGCAAAGAAGATGTTACTTCTAAATTGGAGAAAAAGAATGGAACTTCTGATCAAGTTAATAATATTAAACAGAAAATGCAGGTATCTGTTTTGTTTTGTTTTTAAGTCTTGCTGCTTTCCCTGTAATTTTTTTTTTTTAAGTGTTCAGTGGTTTATAAGTGTTACCTAAATAGACAAGGCCTGCTAATTTTGCTTATATTTGGGACTCGGTCAGCAGAATCTAGCATAACACAGTGTGCAACTTGGTAGGTCAATTAATGCCTGAGTCACTCTTTGTTTTGCTGTCCATAAAATGCACAGCTCTTTTAAAAGCTCTGGTTTGTGCTGCCATTTCGTGCTTACAGCTTTTGAGTAAGTTCTGTTATGATTTTTCTTCTTTTTGCTGTAAGTATTTAGGTCTCCTTCCATCCTGTGTAATCTAACATTTTTCATAAGCCTTACTGAAGAGTACTACTCTTTCAGTTCTGGCTTAAATGTTGGATGTTGACAATTAACCTTTTTATGGACTGGTCTTTTATCACAGTAGGGAAAGAGGAATGATATTGTTGAGGTGTAAAAGTGAAAAGTGTCCTGCAACACATGTAGTTCAGTATCTGTTTAAGCATTTGTTCCAGTGTATGGGAGCATAGTTAAAGTGCTGTTCCAAAGGCCCTTCTTGCATATGCTGGATCAAGTAACAAAATTATCTTGTGGCTTCACTAATTATTTTCACTGTTGGATTATACTAGGAGTTAAATAATGAGATCAACTTGCAACAGACTGTGATTTATCAGGCCAGCCAGGCTCTGAACTGCTGTTTTGATGAGGAACATGGAAAAGGGTCACAAGAAGAAGCTGAAGCAGAAAGACTACTTCTGCTTGCGAGTAAGTTTTTTAAAGGATTGTGAATAATCAAGGCTGATTGCTTGATTTACAAAAATGTTTGTAATGTTAGCTTGTCCCCTCAAGAAACTTTGAGAAAGAGAGTGAAAGACCACTTTGTTATTCTCTGGCTTTTAGTTATAACCTGTGAGAGAACAGAGTTGAGTTGAATAAGGGGCACCCTTTATTCCCTCTATAGTCTCTTGCCTCATTTCTTGCATTTTGGCATTCTCAGCAAATTCTTCATAACAAGGCACTCACCGGAAAATGGCAAAACGCTTCTAGGCTGGACTTTTAGTCCCTTAATCACAAAACAGTTGCAAGTAAAGGAGACTGATTCTATACCACTTCCTAATTTCTCCTTGCAGCTGAAAAGAGAACTTCTTTGCTTGAAGAGCTAAGCAAACTGAAGACCGAGGGACCTCAAAGCAAAAAAAATAAAGCTGCCTCTGCATCCCTGGTATTTGCTTCATCCAAAGGAACTGTCACCATTTCAGAAATGCGTCTACCTCTAAAAGCAGACTTTGTTTGTAGCACCATGCAGAAACCAGGTAGGCTGCCTTCGTATATGGGGGGGGCAGGGAATGACATTTTTTAACTGTCTTGGATGCTGGGGTTACCTGAACTCACAGGGTCTTAAAAGGAAATTTTTGTGAATAGGATTCCATCTTTAAAAAAAAAAAAAAAACTAAAAAAAACTCAACCCCAAACCTCCTTTTTAACCTCCTCCTAATTACCTTCCGTTGCAATACAGTCCTCCATATCTTAAGCAGAGGAGGAAAAATGAGTTCTCTTGCCTGTTTTGGTTGATCATTGTTTTAATTCTATCACTTTTTGCTATAACTTTTTAAAAGCTAGAATAATACCTTAAATCTAAAGCCTCATGCGTCTGAGCATCTTGTGACCACAGCTCACGTGCTGTAACAGTCCTGGTGAGGCAGAGTCTTACAATAATTATCCATTTTTCTTCACTTTTGTGGGGCAAATTTCTATATGTATGACACTTCAATTACTGTTCATTTCCTACTACCAAACGAGGGACTTTTTAAGGCAGAAATTGCAGATTCAGATAAACAGGTAGCAGAGGTAGTCAAAATATTCCAAAAACACTTACAAAAATTGTATCAAATTTTTAAATTTCAGCAAATGTTTTGCTAGCTGAAACTGTTCTTCCTAGAAAAGTGGGAGGCAGATGTTGAACTTACTGAATTCTGAGTCTGCAAGTTACTTCATATGATTTTCTTTGTTTATTTGTTTTGCCCTTGTGTAATTTACGAACACTTAAGGACCCTAATCTTAAACTGAGATGAGATGGATGTCATTAGAACTAGTAACACGAACATGCTCTGAACTTCAAGTTGTTCTTATCAAAACATGGAATATTGCTTTTGAGTTTCTTTGGGGTTTGCTTTTTTCCTCTAACGGTCTCATCTCTGGTCTGCCCAGTTTTTTTCATGAAAGATGTCATAATCTTGGATTTTGGGTATTGAAATGTACTGTTTCAATTTGTTTTTCTGAATTTCTAGCCCCGTACTTGAACCAATAACCTATTTGAGGGGTTTTTTGTTTGTTTGTTTTAAACATTTGTTCATTGAATGTAATTCTTTGGACTTTCTGGGAGACAGGAATAGTTCTTCCAAGAAGTGGCTAGAGTTGAGAATTTAAAAGCTTGCTTTGACTATTTAATCTGTTCTTATTTTAGGCAACACTAGTGCTTAAAGATAATATCAGGTCCAGTGGCTCTTGTTTATTGGTCATGTGTGGTATGAGAAATTATGTTTATAAACATCCTGTTTTTAAGTTCTTAAGACTGCTGATATGTTAACTGTACTTTCATTTTACTGAATATAAAATTAAATCATGGTGGGTAAGAAGAACAGATAGCTATGATTAACCTCATAACATGTCACAGTAGTTATGTAACTCATTTATACAATTCATCATAGGAAAATGATTTAACTACATGTATTTAAACAAGCTTCCTTTTTCACTGATTCTGCCAGCTATAACACAGGCATTGATTAAACACACTGCTCACTTCTAGTGGTAATAAGGGAATTGTTCACTCTACAAACCATAGGATCGGCCACCAGATTATGCTCCAAATTCTAAACATTTTTAAAAAGTTTCCTAACTACATCACAGCAGAGAACTTCAAATACCTGTGTGAATCTACAAGGAGCCTGCCTGGTACTTTGGCTCTGAGAAGAGTGAATTATTCTGGGTGCCATGGACTTTGCAGCTATGAAACTTTGTTTTTCTTGATACCATGGAAATTGCCACTTGCTGCAACATGTCTGTCTGTTTTTCTTTCCTGCAGCCAGGCACAGGGTTCTTGTCTTGTAGGCATGTTGTGGTTGGGTGCCTCTTGTTTCCTACCTTCCCCTTTACAGGTAGATTGTTGGATGACTGTACAGGCTCCCTTACTTATTTCTGTAGAAATAAGTAAGAAGAATGCAGCACAGGAAAGGAGGAAGCCAGGTTGCAGCATAAGTAGCCAGGCTCCCTAAAAAATAGACTAGAACCAGAGACCTGGAGGGCTAATGTTTATTGATGAATCTGACTACATCGGGGTAGGCAACGTTTTTTGGCTGGAGTGCCAAAAACCCCCACAATACCTACCTTGGAAGGTGCCAGAGTGCTGGCATGCCAGAAAAACAAAATGAGGGCAGGGGGTACATGGCAGGATGCCTTGCTTGTGCCCCCTGCCCCCCAGCCCGTGCTCCGTGGCTGTCAGCAGCTACCCAGAGCTGGGGTTGGCCATGATGTTCTGGGCAAAATGGCATTGTGTGCCATGCTTGGCATGCGTGCAAGGGGTTGCTGACCCCTGGACTACATACATGCACGGGGTAGGATATAAAACTCAGCTGAGCTGCTCAAATACTGTTGTAACTGATGAAGCCTGTAGAGGTGAGCACTGAACATACTGGAACAAAACGAACCGAAAAGTTACTGTTGAAAATAATGAATTCAAGATTTTTTAACTGAGCCATACTCCAAATGTGTGAGAGGGATGGGGAAGGAGCATTTCAGTGCTTCAGAAATCTAGCGGTTCATAGGGTTCTACTGAAAATGGTCTCAAATTTGTTTACAGATGCAGCAAATTACTACTACGTAATATTATTGAGATCTGGAGCTGAAAATATGGTAGCAACTCCCTTAGCAAGTACTGCAAATTCCCTAAATGGAGATGCTCTTATTTTTACTACAACTTTTACTTTGTAAGTATGAAGAAACCATTTCAGAACTCTACTGATAAGTATTTTGACCTAGCTTACAATCTTAACCTTTTTTCTAAAAATATCACATTCTGCAAACGGCTGTTGGGTTTTGTGGGGTAAGTGTTTTCTGCTTCTAATAATATCCTTAGTAACCATTTCTTCTCAGAAATGCAATTTAGATTTATTCTACAATCCATCAGCTACTCTCACCTTCTGCATTCATTCTCTCTTGGAACACCTGCAATGGCAGACAGGTTATTCTCCCCAAGGTGTCCTCTGATGTTGGAATTCTGTGTAGCCTTTTATTGCAGGTGTCTTGAAAGATCATGTTGTTCTGAACTAAAAAGATATTAAAGTATCTTCAGATTGTTAGGAATGCCTAACCTGAAGACTTATGAGTTTAGTGGTCTCCTTGGGATGGGGTATAGACCATTTTGAAAATGAATAAAATCTCAAGTCCTAAATGTGTTTGGGGAGTTGTGCGTGGCACTAATGCTGTGTTATCAGATAATAAAAACTGTTGTCAGTTGACATAAATTTTGGCTGATGGGATGAGGATCTGCATTTATCCTGTTTATAGGTAACTGGGTGTGTTCAGGATTTTTTATTACTGTATTATTATTTGTTTCGTTTTTCTCCTTGATTGCGAGTTCTGGAATCTAGTTTGAGGTAGCAATATACTAATATCTCAGAATACACTAATGTTGCTTATACTTGGCCAGAGGGGGTCACACTTCTTGAAACAGACTCAGTATAGGTAAAAATATTATGTAAGAAGTGACACTTGCCTGAAAAGATAGGCTATGGCTGGCGCGCGCACGCACACACACACGCACACACACACACACGATCTTTATAAGTTTTGGTAAATCTATTGTAGATTTACATGCACGGGGTAGGATATAAAACTCAGCTGAGTAAAAAGCTACTGCTAACTACTCTTCCTCTCTTTTAAACTAATTTTAAAATAATATCTCTGGTATTAAGGCATCATTCCATATCTAACCCGTGTCCCCTTTTTTGTTATAGGCAAGATGTATCCAGTGACTTTGAAATAAACATAGAAGTTTACAGTTTGGTATGTACATGTCCTTTTATTAAGAGGGCACTTGAATTTATGTACTCCTTAATTCTCAAATATTTCTTGGTTTTACAGGTTCAGAGGAAAGAAAGCACAGGAATTGAGAAGAGAAAGAAGACAAATAAATCTAAGGTAAATGAAAATGAGAATTGCTATACTTGAGTTCAACAGAAGCTAGAATTAGATCCAAAACAAAGGGAAAATGGAGCATGCAGCGTTTCTAATTCTGAAAATGGAGAGATCAGATGCAATTTACAAGTTATGTGGTATTGCCCTGGCTACTGAAATTTTCAAATGTTGCTTTTCTCTTCTAGCAATTCTGCAAAGTGCCATGCATTCCAAACTTTCATCTAGCACAAGATATTTATGCCTCCTTGGTAATGATTCTTGGTGTACTCATTCCCTTTGCTATTTGATTTTCATTCTCAAAATAGAAATTGTATGCTCGTACCCTATACAGTGGCCAAATTGAAAAGTTTCCATTAACCATGTAATAGTAGAAAGAGAATGTTGCCTCTAAATACAGAGAAGACAGTTGCTGTAGTTACTTGACTATAAGGTGACCAACCTGATAATTAGATTCCATGTGTGGAAAAAATAAGACACATTTGTTATAATTACACCTGAAAAATTATCAGAGGGTTGTCTTGAATTTGTCCACTGTTTCTACTGCTACAGCAGGGAAAATAGTGGCTGGGGGTTCAGATGGCCCCTTGCTCTGTGTCACCCCCCTCCCCTCCCAGTCTCTCTGCAGCCCTCTTCCCCCACCCCACTTTCCTGAGCAGGGGCTGACAGTACTCTGTTCCTTCTCCATGCACGATGTGAAAGTGAGCTGCTTGTGACAGTAAGGTCAGAGGGAAGGGCAGGAGCTGCAGAGGACAAGTGGAGGAGGGCAGGAGACTGCTCTGGGTCTGATTCTAGCAGTTGCCTGACCGCAGCAGTAGTTGCCTAATCCTCCCAGCCATCTGATTCCATCGCCCCACCCCAACATTTTCCCTTATCTCGGTTTCCTTGACTGAGCACATGTTGCTTCTCACAGTGGTTTAATGATAATGAGTGTACTTTAATGGGGGAGGTTTGCTGATATGAAAATAGAAGACAGGGGGTCCTTTTCCCCATGATAATCTGGGAATGGGGGGAGCAGGGAGCTCATCTTGTATTCAAGTCAATACAGTAGGATTTTTACTGCTATAACTTTTGTAGCAAATATTGCAGCTGTTTATAGAGTGCTTCTAGTACAGATTACAGGCATATCCACTTTTGTAAAACATTGTCACCTGCTCTGTTAACTTTTTGGGGCCTCCTTGGTTTATTTTCTTCTAGAGCTTGGTAAACTGGGCTTGCTCTTCCAGTACACAGTGTGGTGGTATATTCTGTGCAATTTTTTTGTTTCTTGGGTTGGCAAGACTTTCACGTGTGTGTGGGAAGGGGTATCTTGGTTCTCTTAGCGAAAAGTCAATATCTTGAAGCTGGACAAAATAATCTTTCAAACTGTGATCTGTTAATGTATGCTAGAATTAGGCCTACAGGCCTCCATGGGTGAGAGCACTAGGCAATGCAAGTGCGACATAAGGCCTGATCCAACAGGTTTACAAACCAAGTAGAGAGAAGTATATAGAAAAAGTGGCCAGATATGCACAACTGGAACATTTTAGAGTACGTAAATAAATATCTAAGCCTTCATAAAACATTACCTTCTTGTCTTTGTCTGACTTTAAGTAGTAAATTAGGCTTCTGAAAGGTTCGCTTGAGCTCAATTCTTAATGCAATTATTGGCTGTCATATACAAAGAAATCCAATAGCTCCTCCTCGCCCCCCTGCTTTAAACATCCACTTTTCTCTCAGATAAAGATGAACTTTGAGACTGCTTACGTAGAACATGAAGTTCCCTCTTGAAAATGGATACCTACCTGGTTCTGCAGCTCCTTAGTTTTACTTTCTGCTGATGAACCTGGTGATGGTGAAAAAATGAATAGGCATCATAAAACCAAGTTTTTGCTTTTATTCCTTTTCTGGAAGTAATCACTTGTTGAAGGTAAATTATAAATGCAGTATAAACTGCTGACTTTGAACACAAAGAGTTATATTTGTAACTTGACACGATGAAAAGATTTGTGGGTGTTGACACAACCCAAATTGCCAGAACAGAGAAGAGTGCCTTGTTCATTTAAGTGCTGAACATACTGTAGAAACAATGGAAATATTTCTTGCACAATTTTACATGTAAATAGAGGTTGAATATTGCTTTTGAACCACCTGTAGTTTGTACCCAGTTAATGGTTAGTTTTGTGTTGCTAATGGTGCAAATGTATGTTTGTTGTACTCTGAATAGGTGTTTCTTGAGCTTTTATAGTTCATAAAATACTTTAGTGGAATTATTCAGTTTATAACTTAGTTCAGGAAAACAAATCTAGTTGATTTATAACAAGAATTATCCACCACTCAGATTTGCTTTATACAAGAAAATTTGAATGGCATTTTGGTCATGGATACATTTCATGTAAATATAAATGAAATGTACTTGGTTGTCATGCTGTCATCTTGTTTTTCATAGGTTATTACTCCAAAGAGATTATTGACATCTATTACCTCTGTAAGTATGAATGTAATACCCTACTGACTACTTTAAATTGCTTCAACAAGCTATGTTGTACCTGCTAAGTAAGGCTGTGTTCACATCAGACATCTTGCGTGTCTCCTTTAAAAGTCTAAATTATTCTCTTTACAACCAAGCATTTTCATTATAAGTTTAATAGCTACCTAAGCAATCTAAATACATCCCTGATGCTAGAATGGATAAATTAATATACATTCTTAGTTTTATTAGGGGTTTTCTTTTATGTATTTTCCCTAAATGCTGTCTCTTCTTTTTTTTTTTCCAAGAAAAGCACACTTCTTACCCCAGGTAAGCAAAACCTAAACTATTTGGGGGAGTATTCAAATCTCAGTGGCAAAAGCAATTAAAATCTCTAGGTAGGATTGTCTTGTGCTTGATCACAGGCTAGATCTTTCTTTGATGTGATTTATGGAGCAATGCCAACTTAATAGTTTGGGTTCATGTTTACCATTTTACGTAGCTGATCATACTTGTTCGTTCCTGACCTGTTGTTAGATATTTGTAGCACTCATGTCTTTCTTGGGGAAACGAGTTCAAGGTATCTTAGGTTAAAGCAGAATGGTAACTGTCTACCTAGATCTCAAATGCAATCACTCATTTTGTAACAGTCTTCAGTGAGTAAAAATTTTAACTTATTGAGGCTCTTGGTATCTCTTACGTGAATTTTTTTTTTTTTTCAGTGTATGTGTTGTTGGCACACTCTCAATTTATATTTTTTACTTTTTGAGAGAAAGGTGGCTTGAATTATAAATGAGCTGTGCTTTTGTTCTTTAGGCTCCACTGAAGAGTAGAGTTGCCCAAAGTAGTATTGAAATGGGTTTACTCAGAAATTGCACAGCTGGAAGAGCAGAGTTCCAAGCGAGCTACATTTTACTTTCTCAGAAGGAAACTCTGCATTCATTCTTGACCCAAGCCAATTTTATTTAAACCTAGCTCAGATATCTCTATACCAGCATAACCTTTTTAGATCCAAGGGATGCCTCTGAAAATGGCAGCTCTTTAGGTTGGTTTGTTTGTTTGTTTGTTTGTTTTTTGATTTGATTCATTTTTAGACCACAGAAAAACAAAGAATTTCTGTTGCAAAGAACTTAGTCCCCAACAGGTCAGAATATGTTTTTAACGCTATGGATTCCTCTTTGAAATCTCTGGGTTCATTTTGTGAATCATGTTTGCACATTTAATAGTGCTAACATTTATGTGGCAGCTCATGGCACTCTTCAAAGGATCTCATGGCATCCTGGTTGAGAGTCACTACCCTAAACCATGCTGCAGTGTAGATATACCTTACAGCTCATAGAAAAGTGGCACGGCTCTTTCAGAGTCAAAGGAGAAGATACTAAAAGGAGAAGATACTAAAAGAAAAACAACCATTGCTTTTTATGTTGTGTATCTTATGCTTCATATTGTAGTGTTGTGCTTGTGTGTGTATTGGGTTAAGACTTTTCTCTCTTTCCATTGCAGCCATGGCTAGTCCATGTGGTGGACCCCATGCTGTACGCACAAGTAACTTTGTCCTTGCTGGATCTCTCAAGCTTTCACTGGCTTCGATGGGAAACACCAAATTTGTTTTAGACAAGGTAATGGAAGTTAGCTTGCTTCATCTCCAGAGATAATTGGAGCTTGGGCTAATGTTTGCCTATATGAAGTATTAACACCATATAACTGGAAAATAAAAACTGAAGGAAATGTGTAGGAATACCATATTCAGTTTTCCAGTAACAAAACTAAACAAATTGCTGTATACTAATAAGGGAAAACCAAAAGATGTTTATAAGCTTGTGACTTTTTCTAAAACTTAACCTGTGAGGCCTTTCACTGCACCAAATGCTTTGTTTTATTTTGTTGGTTTGTATTTGCTTTTTTTTTTTTTTTTTTAATTTCACTTTACACAGGAATCCACTTCCACCAGAATGGTTTTGCATATGCTTTCCCTTTTAATATTTGTACTACTAGATTAGGTGGAAAGGAGTAGAACCTACTCAAAAGTAGCTTTACACTGCTTTCTAGACTTATGTTTGGCACCATTCAGCATATTTTTTCCCCCCTTAGATAAATTATGGAGGGAAGGAAAGAGAGCTACTGAGCTATATGTTCCAGGACAAGGTTGCTATATTTACTTGCTTTTGACTAAAACTGAAATGCTATTTCCTAGTGCATGCTGCTCGTGTTTTGCTCTCAAGCCTTTGTAATAGTTAGAAGTAATTTTTAAACAAACTTTACAGCAGGAGTTTCTATTTTGTCTTGTAGTATCCAGCATAGTGTTAGAAATCAAATTTATTTAAATATTATTTAAGCTTATACTTAATACTAAAGCTCCCCATTTTAAAATTCTTATTGTAAAGAGTTTTACAAAACTACTGGTTTCTCAAGGAATGCTGTCAAGTGATTCTAGTTTTTTGTTTCTTCCACACCATTGTTGAAGGAATAGTTTTGCCTATTAGGTTTGTAAGCCAGTAGAAGAATTGGAAAACATAGCCTCTTACAAATGTCAGTAAAAGTACAAATTTTTGCTATTTTAAGATAGCCGGCTTTGCCTATGAACTAAAATTTACTAGTTTTATAAAAAGGTTGAAGAATTCAACAATAACTGTTCTACAAATATAATGTTACCCATCAACATCTAAATGGTACACTTCAGTTAGGATATAGTGAGCTGAAGTTCCCATTAGCAGGATTTTAAATCAAGATGCATATCTACTGTTGTGCTTCAGTCTACTTCACTCTCACTCTCCTGCCTCTGACCTAGGAGAGCATCCCCCCTTCCCACTCCCACAGCCCCTGCCCATCCCCACCTCACATCTTAACCCCTATTCGCTATCTCCATAAAGAAAACAACATTTTTTCCCCTCTGACTGCATATTTACTTCCCTGCCTCGCACCCAGGAGATTCTGTCTATCCAAATAAAAAGAACTTAATTTGACTATTGGTAGAACATTTCAAATATCATTCTTTTCATGTACTTCAGTTGTCCTTAGTGTTTAGGTATAGGTACAACATGAGCTATGAAGAGCTCTCTCCTGTTTCCTCCTGACGTCACTGGCAAAATTCCCACCAACTTTGCTGGAAATTGCATTTGTTTGTTTGAATGTCTCCTCACTGCTGGGCATACTAATGCATCCCTTTGATAATGAAGACTTTCTCCTGTGCAATAGCAAGCATGCTCTTTAAGAACGGATGCATCTGCTAGATGCATGGGGTCTTTTCTGTTTTCAGGTTGCATGGCTATCTTAGTAAATCTTGTCAGTAGCATGCAAAACTAATGCCAAATGGAATGCAGCACTTCAAAATAGCCACTTGCATTTTGAATTACCAAGTCATTGCAATCCTGGGGTGAGTGTGAGCCTTCTGGCCTCTTTATTGAACACATGTTGTATAGGATTTACTTGGCAATAAAGATGAGCTTGTAGAAGAGAAAATAGAACTTTAATGTGTTGTGGGCAGGGCACCTGTTAATCTGTTTTTAGAGACCTGTATTGACAAGGGATCATAGTAGAATTCAGATGCCAAAGAGCCTTCATATTTGCCCAAGTTTTTGTTTTGAGGCGTTTTGTTTTATTCAGCAGGATACTGTTCTGATAGTTACCCTTTAAGGATGGGGGACCTACTAGTACTCTGTTCTATTTTGAGCGGTTTTTTGGGAATTGTACAAGTAATTGGTTAGCGTATCACTTATATTGAAGTCATGAGAGAGTACATTTTAACAAAGTATTGGTTTAGAAGAGGTGCTCTTGACAGATGTTGTCCTGAAGTCATGCTTTTCTCTTTTTTGATACGATTTAAATCTATTTGCAAGAAAAGGGGAATGCCAATGAAATTAAAAGCTCAAATCCACAATGGGACCTAAGCATTGTAACATTCAACATTAGATGTTACAATGTTAAAGTGCATGGCTCCTGCAGCAGAATTTATGACCCTGAGTGAAACACCTAGACCAGGGGTGCCCAACCTTTTTGAATGTGGGGCCGGATCATAAACTTTTTTATCACTCAGTGGACCGGCGAGCCATATTCAAAGACCTCACAGGAAGCAGTATCACATCACCCCCTGCCCCCCCCCCCCCCCCCCCCCAACGAAACTACAGTGTTTACTTTTTTTCCCGTCATAGCACCTCGGGCCTCGGAAAACAGCTTGGAGGGCCGCAAGACGGTCCACGGGCCGTATGTTGGACAAGCTTGACCTTGACAGTGCACTAGGAGAGTTGTCACAGAGGAAGACCTAACATAGCCAGCATGTTTACCTGGGAGCTGCCTAGAGCTATCAGTTGGAATAATGAATACTGGGAGGGTTGAAATTCCACCCCTCTCTGGACTATAGGTGCTACTAGGAGAAGTTGTCATTCACTCAGATTTCTCATCTTGGCAATCTCTCCTGGAGTTCGGCACTTGATGCCCATTTTTTTCAAAATGGAAAAAGAGAGTCGCTTTGTTTTTAAAACTGTGGAAAGAGGTGATGCTGGAAGTGTTTCACTTTTTTACATAATAGGTCAACAGTTCGAGCATCTCTTCTTTTCTTCATGTTTTTTCATGTCTTTTAAAGAAAGTGTTGAGGCCATATTTTGTGCAGAGTCCAGTCAGTGGGTAGACTCCAAGTATCTTCTGGATCAAATCCCTTGGGGGTGGGATTGGGTATGGGTAAAGGCCTAGATGCCAAGCTGTTGTACGCTGTCAAGACTTAGTCATTTCTACATAGGTATAGAGGCAGGAGTTTGAGGGTTTGGTGCAGGATTCAGTGCCAGTAGGACAGTTTCAGTTAGGTGGCAGCTGAACAAGGATTTGATGATTGCATTTGTGGACTTAAAGTAGATTCTTGGTGCTGAAGTCTTACTTTAGACACTTGCCCCACTTTGGATTGACCTTGCATATATTGTAATAGAATAGATCTGGATTTTTTCACCATACCTATAATGTTAATTATATTTTGTAAAAACCAAAATGTATTTCCAGTTCTCCATGTTGAGAGACTTCCAGTGACAATCTTGATAGCAAGTGGCTTTTGACTCTCCCATACATAGGACTCTTCCCGCTAGAAATCACCAAAATGATTTATTGCTTATATCTTTGCTGCAAAGGACTTACTTTTCATGGGAACAGAGTTGCTGTTGAGGTTACATCATATTTCAGTAGCCAATTTATTTACTCTTTTTGTAGGTTCCCTTTTTGTCTCCTTTGGAAGGACATATATATTTAAAGCTGAACTGTAAACTAGATTCTTCTGTAGAAGAAAAAGGATTTTTGGTAAGTTTTTAACTTGCTTGCTATTTTAAGTCACTTTCACAAGTGGTAAAACATGTGCTTTTCCATTCTCAGCACTAACCAAATGATTTCATGTTGGTTAAATGGAGTCATCCCAACTTTTTCCTCTCTCCTATTTACTTTAATGATAAGGCGTTGTAACCTTGGTTTAAGGTATTTGCTTCTTTGGCCAAAAAAAAGTGTCTGATACTATTAAGCTGCCATTTGGCTAAATTTGCTGAAATTTTATCATTATTACTAGAAGTGCAATGATACATTGGTCCATATTGTATCGGCACCAATAAAAGGAAAATTAACATTATCAGCAACTGGCTTTTTTTGGCTGGTGTGGCCGATTTAATGTCACCTGATAAATGCTGTGTGCATGTGCGCAGCTGCAGCATACACGCAGCCAGCCCAGAGCTTGGAGAGCAGTGTTCAGCTGGTAAGCCTGTTTTGGGGGAGGTGGGGGTGGAGGAGTGGTGTGGCGGGAGCAGATTGAGGCCCCCACAGTGAGGGAGGTAGTGGGGCTGGGGCAGGCATTGCCTGGGCAGGGCGTGGGATGGGGCTATGTGTGGCTCATGAGGAGGGCAGGGTGCAGCTCTTGCCACTCCGTGTACCTTCAGGGGAAGAATGGGAGGTACATATCCCCCAGATCTGTGCATGGGGCAAGGGCGGGTTGCTGCTGCAGGCTGTCCCCAGTTCAGCTGGGGCTGTGGTTAGGGTGAGTGGGGGCAGCTCTGGAAGGGGGAGCTACAGCCACCCCAGAATTTACCATATCCCACTCCCCACCAGCGCCACTGCCACCTGCCCAGAATGCAGCCCTGGCCTTCCCTCCTGCCCCTCCTAATGAGAAGAGCCTGGCCCCAGCCCACAGTGGCAGCCCTGTCATGCCCCACATGCAAATCCAGGAAGCACATGCCCTCCATGCCTCCTCCAGAGTGTGCACAGCAACAGGAACTGCCCTCTCCCACGCACCTCCCAGGTGAGCTGCTCACGGCTCTGTCCTCTTCCCTGGCTGGGCAGCACCTGCCTCTACCCCACTCCCTCTCTCACCATGGGGGCCTTGAGCTGCACCCCACCCCCCATGTCCCCTCCCTCCAGAAGACTTTCCAGCCAGGCACTGCTCTCCAAGCTTCTGGGCTGCATATCAGCAATTGGATAAGTATCGGCTGATGTGGCACGTTAATAATCAGCCATTGGTATCGCCTCAAAGTCTTTATTGGTGTACCCCTAATTATTACCCTTCAGTAGAATATCTCTTGGGGTCTCTGTTTTCTTGCAAACTCTTGACTTATTGCTGTCGTGATCTTCTGTCGAAGCTCCTTTTGAACTGGCTTGTCTGGCTAGTGTACAACTATGTGGCATGAAATTTTAAATTAGCCACCAGGGACTTTTTAAAAAGCAATTTAGACTTGTGACTCATTTTAAAGTAAATGCTTTAATAAAAGATTCCCCCAGTCTTGTGAACAAGCAAAACTCCATTAAACCACTTGTCCTCTTCACCTGGCTTTGGTTCAGTAGACAAAGTTAAACTTGTATAGCTTTCAATTTTGATAAGTTTAAAAATCTAAATTTCTAAAACTAGAACTTAATAAATCTGGCTTTAGATAAATAGTGACATTCCATTCCAGTGACCTGTATTGCCATGCTTGTATCCAGTAGATGGCACTAAATGTGTTGTAAAAAGACCTTTGAAAAACAAGTGCATCTTTGACACTTGGGTTATTTCCTGCTCCAAAAATCTCTCAAACTGTTTTTTCATTGGCTTTTGTGATTTGTCCTTTTATTTAGATAGAATCAGCAACTTATCTGTCCTAGTGAAATCTACCTTATTTTGGCAAATCAATGTATGCTTAATACTGTATATTTTCTTAACACCCTTTTATGGGTCCATATTAAACTTCTCTTTTGTGCTGTTACCTCTACTGTTGCAGTATGCTAATGTTTACTGGGTGGCTGTTATAGGCTCTTAGAGCAGTGAGTCTTAGCATTTTTAGACTCAAAGCATCCCTTAGAAAATGCTAGCTCTTAGCTTGTGCTCATTTTTGTAGACAAAAAAAATAGAGCAGTTTTTCTGTTGCAAAGAACTCAAAGACCATAACTGGATTTCTCTTTGGAATCTCTGGACTCATCTTGTGAATTGTGTTGTAAATCTAATAGTGTTAAATTAACGTTGTGGGGCATCACCTTTGAGAAGATCTCAAGGTACCCCAGGGTCCCATGGCACCCTAACTGAGAATCACTGTTCTGGAGTGGTGTTGAATCCCGTTTTCTAAACTATTGGAATGCATTGCTTTCTGAATGGATACAAGAAAAAGCTGAATAACTTTATACAAGAAAACTGCTATTTTGCTAAGGCAATATGCTATATAAATAAATACAGAAGAAATAGAGTTACAGGCTACAGAATAAACTCTTTCTGTACCCACTAATGAAGTTGGTTGGGGAAATATTTGCCTTATCTTGAAATGTATGGAATAAACTGCCTACCCAAGTGAAAAGTCCTTTTCCAAGTTGCGAGACCCCTCACTAGACTAATTGCAACTTGGTCAACTATTTTATTTTGAAATGTAATTTGCTTAACTAGGGTTGGCTGATTACATTTTTTAAAACTAAGTTCTCTAGTGGTATTTAAGCAGTTGTTTTGTGAACCTGGTCACCTGGTATTTGTTACAAGTAACACTTGACACACTTGGCAATGCAGTGTTGTTTTATGGCAGATAGTATTTTATTATTGAAACATTTTCTTTTATGGCCCTTGAAATAGTGGTAATAGCTAAGCTGAACATTATTTCTGGATTGATTCTTAGAAAAGTTTATTAAGGAGGCCATCCTTGAGGGACTGGCCCAGGCTAACATTCTAAGGGACAGCCAGCACGGGTTTGTTGCGGGTAGGTCTTGTTTGACCAATCTTATTTCCTTCTATGACCAGGTGACCTATCACCTGGACAAGGGAGAAGAGATTGATGTCATATATCTTGACTTCAAAAAAGCTTTTGATCTGGTATCCCATGATCACCTCTTGGCCAAACTGCCCAGTTGTGGCCTTGGCTCCACCATGATCTGCTGGCTGGGAAATTGGCTTCGTGGTTGGACCCAGAGGGTTGTGATTGATGGCAGTCACTCATCATGGTGCCCTGTGACCAGTGGGGTCCCTCAAGGCTCTGTCCTGGGACCCATACTGTTCAACATCTTCATTAACGATGTGGACATTGGAGTCAGGAGTGGACTGGCCAAGTTCGCCGATGACACCAAACTCTGGGGCAAAGCATCCACGCCAGAAGATAGGCGGGTGATCCAGGCTGACCTGGACAAGCTCAGCAAATGGGCAGACGAGAACCTGATGGTGTTTAACACCGAAAAATGCAAGGTTCTCCACCTTGGGAGGAAAAACCTGCAGCACCCGTATAGGCGTGGCAGTGCTACGTTGGTTAGCACTACAGAAGAAAAAGACTTGGGGGTCATCATTGACCACAAGATGAACATGAGCCTGCAATGCGATGCCGCGGCTAGTAAAGCGACCAAAACGCTGGCGTGCATCCATAGATGCTTCTCGAGCAAAGCCCGGGACGTCATTCTCCCCTTGTACTCGGCCTTGGTGAGGCCGCAGCTGGAGTACTGCGTCCAGTTTTGGGCTCCACAATTCAAAAAGATGTGGAGAAGCTTGAGAGAGTCCAGAGGAGAGCCACGCGCATGATCAGAGGTCAGGAAAACAGATCTTACGACGACAGGCTGAGAGCCATGGGACTCTTTAGCCTGGAAAAGCGCAGGCTCAGGGGTGATCTGATGGCTGCCTATAAGTTTATCAGGGGTGACCACCAGGATCTGGGGGAACATCTGTTCACCAGAGCGCCCCAAGGGATGACGAGGTCGAACGGTCACAAACTCCTGCAAGACCGTTTCATGCTGGACATAAGGAAGAATTTCTTTACTGTCCGAGCCCCCAAGGTCTGGAACAGTCTGCCAGCGGAGATGGTTCAAGCACCTACATTGAACACCTTCAAGAGTAAATTGGATGCTTATCTTGCTGGGATCCTATGACCCCAGCTGACTTCCTGCCCTTTGGGCAGGGGGCTGGACTCGATGATCTCCCGAGGTCCCTTCCAGCCCTAATGTCTATGAAATCTATAAATGTCACTAATTTCCATGTGAAAGGAAAGCGGGGTAAGCTGAATGTTATTAAGGTACACTTTTCACTGTATGAGTGCACGTGTGTGTGATTGTGCTCACACAGATATTGTGCTAGTTGAAAACTACTCTTAAATAGGATGTAAACCAAAGTAATCAATGTTGCATAAAGTAAATTTATTCTTTTTCTTTGTAGACTATGTTTGAAGATGTGAGTGGATTTGGGGCTTGGCATCGACGCTGGTGTGTGCTTTCTGGAAACTGTATTTCCTATTGGACATATCCAGATGATGAAAAGAGAAAGGTAAGAACTTGGAAATCACCTTATTGAATACCATATTCCTTAGCATGTGGATCTGGGTCTGTGGTGTGTAGTCCTGGCAATTTGTATAATCCAAGTGGGAGATGTCAAGCTCTCTTGGCTAAAGTGTGCTTTGCAGTTCTTTGCTTGTTTCTTCGTAGACCAAAACGAATCCAAAAGCTAGGAGTAGTTGTCAGTTGTAGGAAAGGTTCTTATTTAAATTTCACATGAGGTTGGGACTTATTCTTGAAGATGTCATCAGATGATTGGCTTTCTATTTAGTTTAAAGAGACAACACTATGGTCTCCACCAACGATTTTAATAAGTGATTTTCATCTAAATAATATTTTGCTTCAAGAATATTAGAACAGAATTTTGCCCACCATGAATACTCAAGCAGTTTCCTTCCACATGATACCAATGTGACTGATTTTTATACTGCTTTACTAATGCTCATGTTAAAACCTGATTTAACCTTGCAACTCCCCAACATGGTTGAATGTACAGTGCTTTAGATGCAGAACTTTTAGAGACTTTCTCTACCTAACACGCCCAAAGCAGAAAGGTTGATTGGTCTCTAATTTGGACCGTCTCAGCTCTTCAGTCTGTTCCTGCAGTATGCATTTAAATGTTTCCAACTCCTCTGAATGCTTTCAAGAGGAATTGGAATCACTTAAACAATTTACCAAGAAGTATTGCTTGTCTGTTGTCAGAACAGCTTTTCAAACTCTGGGCAAATGCTGGCCATTCTGAGTCTGTGCCAATCTGACTTTGCAGTAAAATTCTTTCCTGATGCCAGATAAGATGATCAGTCTAACCTGGAGTCAAGGAATAAGACTCTCCAGCCTGTAATGTCTGGGTTTTCCAGGTCCCAGCTAGAGCCTCAGCACACCCCAGTCAAAATCACCAGCCATTGTGGTAGCCAGCACCAAATACTTTTTTTTGTTTTGGTTTTTTTTTTCCGCCCCCTGCAACAACTCAGATGCCAATAGTAGTAGCAGGAGAGGGAAAGAATCCTTCCTGCCCCCACATGGTGACCAGTAAAATCCCAATAAATATGGGATAACCCGACATCTGTCGCAATCTGCTTACTGCAAGCATAGCTCCACGTATCTCGCACTCTAACTGGAAAACCAGAACTCTCTTTTCCTAATTCTATCCTCTCCATAATCTTATCCTGGTTTATCTTTTACAACCAAGCTGGTTGTGGAGCTCTGCTTTGTTCTGCTGCTGCTGAGCATTGTTATCTCCTATTTCCCTCTTCTGGCCTGCAGAGCTCTTCTAATGTGCTCTGACCTGGTTTGGAGGGGTAGGGGGGAGAGGGGTGGTAATGCATTTGTGTGGCTCTCCTAGGCTTTCCCAATGATGCTCTTAATAGCATGCTCTAGCTGTTTGTAACTCTCTCCTGTCTGATCCTTATCCAATCTCTTCTTGAAAACCCCCAAGGAAGGAGAATCCACAACTTCCCTAGGCAGTGTATTCCAACACCATACTTTTTTAACTGAAAGACTTTCTGTTTTCTTGAAATGTAATCTAAATCTCCCTTTGTTACTGTTTGAAGACATTGCCTTGCATCATTTTTTCTACATTGAGGGAGAGCAATTGTTCTCCTTTATAGTAGTTTTTCAGCTATTTGAAGACTACTATTATCTGTACCCCCTGTAGTCACCTTTTTTCCCCCCAAAAAAGGTGCTTAGTTCTTTCAGCCTTTCCTTGTGTTTGCATTAATGGCTCATCTCCCCAGCTGGACAGCTCTATCCTTCTCCCTACAATCACTGTAACAAGATTACAGCGCTCGCTTTGGAAAAATGTACAGAACATATGCTGTGATACAACTAGCTTTCCATTGTTAGGAAACAAAGGAAAGTTAGTTGTATTGCAGCATTGCTTGCTTGTTGGAGCTAAGAAGCAGTTTGCATTCTGAACTGGGGGGGAATGCTACTTTTCTGTGGCTACAGAAACTTTCCTTTCCAAGACCATGGTACAGACTATCCCTCCAAATTGATCTGGACTTTTTAAAATGTGGCCAGGCTCAATCAACTTGGAAGTAGGAATCTTGCATGTACAAAAGTTAGAAACATAATTGGCTTTAAATAAGTCCTGAGATTCTGAAGCCCAGTAGGCAGGGGGTGGCTTCTGTAGCCATGAAGAATGTGGTAGTGGGGCTTATTCTACTATCAGTGTGTGCAGTCCTCCAGATGTGGTTGTTTCACTTATGCACTACTCATATAATGTCCTCTTTTTCATAATTTGCTTTGGATTTACTTACCTTCTTTGCCAAAGGAAAATGCTGGGCAAAATGTCATATCCCGATTGCTGTATCCATGATTCTTCCTGTAACTTTACTTTCAGCATCCTTTGGGCCGGATAAACTTGGCTAACTGCACTAATCGTCAGATTGAACCAGCCAACAGAGAATTCTGTGCCCGACCTAACACTTTTGAGCTAATCACTGTCCGACCTCAAAGGGAGGATGACAGAGAGACTCTTGTCAGCCAGTGTAGAGATACTCTCTGTGTTACCAAGTAAGTGGGGAAATAGGCTTAAGTGTCCTTGCTCTTTTACTTCCAAATGTGACTAGAATATAACTATTGGCATTGAGTGGGAGTTGTGGGGAATAATGCTAGAACCATTTTGTTCTAGTCTTGTTTTGCCATTCTGTTCACTTACAGAGATTTTGTGTTCCTTTTTGTAAGTGGTGGTAGAAGCGACATTATGTGGCCGACAAGCTTGATTTAATGTTTTCCTGGTATTTGGATCTTGGCTTGCGGAAGGGGAGGAGGAAGCATGGGCAGGTCAAACTCATCAGGTCCCACCAGCTGGATTAGTGGTGCTGGGCTGGTCCTCCAGCAAGCAGGCCCAGTTTAGTGTAGGACGCGGGCAACCCAGACTGGCCCCACACTTCCCATGTAGCATATGGAGCTGGGCTGGCACAGGCCCAGTCAAGGTCCCTTTGCCATATGGCCTAACTAGATTGGCCATCTGTGGAGTGGGGTGGGACTGCCAGGGCCCCTTGACCAATCAGAGACGTGGAGGGGAGGGGGCAGCACTGCAGACCAGAAGATAGGGTTCTGCAGGGCCTGATATTTGGCTGTTATCTCCTAGTTTGGAGAATTAGTTTTCCTTTTCCGAAGGTCACAAAGATGATCTAAATGCAGGTCACAAAGGTGGTCTGAATGCTTTGGATTCATTTGGAAAGAAGTGGCAGAAATCCTTTTAAATTAGCTTTCCATTTTTTATAGGAACTGGCTGTCTGCAGATACTAAAGATGAACGTAACCTTTGGATGCAAAAACTTAACCAAGTTGTCGTGGAACTTCGCATGTGGCAGCCTGATGCATGCTACAAACCTATTGGAAAGCCTTAAACTTTGGGGGGAATCTTCTGAAAAGTCTACTCAAGACAAATGCCAGCTGCATTTTAAATCCTCTTTTTACGTAAGCTCATCGGAGGCCTCCTTATACTTTATGCTTTAAAAATGGAAGTGTACGTGTCATTTATACAGAGTATGTTATGCAGTATTTGTATTTCTCTATTAGGATTTTAACTGATCTCCTTTCCTAGCATTTGATTGTTAGGAAGCAATTAGCTCCTTTATTTGAATGTACTAAATATTTATATAACTCCTACTTTTTGGAACTCTCTGTGGCTCAGTACATTCTCTTCTATTGAAACAACTAAATTGGGACATAAGTTTATCACAGGGAATCAGATTTCTGGTAGGAAGAACCTAGTAAAACACAAGCTTACTAGATAACTCTTTTCCCCTCAAGGGAACTATGGCTCTGAGTTCATTCATTTTAATAATCACGGTGCTGAAACGGCAACTCTTAATGCTTTATGAAGTTTTAATAATTCGTAGGCATAAAAGCTGCCAGTTTTGTGCATTTTGAAACATGCAACATACGCTTTCATTTGTGCAAAGCATCCCTTTCTTCCATCCAACAAAAATTGCACAATATACCCATAGCATTCTTGCATTCTGAAATCTTATTTGCCATTTTTCTTAACTGCAAATATGAACTAATGTTTGGTATGTATGTTATGTGGTTTACAGGTATAGCATGATGTATGCAGTATGTTGCACACTTTCATAGAAATCAGAGTTCTTTAATATTTTTGGCAGGGCCTTATAAAAACTTTAGCTTCAAAGTTCTGAATGCATGTTCTTGAAATTCATCATTGTGCAAGTTATTTTCACAATTCTGCTTCTGAGCACCAGAATATGTTGGAAAAACAGTCTTTCCATGAGACTCTCTACAAAGCTGCTACTTGTCAATTAATGCTCTACTGCTCATAAGTTTATCAGAGAGAGGTCTGTAAATACAGATAAAACTCTTCTTCAGGCCATCATTAAAACTGCATATTTTACCTTAGCTGAGTAGGTTTTGCCATTTTCACGGAGCTTCCCATTGGGCACAGCGTGAAATATTATCTTGCTACTGTGCGTGCAGTAGTGGTATACTTAAAACTGCTATAGCTGTTAAATTTTTGCACTTGAAACACTAAATTTGCTCTCCCGTCCTGTCATTTTTGTACTGTTATTCTGAACCTCATTTCCTTTCTGGTGTCTTAAGTATTCCTAAATGATGTATTGAGATTTGTATTTTATTCCCTTTAAATAAAGAATAAAACATTTTAAATAAAATGGTCAGAAATGGGTTGCCTGTAATAACTGAATGAGCTTATGAATTAAAGAGGAAAAATGCTTTGTTGTAAAGGGTCAAGATAACGTGGCTCATAGTTAGGGACTTACTGAATTTTACGACTGCACAATTATTTTGCAGAAATTGAATTTGGGCAGGCTCCAGGATTTTGGCAAGGTAGAAAAAACAAAATAAAACAGGTGAGCAGAGATTCTTAGAGCACAGGGGGGAGAGGGGGCAGGAAGAAGGGGGTGGGGTGGGGGCAGGAAGAAGGTGCAGATGCTGCAAGCAGTAGCTCTCTGCAGCTCAGCTTTCCACCGCCTCCCTTCCCCATGTGCTCCAAGACTCTCTGCTTGCTGGTAAATTGTGTGCGTTTTGGTGCAGTTGTGTGGGGTTTTTTTGCAACCTGCCAAAACTGCCTACCACTTGGGGTGGCCCAAAACTAGGACTTGATTTCTGTGATTAAGCTTAGCAAAGCTATTAATTCATACTTAACACGTGGATTAATGGCTTCCTTGGTCTTAATCAGGGTAATTAATCCATAGTTTTGGGCGTGTGACAATCTGTGGGAGTGGGTGGGACTGCCGGAGCTGCTTGGCCAATCAGAGGCATGGAGGAGCTCTGCTGCACTTGGTTTGTGAAAATGGCCGCCCATTGTGGGATCTGCCCATGAAATCAGCCAGCTGCCTTGAGTTCGGTAGACCCCTACTTATAGCTTGTATGCTGTTAGCAATTTGGGGACTCTTTACCCTAAACAAGATACTTTGTGAGTTTGTCAGGCTCATACAACATTAAGTTAATGGTTGGCCGGTTGTCATATTGAGACAATGTTTTTTCTTTTCAATTCATGATGGACATGTTAGAGGCCAAGGCTTTGAATAGGTAGTCCTGATTGGTCAGGACCGAGTCGTATTTCATAGTCATTAGAGCTGGAAGGGACCTCGCAAGATCATTGGGTCCAGCCCCCTGCCCAAGGGGCAGGAAGTCAGCTGGGGTCAAATGATCTCAGCAAGATGGGCATCTAAGTGTTTCTTAAAAATGTGCAGAGTAGGTCTATTCCAGGCTCTGGGGACTTGGATAGTAATGAAGTTTTTTCTTATGTCCAGCCTAAAACAGTCTTCCCAGCCAGAGTTGGGACCATTAGAGCTTGTCTTCCTTTGGGGTGCCCTGGTAAACAGACATTCTTCCAGTTCCTGATGCACACCCCTTATATACTTATAGGCTGCTACCAAGTTCCCCCTGAGCCTTTGCTTCTTCAGGCTGAAGAGTCCCATGCCTCTCAGTCTCTCCTCGTAAAGGCCTGTTCTCTTGTCTTCTAATCATGTGCATGGCTCTCCTCTGGACTCTCAAGCTTCTCTACATCTTTTCTAAAGTGCAGAGCCCAGAACTGAATGCGCTGTTCCAGCTGTGGCATCACCAAGGCCAAGTAAAGTGGGAGGATGACTTTCTGGGTCTTGTTTGAGATGCATTGGTAGATCCAAGCCAGGGCTTTTTTTGCTTTGCCGGCTGTGGCATTGCATTGGTGGCTCATGTTCATCTTCTGGTCAATCGCAACCCCTAAGTCTCTTTTGGTCATGGTGCTAGTGAGTGTAGCACTGCCGAGCCTACAAGTATGATGTGGATTCCCCCTTCCTGAGGTGGAGCAGCTTGCATTTCTCTGTGTTGTATGCCATCAGGTTTTGATCTGCTCACCTTGTGAACCTGTTGAGATCGGCCTGAATTTCCAGCCTTTCCCCTAGCATGACCAAGCTTTCTCATAATTTAGTGTCATCTACGAATTTAGCCAGTCTGCTTCTGATACCTGAATCCATATAATTGATAAATATATTAAAGAGTATTGGTCCAAGTACAGAGCCCTGGGGGATGCCACTGCTCACCATGTGCCACGTTGACATGGTTCTATCAATTACCACTCTCTGGGTCCGACCACAGAGGCAGTTCCCGAGCCATCAGACTGTGAGGTTGATGAGGCCACAGTTCCCCAGTTTAACCATGCGGCCTTCATGGGAGACCAAGTCAAAGCCTTTTTTGAAGTCCAAATAAATTATGTCAACCTCTTCTCCTTTGTCCAGGTAATGCATCACCTGGTCATAGAAGGAAATGAGGTTGGTCAGGCAAGACCTACCATATATTGAAAAATATAAAGCCATATATTGGCTGTCTTGTAGAATGTTGCATTCTGTTATTAATGGGTTTTTTTTGTTTTGTTTTGTTTTGTTTTGTTTTCCAATATCTTACCAGAGATTGAGGTCAGACTGTGATTGGGCTGTAGTTCCCTGGATCTTCCTTCCCCACTTCTTGAAGATGGGTACCACGCTAGCCCTCTTCCAATCTTTAGGAACCTCTCCCAAGTGCCAGGAGTTCTCAAAATCCTCACTGTTGGCTGCACTATGATGTCAGCCAGTTCCTTAAGCACTCTTGGGTGCCCTTCATCTGGGCCAGCTTATCTGTGGATGTCCAGCCTCTAAAGGTTTTCCCTTATGAGATCTTTGCCAGTGATTAGGTGTGTGTTGACCCATACCCTGGCAATCCTGTATCTTGTTCAGCAGGATGATCCCCTCGAGTTGGTGGAAGACCAATGCAAAGTAATTGTTAAGGAGATTAGCTTTTTCCTGGATGTTAGTTGTCAGCTGCCCTATTTGATTTAGCAAGGGTCTAAAGTTGCCCTTGTTTTTCTTCCGACTACCCATGTGTCCTAAGAAGGACTTTGTTGTCCTTGATTTCTGTAGCCAGTTTGAGTTTGATTTTTGGCCTTGGCTTTCCTAGTTTGCTCCCTACCGGTACAGGGCAGTACTGAGTACTCCTCCTTGGTGATGTTACCTGACTTCCATCCCTTGTAGGCTAATCTTTTCAGATACAGGAGGTCCATAACTCCCTTATTTAGCCATGGGTGTTGCCCAGCCCTTTTGCTACCTTTCCTACAGGCTGTGAAAGACTCTCCTTGTGCTTCAAGGATCATGCCCTTAAGGCGCAACCACTCATTGTGGACTCCCCTCTCTATCAGATCATGGTTTCTCAGGGTCTCAACAACCAACCTCCTGAGCTTATGAAAATTGGCTCTCCTAAAATCAAGGATTTCTGCATTGCTGACTGATTTTGCCAGCTTTGCAATGCATAGAGAAAGTGATCAACTAGTGATCACTGTCTCCCAGCTTCCCTTCAATTTTCAGGTTGCTCACTAGATCATCCCCTTTGGCCAGTACCAGATCTAGGAGTGTCATACCTCTTGTTGGCCCTTATACTTCTTGAGACAAGTAGAGCTCGTCAATGCAGATAAAGACTGATTAGATTTGGCAGAGTGCTCCTCCCATGAGATGTCAGGGCAGTTTGAAGTCGCCCATAACAGCCATGCACTGAGAGCATGCAGCCTGTGCCAGTTCCATAAGGAATGCTTAATCAAAATCTTCCTTTTGGTTAGGAGGTCTGTGGTAGACTCCTACCGTTATATCCCCCTTACCATGGTCCCCCCAGTAATCTAACCCAGAGGGTCTGAAATCATAGATTCATAGATGTTTGGGTCCAAAGGGACCTCAGTAAATCATTGAGTCCAACCCCCTGCCCTGGGTAGGAAAGAGTGCTGGGGTCAGATGACCCCAGCCTGGTGCATGTCTAGCCTCCTTAAAGACCCCACAAGGTAGGGGAGAGCACCACCTCCCTTGGAAGCCCATTCCAGATTCTAGCAACCCTTACCATAAAGAAATTCTTCCTCATGTCTAACCTAAATCTGTTCTCCATCAGTTTGTGGCCATTGTTCCTAGTTACTCCAAGGGGTGCCTTGGTAAACAGCATCTTCTATTCCTTGCTGTCCCGTCCCCCATGAATTTGTAAGCTGCCACACGATCAGCTCTCAGCCTTCTCTTGTGGAGGCTGAAGAGATACAGGGCCCTCAATCTCTCTTCATAGGGCTTTGCCTGCAGGCCCCTAACCATATGAGTGGCCTTCCTCTGAACCCTCTTGGGGCTGTCCACATCCCTTTTGAAGTGTGGCATCCAAAACTGGACACAGTACTCCAACTGCATCCTGATCAATGCTGCATAGAAGGGAAGTATCACCTTTCTGGACCTGTTTGTCAGGCACCTGCTAATGCATGATAAAATGTGGTTAGCTTTACTGATCGCTTTGTCACATTGACAACTCATGTTCATCTTGGTGTCAACAATGACTCTGAGATTCCTTTCTGCTGCTGTGCTGCTGAAAAGGTCCTCCCACAGCCTGTAAGTGTGCTGGTGATTCTTTCTCCCTAGGTGCAGCACGTTGTACTTGTCCTTGTTGAATTGCATCCTATTCTGTTCTGCCCACCTTTCCATCCCGTCCAGATCCACCTGGATTCGTTCCCTACCCTCTAGTGTGTTAATTTTACGCCATAATTTGATATCATCTGTGAATTTGGACAGAGTGCTTTTCATGTTCTCACCCATGTCACTGATGAAGACCTTAAACAGCACAAGTCCAAGGACCGAGCCTTGTAAGACTCCACTGCCCACTTATTTCCAGGTCTATACCGACCCATCCATCACCACTCTCTGGCTGCGACCCTTAAGTCAATTTGCCACACACCTGACTGTGTAATTATGTATGTCACAGCTGCTCAGTTTATTTATGATAATAGGATGAGATACTGTATCAAAGGCCTTCTTAAAATCCAACTATATGACATCTGCCTTGATTCCTGCGTCTAAGCGTTTTGTGACCTGGTCATAAAAAGAAACAAGGTTAGTCAGGCAGGATCTACCTGCTATGAATCTGGGCTGGTTGCCCTTCAGCATTGTTTTCCTGTTGGACTCCCACAAATGTTATCCTTAATAAATTTTTTCAAAGGTTTTTCTAAGGATAGAGGTGACACTAATTGGTCTATAGTTACACAGATTATCCTTCTTCCCCTACTTGAAAATAGGTACAACATTAGGCCCTTTTCCAGTCCTCTGGGACCTGACCTGAGCACCAAGAGTGCTCAAATAGCTACATCAGTGGCTTTACTATGACACTGGCCAATTCCTTCAGCACCTTTGTATGAGGATCTTTTGGGCCTGCTGACTTAAACACATCTAGTCTTTCCAAGTGCCTCTTCATCAAGTTGGCACTAACAGTTGGTGGGCTGGTGTCCCTTTTGTGCCTATCTGTGATCCAATTGGGAGATTTGTTCTGATCCGTGTTCAGGAATATAAAAGCAAAAAACTCATTGAAGAGCCTTGTTCTCCCTATCTGTCACTAATTGCCCTAGTTTGTCCTGTAGGGGTCCTATGCTACTCTGCATCTTCTTTTTACTCCCTATGTACCTGAAGAAGGACTTTTTGTTGTCTTTAATTTTTGTTGCCAGCCTCAGTTCCATTTCTGCTTCTGTTCCAGTCTGCTTCTCAGTTCCATTTCTGTTCCAAGTCGCTCTTCTTGGGTGTCAAACTCCTCTTGTAGGAAAGTGTACTGCTCCCTCACAGAGAGCTACACCCCTGCCCTTTCTAGCAACACGATCCCTCCTGTACAAGGGATAGCCATCTATATCTGTGTTACGGTCACAGGTGAAGTCCCACCAAGTCTCCATTATTCCTATGAGCGTATTGATTTTTGTTTAGCAGAAGGGCCAGTTCCTCCTGTTTGTTCCCCAGGCTCCTTGCATTTGTGTAAAGGCAAGTAAGCCTGCCATCGGAAGCCCAGCTATGATTCCCAGCACTTCTAAAAGAGTCCTGTCCTTGGGCTGGGGTAGGAGTGAATTCACTTGTGCTGCATGACCTGATTCTGCGGTTGACATCTGGTGGGCTTGCACTGGTGGTTGTCCATCCCCACCCTGGCAAGCTTGGTTTAAAGTCCTGTTGAGTAGATCAGTCATTCTGGCCGAGAAGAGCTTCTTCCCTATTAGAGTGAGGTGGAGGCCATCCCTTCCCAACAGACCGATGCTTAAAATCTGCCTCTACCTCTGAAGTGCGGACTATGGTCAAAGAAGTGGAAGCCTTCATGATGGCACCAGCGCTGCAGCCTTCTGTTGGCTTCATCAATTCATCCCTCCCTCCTGTGCCTGTGACCCATAACTTGGAGGACTGAAGGAAAAACTACCGGCACCCCCAACCCTTTGAGCCCCACCCCCAGAGCCCTGTAGTCGGTCATAACCTCACTGGGATTGCTTTGAGCCATGTCATGTTGTGCCCACATGGATGAGGAGCATGGGGTTGTGGTCAGAGGGCCAGACGTGTTTTGGGATCCTCTCAGCTGCATCCCGAATATGGACTTCTGGGAGGCAGACCTCATGGGCCAAAGGGTTGGGGTGGCAGATCACTCCCTCTGTCCCCCTTAGAAGGCAGTCGTCCATGACAATCACTGTGTTTCTTCCTTGGGGTGGTTGCAAGTTGCATTTCTTCCTCAAGTGCTAGAACTGCTGGCTTAGCTGGCTCTACTGATGCTGTGAGAAGTTTGTATCTATTGTGAAGTTCCAGGGGGTGGTGACCCTGGTGCAGTGTGTCTTGGGGCCAGTGACAACCTTTGTCCAGGTGTCCTCTACTGGATTTCACAGGAGCTTCTCTTATTCACCCTTGTCCTGCCAATCATCCTTGTGCTTCCCTCTTCATTCTTCAGGCAAAGAGTCAATTTCCTCTTAGCCACCCCGATGGCATGTGGCCTCTGAACTGCAGCCTGGTTCTCCCCTGTTCAGCACTCCAGAGACTCCAACACAGAGCAAACCTCACAAGAGGCTGTGTTGTTGCTCTTGACTCCAGGTCAGTTGTTCCAGGCAGCCCCCACAGCCGAGAACCAGGGGCCCCATCTGAGTGGAGGCTGGAACCATGGGTTCCAGCTGGGTGGAGGCCTCAGTGGTACCAGAAGAGGAGGGGTCCCAGACATCATGGGGATCTTTGGGGTGTGGCACATCATCACCGTTACATAGGTAGTAGCAGCCTGGGCTATTGCTGTGCCGACCCTTCTCTTCCGGCTTATCACCTAGAGCCTTGCGGCCCTCCTGCACGAACTCCCATGCTAACTTGCGTACTGGGACCCAGAGCACGCTTGTTTATTGGCAGAGCAGCATAAAACTTGCACTAACCATAAGGTATGTCCAGTAGAGGACTTCTGTTTCTAAGGTACTCCAGCTTTCTGAACACAAACAGTTTCCTGGAGACCTAGAGGGGAAAGCCTTGCCAGTAATGGAGATGCTGCAAGATTAAACAATCTGAAGGAGTATATGAAAAGACATCTCTAACTTAGGGGAAAAGAGCTGATGCTATCTGAGGTAGCAATATTTCATCATCATAAAGAAATGTACCCTCCCACTCCCTGTTTTTTGTTGGGTTATTTTTTCTCTTTATTGCCTGAAATATGGTGAGTTTTTGAATATTAATGAATGGAAACTTCTTCGTGTACTTTTTGGTTTACGTACTCTACTTTTGGTTAACCCACATGCAAGACTTGAGTCTTGGGCAACCACGTCCAAATGTCCTGCATGTCCTTATGCTTTGCACCAGGGCTGAAAAGGGGTGGAACAGCATAACTGCCATCTGTTTCCTTTTCCATCTCAGATTCCACTGCAGGAGTTAAAGCATGGGTTGTATATTACACAGAGAAAATTCAACTTGTACATTAAGTTCAAATGCGTTGTTTACTTTCTATAATAGGAGTCCACCCTTGATGACTTGAGTAATCACATGATCTAGAAGAAGTATAGTCACATGATCTAGAAGACGTGAGTATGAACTTCATTGTAAAGAGTTGTAGTACAACCACTCTTAAAAAAAAAAAAAAAAAGGATCAGAATTTGATAGTTCTATGATAGGTGTCCATTCATAATGATACAAACACGACTTTAAGTGGCCACCTGAGGGATATATGAAATAGGAGTATTTAGCAGGGAACCTGCCTGAGTCGCAGCTTGCGTAGCCAACTACCAAGATATTGGCGCTCAGCTTCCTGGCTGTTGTGAATCTTAGGTGCTGAACTCAGAGCTGTAGTGGTAAGGAATCTGAGGTTTAGGCTTCAAGCAATCTACTACCTGAGAGTCATAGGCTGAGAACTCCTGTGCACACAATATGAAGCGATATTGGGTTAAGTTCTTGTCAGAGTTGCTATGGCTGGTAACCCATTTCAGAGTATTACATTCAAACCAAACTGATAAGTATTAAGTATGCTTGAGTGATTGTAAATTGTCATGGAGGGCAGTGAAAGGTTTGCTCTTCCACCTGGCACTTTTTTTTTTTGGATATTAAAATCTGACCTGGATTATGGGTTTCAAGCATTGTCCTCTGGGATGGGGGCTGGGAGTCACCTGGAACTGCAGCAAGAGCAGAAATGAATTGGCAAGTGGCTATTTAAACTTTTGCTGCTTTTATAAATACATCCTATTAGAGGTGAACTATGGAAGTTTTCTACTAAAGAGAAGAATTGAAGAGGAAAATGGCTGGTACATAAAGACGTGATTGCTGCTGTAATTCACTAGAGCTAAACGCAGACAGTCATAAAGCCTGAGGGTGAATCGATTCAATCTAGGCAGCTTCCTCTAAGCTGCATAGGTTGAACTGACAACGAAGTAAACTGATGTTCAGTTTTCAATTGGGAAATGTGCTGACCCAGGCCAGTAGGTGGGGGATGCTAGAGCACATCTAGCCTGCTGGCCATTGCGGAGGGAGCAGAGGGAGACTCACAGGAGCTGAGGCAAAACCGGCTGTGGAGGAGCAGGAGAATTTCCTTCTCCCTGAATTCGTGGAGACTCGTAGGGACTGAAGCAAGCAGCTCTGCCAATCTGGAGAGGAAGATTCTCCTCAGCTCCCTGGGACTGCCCCGGGTTGGGGGACCCTGGGCTGGGGTAGGAGAAGCCCCCCAAGGCAGGGGCTCCCTGGTGCCCCCACGCTGGGCTGCGTGGGCAGGCACCCAGCCTGAAGGACTCCTTCTCCCTCCCTTCTGTGGCAGCCACTGAACCAATCAGCAGCTGGGAAAGGGGTGAAGGGGTGGGGAGAGGGCTGCCAGGGTCTGTAAAGCCCCCACCACTGGGGCTATCCCTCTTCCCATGTGTTGTGTAGACCCTGGCTGGGGGCCTTTTCCCCTCCCCCCACATGGGCTGACAGAGGCAGGCAGGAAACAGGCTAAGGAAGAGGGGGCAAAGCAGTCCTTGCTGCACTGGAGCAGGCAGCATAGCCCAGGGCTGCAAAGCATCCTGGCATGCAGGGGGCACTGTGAGATAACTTGAACCAGGAAGGGATCTGGGACAGAAGTTCCATAAATCAGTTTGACCTAAACCAGTTGCATCCAACTAGGTTTATCGTAAAACAGTTTTAGTCATTTTGAAAGCAGTTTACGTGCACTGAAGTTCTGTTCTGTTACAGATTTAAGCCAGTTTTTGTTCACTTAAACTGATTTAGATGCAACTTCTGTCCCTAGCTCTGATTCCTTCCCTAATATGCTGCTAATTCTCCACTTCTGCTTTGTGAAACTGTGAATGCTGCAAACGAAAGGATTGTTTAAAAAGAGAAGTGCTTAGATTGGAAGATTTGTAGGTTTTTAATGATATCCATGGTGCTCATTCTGCAAGTCCTTACAGCCATAGCTGTCTCTAATTTTAGCTAAATGAAATAAGAGACAGGGCCCAAAAAATAACTTCAGAACTAAATCCTCCCTGAAAGGTAGGTGGTTTCATTTTTTGAAGTTTAAGTCTCTTTGATTTGCAGTTGACCTTTTCTTTTGGTGTAGTAGGTCAGGCTAGGCCAAACTACCTGGAGGTAAACAACCAAATTCTGGAGGGGGTTCTAAATGTTTCAAGACGGCTAAATATCTCACTTCTTTAATAATGGATTCTTCAGAAAAATATCTGGGAAGCTGAAGGAGGAGAAATATTTTATTTCTGTGAGCTAAAGAACATTATAGTGCCTCCAGAATAAACAGCTTGTAAAGAATCCAAATCTTCTTCGCATCCAGTTGTTGCTAACACTGACATACCAAGTATTATGGTCTTTCAGATTATGGATTGGATAAAAGAGTAAGTGGGTGCATCTACACATACAATTAGCATGTAGCAATACATTCCAGTTCATGCCAGAATTGGCAGTTCATGCCAGAGTTTATTGCTCTCAGGCACAGCATTTACACATGCACCTAGGACCATAGTATGAGCTGGGATGCAGCATCCCCAGTCACTGTCTACATATGTGTTTTGGCACACAACTACTCTGCTGTAAGATAGTACTTGTCCTAGACAGTACTATCCTACAGCAGCGTTAATTAATTTACCACACCCTAAAATGGGCACTTCTGTAGACAGTGACGATTTACTGCAGAGCTAATTAGTCAGCTCTGCAGTAAAGCACAGGTGTAAATGCACCCAGAGGCCTGAAACTTGACATTTACTTTTGGGAGTAGCAGTACTTGCTGCAATTATGTTTGAACTTTATAGTACTACAGTATTTCTCCACTGCCAAAGAAAGTGGTTTTGCTAAAGTTTCTGTAAGGATTTTTCACCTTTCCACAGCACACAGAGGTTGGTATGAAGTTTACAGCAATAATATTCAGGGTAGATTTCATTTGAGTGTACTCAGTGTGCCAGATTCTGATATTTACAGGAGTAAAGTTGGAGCTGCTGCACTTATGTCATATTAAACATGTACAGTACCAACATTGTTATCAATATACTCCAAAAATGGGGGTGGCTAAACACCTTACTGATTGTTAATGGCTATAGAAGTTAGACTGTTTCCCTTAAAAAAAGGGAACCATGGTGTCAGTCTTCTGAAAGGTGATGGCTTGGCAGGCCTGAAGATATCTTTATGCACAAATAGCAATTGCACTAGTTACAGAACAAACTTCCTGCACACTGCCTGATTTAATGTTGAGCAGGAGACATCACCTGCAGGGCATATAAAGATATGGTTTAGAATCAGTCCTGATGAGTATCAAGACTTTTTCTTGAGGCTGTCAAAGTTGTCAGTTGTGTGGGTTGGTTCTAAGAGGTGGACAAAGATTCACAACTCACTCCACAATGTGTTGATTATGCAGAACCAATTTGGCTTTGTCTGAACTATGCCCCAAAGTGTAGAACTTCTGTATCTAATCGCCAAGCCCCAGATCTATGTAGTTCCCATTTCCAAGTCTCTCTTGAATGGAGCACCAATATTTACCACTACCAGGACAAGCTAATATAGCTCCCTTGAGATTTGGTTAGGGTTGCTTTTAGATTGTGAAGAAGGTGTTCCATCAATTTTGTGTAAAACTATTTCCTTTTCTCAGAAGTCCAAAGTATTCACTGATACAGAAAAGAGACTACAAATATAGTATGCTTTGCTCTACATTGAGACATTTACTTGAAGATATTTTCTTGTTTACTATGTTATAAGGAACCCTTAAGCATTGCTTTATTAAAGGATATGCTGAAATGGAATCCAATACTATATGGTCAGGGTACTTGATTTTGTTTTTAAACATATGCTTCCCCCTTGCTCCCTCAATTACAACTTTGCAATATTTTGGTGCTAAAATAAAATAATTGGATTCTTTGAGCAACATGTGTCACTACTGATCTGGTAGTTCTATTTATGGTAATATGGATGTTACTTTATTTTTAATGAAAACAAGAAGGTTCAGCAGAAATTCTTCCTGAAAGTAATGGAAACATTTAGTTTAAAGTCATCACTGGACCCTGGCAGGGACATATTCTCTAGGGAGTAGGCAGTTTGTTCTCTTCTGTCTGTAGGGCTAGGGACAGAAATTACATATACACTGGTTTAAGTAATCAGAAACTGGTTTAAACCTGTAACAGAACAGAAGTGCAGTGCACATAAACCAGTTTCTAAATGGCTGAAGGGGTTTAAGATAAACCTGGTTGAATGTAGTATCAGACTTAACTGATTTGGGTCAAACCAGTTTATGAAACTTCTGTCCCAGACCCCTTCCTGGTTCAAGTTAAATCAGTCCCCCAGCATCCCAGCATGCTTTTCAGCCCTGGGCTGGGCTAGGCTGAGCTGTCTGCTCCAGCAGAGAAGGGTTGGGGTGAAGGGAGGCAGGGACTTACCCCCCTCCCCAGGCAAACCCTGGCTGGTGTCTGGGGGAGTGAGGGTTAAACACCCCTTCCCCTGCTCAAACTTACTGCTAGCTGTGATTGTGGATTACAAATCCCATAGGCACCTGGAAGCAACCCCTGCCTTTCCCTGGAGGCAGGAAGAGGAAGTGATGAGCCTCCCTGCAGAGTCTTGCTGCTGTGAGGCTGGACTGCAAATCCCTTGGGGGCAGCAGGAAGAGGAAGTGAACACACAGCCTATGCTGGTTATGTGCCAGAGAGCTGTGCTAGAGCACCCCCCAGCTTCTGGCCTGAGCTACTGTAGGCATGTGGCTGCATTTTCCTGAATCAAAAATAAATGTGTGTCTAGTTTAATCTCTGCAGTTTAGACTAACCTGCAAAGAATGAACTGATTCAGCCTTGGGCTTTTTGACCGTCTTTACTTAGTCTAGGTGATCAGTAGGGATCCTAGTTTTCTGTTTGCCATGGAAAACCATGGATTTTTGTGCATTTAAACAGGGGTTTTTTTTTTCTTTTTTCATGTGGAAAATTAGGATCCCTGGTGATCAGCCAGGCTTCTCCCATCTAGTACTCAGCTTCCATGTAGCGTTCAGAGTGCATCCTATAAGATTGTATTTTTCCTGTAATAGTAGTGAAAAGCCTCAGCCAGACGGGAACTCTGCAATACTAGACTGGATTTTTGACCAGTCAAAAATACACAGTCAATTAACCTGTTAAATATTGTCAAATAATTGCTAAGAATTTTAAGCATTAATTTATTAGAGCAGTAATGAGAGAGGCTTTAATCTTCATTAGGTTAGATAACTTTATGCTAATTACAAACACAAGTTTGAAACAATGAAAAATCTAAAAAAATTGTAATGAATTATAACCAACAATATTAGGTGAGTATAAATGTGAACAATGTTGACAACTGAACAGTTCTTCTTCACCTTGGCTTTCATCCCAGAACTGCAGGGTGGGTGCAAACAGTTGTAATACAAGAAGCAAAATAAGAAATAAACACACAAAGTGTGAGAGACAAGTCAGGTTTTTCTATGCAGCTGGTTTAGGTTTTTCCCTAGGCACAGGGGAGCTCCTGCAGTCCCATGTGACTAATGGTGGGGAGGGAGCGGGAAGGGAAATGAGGCTGGAAGAGCTCAGGAGAAAAGTAGGGCTAGGGTACCTGCTCCTAAATGGACTGATAGTGGCAAGCACTATAGTGGCAACTCGCACAGAGTACCATTCCTAGGCTCCTGGCAACCCCAAGAAAACTTTAGTATTGGGACCCCCCTTCGCCAGAGATAATGATAATTAAAAAATTACCATTTTCCAGCCCCCTTTCTGTCTGGGCCCCAGCCGACCGCCTGGTTCACCCATGCCTGTGTCTGGCCCTGCTCACACAGCACCTGCATCCTGAACATATTCAGAATGTTGCAAGATCAGGCCTTGTTATTTACTGTGTATTACAACAGCGCAAAGGAACCTTTGTCACAGATGTGCAAACCACCATGCAAAGGTAGAACTAACAGATATTCCCTAGCGCAAGAGTTTGCAGAAATAGGATCAAACACCACCTGTACTTGGTGTAGTTAGCTCCACAGACTAAATCATATGCTATCACTTGTGTACAGCAAGCTTTTCTCATCTGGTTTGTGCTGAAAATATGTAGTCTAATGATGATGGAATAAGAAAAGTGGCAAACACTTCATTGGGCTGGCTTATGTCTAATCTATCTCTTGATTTTTGTTTAAGATGGGGGCGGGGGGAAGCACTTGACAAATGTAACAGTGTTATAACTACTACCAGTGATTTCATCCCTGCTCTGTTATTTACTCACTGGGCCCTTAGTAAGTTTACTTACCGAGAAATTCCATTAACTTCTGTGGTTCCTAAAGTTATTGCGAGTAAAAGCTGCAGAGCTGGGGATCAATATCTTGTCTGACTTAATGGCTATGGATGGCAGCTTACAAATAATGTAACCAGTATTATTACATCTTAAGGCAAGATTGGTTTTTTTTGCAATTGAAAACAGCTTCTTAGGAAGGATTGGGATTACTGTTGCTATTTATTAATTTAAAAATATCCTTGCCCAATCAGAATTTGCATTTGGCAGTATTACTTCACATTTGCTGTTTAATATATTGACGCAGTCATAAGAATCATCATTTGTCCGCATTTTATGTCAACATCCAGTGAGTTCTGTTGGATCTGGTTTACCTATTGGCCCATACAATGGGACAGTGGGGGCTAATCTTGGTGGGTGTGCCACACATTAGCTCCCACTACTTCCTGACCTATGCTCCCTATCCAACCTGGTACTCTGCTTTTTGCTTCATTCCCCATGTTCTCTGTCCCATCTGTTGCCCTATTTGCCACTGTGCTGTTTTTCTGGTCTGCTGCATGCTGTACACTGAAAGCACCTGTGACACTTGTGACTCGTGTTTCAGGTTGGCCACCCCTGCAATGGGGGATAACAGAAACATGCTCTCACAAAAGGAACTTGAGGTAGGTTTTGGAATTTGCTATGTACAGAATAAGCATTTTTGGATTTTCATACTGATGCGATAAGCAGCCCTATGAGCAAACATCCTTTGATTTATATTCATGGCTCCACAGCAAATGCATAACCAAAGCTAAAGTGTAGATTTCTCAATTGGGTATGTGGCTTTTCAGTAGATAAGCGCTTTTATGCTATTCTCACACTTACTGGCTCTTTCTGCTGTTACATTGATCCCAAAAGGCTGTCTTTAGTTTGTATCTTGTTTCAGGATGCAATCCCCTCCCCTCCCCCTGCCCGCCCCCCTGAATATGGAGCACATAGGAAAGAATAATGCTGCATGGCTCAACAATTCTGAACTCAGTGTCCTCCTTGATCTCTGAATACAGCTTCAATCTGACTGTTGAATGGATTCTCTTTTCCAAGCACTTGAGGCCATTCATGTAATGCCTTCTGCCAGAGAATTCTTGCCCCAAGTGCTGTAGCAATCTGCAAAGAGTGTATAGAAATATGGTCAGTTTCTTATTCTGCCTTTGCTGGTTGCTTTTATCCTGCGGTAATGCTTTGAAGCCTTATTTCTACTCAAGAGCCCTATTGCAAAAAGCACTGCACAATCACATAATGAAAAGATGGTCTATCGTCTCTTCCCACCCTGGGTTTGGAGAAAAGGAAACCTGAATTGGAGGAGTGACCCTTCCTTAGCAATGTTCTCCCTCCCCCTCTCTTTGTCTCTCTCTCCCCCCCCTTAGTACAGTTGGGCACAAGGCTACACCCAGGCAGGAACCAGGGGCCCAGTAGGCAGGACCCAGCACAGGAAGAAGCACTGCACCACCATGGCTGCCAAGATGAGGCATGGCAGTAGCAGTGGGGAGTTGTGCCCCTACTGCTGCCAGATGGGCAGGGTGTGCCTCACCTTGGTGGCCATGGTGGCACAGTCCTCCTTCCTGCACTGGGTTCCACCTGTTGGGTCATGGAGGTGGCTCCTGCCTGGAGCTGGTCCAGCCTGGGTGTAGCCCCATATCTGACCGTGGGCACAGAAATCTGGAGGGAGAGCACGTGCCCCTCCCACTCCCTCTGACCTGTCGCCTGTGTCCTCCCACCCTTATAGACTTAGTGACAAGGAGCTGTTCTCCACCACTGCCTGACTGCCACATGCACATGCACATGCACATGCCATGTTACCCTCTGTGTCCTATTTCCCACAGCTCCTTGAAGGCTGGAACTCTGACAAATGGCAAACGGAAAACCCAGATTCCTGCTCATCAGGGTGAAAAATAAAATACATTGCTTGTACAGATGCAAGTGGTAAGTGGCACTCACTAAAGTCTTTGTTTTCTTATTTTTACTTTTATGCAAATGTATATGTGGTATGGCAAAATAAATTGTCTGTAGTATTCAGGGATGTTTAAAAGTTGTCTTTCATGTAGTTGTAGTGCTTCTGCATTGTCAATTTTCTGTTAAAACATCTGGGGCTGACCCAACCCCTCCCCCCTGCCCCAAGGTGCTCAACAGGCATAATTTCAAGCATTCCTCCAGAATTTAGAAGCACAAGAAGTCCTCATAGCTAAAGGGATTTGTGTTTCTAAATCTCTTGGGTACTTTTGACAACTTTTACTTCCAGCTAAAATCCATGGAACCTGCACATGCTCAGCACCTCTTTTAATGACATCACACCTACTTTTAGTATTTTAAACCAGTTAACAAGCTCTAGTTCACCACTGGTGCTGGTTGGCTGCACATCCCTTCACTTGTGGAGTGTGTTAATTGATTCAATGTGACCTGACTATTAGGACTGTGTGAAACAATATCATTTCATTTCGACGAGACAGTGTTTCATTTAGAGTTTTGTTTGTTTTGAAACCACTGTTCCATTTCGTTTTGTCGAAACTGTTTCTCTGTTTTGACATTTCACCCATAGGCTATAATGGGGAAGCATGAGACTACTTATAACTTTGTCATTTCTTTCCTGATTCAGATGAAATGTATAGGGATGGTAGCCCCTTCTGAGGCCATGAAGCCTACCAAGTTTCAAGGAGATAAGTGTAGGGGATTCTGAGAAATTGTACCTCCAAGTCTTGAAAGCAAAACTCATATCACAAGTTAAGGCACAGTGGGGTGAAAACAGCAGGCATGGTAGCTCCTGCTGAAGCCACGAAGCCTGCCAAGTTTCAACGAGATAGGTGCAGGGGTTTCTGGGAAACTGCACCTCAGGCTGCTGACAAGCAAAACTTGTGACATGGGTAACACTGTGTGTGTGTGTGTGTGTGTGTGTGTGTTAAGGTATGCCCTCACTGGTGCTGGGGCCTCTACATGATACATTAGTGTGCCCCAATTAGGCTTCTTCCTCCCCTACAGTCTCATCCCAGTCCACCAGTTTAAATGACAACAGGTTAAAAAATAACTTACTGAGCAGCAGCACAGTAGCACTATCAGAATCTCAGGCAGCCAAACAATGACAGAACCTTTCTTTCCTCTCCTGCAGGAGCTTCTCCAGCAGCTGCTAAAGAACTCTGCCAGTCCCAGCCCTAGGGCTTAGATGTGTCCAGGGCCATGAGTCCTTCTGGTCAGGTGCTAGGGTTGCTGGTCCAAGGACGTGACACTGGCAGACAAGGTCCTTTCCTTCAAATCAATCTAATCTGGTATCTTTTAGCAGACCAACTGAATAGTTACAGAAATATATCTTAGCAAGCTTTCAAGTTGAAAATCCCACCATGGAAGCCATGTCCTTGATGAACATTGGCAGTGCCTGTGGTGGAGAAGGAGACTGGCTGGTGGATGGCATGCTAGCATGGGACAGTGGATCCCCCTCTTCCATGTCCCCTACCTGTGTCATTCTGCTTCCCTGACTCTTCACCTACACCTCCATCCACTGATCCAGGGTTTGGCTGCTGGAAATGTTGCTCTTCACCCTCGGCTCACACATGGTGGCCATCATGTGGACTGCACTAGACTGCAACGGATCAAGCCATTTCGTGATGCCCTCCTTCAGTCACCTTACCAGTGCCTGCATGTCTGGTAACAGCGGCTTGCCCCAGCCAGGAAAGTTGATCCCCTGGAAGATCTCCATTTGGCTGTGAAGTTCCCTTACTACAGGGATCACCTGGCTAAGGAGGGAACTGCCAGCACTGAGGGTCTTGGTGGCCTCAAGGAAGGGCTTGAGAACCACCAAGATGTGGGAGATGGTATCCCACTCATCTCTGTTAAAGGGGGGCCGCTGATCCCAATCCCCCTATGCAAGGCCATCTCATAGATGGCCTTCTGTTGCCCGACCAGCCTCTTGAGCATCAGGTATATGGAGCTCCACTGAGTCTCCACATCCTGCATGATTTTGTGCTGTGGGATGTTCAGCTTTGTTTGTTTGTCCTGCAGCATCTTGCCCCACTTGATGCTCTGGTAGAAATAGCCTGCCACCGTCCTGCATTTGGAAATGCACTCACTGGTGGTGCTGGTGCTGTCACCGGCAGACTAGTCCCCCTTCAAGGCATCCCTGACAATGAGGTGGAACTTGTGTGCCACACAGCGGATGCCAACAAAGTTGACACTGAAGACCACTTTGACCATATTTTTGGCAACCATGAACCTGTGGGTGAACTTGCCCTGCTCAAGAAGCCATCCCTGCACCAACCAGTTCATGGCCCCATGGTATCTGTTGCCATGTGGGACTCATCCACCACCTCGGCTTGAAGGCAAGCCCACCAGCGGCCTGACTGGTTGCACCAGTACCCTGTGAGGGAGAGGTAGGCGTGATCGCCACCTGACTGCTCCAGATGTCCAAGGTGAAGTGTAAGGCCAGCTACGGACCTGCCTTGCGCAGCTCCTCCCTCAAGTACTTCCTGTATGCCTCATACAGAGAGGGCACCACTGTCCTGCTGAAGGTGGTACATGTGGGCACTTGGTATGATGTACCATAAGCACCATGAGCCTCCTGAACCCTGGCCGCTCAACTAAGAAGGGCTGGCCATAGACAGCAAACATCTCCCCAGTGCTGTGGATGACCTCATTCGCCCCTGCAACGTGCCCCGCTTTATGTCTGCCTTTCCCCCACTGTTCCAGGGTGGCCTGCCTCTGCTTTGTGGAGATGGGGGCTTCAGAGCGAGAGGGAGACTTCCCTTTGGGAACGCTCCCGCTGGTGCCAGGCTGAGGAGGAGCAAGGGCAAGGGGGTGGTGCCTGCAGACATGCACCAGCATCCCTGTGGTGCTCATGTGTTTTGTTCCCTTGTCCTGGCTGGTTTTGGCTCGGCAGTGCAGGCAGGCAGATAGCATATGTGGCATCATCTGCCAGCTCAAAATGATCCCAGACCACACTACCCACTTGGTTCTGGGGTGTGGGTGCCTGTGTGGATCCTGCAATTTTCCCTTCCTAAGCAGGTAGAGGCACAGCAATGGGAGAAGTGGACTCAGCTGAGCCACTAGCCTCCGAAATCTTTACCTCAGCCTCCTCTGAAGTGCCTTCTGTAGAAGGAGATCTGGCTGAAGGGGAAACTTGAGGGGTGTGGAGCACAAACTCAGCTGATTCCCCCTCCTTCCCCAAAATTTCCCCGGAACTGGCACTCAGATTCAGATCGAGCTCCAGCTTTTCCTCTGGCACTGGAAGGCTCAGCACGGGAAGTGAAATGGGGGTGAAGGAGACTGTCGTGCTGGTGCTGGTGCTGGTGCTGGTGCTGCTGTTTGTTGTCATGGTGGTAGGAGTGGAGGTTATGGCTGGTGCTTATGGAGGGGATGCAGACTCGAGCACAGGCAGTGGCACTGATCCCCTCTCCTTGCTGCTTCTGGAAGCTTCATCCCTGCTAGTTGTAAGAAAGAGGCTGCAGCACCATTTCAGTGGGGAGGGGGGGACTTACACCACTCCTCCTACCCCCTCTTCCACCCCTCCCTGAAGGCTTGCCGGCTGCCTTTCCACCATGCTTCATGGTGTGTTTCATAGTGTCTTGTTTTTATAAAAATATATAACTCTATCTGTGTTCCTATATAAATTCTATAGTGTAATATGCTGCAAGATATAAGTGTATAGAAATAAACATATATAAGCGTATCCGCCTTCCTATATACATCCTATAGTATAATATGCTGCCAGATAGAAATGTATAGAAATAAAATAATAAAAAGGCAATCAGGACTTATAGTAGAAATGATATCTTTTATTAGACCAACAAGATTTTTGCAAAAAAATTCTTTAATCACAGACCTGGATACTAGAAATAAAATATAAATGTATCTGCCTTCCTATATCAATTATATATTATAAAATGCTGCAAACTATAAATGTATAGAAATAAAAATATATGTATCTGCCTTCCTATATAAATTCTACAGTGTAATATATTCGATCCAATTATGAAATTACAAAGAATAAATCAATGAATATAATATAATAACAAAATAAAAGGGTCTAGAAAGAAAGCAAAAGGTATTGTGGAGTCCCACTTGCTAAGCTAGCAAGTAGGAAATCAAATGAATGGTAGTAGTAGTCTTTGTTATCTAGCACTCCTGAGCTGCTGGAAGATAGCTCAGTAACTGTCAGACCCCAAGGCAGAAAGCGGAATAGTTCAAACAATGCTGCCTTTTATGCTGTTTTTCCATCCTTGCCCCACAGCACTGGGATTGGCAGGGACCTCAGGGAAGGATCACAGTCACTGGCCAGCTACACAGTCAATATGAGAGCAGTCCTTCGTCCCCCTCCACCCTCTTCCACCTCCCCCTCCTTACTTTTTGTTTCCCTGCAAGCAGGCCCAGCTTGAGCTTTGAAACTCGAAATATTTTGAAACTTACAAAACTTTTTGAGTGCCCTCATTTCATTTCGAGGCTGTTTTGAAGCCCTTTGTTTCATTTTGATTTTGCTGTTTCGAGCTCAAAACAAGTCAAAACAGCATCAAAATGAAACAGCCAGCAAAGTTTTGCACAGCCCAATTAACTAGTCCCTTCAGTAAGTGCACCTGATACAGTCTCCCCTCTGCTACATTCTATGTCTCTTTTGCTGTAGGAGTGTAGGGACAACGTCTGTAATTTTAGTGTTGAAAAACACTCCACAGAAGCAGCTTCATTTCAGCCTGATTTTTCCTTTTACAAAAATTCTTCATACTCAATGTATTTTTACTGTAATTTCCGACCTGCTAGTTCTACCTCTTCATTTCTGATAACATGGTAGCTTTACTTTCATTTCTGAAGGCACCCTGATTATAATTATAGAGATTAAAGTAGGACTAACAAAGACCACTGCATTAAGGGTCATGGTGGATGTTTCAGAATTTGGGAATAAAATTAGGCTCCAGACTTCAGGATTTTTGTTGATTACATTCTGTGCTTATGCAAGGGGTTTCAGCAACAGCTGAAAAGCCAAAAGGCCTTTTATTCATAGAACAGGTAGGCAGAAACAGCACTGCACTAGTGATGGCTTTCAACTGTGTTACAGGAAAGTCATCTCTTTGGAATGAGATCTTTTAAATGCAAACTATAGTACCTGAGGCTTCTTGCTAAACTAGCAGCAGTATTAGTTTGCAATAAGTGGATGCTGGGCCATATTCTGGTTAAAATACCAAATGTGTTTCTTATCAGCTATTATATTAGTGCCATATGGTGAAAAGCCCTTAACTATAAGTTAGAAACTGGTGCTCTACAATAGCTATCAAAGTATCCATAATAAAACTGTGAGCCCTCCACTGCCATATTCATCCATTTTAGTTCGCTCACACATAGTAGTGTTCTATGTGAGGCAGTTGCTTAAGGCAGTATAGTCTAAAACTATATACTGCAGCTGCTCATTTAGTCGGCACTGCTTCATGTTGGAAATACATCACAGCGGTGCACTTTGATAATCACCGGTTTTCAGAACACTCATTACAACACGATGAGGTGATCTTGGGTAAGCTAATGGTTTTTTGGGTTTAATTGGGCTAGAAAGCCCTCAGCTTTGCTCAGCCATATTCCAAATGTATTGAGTTACTGGTCCAGCTGCAAAGCTTCTCTTTTTTTCCATTTTATTTTTCAGAAAATTATTGAGCACTTTAGAAGTTGAGGGTAGAGTCCTAATCACCAAGGTGTCTAAGTTATATGCTCAGCAAGATTAAGCCTATTTGCAGTGGCTGGGAAAAGTGGTCTTGCAGGCTTGCTGTTTAGTTTTTGTCTGGGTTCTTGGACTGGAGTATGTGTGTTTTCTTTCTGTAAAGAAATAAGCTGTCTGTGTGAGAAACTTTGTTTCTCAGATAGAAATGCACTCTGGCATGATGGAAGGAAATGGAATAGGGAGAATCTAATCACCTTCAAGCTGTGTTTTTTTCCTAGCTGTACCTACTCATCATGAATCCTCCATAGCAACTCAAATGAGTTCTGATTGGGACTCTCAGGGCTTTAGAATGCTTTTGGTGGTTTTGCAAGGCAAATAACTATGGTGGTGCTACAGGATCCTATTGACATGCATGGTCATGTCATCTGTAAAAAGTAATCAATAACTGAAACAAACTGACTCTAGGAGGCGATGGCTTCCAGGACAGTTTATCACAGGATTTTGAGTAAAAAGTGATACAGAAGCTTAAAGGGACCTTTTTTTTTTTTTTTTTTTTAACCAATAGAGCACTTTTTCTTTTGTTTAGAAAACAATGATACAAATTCATCATTAAACCCCCCCCAAAACCCTAAGCTCCAAGTTATTTTCTGCATCCAAAGAGAAAGCATGCACTCACAACCTTGCTTTTGATCTTCAGAAGGAAAATCATCAATATGAGTGTTTGATTTATGCATTCTAAAAACAGATTTGTAAATTTAAAATCCCCCCGCCTCCCAATTTGATAGAGATTTAATGATAATGAGGAAAGTCTGGCATAGGGAGAACTCACTGAAAAATATGGGCACCTAAATGCAGGTATGCATTTCCAGGATGTGGTTGCTCAAATGCCCTTTCATTGCCTTCTTCATGAATAGTTTTCAATATGATATTAATGAAGAAATCTCTTTTTTAAGCCAATAGTCTTAGCCATTAGGTTAGAGAGCAACCTTCTTCCTCTCTTTTGCTCTATAAATATTTAATTACAAAGGGGAACGGCATATTTTAGGGGAAGGACAAGGGGCGTTGAGCCCAAGTCTCGAATTGCTCAGCCAAGCGTTTTTACCAGTTAAGTCATGGACTGACTATGCAAGGCCAAGTGCATACTCCATCCCTCTGGTTGAAACTGGCCACTGGGTGCCCAAGAGGAGAAGATAAGGGGCCAAAAGAAGAACAAACCAGAAGAAGTTGTTCTGTGGCTTGATAATCTAGCTACTGTCCTGGAATGTAGAGGGTTGTGGATTCTGACTCCACTGGTGTCTCTGTATTTAACACTACTCTGTATATGTTTGGGGTGAGGGAAGGGGAGGGGGAAGAGATTGTGTGTCTAAAGTATTGTGACAACTTCTGCTATTGCCTGTACTTACTTGAGGGGACTGTATCAGCCTTACCAGATTTGACATTCAAGTTGCCTGACAAGTGGGAAAATTTAGTTCTGTCCTCCTAGCCAGAGCCACATGGCATTAAAGTAACACTTGGCCAGCGGTGTTCATCATGCCATTATAAAATGAAACTTTAGCATGAAGAGGAAGTGAAATGTTTATTATTGCCCAAGCGTATTATTATAAGTCAGTCAGCAATCAATGCCACGTTCCCCTTGGCCATCACTGCAAAGTACCATGATCTATACCAGGGATCAGCAACGTTTTTGGGCAGAGTGCCAAAAACACCTGCGACCTCGACTTGGAAAATTTTGGTGTGCCGGGGCTGATAGTGGGGGAACCACGAGGGGCCCGATCCTTGTTGTGGCAGTGCAGCCCTGGCCCCTTCCCTGCTGTCTGCTCCAAAGCATATGGTCCAAGAAAAATGCCTTTAAGTGCCACACTATGGCATCCATGCTGGGGGATTGCCTATCCCTGTTCTATATCTTGCAGTAATAGGTTCATAATACAGTACAGTTAAATGTCAAAACCACCCCTCCCCCCCAAAAAGGGGTAGTTATTTTAATAAGTCTAATGAAGAAATCCTGACAGACATTACATCATTTGAAGCGAGACAGCTGGCACTCTGGGCAGAAAAGAAATAGTGCCTATAAATGTATCACCATCATGGTAACAGCAGAAATTCTAGGCAACAACTGCAAGATGCAAATTCTAGACACGAGTGCCATACTTAAAACAAATGGCCAAGCTCAGGGACCAGATTTTTGACTCTCATTAATGTCTACTTTATAACATCTGAGCAGCACAAAATAGATTTACATCTGTTCTAAGGGACCAGTCTCAATTCCCCTTGTACCATAGCAATGCCTAGTAGTAATCAGCTGGTATAGTTGACATGGCCACCTCCTTTGCACCCTACAGAACTGAATGTGGACCAAATAAAGGGGATGTGGATGAAGCACACATGTGCTTCTGCATTCCCTACCATCTTGGTCCTTCATAGATTTAATAGATTTTTGTCCAATCTCCTCTTAAATACCTCAGTCCTCATTGCAGTTGGCTACGAATCAAAATAGCCTTTAACCAGCATAAGACTGAGAAGGCTGTGTAAGCCTACTTTTGCCCTTCCCAGGCTTTTTCAGCATGAATAATGCAATCAGACTTGAGGATCAGAAGCATAATCTTCCTTTTTTGTTGTCAACTGAAGATAGGCCCATTTTGCTCAAATACATAATTCATCCAGTTTCACAAACACTTCACTCCAAGTCCTGCAGTGAAGACTGAGCTTACAAGTTAAGGGTGGCTTCTCCATTTCATTAGATTTAGAAATGTTACATTTGTCTGATATGTATTGTTAGCCAAGCAGGAATGTCTGCTGTTAAAGCAGTCCCATTTCTACTTGGAAAGAGAGAGCTCCCCTGTTACTTCAGCTGTTCAGTTATGGTTATAGAAGATAGTGGAGACTCATTTTAGTATAAGATAGATAGTATAATAAAACTTTAAAACTCCCACCACCTTTGCAGCATAGCTACCACTAAAATGTGAGGCCATATTACAACCAATTGTAATTCCCAATTACCTGCAGGGCACACATGTATTCTGTACTTAGATTGGACCATTAAATTGAAGGCCATCAAAGAAAGCAGTAGTGCCCTTGAAAGCAGCTTTCCAGAACTGACATCACCATGGAGACAGGTCAGCATGATATGACACAGAAACACCTCTGTGAAGTAATCTTTCATTGCTTTCAGGTTGTTCCCATAATTCAGTGTGCCGATTCAACCAGTCTGGAGGACAGGCCAAAGCTGATTTGCCTGTGATACAAAGGTATATGTTTCTGCTATTGGAAGTTATGCAGGTAGTTCTGAACCAATACAGTAAGTCTAAACATAGATGATTAGCTGTTGTTTAATTGGTTTCTTGCCAACCTATATGACAATTTCAGCACTTAAATGATCAAGATAATGACAGACTGTTTGCTATTTCAGTATGAAATCCTGAACTTGCTCTGTACAATGTGATGTTCTGCAGTTTAGCAAATCATACCTATTGTTCTACTATTAAAGGTAAGTCCAGCTTTAAAAATCACAGAAAATTAATTGGCTTCTGGCAACTGATTAAATGCACTAAGGCAGTAAGTCCAATATGAGCCACTTGTGTGCTGAGTCATGGCTTTGGAATTGAACAAAGCTTTAATCGATTAGCTGACCTGTGTAGCAGTCAGTTTTCATGCCTCCCATTACAGAAGCCCACAACCTTATGTGCCAACCTAGCCACACACAAAAGTCTGTACCAAAATGATCTTCCTGCACTTGATAACAGCCAGCCCTTTAAATATGATACTGATATTTGACTTTAAAAACACCTAAGCTCCCTGGAACTACAAGCTCAAATCTCAAGAGTGGTTTTCAGATCATCCTCATGTTAGGAAAACATCATATAAGCAGAAAATGATTCTGCTCAGTTTTAAAGGTCTTTGCGTCCTTAGCCAGAATTTCCCTAGTGCAGAGTGCCAGACACTTTGATTTCACTTAAATACGTCCAAAGAATGGTAACAGCAGTAATGTTTTATAATTCATCAATTGCAAATCTGGAGGCCCTTTATCAGTTTACACTTGGAGAAAGATCCTCAAAAGTATTTAGACACCTAGCTCCTACTGAAATCAACTATATCTTGGGATCTAAGTTTGGATTCTTATTTCCTCAAACGCTTATCAGAATTTTACCTTACATAAGGCAAAAGTCAAGAAGAATTCTACCATATTAACTACCAAATAAAAGACCCAGTGAAGACCATAGGACTCTTTCTTTTGATCAGCTTCACTGACACAATCACATTTTGGAGCTACTTTTTGTCATGTGTTAATTTTCATGTCAGAGAAGTTCTTCATTGTGATGCCTTCATCTTTGCCTTCACAACCCAAAAACAGGCCATCGTGCAGGCAAAAAATGGGAAAGGAGCCAATAGACCCACTTGGCTCAACAGGAGTATTAGACAGCTTTTAAAAAAGAAAAAAGAAGCATATAAACAATGGAAGAATGACTCGGCAACCAGAGAGGAACACACCTGTATCACCAGGGCCTAAAGACACAAGAAAAGGAAAGCCAAGGCAGGCATGGAGATCACGCTAGCATCCAGAATAAAAGACAACAAAAAGTCCTTCTACAGATACATAGTAGGGCTGTGCGAAATTTCGGCAAACGGTTTGTCTTGTTTTGGATTTGGATGCTTTGGCGGCCAAAACACCAAATCTGAAATAAAATGCAAAGCTCTGAAACAGCTCTGAAACAAAACAGGCCATCCAAAATGTTTTGGAAATGTTTCGAAACGATTTGGATGTTTCTGTTTCAGATATTTTGAATGTTTCCAGTTGTTTTGGAGTTGGGCTTGCAGGGAAAGAGAAACTAAGAGGGAGGTGAAGGGGGAGTGGGGAAGGACTGCTTTAATCTTGACATCTGTTGCTGGCCAGTGACAATGATCTGTCCCTGAGGCCCCTTCCAAATCCAGTGCTCTGGGGGAGGAACAGAAAAGCAGCATAAAAGGCTGTTTGTGAACTGCTCTCTACCATTTTGCAGCTGTGTCTGTTTGTGTCTACAGCATGAGCAGCAGAAACTCAGAGCAGCATCTTGCAGCTTGCAAGCTTGGTAGTGCTTTGCTACTAAATTGTAGCCATTGCCAATCCTTTCCTATTTATTTATCCTTGCCTACTCTTCCCCAAAAATCCTGCTATTTGTTCTTATTTCCCCGCCCCCCAAACAAAAAGAAAGCAGTGCTTTGTCTAGCAATGACTCACCACAGTGCACTACAGGAAAGCACTCAATACATACATTTATTACATACACACTCTCACAGATGCACATTTTTTCCAGCACATGAAATGTGCTGGAAAAGGCAGATGCCAGGTTTTCTGGCCGGGGTGGGAGAGGAGGCAGAGCTGTAAGTTCCCCCCTCCCCACAACTTAGATGCAGCCTCTTCCCTAGCACTAGCAGGCATAAGGCTTCTGGTGCTGGTGACAGCAAGGAGGTGGGACCAGTGCTTGCTAGGGCTGTGTGAAGCTTTGGTCCCTGATTTGATTCGGTGGAGATTCAGCCTGTTTTGGTGGCTGAATCTCTGAATCTGAATTAAATCAAATGACCCTTTAATCTCTCTGAATCAAATTAGAACCTTCCAAACCGATTTGGGGAGATTCAGAAATTTGGACACAGAGACAGCTTTAACTGCTTTTTCTACATACTTCTAGGTAGCAGGGTCTCATGAATGCTGTGATGCTGGGGTGCATGGAGTGTCCCACAGAAGCATGGGGGGGCTCCCCAGCATGCTCAGCCACAGACCCGGAAATGGACCAGAAGCACTTCCGCTCCACTTCCAGGTCTGCCGAGGAGCACGCAGAGGGTCTGCCCATGCTCCCCAGGCTAGGCGACTGGTGCTTCCTGGGTTAGGGGGGGCACCTGGGGTCCCCCATGACCGATTGCTGAGCTGGGGAGGTGCAAGAATGGGGCCCCTGAAGGGCTCCCTGGCAGACCTGGAAGTGGACTGGAAGTACTTCTGGATCACTTCCAGGTTCGCAATCAAGCACATGGGGGTCCTCCCACACTCCTGTGGGATGCTCCATGCTCCCCAGCATCACAGCATTCACAAGCCATGCTTGCTACCTCAAGGTACATAGAAAAAACTTTTAAAGCTGTGTCTGTGTCCGAATCACTGATTCTCTGAATCAGCATCTAATCTTCAGATTTGGATTCTGCCGAATTGAATCAGGGACAGTGATCCGAATCAACTAATCGAATCACTGTCCTTGATTTAGGCTGAATCTGGATCTAATAGGGCCCACTTTGCACACCCCTAGTGCCTGCATCTGTACCCCCTCCAATAACACCATCCGTGATAATTACTCCCAGCACCACCAGCATGACAAGCCACTTTTCACACATGGGCCTATGGACTTCATTTCATCAGCCTCCTAGGTACAGAAATTCATGGGCTCAATATAGACATTGGATTTATGACACACTACAACCTCCCTGAAATCTGACTTCCAAGGTAGGAAGTACCTCTCCACTTTTACCTGCTACATCCCATTTCCACCCCCTTCCCCCCAGCCCGTCTCTCACCTCCTGACGCCTCCATTTCCATTTTCACTGACTGGCTTTCTTGCCTGCATTGTGTGCCAAGCCAGCCTCTGGCTTCTTTACTATTCCTTCCATCCAGGAAGAGCACACACACACCATCTAGATGCTTCCTCAGCCTGACAAAGGGTTTTTAAATCCAAAAGCTTGCAAAGAAGAATTTCTCCAACTATTCATTTGGTCTAATAAAAGATATCAAATTGACCCTAAGAACCTTGTCTGAGCTATGTCCTTAGACCAACACAGCTACAACCTACACCCCTTAACACACACAAGTTACACAAGTTTTGCTTTCAGCAGTTTGAGGTGCAGATTCACTGAAACCCCTACACCACTCTGCCTGAAACCTCCCTCTTGCCTACATGTATGTGGCAGGACAGGTGCTAATGAGGGCAGCCATTTAATGCCCCACTGTCAGAGCTGGAGGTGGCAGTTTAGTTTCTCACCAGCCAGCAAGGGAAGAACATCTCCCTGCTGAGCTTCCGTTCCAGGAAGAACTTGGAGGTATAAAGGCTGGAGCTATATGGGAGGAGGAGGTGCCACATCATCCTGAGCACGACCTAAAACTGCACCCTTCCAGGGTAGGGAGGCCTGGGTGGCGCGGCAGCCCCAGGAAATGCCAGGACCGCGAACCTCCCAGGTGAAAGGCGGGTAATAACAGTGGTGAACACCAAAATCTAGGCAAGCAACTCTTCAGGAAGGCACCTCAAGAGAGGACAAGGACCAATGGACAGAAGCTTACAGAGGGTAAATACAGGCTAGATATAAGGAAGAACTTCTTTTCTGTAAGGGTTGCCAGAATCTGGAATACGCTCCCAGCAGTGCATGGCTGCATAGGAGGCTTATCAGAGTCAAACTGAATCCCAGCAGAGGTGGTGTAGTCACTATCTTTGGAGGTGTTCAAGAGGAGGCTGGACAGGCATCTTATTGAACTTGTCTGAGCCCAATAACTTCCTGCCTATAGCAGGGGACTAGACTTGATAATCTTACAGATCCCTTCTGGTTCTACGATTCTGTGATTCTATCTATCTGGGGCATCTGTCAGCCCCTCATGCCCAGAATAAGGAAACAATGTGAGGTAAAGTGCCAAATATTCCTGCTCAACGGATCTCTCTGATATGCTCCCCCAACTTCACCTCTTTCCAATGCCAGTTATCCACACTAGCACTGCATTCATCAGCACCATTCCAGATTGATGCTGCAGGGCTGAACTCCAGGGCTAGGTCTAAGGGGAAGGCCTCATCCTTGATCTTTTTGTATAGGTACTTCTTCATATGCCAGAGCCATCTATTAAAACTTGGGAATACCCCACAGCATATAAGAATGGTGGTGTCAGTTATTCCATTTCTGAGACATCCTGAGAAAGCATCTACAGCAGTAGTCACCAACCAGTTGATTGTGATTGACTGGTTGATTGTGGACCCTCTGACAGTTGATCTAAGTCTGGGAGGGCTCTGACAGTCAACTGAGATTGACTGTCAGAGGGTCCGCAATTGGGAGTGGCAGGATGCACATGGGGAGCGGCAGGACTCATGTGGTTGGGTTGAGCCATGCCTCCTGATGCTGGGGCCAGGCTAGGTGAGTAGGACAATCCCTTTCTGTACCCCCTGCCACTGGGTGAGTGGGACCCCGACTGGGCTGAGCCAGGACAGAGTTGGACCCTAGGCAGATTTCTAGGCATGCAGGGGGGCTCCTGCTGCTGCACGCATCCTGGCAGAGGCCCGGGGGGTACATGCCTCCCCATGAACTGTGCGGGGGGCAAGGCAGCTGCAGCTGTGCACTGAGCCCTAAGCCCCCCGCTCCAAGTCTGTCCGTAGAGTGAGGTGGCTGCTGCTGCACACAGCTACAGTAGGGCTCAGGGCACAAAGCCCAGTGTGCAGTGCCAGCTGCCTTGCCCCGCACACAGATTGGGGGTGGATGTGTCCCCTGGTCCTCCACGACCCAAGGTGCGTGCAGCAGCAGGACCCCCCCATGTGCCTGGATGAGCCTCCTGGGCTCCAACCCTCCCCTGGCCCAGCTTGGGCCTCACTTGCCCCTGTCTCTGCCCCACTCCCACTCTCACTGAGGGGTCCTCAATCTGCCCCCCCTTAGGCAGATTAATGAACAGAGAACCTGGGCATGAGCCCAGGGGGCTCTACCAATTCAGGGCCCCAGAATCCTCATCACCAGGGAAGTGAAAGCCTTAGTTTTAAACTCAGTGCCCATTTTGGCACCAAGTTTAAAACTGGCTTTCACATTTGCTTTCTTGGGAGCTGGAAGCAGGGCCTCTCCACCTTTGGGGCTGGGGGGGCATGGGTGGGGCTGGGGTTGGGCCGAGAGAGCTGTGCCATGCCTGGGGGAGGGGAATGGGGCAGATGGCACCATATCTGGGTGGGAGGGGGCCAAGCCATGCTGGGAGAGCCATGCTCCACCTGGTGGGGGGAAGAGTTGGGCCCAGGCCAGCTGGGTCAGAAGCACTGCATTGTGGTGTGCCTTTGTGGGCGGTGGCACTGGGAGGGCCTTGGGGGCTTTGGTCTCCCCAAATTCCTCTTAGCCCCCCTGCAACCAACCCTCCCAGTGCCACCACCTGCCTGCAGAGACACAGTGTTCCCGCCCTGGCCCAGCCCAGCCCCCTGTATCTGTATGGCTGCATAGGACAGCCAGGCACCAGCTCCCTGCAGGTAAATGTGATGGGGGCTGGGTGGGGAGTGTGACTGAGCCACTGGAAGTTTGCAGCAGGGTGAGGGAGGGCTGCTTCTTGTGATCAAGAGTTGTGGGGGGGAGGTCCTGTGAGGGGAAAGAGTGTGTGTTTGTGTGTGTCTGTGTGTGTGTCTGTGTCATAGAATCATAGACTCAATGGGTCGGAAGGGACCTAGACAGATCTTGTCCGACCCCCTCCCATGGGCAGGAAGGAGCACTGGGGGTGGGAGGGGTCATAAGACCCCAGCCAGATGCCTATCCAGTCTCCTCTTGAAGATTTCCATGTGTCCCTATGCAGAGTGAAAGTAGAGTGCATGCACCTGTGTCTGTGTGTGTGCATGTGTACATTTGGCTGTAGCAGGGGCAGGGAGAAGAGGCAGGTATGTGCTCCCCTGCCAGCACTAGGAGGGGAAGGGCCCCTTTCCCCCCTGCAACCCAGCTCCCATGGCGGGGATGCGGCCTCCAATTTTGTGCTTGCCCAAGGTCCCAGTACAACTTAATCTGCCTCTTCCTCCCTCCCCACGACTGACCTGCTGGGTGAGGGGAGCAGGGGGTGCAGTAGAACCTGGGTTGCTCTTTCCTTCAAAAGTGATCTTTACCTTAAAAAGGTTGATCTACAGACTCTGATGGAACAATTTACTGGCCATATCTGTGAGGGAGGGCGCTCCCACCATTGCACACACACCAGCAGAGTCCCAGGGGGCATGTTCCCCCTGATCTGTGCATGGGGCAATGCTGGGCTTTGTGCTCCAATTGCTGCTGTAGCCGTACGCAGCAGCAGCTGCCTCACCCTGTGCACAGATCCGGGGGAGGGGGCACTCAGGGCAAAAGCCCAGGGTAAGGCAGCTGCGCTTTGCACTGGCCTTTGTGCCTGAGCCCCACTGCAGCAGCTGGGCACGAAGTGCACCATGCAGTGGCAGCTGCCTCGCCCTGCCCATAGATCGGGGGGCACGTGCCCCCCAGGCCTCCACTGGGATGTGTGCAGCAGTGGGAACCCCCCTCCGCCGCAAGCCTGGATGAGCCACCCAGGCTCTGACTCTGCCCAGCTGGGGCCCCACTCACCCAAGAGGGCAAGAGGTGTGGCTAAGCCCAGACACGAGTCCTGCTGCTCTCCATGTGCATCCTGCTGCTTCTGATCATGGACCTCTGACAGTTGATCTCAGTCTGGGGGGGCTGAGCTCCCCCCAGACTGAAATCAACTGTCAAAGGATCCCCAATTGACCAGTTGATCATGATCAACTGGTTGGTGACCACTGTTCTATGCTTATCAGAGTCAAATTGCATCCCTCTGCTTTTGTTCACCTACCTACTCTCTCAGGACAATGGCAGAGCGCTTCACTCAGACTTGCACCTACTTCATTTGATTGCTTGGATGTTGGGTTCTTGCAGCTAAAAAAGCTTCTGTTCCTTCTCTGTCAGGAACATTCTGACACATAGAAGTAAGGGCTCCACAAAGCACTACAGTGCCATAGCAAGGAAGTTTGGTGTCCAGGACACGTCTGCAGTGGCAGCCCGCCCTTGTCCCATGCACAGATCTGGGGGGCACGCACCCTCCCATGCTTGCCCTGGGGTGCACAAAGTGGCGGGAGCTGCCCTGCCTTCCCCAGGCCTCCCACAGACAAGCCACTCGTGGCTCCATCCTGCACCCTGGCTGGACATCACCTGTCCCAGTCCCAGCCCCCCTTTTCCCCCACAACAAGCTCACCAGCCAGATGGTGCTCTCCAAGCTGCTGGGCTGGCTGTGTGCATGCTGTGGCTGCGCGCATGCATGCGGCATTTATCAGCCACATTATAACAAAATATTGGCGCACAACTCACCTGTTGGCTCCTGTTTGCTTTGATGCCCAGGGCAGTTGCTCTGCTCTCCCCACCCCCTTTGCTACAGTACTGAAGCACTAAGTGGCCCAGTTTTGGTAAAATGGTACTCCACTTGATTTTTGCTTAAAAAACTCCAAATCCTCCCTCCATTAGAGTTTACCAAAATACGAATGTCTGTGTGGATAACTCCTGAAAGGACAAAAACAAATTACTTACCAGAATCTGGACTTCTTTGACATATGTTGTCCACACACACAGTCAGTTCCCAAACTCCTTTCTCCTCATTGGAGTCTGCCTCCAAACTCTGCAACAGAGGAAACTGAGGAGCAGGGACATGAGTGCTGCCTTTTCCCCCTCAGTCCAAGAAGGAAGACAGAGGGGAGGATATGAGACACTCAGCATGGGGACTCCTAAGATAAGAGATTTTCTGCTTAAGGGTTCAGTAGCTGAGCACGCTTGCATGTGAAAATGTGCATGTGGACAACACATCTCAAAGAACATCAGTTACCAGTAAGTCCTTATCCTTTTACTCATCCTTTCATAGCAGACAATCGTGATTAGCTCTCCTCTCATCCCTCGTTCTTTTTGTACCTGACTAGGATGGAATCCGTCAACAGGTTCTATCAGCTGCCAGGCCTCCCCTCCAAGGTTGTGCCATTCCTCAGCAACTATAAATCAAATGATCACGGAGAATTACAAACACAAGTATGCATGAATGTGTATAGTACCTGGCCCCCATACACTTCAGGCTGCATCAGAGAACATTTTTAGCTGTGCATAAAGATTATGATAATTTATGAAGTACTGTCAGAGCCAATACCATATTCAATCTCCTTTCCTTAGGGCAGTATTTAAACCTTTGTTTTTTATCCCTTTTATGCAGGGAAGCTCTTTGAACATAAATGATTGTAAAACAATTCACTTTCCCTTCCAACCAAGAATGATGCTGCAGTGAGTTAAGCTATAAAATATTTAACACTGATTTAATACTCCCTCATTTTACATTTCAGTTGCATCCTCAGCACAGCCAAAAATAAAAACACTGCTGTTTGGAAAAAGAGATGGTAACAGTATACATGTGGGTTGATGTCTTCAGGAACAGTGTGTCATTTTCTGTTACTTTTCTTGTGAATGGTCTTTTTTAACGCTGACAAAATAAACTTTTTGAATTATATAAGCACCACATTCAATGCAAATGATGCTATATTGTAAGCCTCAGAGCCACCGAAGAAGTAAAAACCTTTCTTTCTTCAAAGGAATTGAGTAATGATCAAACATCAGACTAGTGGATATGGCATTAGTAACCTACATTCAATTATTTCATTTATAATAGATAAGAATTTTTAATAATATTATGTAGACTTTCCATCATGAGATAATGCTTTTTCTCCCTTCATCTCTCCCTCCTGTTGAACACAACATTCCTGCCAGGCTAAAGAATCTGACCTAGAATCTCTGCTGCTGTTGGAGTGTTGGTACAGTTTACTAGAATGAGCTAAAAAGAAATGCAGCCAGTGCATATTCTGAGTTTGCATACATCAACTTTAATATACTTATTCCCAATTTATCTGAAGAATAAGATTCTCAATTTCTAAATATACTGTAGAAGAAAATACTGCAAGGCAAAGAATTATTTTTTATAACATATTGCAAATTTGTAACGCATTATACATTCAACTTACGTTATGCCAGGAACAATTATGATCAAATCTCCACTTAAATGAAGTATTTATATTCAAATTCGGCACAACATAAGCCTCACATGTTACACATCTTATTTTTATGAAGAATATGGGGTATAACAGCATTATACAAACATGCTTCCATGCTATGCACTTTAGTGTAGGAGATGGTCTATCTAAAGTAAGACTACATTGAGCTGTCATAATTTAAATTATTTTAGGCACTAACATTAGAAAAAAGTGTAGATATATTTTAGAGCACATATGGAGATACCTTTAGTTTGCATTCCTACCTTATGCAGTTAGGATATATATTATACATTTGTTTTTTGGAGGCATAAGCATGAACTGGCCATGGAAAAATTGTAGGTTTTGGACTGATGATGACCAATTCATCATGGAATTTGTGTTGGTGCCTGAACAGATATATTTTATTTACTAGCAAATTCCCCTCAAGATGACAGTGGGGGAAGGGCAGGCGTGACGGAGCGCAGTGCACCACCACCCCATGCCACTGCTGCCACCTCCCAGGAGTAGGGGGAGGGAGGGAAGCTTGCACATGGTGGCTACTGCCACCATCCACCAGCCCACACTGCTGCTGCTCTGCATCCAGCCACACACCACTCCCTGCACTCCGTGTCTAGCCCCACGCCCCAGCCCTGCCCCGCGTGCCCCCTCCCCAGCATGGGGCAGTGGGTAGCTGATGCCACCCACCACCCTGCACTGCTACCACTGCATCTGGCTACAGACTACCCACCCCTGCTCTGTATCCAGCTCCACAACACCCCACCCCTGCATCTGGTCCTATAACTTGCCCCCCCTCCAGCACAGGATGGTGGGTGGCCACCGCCACCCACTGCCCTTCATTGCTGCCACTCTGCATATGGCACCATGCCACTCCTCCTCCCCCCCCCTCATCCAGCCCTGTGACACCCCCCTCCCTGCACATCTAGCTGTGTCTGTGTGTCTGTCTGTGTGGAGCACTCTGATTGGTTGTTTCAATAAGAATTGTGCTTGGCTGCTGAGACAACCAATCAGAGTGCTCTAAGAGCATTATGGACAGACAGACACACACAAACACAGTCAGATGGACTAAGCCCTTTATATATATAGAATTTTGATTATCTGGTAAGTAGGTTAATAACCTTACAATGAAATAGGGCAGAAGAGAGGTTAGTTTTAAAACTATATACCTCATGGTCTCAAGTGTCTCAGGCTACAGACCAGGTCTTCAGCTAGTGTTGATCACTGCACTGCTCTTGATTTCCATGGAGCTACACTCATTTGTGCTAGCTTTGGTTCTATGTGTTCAATGGGTCTTTCAGCCCTTCTAGCCAATGGGTTTGAGTATCTCACACACACACACACAGCTATGATAGTTTCCACTTTCTAAAAATAAGTTTCTCTTCTTTCTTTTTTAGTGCTATTTCTCATGTCCCAAAGAAAAAATGGCATTAGGGGAATCTCTAGATAGTATGGAGGTGGCCTACCTGTTCTGTGCTCCCATCCCTCAGGAGAACAGTATTTCCAAGAGAAAAAACAGCTGGCTGGGGCACATCAAACTTGATGTGTGCATGTAAACACCCACACAAAGAGGCCTGGCACTGAGGGCAGCTCAGCTAGGTCAGAGACTGGGATGAGATTTCTAGGCCATGCCAGTGGTATAATTTGCAGGTTATGACTGAGATATACAGTGGAGGAAAGTGCACCTTGCACACATAGCCGTTGCATTTTAGTGTGTGGAGTACATACAATCACTTTGGCAAGGTACGTCAGCTGTACTATACACCCCAGTGAGAACAGGGATGGATGAGGTTAAAGTGCGTCCATATCAACAGGTTACTTCCTTGTAAAATCCCTAGTGCTTCATGTTCAGTGAGTATCTCCTTGAAGAGTTTTGTGGCAGTTCTGTTCCTGTCATGTGATTTCCTCCCCAGCATAGGATGACCCAGCTTTTAATTATTTGCACTTTATATCTTTATTTTTCACTCTACACTGAACTACAAGTAATCCTAGGGGCCAGTTTCTGGCTGATAGTTACATATGTTGGAAAAGCCACAGCCAGAGTACAGACCTTTTACTTCTCAGTGGGCACGTCTACATGAGATGCTTACCATGCATTAGCCTAATAACACTGTGCAATAGCGTGGCAGTTAAAAGCTGTGCTAATAGCTTACTGTGCAGTGTTATTAAGCTAATGCTCAATTAAGTGAATAAAACAAACAGGCACAAGTACTACTGTGAAGTAACTCTAGTTACTGTGTATTCAGGTAGTACTTCATTAAGGAAATTCTAAACTAAATGGACAGTAGTTAGGGCGCATTAATGAATATGTAGATGTGCCCAGTCTGTCTCATTTCAAATCAAATATCCAGCCCATTATGTTCTATAGCACTGGTGTTCAACCTTTTTAGATTTGAAGCAAACCTCATTAGACTGGAGGCCTCCATAACTTGTGAACTGAATGGCACCCAATTTTAAAAACTAATTTGTATATTACAGTGCTTATGTACTAGACAGTGGGGGTGGAGGATCTGCCAAGCAAGGGCAAGCCTGAATCTACAGTTACCTGCCTATCTCCTCACACCTTTCGACAGCTTTCAAAATGGCCTGGTGGCACACGAGGTGCCCCAGCACTCTGGGTGAGAATCACCACTCTAGAGTCTCAGGGACCTGGAATGCTGATCCCTAATCCCAGAGCAGGTTTCTGAAGTTTGAATGCCTATGACTCCTGTCCTGATCCTCACATGAGTCTTGGGTCCCAAATATACCTCACTGAGTACTGCAGAAGACTGAGGACAGGATCATAGACAGTCAGAATACTGACACTTCAATGGTGTTTTATGATTATTAACTTCATAAGGATAGCCAGCTATTTGTGTTCTGAATTTGGCCCCTGTTGTGTTACTCAGTGGCTTTAAGGTTTTGTTTTACTTCGTATAAACAATAAGGTTCCCAAACAAGTTATACTTATGAGCAATCTCAACCCATTTACACCAGGCCTAAATTTGGCACTGTGTATTTCATTTAAAAAATCATAAACTAGACCCTGGATACGTATGTCCAATATCTGGATGAGAGCTGATATCTGCTCTGTCACTATCTATTGCCTACCTAAGAGATAGTGCCTGGTTACATACATAATTTTAAAAATTGTGTAGGATGCCCCTCCTTAGATGAACTAATACATTCTTGGGCCAGAGTCAGTGTCTGAACATGCATATCCACTGTAGAGATCAAAATGCAGAAAAATAAGAGTTTTTTCAGCATTTTAATAAGAATTTTTTCTTCACCTGAATTTTATCTTTTGAAGTTGGGACTTCCTATGCATGGAGGTATAGACAGTACTAAAAACAATTTATTGGTAATACAATGCAACCACTGTTAAATATTTAATGTTGTGAGACTCTAGAAGGGATTAGCAACAACTACAGCTAAAAACTGAAAAAGTAGGTCAGCTGCCCTGGCTGGTGTTTGACAGGCTCTTTAAGAAAGAATTTGGGAGCTGATTATGTTACTAAGTAAAAGTTTTTATTAGCATATATGTCTGTGTAAGGTGCAGTTCAAAGAAAACATCTGTATGAGTAATGGCTGATTTTATGTGGTTTATTTAGGCCTCTGCTACACATTACATATATTATGCAATTAAGTGGTCAGTTGAGCAATAATTTTTGACTGGCCACATGTGCAAAGTAATTATCACATGATACAAATGACCATTAAGTTACGTAAGAACAGCCAATCAGCTGTAAAGTTAGTGCTTGAAAACATGCAACAACTCTACAGCTGGTTTCTATCCGGCTTTAATTTGAACGTGTAGCAGAGCCCTTAGCGTTGCATTATAAAGAATAGCAGATTGCATTAGTATGTTTGTTTTTACTAAGCCTGTAAATCTATAGTTAGTAATTTACTTTATTAAAATAGTTTGCATACTGAATAAGTAATAGGCACCAAAGTCAAGTAAAGGCAGTCCTCAGACTTACAACACAATTGGTTCCTGAAAACCACATCTTATGTCAAAACGTCATAAGTCAGAACTAATTTTCCCATAGAAACAATGTTATAAAAGGGGGATTGGTTCCTTTACAATGCTCAGCACAGCTGCCTCCAGCTGGTAAGTCTGTTATAGTGGGGGGGAGGGACGGGGAGTGTTGGGGGGAGATCAATCCACCACAGTGAGGGAGGGAATGGAGCTGGGGCAGGGGCTGGGGCAAAAACTGCCCAGCTGGGGTTGGGGGGTACGGGGAGGTAGGGGAGCAGCTCCCATTGCTGTGTGCTGCCAGTCTGGGAGTAGGTTGTCCAGTGGCTCTTGCCATTGCACCCATTCTGGTCTGGGAGAGCATGGTGGGGGGGCATGTGCCCCTGGATCTGCGTGGGACAGGTGGGGCTAGCGCTGAGGCTGTGCTGGGATGCACTCCAGGTGGGCAGTGGAAGGTGCTGAGAGTGGGGGCTATGCCCTCCTGCTGCTTGCCCAGCTGGAGCAGGGTGGAGCTGCTGCATTGCCTCCAGACAAGTGGCACACAGCAGTGGGAGCTGCCTTGGCCTCCCCACACCTCCCAGATTATTGGCGGCTTAGTCCCGGGCCACCCCCCTGGGGGTACATGCCCTGCCAGCTGTGTAAGTGGCAGCAAGGCATAGGGGGGCATGTGCCCCTGAATTGGGGCAGGGTGGGTGGTGGAGTGGGGGCTACAGGAGGGGCTGCAGCCACTCTAAAATTCATTGTAGCCCCCCATAGCTCCCACTGCCTGCTCAGAGTGCAGCCCTGGCCCCACCTATCCCACCCCAGTCTGGAGGCACATGCCCCTCCAGGCCCTGCCATCACTTGCCCAGCCAGGGCGGGGTGGGGGGGGCATGGGATGAAGTCGCTGCTTGTCTGGGAGGCACGAGGAGGCTGGGGTGGCTCCCGCTACTGTGTGCCACTTGGCCAGAAGCAGCGCAGCAGCTCCGCTTCAGCTGGACGAGCAGCAGGAGGGCATAGCCCCTGCTCCCAGCACCTTCCGCTGCCAACCCGAGCACAGCCAAGTTCATCCACATCCATGCCCATCCTGTACAGATCCAGGGGCACACTCCCACCCCATGCCCTCCTGGACTAGCGGTGGGAGCAGAGGTGACGGCAGTTGGATAAGCTGCTCCTGGACCGGCAGTACGCAGCAGCAGGAGCTACCCCATCCCCTCCCTGAGCCCCTCTGCCCTGGCTGGGCAGATTTTGCCCAGCCCCTGTCCCAGCCCCAATCCCTCCCTCGCTGTGGGGGCATTGATCTGCGCCCCCATACCTCTCCCCCCACCACAAGGCACTGAAGGCAGCTGTGTTGAGTGTCATAATGTTATGTTGAAACCAGCATTGGAACCTCGAAACAGGGTGTAAATTTATAAAGGTCATAAGTGCTGTTTGTTGGAACTTGAGATGTTGTTAGTCGAGGACTGCCGGTAATTCTTATTACATGGTAAATAACTAAGGGCTAAATCTACAGAGGGATTTGGGCATCACAGTGTTTAACACTGTGCGCAACCTTTCTTTTAAGTCCCTGGCATATAGTGGAATTATAGAGAGGAGTGTACTACTGCCATTCCCTCTCTCTTCCTCTTTCCACCTCCTGCTCTCCCACCTCACTGAATTCAGCAACAGAGGAAAAGAGGTGATGAATGGTGACTGTGATGTCTACCCACTGGACTCCAGAGTCCCGCCAAAGCTTATGCCAATCAGCTGGTGACCTCAGAGAGCTTACAGCACATGTGGAGCTCTTACTATAGTAAAAAGGAGAATTTCAGGTTAAATTAACTGTAAAATTCTTAGTCTCATTTTCAAAAGAGATCAGCATCTATACTCAGGGTCAGATTTCCAGGTCTATTTAGGTACTAAAGTAAGTAAGGTATTGAGCTTTTTTTCCTTTAAATCTTTTTATTCATATAAAAACCCAGCCTATCAGAGGCAAAAGATTAACTTGTTAGAACACTTTGACTTTGGAGGGTGCCATCTGCATTATTTAGGTAGGAAAATTGGTTGAGAAAAAATAATCTTGTTGAAGAACTCTTCATCCCAGAATGAAATATAAAACCTGTCAAGCAATGTAATATTTTATAATTCACGGTGACCATCTGTGCAGTCTCAGGTATACAGAGATGATCATAAACTCCAACCTAGAAAACCTTGTCCACCACAGTATACAACAGCAGTAGCTTTTTATTAGAATCATCTGGATTGGCAGTAAACACCAAGGATTTTTTTGGTTAAAAATGATCACGTATGTTTAAAAAGTATTAAATTAAGATCGTTCAGAAAGACTCTCTCTCTAAGATAGAATTATAACAGGGAAGAAATATTGAACAGTGGAGGGGAGGGGAATATGGGGACGGGAGAGGGGAAGCCAATGTTGTCTATGGGGTAGGCCAGAGGATTGGAAAGGTAGGACACTCCAGTTTTATTTCCAGTCTTACACTATCCTTAGCCAGTACAGGAATGTAAATCCTGAAGTTCATGGGAAAAGCAGTTGGTTGTACAGATGTTCCTGGTTGCTCTTTCCCTCCCCTCAAATTCCCTCTTGTCCTAGAAAGCTGCAGGAAATGACATCCAAGCCTCTAACAGCTTCTGTGAGTTTGGGCAAATGACTTCCTCATTATTAAATCTTAGCTTTGTCATTATTGAAATGTGCTGAGGTTTATCTTGAAAAACCCCGGTTGTTATGATTCTGAGATATTTAGAAAAAATAAAAAGGACTATGCAACTAAGGTGCAAATGCCAAAAATTATAAAAACAAAATCTGATTACACCTACAGAGAAACAAACTCCTTCTCACTCCCACACATTTGATTTTAATTAAAAGCACATTTCTGCAGCAGCCAGTCTAAACTGATGCATCTTGCAGCATGCTCCCAGGGTCAATAGATTTGGAATATCTCAGGTTCAGGTAGAAGCTTGTTTCAGACTCGAGGACCCCTCCCAGAAAGAATGCTGAGCAATAGCTGGTAGCCTCTATTTACCCATGGTGCTGTAGAAATTTACTAACAAGACCATAAATAATAGTGTAGAAGTTAACTATAAAGCAGGCTCAGTGCTTTAAGGACAGGCTGATAAGACACAGGCCTAGCCGCCTTGAAGTCTGAAGCAAAGATACAGCTCTCCTCCCTGTTAGTTACCATTTCAAAACAAACTTGTAGCCAAAAACCAGTTTTGAAATAATTAAGAGTTTTCCCACACTTACCTGATATCTTGTTTTCTTTCACAGTGGAAAATTCCCACCTGCGCATGCATCTTGTCTATAAACTATAAATCGCCTCTAACAGTTTTATTCTGGGCCTCTGAGCTTGCTCAGGGTGCCCAGAATGCTGAATAAATTTTGAGACTGACAGCAACTCTGTGTCTTTGGGAACAGCTCCGCAAGGGGTCACGAACTCCTCAACAGTGTCTTGCAAAGGTGTTGTAAGGCCTACATTTATTTATGTATCTAAATCCTTTTGAGAGGTTTGGATGAAAAGCACTATTTAAAATCAGTGAATTGTTAGGCATGTTCAGATTTTCAAGCAGCGTGGAACTGAATATGCCATCTTCCCTGGGGGGTACCACTCAGTCCCCTTTGAGATGTCCACAGCACTCTATATTTTTCAGATTTCTATACACCTCTCCAAAATTGCATATATCATTTGGAAACCTACAGATGCCAGTCAGTCAAAAGTGCTGCTGTTAAGTAAGATGAGGCTCTTTTTCTTAAAAGCTAATATGCTGCCTTAACAGCACTCTCAGCCACAAGAAAACAACTTACTTTTCTTCAGTGGGAAATCCATATAGAAAATATCAAAGCTGGCAAACTTCTCAGATCTTGCTATTTCTTTCAGGACATTGGAAAGTTGTAAAGCTCTCTGAAAAGTCAAGGAAATAAAAAGATTGCTATTGCCACTGATGTCGCTTTGCTTGGGTTCAGCTTTTGTAACTGGAAAGAGAAAAGCCATTTAAAAAAATCTAATATGATTGCTATTTAGTAGACATAATTATCTACAGTATGAAACTGGGCAAAATTTGGGTCATTCTTTATACAGGATATTTGTAATGATACATACAGAAAGCAGTGCAGGGTGGCTGACTTCAGACCATCAAAGTTAACTACCGTTCTGTACTATCTATCACACTTTTAGGATGCTGCCCTGAATATGATGTGGTGTTTACCCAGGGATTACAAAAGGGCCTAATCAGTTATCATCATTTTCAGTTGTTTAGTAAGGTATGGGTTTTATTATTTTTTAAATCAAAGTTCTTTTAGTACTATTTCTCTTTCACTTTCATCATTCAAAATGCCTCATTTTGCAGGCTCCTTTGATGGACAGGAGCCTAGTCATCTTCATTCCTCATACAGTTTGAAATGAGACTTTTTCCAGAGGTAAAGCTCTCTTTTTCTTAAACCTGGTCCATTCTGGTACTGGGCATGCTAGTACTTACATATCCAGTGACAGATTCTCATCTCAACTGTATAAACTCAGAGTAACTCCATTGATGTTAGTGGACTCCAGCTAATTTGTGTGCCCAGTGTGATTTCCACTGGTGATCATGGAGATCAGAATCTCCTTAATACTTAATGTGCACAGTTTAAATGAGAAAATATACAATTATTTTCAGATAAGAGCTTAGAAAGCCGAATAGTTTCTGCAGATACATGAATTGTTCAAGAATTTATATATACAGAAGACTCTTTATTGTATTTTATAAATATATAGATTGAAATCCTGAAAAGACTTATGCATGTGTTTGATAACATGCATTGTAGTGAATGGGACTACTCACAAGACAAGGAGTGAGTAAATCTTTGAAAAATGTGGGGCATTTTTTTTGTCTACTGAATAGAAACATTAACAAAAATACTGTATGCCCCCAGCTGCTATTTTGTACAATATTTGGATGACTTGTTCTATTACGTAGCTTCAGGGGAGAGAAATAAAATATATTTTTATATTTGGAGAAAATGGCTAAAATCATGTGTTGCTCAGATGGTTCATCTACCATGTGTAGAATGACATTTGTAGGGTGGTTTTTAAAACCAGCCTTCACTGGTATTATTTTGTAGTCATACCATTCCATATACCTGAGGCCAAATCCAATTTTTAGGCACATTTTACTTGCGCAATTTGGAACTGACTTAAGAGGAGTTTCTCTGAGCAATGCTAGATCAGTTTTCTAGTAAAAACCAAATTGGGCCCTTATGATGGTACCCTTATAATCTAGTCATCCTTTTTCAGATTTACATGCTTCAGAGAAAACTGCTGAAATCATCTAAAACAATCCCTTTAAAAGGCGATGATGAAAAATAATTTCAAATGCTTCAGACATACCTCTGATGTGAAGTTCCTGAGGGTTTCATTTGAAGACATCCAGCCAATGCAGGGACTGACCTGTGTGATCCAAAAATACCGTTTTAGTGAAAGAAAGGAAGAAGGAAAGAATAAAGGCTATCTGATCAACTGAAAAGGGACAACTTACTCGAAGACAACTTAGGAATGAATAAAGTTGTTTATATGTGACATCTTTATTTAGCTGACCTGAAAAAGACAAAGAGTTTAACTTTGCATGGTTTAAGTCTAACGTTCTTCAAAATTTACTTTCCGGTTACTTTCTATTCCGCCTACCAGATGCCAAAGAAGAATCAGTTAACTATTTCATCCTGTTTGAGCCTCTGAAAAACTGCTAATACAAAAGCTGGGTGAATCTTCCTCCTCCTCCTCCCTGCTTTTTTATGACCTAGTCCTAAGGCTACAGTGACAACATGCTTTAAAAGTAGACACATGAATGGTTTTTCAGGGATTCAAATGGGGTAGAAAACAATCCCATTTAGGCCCCTCCTACACGTTACACATATTATGCAATTAAAGGTCAATTGTGCAATAAATTTAGACCAGGCCTGTGTGAATAGGGAAGTATTTGGATCTTAGGCCGATTCAGAGAACAGCCATTTGATTCATTTGGATTTGAATTTGGCTGATTCAGAGGACAGTGATTCAATCTGGAGATTCGGATCACTGTCCTGAATTGATTCAGCCAAATCAGCTTTGGAAGATTCAGTGCTGATTCAGAGAGATTCAGTGATTCGGATCTGCCAGGGAGAGGCAGGCACAGTTGGGCAGCTGCAGGTTCTCCTGTGGCTCCTCCAGCTGTGCCTGCCTCTCCCTGGGTAAGGGGAGCCACAGGAGAAGCCCCCATGGCTGCCCTGCCCGGCCCCATCCCCTACCCAGGCCCCAGCCTAGTCACAGTGCTTAAAAAAAAAAAAAAAAACCCTGCACTCACTGGCTACAGGAGTGGTGATTGGGGCCTCTGGGTGCTTGTGGCAGAGCCCTCCTGCATGCAGCCTGGGCAGCACTGGGGGGCAGTGGGGATTGCCCCCCACACCTGTCACGCATGTGGCAGCTGCCCCATGGCACAGGTGCAGCGTGAGCTCCACAGGGTGCTGCGCACTGTCTGGGAGCTGGGGCTGAGTGCTGCTGGGCTCTGGCTGATACATGAGGCTGCCTCAGCTCCCAGGCGAATTGAACCAGGAGCTGGGGAATCGAGCCAGGAGCTGGGGGAATGTTGCAAGTCCCTGGGATTCCCCCAGTGTTCCAAGTTCAATTCCCCAGCTCCCCGATCTTTCCCCCAGCTCTTCCTGGGGGCTTCGCCACCCCCAGATGTGGAATGACAGCAGGCTGCTGCTGCCAGCTGGTGATTGCCCTGGTTCTAGGCTATTTCCCCAAAGCAGCAGCAGCCTGCTGAAACTCGCCAGATGCAGGGGCAGTGCACTCTGGGCCTCTGGGGACTCATGAACAGAGAGCAAATTGAACTGGGAGCTCCGGCTGCAGGTAGAGCTGCCCCAGCTCCCAGGGATTGGCACCTTGCTCACACTGGCACCCGCGCCATGGGGCAGCTGCCACACTATGCCAGGTGGGGGAGGCGATCTCCGCAGCCTCCACTGCCCTGCGCTGGGAGCGGGGCTCTGCCATCAGTGCCTCAGAGGCTCCAATCGCAGTCCTGCATCCAGTGAGTGCAGGACTTCTTTTTTTTTAAGTGCTGGGAGGCTGCAGCTGGGCAGGGGATGGGGCCAGGCAGGGCAGCCATGAAGGCTTCTCCCAACTCCTCCTGTGCCTGCTTCTGCCCTGGGTGGGGAGCATGGGGCTTTGCCCTGCTGCCACTTGCCAGCTGGCGTGGGGGGCACGGGATGAGGGCACGGCAGTGCTGGGAGCGGGGGTTATGCCATGCTGCTGCTTGCCCCCTTCTTCCTGGAGCAAATCATGTCTGCATCCTGCTCCCTCCCTGCCCCAGCTGGGCAAGCAGCAGCAGGACAGAGCCCCCACTCCCAGCACTGCCATGCCCCCATCCCACACCCGTCCCCCGACTGCCCCTCCCTGAGTAACGTGCCCCCCACCCCAGCTGGGCAGCTTGTCCCAGCCCCAATCCCTCCCTCTTCCCCATACCCCTCCCCCCCCCCCAACAGACTTACCAGCTGGAAGCAGCTGTCAGCTGCCTGTTTAGTCTATGGCTGAATCTCTGAAATTTTCCAGAAGCTTTTCTGAATTTTCAGATGCTTCAAATCTAATTCAGAGCTTTTACTTGGTCTCCCAATTTGATTTGGATTTGGAGATTCAGTCCCCAAAAATTGGGCCAAATCTCCTCTGAATCGAATCAGCTACCAAAGCTTCTCACAGCCCTACTGGTAATGTACATCAGTACAGTTTAGGATTCATCAGTAGGAAATTAAAAACAAGGCTTCACATTTACCAAGAGGATGGTATCTGTTGTGTAACTGATCCCACAGAAAGCGACCATCTACCAAGCCTGTTAAAATCACATGGCTCCCTTTGGGAAGATGAGAGTCTAGATACTGCAGCATTTCCATGACATTGGAGTGCATTTGCTTTGGTGTTGTCATGTGAGCTACTGTGTCAGGTCTCCTACAAATAAAAAAAAGGGCAGACAGTTTATCCAGTGGCATGCTTATAAAATGAAGGCTGAAAGAGCCCCACGGTTTTAGGTAAGGCTTCTCCATATTATATTAGCTAATTAAAATCAAAAGATAACTATATTGTTTAGTTCTGGTTTGTCATTGTACTCTTAAATCCTCAACAAAATAAAAAGAACAGGTCATAAAAAGTGCATACCTTCCTGCCCTTTTATACACAGAGCTTTCCATATAAAAGGACCTGATTCTGTTCTCACTTACACCATTCTTACTATGAAGCAACTTCCTTGAATTCAATTCAGTTTCTTTTATTAAGACCACAGAGAGGGGAATGTGGGGCAGACTAGATTATCAGAATAGTCTCTTGCATGTGAAAAATCCACAAATTTCTACCAAGGGCACCTGGTATCTTAATCCTGGTAGCTATTTCAAATTCATTAGGAAAAAGTAATCTACCAATTTGGGTTGGAGAACATCAAGAAACAGCACAATGCCCTAGGAAGTGGCATGTGTGATTCAGCTTGGCATTTTCCCCTCTAAATTAAGGCTGTTCAACTGATGACTCTCCAGTCACATGCAGCCCCTAAGGAGTTAACTGCCAGCACCCATTGGTCTCCATCTGCTCCTGCCAGAGTCTCTGGGCTCAGCCTCTCTCTTTCAGCTTCTGCTTCCTGCTCCAGCCCTTGGGGGCAGGCTGGGGTGGGGGGGCGCATAGGGCTAGGGACCTGGGGGGGGACAGACCCGGAAAGGTGGAGCAGGGGTTACCTGCCATGTGATATTGTAAAGGACAGTGGGCCACAGTGTGGTGGTGGAAAGGATGCCTCACTGCATGCGGCCACAGCCACTCAGAAGTTAGACCACCTTGCGCTAAATGACTATGGAACCAGGGTCCAGAAAGTGAAAAGAGGCACACTCCTGCCTTATGATACCTTTTTTCCTCAGATACAAAATTGAGGTCATGTCCGTTTGAGGTCATTGAGGCTAGGGACAGACATCACACATAAACTGGTTTAAGTGATCAGAAACCGGTTTAAACCTGTAACAGAACAGATGTTCAGTGCACATAAACCAGTTCGAAAATGACTGAAACAGGTTTGAGATAAGCCTGGTTGAATGTAGTATCAGACTTAACTGATTTGGCTCAAATTGGTTAATGCAATGTCTGTCCCAGACTCCTTGCTGGTTTAAGATAAACCAGACACTCTATGTGTGTGTGTTTGTGGCACACAGCAAATCAGGGAGGGGACAAACAGCACAGTGGCTAGTAGGGCAGGAAGCAGAAAGCAGAACACCAGATGGGGCAGGGAATACAGAGAAGGAAGTAAAAAGAAGGACAGCATATTGGGTAGGGAGCACAGGGCAGGAAGCCGAAAGCAAAGCAGCAGATTGGGCAGGGGAAATGGATTAGACTGGCACTTGAAGAGGATACAGGGCTGATCTGTGGCATGCCTGGCAAAAAGGTTGCCCGCTGCTGCAATAGATGCATCATGGATAGCTTGTGCTTTCAAGTCTTACATTCCCTTCACTGGTGCCCTCAAGAAAAAAGAAATATTGTTGAGGCATGCTGGTAAATACAGAAAATTAGATGAGGGAGCAGCAGACATTTAACTTTCCACAGTATAATTGCCCAGAAACATCTTGTTAAAATATAGAGGCTGTCAGTGAGACAAAGCAACAAAGACGTAGGTTTCATTGATCAGGAGCTTCAGTCATTAGTAAGAGCAGATTTACCTTTCCCCTATTACATTCAGCAGTAAGCAGCTTAGAAAAAATCCTGATGGCAAAATAAATTTGAATAAAAAAAAGAAGCTACCTAAGAAACATCATTGTGGTTTTAATGTTATTTTCTTATACCAAAAACTGGCACATGTACACAGAGCTGTTCCCCTCACATACCTACTCCCCTGACTTATTTTCTATTGGCTCTAGGCATAGCTGGTCAATTTTAACATGGCTCCATGGAGCAAATCCAGCTTTCTTCTTTAAGGCTGAGGTCCCTCAGGGTGTGGAACTGGTTTTGTGTTGGTGCACAAAAAAGGGGACTGAATGCCAGAATGCAATTAATACTACATCTCCTGCATAGTGTAGGGTCTAGCTCCATGAATATCCCTGCATTCAGGGGGAGGTACAACATAGGGGGGAGATAGGGGCAGATACAACATAGGGCAGAAGCCTCCTACAGAGACACTTAAGTGTTATCATTCTACATCTCCCTTTCTCTCCTTCCCCTGATTTACTGCTCCCTGGGGCTGAAAGGGGGGCCCATCAGGTGGCCCCAAAGCTCCCTTCTTTGAAATCCATCCGTCTTGCTCCAGGAACCCATGTGACTACTTTGGCTGGATGCTGGGAAGTAGATATGTAACATTGCAAACCCACTTATTAGAGTGAAAAACAAAGTATTGTGGTTACAATGCAGCTTTCAAAAAATCTCTCAGAAATAGAGCTCAGGGAACTGTGATTAAAATTGAGAATGCGTCCATGTGTGAATGTCATGATATGGAACAAACAAAATCTTATTGAATGAAAAGCAGCTATGAGATAACACCAAATGGACTACACCCTGGGGAAAACCAGCTTGGGTTTTTTACTTCTGCTTTGAATTTGGAGTTAAACCTAAAACCAAATCATGCAAGCCTAACACTATTGCTTTCTGTAAGTGCTGGAAGAATGCTGTAAAACCATTCCCAAGAATATTCACTCCCATTTTAAAACTCATTCTCAGCTGTGCATGTGACCTTTGTGAATTTGCCTTCTACAGAGGTCTATGCAATCAACTGCTGCAGAAACTGACTTTTAGGTCCTGTACATAAGAGTCCACAGAAAACAGATGTGAGGCTTGTACATGGAAGCATTCACATCAGAAATGCTCAAGTCAGGGAGAAAAAGCAACCTCTTGAGACTCTAAAGTAATGTTCAGACATTCAGTTTCTTTTGGGAGAGTCACTGCTCTCCCAGAAGGAACTACATATGTCCAGAATTTTTTCTTCCAGAGCAAAAATGGGCTGCTCTAGGAGAAAAATAATCTGGGAACAACCAGGAGAGCTTTTGGGAGAATGAATGTCTGTACACATTCTCTTCTGACAGAAGCCACAGCACAGTCCTCCAGCATCCCAGAGTGCTTTGTTTCTGCCCCCTGTCTCTCCCCTGGGAGATAATGTCTTGTTCACTGGATTGTGCTAGTCCAGCTGAGTAGGGAAAAGATCACAACATGGCCCCTTCACAATCTCACACTGTCTCTCTGCAAGGAGACATAGGCAGCCTGAGTATAGGCAGCCCTGAGCAAATAAGGGCTGCCCTGTGTACTGCTGCCATCTGTCTCCAAGGGAACCTACAGAGCATGCCGAGATGTGTATGCAGGGGCCCCCTGACTGCACAGCATTAGCAGGGCAGGCTCTCTACTGTTGAGGCTCAGCATTCAAATATCTGTTCAGGTGTCTCTAAGTAAGTTTTTCTGTCAGGTAATTTGAACATGTGCATGCAGCCTTGTTATACTTATCACTACTATACAACTCAGCCTGCATATCAAATATTCATAATTAAGACAAAGTATTAGAAATAAGCTAGATTCTTGGCTGGCATAAGCGGCTATAGATTAATTGAAATCAAAGGAATTATGTAAATTTCTACTAATTGAGCATTTGCCCTATTTGCTAACAAACAAAGAAGTCCTAACCTATTTTCAAATAATGAATGAATTTGCACCACCTGCAGATCTAATTTACATCTCATATTGCTATATCTATTGTCACCATTCTACTCTACCCTTTTGTTCTTATGGACTTGTAGGTAAGTCGCAGGAGTGGGAGTCAGAGGGCCAGGATTCCATCCAAACTTTTCCCTTTGGACAATCACTTGATCTCTGTACCTTAATTCCTTCATTTATAAAGAAAGGACAACAACGCTTACCCACTTCCCAGGGGTAGTACAATGCTCAGCTTAATTACTACTTGTAATGGACAATGAGCTTCTTGGAAGGCAAGTGCATTTATTTTATAGCAGAATAGTGTAGAAGCGTAAGCTTTGAAAAGGCTCTATTTTTGTCCTGAGGTATTAGAAATGTTTATTTTCCAGGGCAAATCAGTCTTATATGAGAGAACTGTAATCTTCAAAAAGGATTTAGACTCCACTGTGGTGTATTTTGCATACAAATGAATGATTGGACCAGATTCCATGGTCAGCAATTTAACTTTGTGTTAATATATGCTTTTGAAGCATTTGAATGTTCAGTTAGTTGGAAATAAAAAAACCCAACAACATTAAGATTGAGGCTTGAACTTCTTAATGCAATGGCATTAATGAGCCTTAGTCCACCTCACTTATCCTACATGTAGGGTGTGTCTACATAAGATGGCAAATGCACAGCAGACTAATTCTACTGCACATTAGTGCATCATGGCAAAAGTCATGCTACTGTGCTAATGTGTAGTATAATTAGTCTACTGTGCATTAGCATCACTAAAAAGGTGTGTGCTCATGCTACTGTGCAGTAGCTCCAGTTATCATGCATTGAATTAGTACCTGTTATTACAGGTACTAAACTTAATGAGCAATAACTATGGTGCACTAATGCATGTGTAGATGTACCCATATTATAGCACTTACAGTTCAAAGCCTTTTCTCTGATCTAAGACCTCTGCAACTCTAATCATGACAGGGTGAGATGAAGATAAAGTGACATTCAGAACTGCCAGCTGTCCAGTCTTTGTCCATTTAAGTCAGGCATCTTTTTGTAATTTCTTTTCCAAACAAACAAAAATGATCCTGTCAAACTTTCCATTTCAATCCTTGCTGCTTTTATGTCTGACAGCTCTAATGTCCAATGAACTATCATATCATCAACCTATAGCACAAGGGTGGGCAAAATATGGCCCACGGGTCAGATCTGGCTCACCAGGCACTTTCACCTGGCCCACAACACCCCTTAATGAATTCTGCTCCACCCAGCCCTTCTGCCCATGAGGGTGGGAGTAAGGTACCTACACCCCCCCCCAACATATCCTATTATGCCTTGGTCCTACCCTCGTAAGCTGAAGGGCCCAGCCCCGCTAGCATAGGCAGGGTTGCTACTTCAGGCTTCCCCAATGCCCAGTTTCCTCTGGGCAGCAGGTAGGGAAGGTGGGGGACAGGGGTAGGGCTGCAGCTGGGTGGGAGCACAGGGTGTGGGGCTGGCTGCAGCACAGAACCTGCACCCGGGGGGTGGCAGCAGCATGGAGCTTGGGTGGGCAGGATATGGGTGTGAGAGGCGAGGGATATGGAAACCCCTCCCACACGGTCCACAGAACTGGCAGGCAGCAGGGGAAGCAGCAACGGGGTGGGGGGGAGACGGTCTCTGCTCAGCACTGGTGCCTGACTCCTGGCTCTAGCCAGTGCTGTGAGGAGTGCAGCCCCTGCCGGGCCATTTGATTCCCTGTCATTCCCTGTACTTGCAGGGCACAAGAGGGAAGCCCCAGGCACTGAAGTGGGCTGGGGCGGGGTAACCAGCTCCTGTGCCCCACAAGTGCAGGGCATGTGGGGGAAACAAATGGCCCAGTGGGGGCTGTGCTCCTCTCTGCAATATGCAGCACTGGCCAGAGCCAGACTCCAGTGTCTGCTGCTGCACCATGGGAGGAGTGTGGAGAGGGTCCCCACACCCCTCCCACCCCACAAACCACACACACACACACACACACACACACACAGACACCACCCCACAGTGTTGCCTGCCTTGACTGGAGGAGAGGACAGTGTTCCAGAGCCACACACTCACAAATACCACACAAGCTCCCAACATACCCTATGCCCTCCACACACAGCCACACCCCCTCACAGACTCCCTCCACACCCTCCCATATTCCACAACACCCCCATACAAATCCCACACCCCACCATAAACACCCTCACCCCCACCATACATTCCCCACACCCCTCCTACCATACACACACACACCCAACCACCCCCCCACAATATAACAGACTAAGAATTTATTTTTGAGTTATTATACAATCACCTCTATATACACTACACTAACACAAATCACGACAAAAATATTTTTTGTAATAAAATTAAAATATGCTATAGTAAGTGTTTGACTTTTAGCGAATGATTTGTTTTTTTCAGGTTCTAAGATGGCAACTCCCCCTTCCCAAAAGGAGTATTTCCGGGCGAGAAGGGGAAGGACTTCTGGTGGCAAAGGTCAGGGGTTAGGGGTGGGACTTGTGGTCCCAAAATGGCAGCCAGAGGGCAGGGCACATGTCAAGGGGCAGAGCTACTTATGTATTTCTCGACAGCTCACCAAACCTCCGCCCGAAGTAATTGCTTGCCTCAGCTATAGCAGGACAGTCTCCAGACATACCATATTTTCTTGTACACAACACATACCTTTTCCCTAAAAATCAGCTGCTGGAAATTAGAGTGTACATTAATATCATGGAAATATGGTAATAGCAATTTCTGCCTCCAGCCTCTCCCAGGGGAAATTGAAAGTAAAATTGCACCTGCTGCATGTGTGATCCTCTAGCTGCTGGTTATAGATACATTCTCTCCTCCCTGCCCTTTCCTGCCCCTTTCCCTCTTGCCTGCCCCCCCCCCAGGCTCTCAAGTAAAAACATCTTTTTTTCTTTATTCTGCCTTTCAAAAACAAGGTGCATATGTAATTTGAGGCATGTTGTCTGAGAGAAAATAGGGTAGTTCTCTTCAACTGCTCCATATCATGTCAGTTCACAACACTGAGATGCTTAAAAACTGATTTTTGCCACAGTGCACTGTGTCAATTCATGTTATATGCACATTAATGCATGAATGTTTGAAAACATGCTACATTGTGTCACTCTAATCATGGGAGCATTTTCAAAATTTCAGTGATATAAATGCACTACAAATTACAACTTAGAGCCATAGGATGGCCCTTCCCCCTACACACGGTTTTTTGTTTTTAATTAATATCCTAAATCCCAGCACAGGAATGCTCAGCAACATAACCCAGTTTGAGAGCTGGGGACAGGATACAATACAGCTAATCATGGCAGCCTTACAGTAATGGAATTCTTAACTATTCCCATCATCTCTCTCAGCTGTCCCTCATTTTAGACTGTAGATGACTTTGATTCCACACCAATTTGCTACTGTTTCAGCTCCAATTTTTGTAACATTTTTATATCACCAACACTTAAGAGGGTCCATAGAAATGGTTTATTAAATAAAACAGAATAAATGCATTTAATCATTCTAGAGAATTTTAAGCTGCTTGTACTAATTACTTTCTCATCTTTTTCATGTTGGGTCTTTGTCCTACATTTGGGCCTCAGTGGGCTGAGAGATACAGTTGCCATCTGTCTTCATTTTTCTAACCCCCTTGATTGGACTGTATGAAGTGGGTACTGAGGAAAGTACAGCATACTGTGCCAATTTCATTAAGTTTCTCTTCTGCAAGTGCCTATATTACTCACTGGCTAGCTCTTCACATTGGATAAAATATTGGCATTTTAATAGTGCTTTGGCTAAGAATTGTTCCTGCAGTGTATGCAAGAGCATTTATCTCTTTCAAAGACAGAATTTAGGATTATGCTGTAAGGGCCTTATTACTGCAATTTAAAATCGCTTTTAAAGTCATTTTTATTTGTCTGGCCCCTTGCTTGAAGTCATTCTCTGTAGATGGTCTGCATTCAGGAGAACCTCTGTAGATACTTCAAAGTTACTGCTACTGTATATAACGATATCCCCTTGAAAAAAATCCATGGTTTATTTCCTGCTCAGTATATCTATGGAAGTTTTGCATTTCTACAAAAGGCAGCAGTGTCTTCCCTTTTTGGAGCTGAAAGAGTGCTTATATTTGTGTAAAGGTGTACTTTTACCACCAAAACATGTGCAGGATCAAACAGACAGCATTGCAAATTTGAACAGTGTCACTGTAATGTGGGATAACATTTTGGATAGATATGAATAATAAATAGCATTTGGAAATATCCATACAAATGGAGGCCAAAAATAGCTTAAATTGAGGGACTTTAAAAAATAGTGTAAGAGAGAAGAAAGCAGGGATGATTTGAATTAGAGAGAAATGCTATAGAATTAAAAATAAACCAGAGATGTGGCAATGACCAAGGGTTGGATTTCAGCAGTGATGGTACAGCATCTACATAAAAAATATATACACAACAGAAGCTTGGAATAGATACTTAAACTGTCACGTAAATCGCTCCAGAGGCTTTTGCAACAGGAGCCATAGATAAGGCCTGGCTTCTGGGATGGGATTTCTGAGTTAGCCTCTGCATATTGTTGCCACACATATCTTGCCCCACAATGGTCCCAGTTGACAATTATGGAAGCAGATGGTGTGGGTATGAAGAAGAGCTGAAATGCATTTACACGGTGGAGCTTTTATTCCAATCAGACTCTGGGCACAGTTTACTGCTGGTTTTGAGAATATATGCATGCCCTTTTGATATTGTAGGGGTATTACAGGGGAACATTTAACACAGTTCCAGATGAGGGCACAAACCAAGTGAAAACTCAATGGAAGAATAGTAAAATAAAGGAAATGAAGCTACTGTAAAAGAAGATTAAAATGAAGCAGCTCACTGAAGTAATTTCAAGTTAGAGGCAGAAAATAAAATTGTTAGTACAGTGATTTTAACTAGGGTGCCATGACACCCTGGGGTGCCTTTGAAATGTGCTGCAGTGTCCCAAGTAATACTAGCACTGTTAGGTGTGGAAACACCTTCATGTGATTCACAAGATAAACCCAAAGATTTCAAATAGGAATCCGTAGTGTTAAAACCATTCTGACCTGTCGCAGTCTTTCTTAGTTCTCTGCAATAGAAAAATTGTTCTGATATTTTTCTGTAGTCAAAAAATGAGTGAAAACGAAGAGCTCACTTTTCCAAGGACTGCCTTGAGTCTAAAAATGTTGAGAACCACTGCATTAGTAGAATGAGGGAGATATACAGACTCTCTTCTGTTGCTATAGCTAAGCAAAATGATACATTTAGAGTAAAATGCTGGAATGAATACCACTGGGTGCATCTACATGTGCATATTTACTGTGCAGTAACCAAAATTACTGCACAGTATGAGTGTGGATCTACATATGCACACCTGTACTGTGCAGTAAAGATGGCGACTTGCAGCCAATTAGTTACTGTGCAGTAACATATATCTGGATGCCTTACTACACAGTAACTGTGTGTGTAGATTGACTTGGGCCTAAATTTAATCCCAAGCCAGTCCACACATGAAATTAAAGTGCTTTAACACCTGCATGTGTAGGTGCTGGGCTATTCCTGCTTAGTGCACAGTAACTTTAAGCCAGCGTAAATGTATGAGTAGACATGCCCACTGTGAATGTTCCCTAATAGTCACCAGGGGTCTGTGTTTATGAAGCTGTTTCCAGGATTCCCTGTCATACTCATAGGATGAATGAGACCAAAGTGAATGAATGAACAATACCTCTCTACAGTGCTCAGAAACAGGGAAGGCTCAAAAGCAAAAGGCTAATTTGTCCTTGTAGGTGTCTTATCATCCTCTTGAATTGCTCCCTTAGCCTAAGCAGGAAAGCACATTGATACTTTGGCAGTACGGGTGATTAGTGTCAAGGTAGAAGGTCCTCTAATAATAGAAGAGGGGAGCAAAGCTAGCTCTGGATGCAAAGCTATTGCAAGATCACTTGTTACCAAGAAGTCAGAGATTACTTTAGCCCCAGTAACTATGAAAGTACTATGTTTTAGCAGAGAAAGCAACAAAGCCAAATGTAGCGAGGAGAAAGAATAAAATAACAACATGGAAAGGCTTGACTTATAAGATGACTGTTAAAAAAGACATATAATATAAACATTAGTTTGGTTTGCTGAACCTTACCCATTGCAGACATCATTCCCAATTGCATAATAGATAACTATGGCTGGATTGTCCAAGACATGATCTCTAGCCAAGCTGAAAATATAAAAAAATAGATAAACAAATAGATAAATAGCAAGATTAATGGTAAAAGACATTCTCAATTTGAATTACACAATGTGTCTGTGACAGAACTTTTTGAAGTATTTATTTTACACTTAAGCTGTTCTTGAATGGTTATAAATCTGGTTTTGCTATACTCTTATAATTTGGTAACGTTTTCAGATATTTTCAAAATTGTTTTTCCCTCTGCAGATTTGGCTCACCGTTCTTTTACCAGCTGGTGTTCCACCTCCTTTTCACTAAGTCCGAAATATTTTAATCAGCAATTTAAATTAGGGATGAGAGGTCATGTTGGGCTGATTAGAGGTGATGTTGGACTAAAGATTGCTCATATAAAGTTTTGGGTTTAAGGTCAAATTAGGATATGGTTTTGAGTTAGATGCTGTTGAAGTCTTAAGAGCTAAACTACCAAGATTATCACTCAGAGTAGAGGAAATTTCAAACAACTTTTCAAACTTTTAAATATCATAGGAATTTAAACCACACCCTTTCTTGCTTTAGGTCTGGCCTGCAACCCAAAACCCAGAATAGTAAACTCAAACAGACATTTGTGTTAGAACCTTATTCTCCACTCCCACACTGAGAGTTTAAATTTCAATGACTTTTCTGGGACCAGTTCAGAGAAAGAGAGAGAATAATAGAAAAAACAAACTAACAACATCCACCACCACCCAACATTTTTCATTGGTAAATCAAATCTGAAGAGACCAAGGAACAATAACTTTTACATTTTATGCACTGACATTTTTCATGAATATGCCATAGTTTTAGAAAAGTAGGTAAAAAATAGAGCTGGTCAGATTTTGGTCAGTATTTTTCAATGAAAAATGCTATTTTCATCCAAACTGTTTTGAAGTTTTTTGGGAAATAAGTGTTAATTTCAATAAAAATGTAAACAGAAAATATTTTAAAGGAAAAAAGTTTTAAGACATATTTTATTTAAAAATTTTCAGGGTTTCAGTTTGGAATTTGAAATTTGTTTTGAGTATTAATTTCTTACACTGATTTCCTTATTTTATATTGTTTCTTAATAACTGGGTGCATGTACATTAGACATTTACTGCAGAGTAGACTAATTAGCTCCAGAGTAAACATCTTGCGTCTACATGTGCAAGGCTATTAAACTGGAGTAAACTAATGAACTCTGCAACAGGATAGTACTTGTAAAGAGGAGTAGTATCCTGCTGTGGAGTTTTTTTTTACTCCACTACAGTGCACGTGTAGATGTTTGCATGGCTGCCTGGGGCATGAGGATGTTTCAGTGCAGGGGGCTGCCTGCCAGCTAGGCCCACACTGGAGCATCCTCATGCCCCAACCAGCCCCTTCACAGCACATTGAGATGGTCAGGAGCATCCCCAGGATAGCAGGCTGACCCCCAGTGCCCCCTGCCAGCCAGGGCTGCTCCATCCCAGCTCAACGTGCTATGGTCCTGGGCTCAAGTTCAAATGGCATTACACTAATTGTACATGTAGATGCACCCACCCAGTAGTATTAATGCATAATATGCTATAGTATGGCACTTTGAAACTTATTTTAAATTTCATGTTAATTGTTAAAATCACTTAATAGCCAGGTTTTTTTTAAAGGAGACACTGTTCTAGAAAAACTAGATAAGATTTTTTAGTCAACACTAAGCCCTTAATTACTTTTAAAAATAAAATAATATTCAAGTAATGGAATATCTTGACTAGTATAGAATGAGATGAATCAGTAATATGAACTACTGATATATCATGAAAAATGTAAAAATAATAACAAATAAAAACTTATAACTTTCTAAATGAAATTTTGAAATTCAAAAAAGGGAACTTTCTGAAATTTTTTTTTTCAGAATTCTCATTGTGTGGGAAACTGATATGATTTGATTTTGTCCTTAACCAGAATGGACACAGATTTTGAAATGTTAAATCTTCCCAAGAAATAGGAAAGTCCACCTTTTTACCAGCTCTAGTCAAAGTCCCTTGTGCTGTTTTCCTTTGATTTATCAGTATATGGTTTGGGTCTTTGCTCATAAAGACCCTGGTTCTCTTCTTATGCGCTATGGTGATAACGAGCAGGTAGAATGCTCTTGCTGATGTTCCCCACCCTTGAAGGTGGGAAGGGCTACGAGCAAGGTGTACTTGATTAAGATCTTGAGGTCCAAAATAGTTTTTCCTTATTGACTGAATAGATTTTAAGTATACTCAGCTTCAAGGTACAGTGTAACATATATCTATTTACTAAAATTTAGATTAGTGTAGACCCTATGTAGCTGCACAAATGCAGGGAACAAGATGGGCAGTACTTGTTCCCTAGCTGTCTTCTAGTACAGGGGCCAACTGCATGCAGCCAGGAATAGCAACTGCTTTGTGGTAATGCTACTTTCTTCCTGAAAAGGGATGGTGGTGGTTGCTACTAATGAAAAGGCAAACAATTGGGTGGTGGAGATTGAAAGCATAATTACAAGCAGACACAGCTCAGAAGAACTGCAGAGATCTTCCACAGCACGAAAGAAATGGAGTAGAAGTCACTGACAGACATGCAGCTTCAGCTAATGAATGTCCCTCTGGCTCACAAGACAGAACTCTTTGGGAGCATCTACACAAGACCGGTTAATGTGTATTAGCTTAATTTAATATGCATTATGGGTGCACATCTACATGCATGTGCCCTTAATGCGCGTTAAAAATGACGAAGTTAGGTTAATCACACCTAAATTTGATACTTGCAAATGCAGGTATCAAATTTAGGGATGATTAGTTAAAGTGCATTAATGCACAAGTAGACATGACCCATCACTAACTTTAGCCACTAGGGGTACATGGCAGGGCTGCAAGGACCTGGTACTAACTTTAGTGCTAAGTCCCTGCATGTGTAGACTCCTGCCAAAAATTCCTTAACATGCATCAGCTTAATCCACATTAAATTTAGTCATGCTTAAATGCACGTGTAGATGCGCCCTTTGTGTCCTTAGCAACTCAACTTAGCCCTTGCATCCAGCCAAAATTTAGAAATCACATTCACAAAATAAGTTTCTAGTAAGATAAAGGGCCTGATCAATAGCTTGTTTACATTGGTAGAGATTGAGAGTAAGTCCACTGAAGTCAATGTAGATCAGTTTACATCAGAGTAAATCTGATGGAAATACCTATTCAAAGTTCTTTTGTATTTAGTGGAAAGACATCAACTGCTGTGTTCTTTGTTCTAGGCCCTAAGTATGAGACTAATCAAATAAAAATTGATTATTTAATGTTCATGAAGCTTGCAATTCTTCAAATACGATGTGTCAGTGCATTTTAAGTCATTTAGCACTGTCAGCTGGCATATTCATTACAGTGTTTTGCTTTGTTTTTAGAATGTAAAATTCAGACTAATTACTGTACCTGCATCCATTGTTCCATTCATGAAATGCTTACCTTTTCATTAAGTCCAGGAGATTTTGGGAAGAACCACCTACGTGATAAAACATAGTGGGGGTAAGAGAAATAGTCCAAGATGACTGAAACAACAGAAAATCAAATTAATTTTAGACATCTAATACTATGTGCTCAGTCTCCATGACCTTTCTTTTGGATTATAGCTTTTAAAAGGGAATAAAATTGCAAAGCAAAATATACCCTTCGATATTCATATTTTAGCTGTTTTTATACATTATCTTAATTTTTATTGTAAACTGATCTGAGCACTCTCTGGTGAAGATGACATATCTATCGAATAAATAAATAACTAGATCTGCTTTCTTCTTCCCTGCACAAAGAAGCTCCAGGAACTTCTGTAGATCAAACCATTTCTGAACTTTGGGTCCTTTGGATCTGGATTTTAATTCAGAGTTGGCAGCTTATGGGTTTGGGACATCAACTAACCAATCCTATTTGTCTAAGTTTAATCTACTTTTAACTTCCATGATAAACAGAAAAGTGACTCACTTTCACTATTAATGAGAATTAATGGCTCACAGCTATGCAATGTTACGAGTGACAAACATGAAAAATGGAACTATGCCAACAGTACCTTTCATGATATATGGGGTAACTATGTATATCAATGACATTTCACCTAAATTGTTTGGTGTATACTTTCTTCCACCAGTATGAACAAAGAAAGCCAGAGCAAAACTCCCGTGGTTATTTATAATGAGGACCTCATGCAGGCCCTGAAATAGGAAAGTATTGAGGGAAGTATTTAAGCACATTCAAAACTGCAAGCAAGGACTTAAAAGCTACACGTTTAACTACTTCCCTAAATCAGTGTCTGAACAGTTCCATCATTCCACATTGCAATTTCTGTCACTCTGTGTACTACAATAGGCATTGCAAGTAGTGGCAGCAAAATGGTAGCTGAATGGAATATTTTTGTTCAAAATAAGGCTACCTTGGAGGCGGAGAACAATAAAGGCAGGAAATCTGATGACTGCAAAATCTCTTTAATGTAATGTATAAAAGCCCTTCAGAGGCTTGCTTTCATTTGTATTTTCTTCTGTTCTCTCCCTTTGCCTGTTTTCCCTCCCTCTTGCGGTGCTATTCTCCAACCCTCATCCCATTCTTTATTTTCTTTTTTTCTTGCCATGTGTTGCCCCTCTATCTTCTTAATAAGTCAAACTGTTCTGTGACTTGAATGGAATAGTCATGGATGAAGCTTTATTGAAAGTGTGTATTGGACTAGGTGAGTGAAAGATCTATGAACAAAAATAGAAACAGTACCACTTCGCATTTTAAAAATTGCTCCTTTGTTATTACTACTCATGGCTATCACGTTGCAACTACAGAAGGCGGTCCTTTGTGTATCAAGTAAACTGAACCTAGAGACTGAAAGGAAGTTTGACTCTTTCCTATATGTCTGTAGGATTCCATAGAATTGCTAGAGCTCCACTCCTCCAGTAAGATGTGGGGTGAAACCCTAGCTGCATTTCCTTCTGTTTTACATCCCCTTGTTCCATTTAAAACACAAAAGAGTCTAGATCATGATATCCACCTTGCCACTGTGTTTTTGAGTCTTTCTGAGGCCAGCAGTTCAAAATGCCAATCACACACTTTTGATTGCATTAATAAACAGAGAACAAATATTACAGGCATATTTATAAACAGATGATAAATGAGTAACAAAAGCTATATTACATCCATGAGTTTAGGTGGTTAGAAGCACATCAATAGAAAGCATTACATATGATTATATATTCTCAGCTGCCATCTGGTGCTTTAACATTCAGTGGGACAGAGGTCAAGGTAACAAGCCTAGTATGTCTGCTTTTCTGGTCAAAGATAAAAAAATCCCCTAAACAGGGTTAGGGGAAAGCAAAAAACCCCCCCTCAAAAATCCCACCAGAGAATTATGAAGAAATGGATGATAACTTGTTGCTTGCAAAATACAGACATTATGTATGTAACAGAATGCTGGATGGGAGTGGTGACTGTATGAATATGGCAGTAAAGATCTGAATATAGATGTCATTTATTAGCTTGAAATTTTAAGGGAATTTATTTTCACTGTGTTCACATTTCTCTCATATTCATTTTTTTCTTGTAAATAATTTTATGGGCATAAATGTTCTACCTAAACAGCAAATTTTAAATAATACTGCAGAAAAGCAAATATCTAATTCGTAATTGTGAGTATTCATGCTAGAAAGCTCATTCTAGGAGCTGCACTCATCCCATCAGGAAACAAAAACATTATATATAACCCAGAGGCCCATTTTAAAAAGCTTAAATGTTAAGACATCAAATATTTAATAAGCACAATTCACTGCTTGTGAATAGGCAACAATTCAAGAATTATTTGTAGAAATTACTCAGCAAATATTTTTGTAGACCAAATAAACTAGAATTGTAAACTGTTTACAGATTATATGCAAACAGAAAAAAGAGACACTAACAGAGAAAATGATTTGTCATGAATTATTAACTTATCTCATATATTAAACATCTTATAAAGCCACTGGTGAGCTATATAGACCATTTCCAACAAACCCCAATTAATCCTTTATTCTACAGTATCTGTGTGTGCCATATACAACATAGATAAACTATGTTAGGGATGATTTAGTGAATGTTTATCATTTTTAGTTATAATTTGTGTCTTTCTATTTGTAAAACCTTACTACCATATCTTTTTGTACACAACACACACCCTTCCCTCAAAATCTAGCCTCACATGGGGAGGGGGCCGCAGGAAGATGAGGAGACACCACCCAAGCAAGACAGGTGACAAATGCAAGGAGTGCCCAGGTAAGAAACGGGGGTCCAGACAGTCTCCGAAATTGGGGGGGGGAGGGTGGCACACGCAGCTATGCAAGGCCTTAAATGCCTATATACCAATGCTTGTAGTATGGGGAACAAACAGGAGGAACTCACCCTCAGAATAGCCAGTTCAGACATAATAGGGCTTACAGAAATGTGGTGGGATTCATCCTACGACTGGGCAGTTAGCATTAGGGGCTATAGGCTTTACAGGCAGGATAGAGAAGGAAGGAATGGTGGGGGTGTGGTGCTCTATGTCAAGGAGCAATACACATCCTCTGCCAGCAGAATGGGGTCAGAAGAAGGGCAAGCTGCAGTGCTCTGGGTCAAGATACAAGGGGGCCATGGGGAGAGGGATTTAACAGTGGGGGTCTACTACAGACCCTCCAACCAAGGGATGGAGCTGGCCAGCTTGCAGAGGCACTTAAGGCAAGGGATGTAGTTGTCATGGGTGATTTAAATTACCCGGACTTCTGCTGGGAGGAACAGCCAGCCAGGTTGGACCATTCCAGGAGGTTCCTGGCTGAGATACAGGACCTCCACTTAATTCAGGAGGTGCACAGTCCCACCAGAGGAAATGTCCCATTGGAACTGGTCCCGGCCACAGGTGATGACCTGGTAAGGGGCCTCCAGGTTCTTGACCACCTGGGTGATAGCGATCATCACTTGCTGGCATTCACCATCCAGCACAGGGTGTCAAGGGCCTGCAGCAAGGCGGTAGCCCTAGACTTCAAGAGGGCCAACTTCAATGAGTTGAGATTAGTGGGAGAGGTGCTGGGGTTCTTGAGGGGAGGGGAACTCAGTGCCCAAGATGAGTGGTTGTTGCTTAAGGAGACGATACTCAGGGCCCAAGAGGTGACCATCCCAACAAGAAGCAAGGGGGGCAAGAATGCCCAAAAGCTCTCCTGGCTCCCCAAGGGCATCCGGGAATGCCTGATTGACAAAAAGGGGGCATACACCCAGTGGAAGGGGGGGTGCTATCTCCAAAGAAGAGTATACCTCCTCTGCTTGGGCTTGTAGGGGGGCTGTCAGGAAAGCTAAGGTGGACATAAGTTAGGACTAGCATCCAAGATCAAAGATAATAAAAAGTCCTTTTTCAAATATATAGGGAGGATGAAGGCGGCACCAGGAAATGTGGGGCCCCTACAAGATACACTGGGCAATCTGGTGGTTGCGCCAGAGGAGAAAGCAGACCTCTTTAACCAATTCTTCACCTCTGTTTTCCTGGGCAGGGACCGGGACTTCCCCACCGTGATACAAGACGGACTCAAGGGGAGCGCTTCTAGACCTTAGGTTGGGGAGGACCAGGTTACAGAGCTTCTGGAGGGGCTGGACGTGTTCAAATCAGCGGGTCCAGATGTTCTCCACCCCAGCATGTTGAGGGAGCTAACAGGGGTTATTGCAGGGCCTTTGGCATGGCTTTATAAACGCTCGTGGTGCTCGGGCCAGGTGCCAGATGATTGGAAGATAGCCAAGATGGTCCCCATCTTTAAAAAAGGGAGATGGGAGGACCCGGGCAACTATAGGCCCGTCAGCCTTACCTCAATCCTAGGGAAACTCTTTGAGAAGATCATCAAGGAGCACATCTGTGCTGGGCTGACTTCAGGGATGATGCTGAAGGGCAACCAGCACAGTTTTATTAGGGGCAGGTCATGTCAGACCAACCTGACTGCCTTTTATGATCAGGTCACAAAAGCATTGGATGCAGCTGTTGCCGTGGACGTAGTCTTTCTGGACTTCAGCAAGGCCTTTGACACCGTCTCCCACCTCATCCTCATTAAAAAATTGGGCGACTGTGGCATTGATGCCTACACAGTCAGATAGATTGCAGATTGGCTGAAGGGTTGTACTCAGAGGGTGGTGGTGGATGGGTCATATTCGACCTGGGAGGAAGTAGGCAGCGGAGCCCCCCAGGGCTCGGTCCTTGGGCCCACGCTGTTCAATTTCTTTATCAGAGATTTGGACGACGGGGTGAAAAGTAACCTGTTTAAATTTGCTGATGATACCAAAATTGGGGTGAGGTGAGCACGCTAGTAGGGAGGGAAAGACTGCAGCAAGACTTGGATAGGTTACAGGGGTGGGCTAGTAAAAACAGGATGCGCTTCAATACTGACAAGTACAGGGTGCTGCACTTGGGCAGTAGTAACCAGCAGCACACTTATAAGATGGGAAATGCCCTTCTTGAGTGCACGGAAGCAGAAAGGGATCTTGGAGTCATTATTGACTCCAAGATGAACATGGGCCGACAATGCGAGGTCACGGTTGGCAGGGCTAACCGGACCTTGTTGTGCATTCACAGGTGCATTTCAAGTAGGGCCAAGGAGGTGATCCTCCCCCTCTATGCGACACTGGTCAGGCCGCAGCTGGAGTACTGTCTCCAGTTCTGTGCACCCCACTTCAGGAGGGATGTGGACAACATTGAGAGGGTCCGGAGGAGGGCCACCCGCATGATCTGGGGACAACAGGGCAGATCCTACAATGAGAGACTGCAGGGCCTGAAACTGTTCAGCCTTCACAAGAGAAGGCTGAGGGGGGACCTGGTGACCATCTAGAAACTCATTGGGGGGGGACCAGAAGGGTTTGGGAGAGTCCTTGTTTCCCCTAGCACAACCTGGCATAACAAGGAATAACGGCCATAAGTTGTTGGAGTGTAGGTTTAGATTAGACATCTGTAACAACTACATCACAGTCAGGGTGGCTAGGATCTGGAACCAACTTCCAAGGGAAGTGGTGCTGGCTCCTACCCTGGAGGTCTTTAAGAAGAGGCTTGATGCCTACCTGGCTGGAGTCATTTGAGCCCAGTTTTTCTCCTGCCTAGGCAGGGGGTTGGACTTGAAGATCTACAAGGTCCCTTCTGTCCCTACTTCTATGATTCTGTGAAATCAGCCCTGCAACATTGGGGTGTGTGTAGTAAGCTGGGAAACTGATTTTCTACCTGGGGTTGGAAGGACCTTGGTTCAGGCAGCTGAGGGAGAAAATTGACTTAATGATTCATGGCCAATTGACTTCATGGTTGTGAAATTGGGCAATTCTGCAAAATCTGCAGGAAAAAAACAACTGACTGAAAATAAAATGCTGGCTCCCCAGATGGAGCCAGCAGTCCTCATGGCACTGTAACCCGGCTGAGCAGCCTGCCAGGAAGCAAGGGGAGGGGTGGGGACAAGAAGGGGAGCCCAAGATGGCTACTACCCCTGCCCCTTGCCACTCATTGGCTGAGAGGGCTGGCAATCATGCACTTTCTGCCCCCACAATCAGCAGTGAGGGGTGGGACCACATGATGAACAGCCCTCACAACCAATCAGCATCAAAGGGCGGGACCACAGAAGCTACTTAGCCAATCAGAGGCATGGGGCACCTCACCGCAATCAGCTCACAAAAATAGTGGCTGGCCCTGTGAAATTGGCTGGCCATCTCCTGGAGTTGGGTAGATCCCCCTACCCATTGTTCTTCACTCTACAGGTGCTAATGATAGTCTCTCCTTTTTAATAGTCTTGATGATCTACTAATCAAGCTAACCACACTTAGGGCAATATTGTTGTTTGCTAGCTGGCCTGGTCTCTATTTCACAGCTTTTTTAGTGCTTTAGCTCATTCTCTTCAGCTCTTTTTAAAATCATAGATTCACCCATGAAGATCAGTCTAGGGATTCAGCTTTATTTATGCAGGACATGAGCCATATGGTGCCCCAGCTCTGGAAAAATCTTCTGTCTTTATTCTGCTTTTTAAAAACAAGGTAGGTATTATGTTGAGGGGGTGCTGTTTGTAAGAAAATATGGTCATTACTACGAGTCTGCTCATAGGTGTGTCACACATGTTAATGCTATCTCAGACTCTACTACAGACAGAAATTAATACAATGTCAAGCTTGGGCATCTGGGAACATCCAGTCTTTAGTTCTTTGGGATACTGAACTTTACAAAAGGGATGCCGTTTCATTTAGAAAAGTTGCTACTGACCACACAGTTTATCTCTCTCCTGCACTGATCTACTTTGTGGACAAAAATGCAACAGTTCTCAATGCATAGATATGGGGTCCTTCATAGAATTGCCTCAACATTTGTTCATCCCTTTTTACAGTGAAACCATGAGAGTCTTGATGCATTTAGAGTCTACCAATACTCACAGGATGCAGGATTTTGCCAGCTTGCAAAGATTAGGTAATACAGCATACTACATAATAGAACAAGCATAGGAAAAAAAAACACTCTGAAAAGTTTCCAATAACCCTACCAGTGTGAAGAAAAATAAACTCTCTTTTAAGCACCTGAAACTTTACAGTTACAGAATTTTCTCAGTAGCATTTTGACAGACATGTTTTTAATGGCTGTTTTTCTTTTTTGCGTCTCCCAACTTCACTTTCAATCTCCAGAGACTGAATTTTAAAGGAGAACTGTCAAAGCTGGCAATTCAAAAAATTGATCTCCCATTGATTGAGTCTGTGCCCAGCTGGAAGCTCTTACCTTGAGCAGCCCTTCCTTCTATTTGTTTTCATCTCCGTGATGACAATATGAAGAAAAGGCAACACATGGTTTTCTATGAGCTATATACTAAACAAACCCTAGCTTGAGTGTTATGGGCTTGATCCTGTGATGTGCTGCATAGTTCCTAGAGATACTAAGGACTTTCAGTACTCGACAGGTCTTAGCTCTGTGATAGAGAGGACTGATTTCTGTATTGTAAACTTAAAGTCTCTTCTGTCATTTCATATTTCTAGTACTAGAAACCATTGTTCTAGACAGGAGGGTTAAATTCTCCCAATGGGGGAAAGTGTGGGCTTGGTAGTCAGTTTTTCCGCCTAATATTATGACAGTCCCCATTTAAATTTCCCCATTTGGGGAAAATATTATACCAAATAAGGCAATAAAAATGAAATTTTACAGTACTGTGTCAGCAAAATGATTAAGAGAAGACACTGAGAGAAGATACCCTGGAGCTTTTCTATCACTTGTGATTCTTCTCTTTCTAAATTCTCCTCTCAGTTTTCTTGACAGCATTTTGCTCAGGCAGATTCACCTCATTTCACTGGTGATGTGTAGGGGGTGCACTTTTTCCCCCCTGCAGAGGGGGTGCACATGCACTTGAGCATGGTGCACCCCCTATGAAAAGGCACCAGCAACGTGGTGAGGGCAATTTCTGCTTGCCACTCCCCCCGCCCCCGCCAACACTGCCGGCAGCATCTGTGGATGGTCAGCAATTACCGCTGGCTGCTGCTGATGCAGCCGGCGGCATCTGCGGGTGGTTGCTGACCCCTGGTTGACATGTGCCACTCCCTCCGCTGCTGACAACGCTGGCAGCATCTGCAGTAGCTCTCCGCTTACTGCTGCTGTGCTCCCTCCACTGCCAGTGCCACCATGCCCCCTGTCATTCATGCCTCATTTTATACAACACAATATGAAAGTAGTGTATGTACAATGTAAGAGTAAAAATATGCATGTGAAATGGGAAGAAAGAGGGATAAGGAACTAATCAGGACACTTTATGGAAGTGTGAGGGATATTACAAAAAAAGAAAGGACCTCAGAGGAAGAAAAAATATATAAAAGATATCTAAGAAAGATGGTATTATAGTCAGCAAATAGATTCATAGCCCCTAAAATGAGAAGAAACCATTATGATCATCTAAATCTGATCCTATTTGCATTTTCCCAGTCAGAGCTGCTGTGGGATTTGAGTCCAAAACCTTTAGCACTGGAAGTGAAAGCCATTCTCCTGAGTTACCAGGTCATCTTCAGTACAGCTACTACAGGACACACTGGGCATGTCTACATGTGCATTTATGCCAGCTTAAATTTACTGTGCAGTAAGCAGGAATAGACTGGCATCATGTGTAGGTGTTAAAGCACATTAACGCTGTGTGTGGACTGACCTGCGACTAAAATTAGTCCTAAATCAGTCCACAGACACAGTGTTATTGTGCAGTAAGGTATGTCACTGCGCAGTAACTAACTGGGTGCAAATTTGAATCTTGCATGATGCAGGTATTGAATTTATGCTCAAGTCAGTGTAAGTCACCATATTTATTTTGCAGTATGGGCATGCATGTATTAATGTGCACCTGTACTGTGCAGTAAATGCACACGTGTAAACGTGCCCACTGTGTATACACACTAGACATGTCTACATGAAACACTAACTGTGCAGCAGCCAAATAATATTGCGCAGTAGCACGTCAGAGCAGAAACAGTGCTAATACACTACTGTGTAGTAGCATTACTAAAAAGGTGCCTGCCAGTGCTACTGCACAATAACTGGTTACTGTACAGTTATTTAGTACTTGATTATACAAATACTACATAAATACGCAGTCACCATTGTGTGGTAATGGCTTGTGTGGATGTACCCACTGTGTACAATCCTGATTTGTGCTGTATGGGAGCCTTAAGTAAATAAAGAGTTGCATAGAGCATCTAAAATATTACTACAAAATATCCTGTACAACAGGGCATGAACCTTTCCTCACAGCATCTGTGTGGGGACAGCTAGCTAGTGTCCGACTTCCTGTGTTTACCCTGTGGCACACATGGAAAAAGGAGTAGATTGCTTATTTTTTGGAGCACAAATGCAAGACACTCAAATACCTTCAATCTGCTTTAAGAGGGACATATAACTGTGAACTGACGGTAAGATTCAGCTCTGTTTAGGAAGGTGTTATAGGACTGTTCTTTCATAGATTTAGTTCAAAACTAATGTTTTAACCCTTTCGAGAACTACCAATCTCCAGCTAGGCTACACAATACAGATGTTTTCTGTATTGCCAAAGCCATTATTTAGTTTTATTCTCTAGTTAGAGCAAAAATTGGCCATAAAAAGAAAAAAGAATATTTTAATTTATAATCCTGCAAAATTGTCTGAAGTTAGCAATTCTGGAAGCATACATAGAACCTTTAGTATTCAGATCTAATTATTTTTTAATTAAAACAATATTCAGATAAAGAAAAATGAATTCTGGATTAGACAGTGAAAGGCATCAATTATTAGTCAAGCAGAAGTCATTAGTCATAGTATAGATGAAAGAAATCAAGCTTATGTAAGCCCTTATTCAGAGTTGAGATAGACTGATGCAAACAAAAACCACCACGTTAAACAGTGTTGTTCTCTGCTTCTCCACATTTCATGCATGCAGCATGTACAACTTAAAGTGTCTGTGAGACTTGTCCATTAGCACAACATCAAGTATCAAACTTTCATCTATTAAAAACAATGAGTTAAATACCATTTTTGGAAATATTCTGGAAGTCTCTGTGATTGCAGAGGTTTCTTCTACGTAAATATAAGTAAAAAGAGTCTGTCCAGCCTCTGAAAAAATAACACAACAAAAGGTACTAAATTCATATCATACATAAAAACCTAGTTAGCTTTAATGAAAGCAGTTGACACATTCAGCATTAATAAATAAATACATTAATTGATTTTCCCTACACTTTGGGGCACAGGATTTTCTACAACATGAAATACTATTGTAAGTCATTCCACTAAAAGCAGTGGAACAGCTCTTGGTAGCCTTTGAAAGACTGAACCTATATTTTCCATATTTAGCATGTTTTATTCAGTATGCTACTGAGCAATGCAAGAAAAGGGAAAATAGACACTGCACTATAATTCACACTACATTGAGTGAATTTCTAATAAATTATGCATTTCAAAATTAAACTAAGTGAAGTATGACTACTTTATTATTAGAAGTCTGTTTAGAGGTTCAGACAGACATTGGGGGGAAGATTTGGCAAATACAGCAATTGGGAAGGAAACAGTAGTTTTAAAAGGTGGTCAGAAAGGCCGTATAACACAATTAACAGGCTACAGCAGAGCCAACAAGTCATAGGAACTAGTCATGGGTGACCAAAATGTAAAACTGCATTTTCTGGGTTTATATTCCACTGCCTATTTCAGGATTTAACTTTCTCTTTAATGTAAATGACCAGGAAATAACCATAGGTGCATAGCATAGTAATGAGGTGAGACTAAAGCTTTCAAATGAAGTATAATATCCTTTATGTTCAATCATCTGAAGTTCAGGAAGAGTCAAAGAGGGTTTTGAAAAGTCAGAAATTAACTCAATATTTAAATCTTGCATCCTTTGTGTTTCTATTTCCTCTTTGTTCACTTAAAACATTTGTTTTCTTTTAAACATGATGATATAAATGGAAAGCTGTATATAGACTGATATAATATATAGTGCCTTTCAAATGGTGCATATTTTTAGCCATGTTTTCCTGATTCTTCAGATAGTTGCTCATTGAACCTTTAAGATAACATTTACAAAAAGCAATTACACTGACACGCAAAGAGTCTGGCTTTTCATTAGAGTTGTGGAACAGTAAATAAAAATGAGAAATATTGGCAGGACGTTCATTTCCCAGAGTAATAAATCTGGACTGACCGATTTGAAGGCACGTTGTGTTTGATTAGTTTTCCCCTTTACTTTGCAGCATAGAGACAAATAAAAGTCCTTCCGAAGCAGAATTGCCCAAAGGAAAGTTGAAAATAAAACTCATTTCCACAGCCCTGAAAACATTTTAATCCCTACTGGGGCTGTTGATTTTGTGTTTGAACTTATATATGAAGAACTTGGATAAGCTAAGTGCCTGAGCTGGAGAATGGCAAACAATGAGCAGTGCAGTTATAAAACCATGATAAGTCTTGAAACCAAAAAGGATCTACATAGAAACCTGAGATAAAACTGAGCATTAACCACAAGGATGATTTAATGGTAATACGTGAACTTTTTAAAGCCTTCAATATAGCATATGATGGAAAGCAGACTGGATGCACTGGTTAAAGAATGCAGTATTTAGTTAATGAAGGATGTAGTTATTTGGTAAATAAGATTTCAAAGAACATGGAAGTTCTGGATTGTTCTATGCTTTAATTTCCAGAATCATATAAAAATCATAGTTATTCTGCAAGTTTATTCTTATTATTCAAACTCTGCCTATTAATTTCATTCAGAACTATACTTAAAATTGCAAAACTCAGAATGCTTTTTCTTAAAAATACTGTAGTCTTGATTTTGCAAGTCTCTTTCATATTGTGAAAATAGAAAAGGAAAACAGGGGAAAAAAAAAGTTTAAGGTAGGACCATGCTGGAAATAAACCCAAAACTTAATTTATTCTATTGCATTCAGCAGGGGGGAAAAAATCAGTAAGAAAACAAAAATCCAAAACTTGTGATTTCTTTTAGTTTCAACAGCAATAAAATTCCTAAAAAATAATTTCTTTTTAATTAAAAATGTGACCAGCTCTGGAATCCACCCTGAATATCAGTAAAGCATGAGAAATAGGCTTGATTGGCTAAAACACATGTATTAATGTATCTATCTAGGATAAGGGAGAGAGAGGAAAACAACTTCAGGGTTATTATGAGTTTAAGAAGAGCAGAGGCAGAGCACAGCAATGTTTATATTTTTCCATGCAAGTACTGGATTCTTCTCTCTTAACTTTGCTTTGTATTTTATTTATTTGGTCTTCAAGGTATGCTAAAATTTGACTTCAGCCTTCTATTAACTTACCCAATGGTGGAGTTCAGAAATCCAGTGATCCCTGAAAACTGGGGCCAGTCAAACTCATTGGTAAAAGCCAGTGGAAGATCAGAAAATACTCGCTGAAAGACAATTAAAAAAATTAAAGTGTTTTGGTTCCCACAAATAAAATCCCATTTGCAGAATCAAATATTATTCCTAACTTAGAACACCTGCTAATTAGTAGGGCTGTGCGAAGCATCAGTTGCAGATTTGATTCAGCAGAGATTTGGCCCGATTCAGCTGAAATCCAAATCGAATCAGGAGACCCTTTAATGACTTTGAATCAAATCAGAACCCTCCAAATCGATTCAGAGAGATTCAATGATTCAGACACAGAGACTGCTTTAAATGTTTTTTCCACATACCTCAAGGTAACAGGCGGCTTGTGAATGCTGAGATGCTGGGGCAGATAGAGCTTCCCAGAGGAGCATGGCGGGGTGGGGGACGTGAGGGGGGGTCCCCAGCACGCTTGGTGGTGGACCCAGAAATGGACCAGAAGCACGTCCAGTCCACTTCTGAGTCAACCATGGAGTGCATGGGGGACTCCCCTCCCTGCCCCCCATTCTGGTGACTGGGGGACACCTGGGGTCCCACCATGGCTGATCACTGAGCTGGGGGAGGGGTAAGGGCGGTCCCCCACATGCTTGGTGGTCCCCCACGTGCTTGGTGGTCAAAAAGCTACTTCCAGTCCACTTCCAGGTCCACCGCCAAGCATGTTGGGGGGGAAGGACACTCCATCCGCCCCAGAATTGCAGCATTCATGAGCCTCGAGATATGTAGAAAAAACATTTAAAGCTGTGTCTATGGCCGAATCACTGATTGTCCGAATCAGCATCAAATCTTCAGATTCAGATTTGGCCAAATCAAATTGGGGACAATGATCCAAATCAATGAATCGAATCGCTGTCCCTGATTCGGGCTGAATGCAAATTGAATATGGCCCATTTTGCACACTCCTACTAATTAGCAATACTATTTTAAATACACGTATTGAAAAGTTGCTATTTAATTTGGCAGGCATTTTTTGCTCATAATATAGGGAATAACAGTAGAACCAGTAAGTACTTTCAGACTGCTAGAAACATTTTAAGTGCATACCTTCTTTGATTTTGAAGGATCCCTACATTATGCATGAGCTGCAGCATAGACAGTACTTACAAAGCCAATGAAATGGCAGATATCTGCTCACAGCATTGCTTTCTGTACCTGTCTCATGGACTCTTCCAAAAGCAGATCTCCATAGGCTAAGCATGAACAGCAGCATGAGGCCATACATGACTCAACAGGGTGTGTTATAATTCAGGGCAGCAGCTTTTTTTCCTCATTGACAAGAAGATTTGAAGGAATTTGTATTCCTAGCACCTACTCTTAGAAAATTTAAGAATTTCCTAGGGCCTGAGCCACTTTCCTAAAGATTGTCTCCTGGCACAATACAGCACCACCTCTTGCTAGAAAAATTGCAATGTGCTAGCTGTGTGGTGAGTAATTTTTCAAATGCTCTTACTATTATATCTTTAACAAACCAGTGGCAGAAAGGAGTAATAGACTAGCCCCTAGAAGAAGAGAAGTCCCTACGCAATATAGACCAACCCATGACTGCTTTATGCTGCCTATTAAGAGAGGAGGGTCTGCTAGAGGGTGGAGGAGTAGCAGGACAAATGATTAGGCCAGAGCATGTAATAGGGGTGCACCAGAGTGTGCTGTGAGTTCAACCCCAACGAAGAAAAATACTTTTATTTATTTGTTATGTATAGAGAGGCTAGAAGGAATCATTCCCTTGGTAAGACAGAGGGAACAGGCATCATTCTGTGTTAGAGGAGACTAATGATGATGGAAGGAGACAAGGCAGGACATGTGCTTAGCAGGAGAGTTGGGAAGCAACACACACATTCTCCTAGCAGCAGGAATAGATGCTAACACAGAACTTGTATGTATAGGCAGGCTTTATATTTTCTCATCCTCTGCTATGATTTATCTCCAGCACCTCTCAGGCTACAGCTCCAATGAAAGCCACTATGCAGATAAAAGCTGCATTGTACATTCAATCTACAGCAGTCTATTCTTTTCCATTTTGATTTGTGAAAGTGTCAAAAATCATGAAAGGGAAGAAAAATGGCTTGGAGAAATCATGCTGTCTCACAAGGACGAGGACAGAGAGTAAATTCCCAGCTTTTACCAGTCTGAGGTATGTTACCAAAGACAAATGTATAAATCCTTTGTGCTTGTACTAAAAACCTACGGATGAAGAAGTTAATGACAAAGGAAGGTCACAACATAAAATCAGGAAACCTATAGGCAGTGTAATCCATTAAATTTATTAGCTTCATTTTCTTTTCAAGCAATTGTGTTTTTCGTCCCCAGAACAATTACTACTATAAACAGCAAGCCTGTGGGTAATTCTTTCTACAGGAGACTGAGAGGAATAAATGAAGAGTGGA